>NC_060145.1:352508678-353133678 GCF_021461385.2 Schistocerca piceifrons
TGGAAACACGTCCAGATCGTCCGCTCTAAAAATTCTGTCATCTCTCTCCCCACATTCACCACTGCTGGCGGCTCACCTCCAACTGCGCAACGCTACGCGCTGTTCACATCCAGCTGCCCAACACTACAATGGCAGACAACAATGCAAACTACCCACAGACTGCGCACAGCACAGTCAGTGATTTTCATACAGAGCGCTACGTGCGTTACCAACGTAAAAACCTAAACAGCCTACTTATGTTTAACCATAGCGTCACAGCGTCCCATCTCAGAACAAAGTGTAGCTTCCATTCGCTAGCGGATCGGAACAGTGGCAGAATGAAATGGTTCAAATGTCTCTAAGCACTATGGGACTTAACATCTGAGGTTCAAAATGGTTCAAATGGCTCTGAGCACTATGGGACTCAACTGCTGTGGTCATTAGTCCCCTAGAACTTAGAACTACTTAAACCTAACTAACCTAAGGACATCACACACATCCATGCCCGAGGCAGGATTCGAACCTGCGACCGTAGCAGTCGCACGGTTCCGGACTGCGCGCCTAGAACCGCGAGACCACCGCGGCCGGCTAACATCTGAGGTCATCAGTCCCCTAGACCTTGAACTGCTTAAACCTAACTATCCTAAGGACATCATACACATCCATGCCCGAGGCGGAATTCGAATCTGCGATTGTAGCAGCAGCGCCGGCCGTGGTGGCCAATCGGTTAAAGGCGCTACAGTCTGGAACCGAGCGGCTGCTACGGTCGCAGGTTCGAATCCTGCCTCGGGCATGGATGTGTGCGATGTCCTTAGGTTAGTTAGGTTTAAGTAGTTCTAAGTTCTAGGGGACTGATGACCTTAGAAGTTAAGTCCCATAGTGCTCAGAGCCATTGTAGCAGCAGCGCGGTTCCGGACTGAAGCACCTAGAACCGCTCTGTCACAGTGGCCGGCCACTACAGACCTAGTTAGTTCGAAACTGAAAGAACCACTGTATGTAACACTGCTGTTGGTATTTACAACGTGGAGGGCTTTAAATCGCTTAAGAACAGGAATATCGAGACGCAGAAGGGAGCTCTTGTAGTGCAGCTATGAAGATGATGATAGCTGTCAATGTGACTGAGATCAAATGGAAAGATGTCGTCTCATTATCGTGATAAACAACCCTGTGGAAAAACAATGCGATCGACGTGAACGGGCATTGATAAAATAGTTCTATTATTTGGTGCTTCGACATTAGCTCAGTCACTAGTTTTTGGCGACACCGGTAACTAGCAGCTCAACTGCGCCTCAGTTGAAGGAGCCATAGGCAGCCAGCCAGTGCTAATGTATCGGTACGCCAGTTGCAGCAACAGGGCTGTTTATACCTTGCGAAGCAGACTATACCAAGAACCGGAATCCTGCCATTGTAGCCGTCATGCAGTTCTCTTGCAGAACGAGCCACGGAGTTTACATTTCTCTGGACCATGGATTTGCTGCCCTGAACGTGACTGGAAGCACTGCACCGGGACAACAAATGGGATGCTGTCCAGTATAAGTAACCATGAACTTTATCAGAGGTGTCAGCAGTATTGGAGTGCCCACCATGACGATAGAGCTACAGCAGGGATAGCATGCAACCGCCCCAAGTTTGGGCCACCAACCCTCCACGATCTTCTAGCACCAAGTCTTCCTTCTGTGACTATGGTGATCCACATCATGGTTCAGTCCACCACATTATAAACATCTTAGAAATGTCACATGTGGAACGCAGGCACTGTTAGCACAGAATCTACAAGGTACCTTCCACAGTCTACGTCTCTACGAATGTCGACGAGGTCATTCATTGTTCTGATCATAAGGAGGCGTCCAGCAGCTGAAGTAGCCAAAAAGGAAGTGCGTAGTGCGGCGCAGAACCTCTAGAGACATATTTTTCATTGACATCTTTCAGATATAAAACAAAGTGTAAGTTTTAACTTCGGGAAACGTAGTTAATGTTTATGGTTGGCACCCTGTGGGCAGTGAAAATGAAACCCTCCATTAAATTCAAGGGTCCTGCATCGACGATATGTAAGCGTTTTTCTTTTCCAGGGACACATGCTCTTCTACGGGGAATTTCGATGTAGTATGAAGTTGGAACTGACTTGGTAGTGTATTTGGGACCAATTCCGTTCTGGTGACAGTAATATATTCACTAATAACAGGAGCGGACACAACAAATTTCCTAGACAATTTACAGGAGTACAGCAACAAGTCACAGATGATATACATACCGTCTCATCACATCATTAATATCGTATCTTCTATTTGTGTAAAAAACTGTTTCTTTTTTACCTTTCAGATAACACGACTTTGATCAAAATTAATGTAGTTTTGGGTGTCGGAACTGTTCCATCCGCAGATATTGTACGCAAATCACATGCAATGTTGAAGTGAGTTGAACAGTCCACGAAGTCTGCTTTGTCTAGATCATTTCGGTCGACATTCTGGATAGTTGCTTCAAAGACTCAGCGGCATTCACGAAAAACTGGTCGGGCACTTTTCACCAGTTGGCGATGCTTGCTTAATGTATGTCTATTGGGATTGGCTGGAGAGCGATCCTTGCCATTCAGTTCCCAGTCGATCTGCTTAAGACCGGCTGGTGCACTCGAAAGAAGGGAGGAAAAAGACACTGTACAAAATTGCCCTCATGAACATGGCGTATACTTACAACCGTTTTTATACAGTTTGGCAGCGCTAGGATGGATCGTTCACTTCCGGAAGGTATATGTCAGATGTGTGGTATTGTAGAAGAACAAAGAAATCGGCAGGATCAGACGGTAGACTCCCCTATCGTTCACCAGTGAGAGACACTGGCAGAAGCGCAGAGATCCTGTTTAATACGAAATAGACATACCTGTCGTCGATGACATCCAGTCTCTGCGTTGGGCATGCTGTGATGGAACCAAGAAAAAATTTGGAAAGGAAATTTAAATGGATAGAGGGGATAACAATTTAGACTTTTCCCTATCGTACAGTAATTCTGTCAAATGCAGCAAAGAACTAGGACGAATGATGGAAAGAAATGGATAATGACTTGAAAAGAAGTTGTAAGATGACATCAACAAAAATACAACAGTGGTAATGCAATGTAGTTGAATTAAAACAAGCGATGCTAAGAGAATAAGATTAGAAAATGAGACACAAGAACTAGATAAGTTATGCCATTTTGGCAGCAAAATAACTGACGATGGCCGATGTATAGAGGATACAAAATGTAAACTTGCAGTTGCAAGGAAAACATTTCTGAGAAACAGAAATGTGTTAACATCACACGTATAGAAGTGGAATGTGGACGACGAACAGCTCAGACAAGAAGAGAATTGAAGCTCGATTACACGAAGGAGTCAGAGTCAGTCGACAGACCACATTCTGAGACTTCAAGGAAACGTAGCATAGTAATGGGAAGAAGTGTTACTCCGTCTCCCCCCCCCCCCCCCACCCATTCTGAGGCTTCAAGGAAACGTAGTGTAGTAATGGAAGGAAGTGTTACGCCGCTGACCCCCCCCCCCCCCTACACCCCACCGCCGCACAGTCTTAAAATTATAGAGGGAAACCAAAACTTGAATACAGTAAGTAGATTCAAATGGATATAGGTTATGCTAGTTGTTCAGAGGTGATGAGACTTGCACAGAAAAAGTTCAAAAAGCTCTTTAGACTGAAGACCACAACAACAAATCCTCCCTCATACATTTTTAACACCTCCTTCAACGGTGCCTTCTTGGTATGCGGAAAGCATCGTCCTAAATAGTTTCCGAATTTATTGTGAGATGCCATCCTTGTGTACCGATGTTTACAGATACGCAGCCAGCAGAAAAGGTTTTGAGCATGGTATGACTGCTCACCGTTCGTATCTGACCAGTAAATTTGAAAAAAAAAACTGAGGCCCTTCTTTCCGCTGATAAAAGTTTGTGGCTTTCAAAGGCGACCCCTCAACACACTAATGCACGCGTTGGTTGACTATGGTGGCAGCGATTTTTCTCTCGACACCGATGTACGTGAAGTTTCCAGGTATGTTAGGTATGAATCTTCCCAAGCCTACAATGACGTTGCGATTAAATACTGTGTGCATGGCACGCTATCCGTTCTCCTATCACGGAAACGGCCGCAACAAGATTTGACCTCGCGTCTGTCGCTTGACACTGTGACCTATTCCACTGGTTATAATGACTGGGCACTCTGTCTCTTTCCTATACTGTAGCTGTCTATAAGTCAGCTGCCTCTGGCCGTATTTCGTTAATTCAGAACACATTCCCGGAAAATTTCTAGCGGTATGTTAAAGGAATTCAGAGACATCGTTTTCAGCTTAATAAAGATCGTTATTTTTTATGTTCCCTTTCGACAACATCATCAGCATAACATAGGATTTATTTAGCCGAGGCAGAAGTTATGGAAGCAAGAGACAAAGGATTTAATGACATTAGCTGCCAGTGGGCATTGATTTCAATCAAAGGGAAAAGTTGAAAATTTGTGGCACACCAGGCTGCGAACCTGAGTCTCCTGTGCTTACTAGGCAGATGAGCTGACCACTGCGCTGTCCGGACACAGTGGCCACTGTAACTGCACGTACTACCCTAGCATGTCTCCTGTCAGACGAAAATTCTCAACTTATTCACACAGTACTGATGTAGTTCCACTTGCCCATTACCCTCATATCTCGCGTAAGCGTACGAACGTGGGGTATATCTGGACTCAAGTGATCAAGTGGCCGTCCTTACTCTAATTATATGTGTGTGGTTTCTGTTCTTTGGGGCATGTCCGAGAGAACAGAAGCAACACATATAAAATGTTGTAGAGATTGTAGATTAAATCCGAGCTCCACTGACCAGATTCCTGAGGTAGTTCGGCGATATATGCTGAGTGTTTTTAGATGAACGGCATGTGGTCTCTAGTAGCCTGTTGCAGAATAATAATGATACTGCTATTTATTCGCTTTGTTACCCCAACTACCTCTGTTTCTGTAAAAATATCTCCACAACAGTGAAAAGACCTCTAATATACTATCATCTAAGAGTGCAATGCAAAACACAAGGTAATGCAATAACTGTCGTCAGCTAAAGTACTGTGACGTGGTTGCTGCCGCTGTTGGAGATCGCAGCATAGCGTCGTTTATGCCATCCTACCACTGCGTTCAGTGAACTGAAACACGAAGCGCACGTCGGACAACTTTTCACCAGTAATCTTATCCGTAACGGTGTGTGGCCTGTTAACGTGCAACTAATACCGCTGAAAACACGAACCAGATACAGAACCATACTGGATACAAGTCTGATGGCGCACAGTAAACCGTTCGTGACTGTCGTGAACTGCACGTACCATGAGTGAATGTAAAATGTTTGTTCCCAAACAAGACACAGACCGTACATCGTCGATATTTCCACAACTGTGCCAATATTTTCTGTGCAATACAGATAAATGTAGCTAATAAATCAAAATAAATGCGACTTTTCTGTATTGAGCCACCGGTGGTTCACCACGTACGTGTCACTTTAATTATACTAGAAGGTGAATAGAGTTTGGCCCACATGATGTTGAAATAGCACACTTTCACAGCCCTGATTAACAGCTAACGGTTTTACTATAAAGATTCGATTCATTTCAGAACCAATTACGGGATTCGCAAACTGTTGGCTCGAGATTGTGTGGTGATCTTCGCGGTTTTAATTTAAGTAGAGGATCACACAAGCGGAGGCATTCTCTCAAAGGCACTTCACAGCTATTACGTATGAGGTTACCCTCATGTTAAATGTCAGGAAGATACTGAATTAATAGATTACACTTACACGAGTAAGAAATTGACCGTCACATCCCGTTTAGTTGTACTTCCTGCAGCGGGAAAAGGAGGAAGAGGAGGATATTTGTGTTTAACGTCCTGTCGACAACGAAGTAATTAGAGATTGAACACAACCTCGGATTATGGAGGTTTTGGGAAGGAAATCAGCTGCTCCCTTTCAAAAGAACTATCCAGGATTTTCCCTGAAGCTACTTAGGGAGATCAGAGAAAACATAAATCTGGATGGCCAGACGCGAGTTTGAATCGTCGTCCTCCCGAATGCGAGTCCATTGTGATTATCACTGCGCCACCACGCTCGGCCCGCAGCATGATAAAACATCACATCTAAAGTTTCCAGATTTTTGCTGTTGCAACTTGTGTACAGAGCCTGGCCTGTAAGAGAAAGATTCGTCAAGACTGTACACGACTTCTTTAATGCTTGCCCTTTAAGCAGGAACCTTTTGTCAATGAAAACGTTTTAAATGAAAGCAAGCTTACAGCGCTATGGCAAAAGCTGCACTGTCAGCAACACTCTATTCCCTCAAAGAAAGAACAATTCCATTGTTTTTACTTTGTATTTTGTTAGCTAGCCAGTTCATCACCGAGAGATAGACCTCATCGTACATATTTAGAATGAATTAGTTGCCAGAAAAAACATTTCTGCATCGGTTCACAACTCTTCAGGCAGAATAGAACCAATTCTCTGCAGCATTAAACGTCGTGTTATAAAGTCTTTCCTGAGGATGACAACCTAGCAGCTATAGTTGTAGGGTGATAAACCAGGTTACATTCTTTGAAATGCCAAAAGACTTATCTCCTCCTGCCGTGGCCCCAGAATAGTTGGCGATATAATGTTCGCTGTTGCGTTTCGGTAATGTTTTACTTGCTTGACTTTTTCTCCTTTTATTATTTTGACTTCAGTGAAGTATTGTTCCTTTTTACGTTATCGGTGTTATTACAGTGATTAGAAAAGCGAGCCAAATTCACAGATAACTTGGCAGGATTAGCACACTTATCACTATGACGTTTCGCCCACTCCGGAGTGGATGCAAGAATTGACTCGGTTGGGAAGGTCTCATGAAACCATTGCATCCCATCCTCCAATGAGCTGGCCGACAACTGTTGTAACTGGTCCTTGATATTCTACATACTGGCGCTGGGACGAAGTTGAAGTCTGAGCTGGTTCCACACACGCATTCTAACGAGGAAGGGTCTGGGAATCATGCTGGTCACGACGCGACGGTACCTTGTCGCTACGTAGGCAGTTTACAGAAGTACGTGCCATGTATGGACTAGCGTTCTTCTATTGAAAAATAGGATATTGTCGCATGAGACGTTACAAATGAGGACCCAGAACCGTTGTGCAGTACCCTCAATCACTGTCAGCCATGGCCTGGTGTCATACCCCATAGCTCTCCACACCATGACACCGGGACACCGGGAGTAATACGGCTTTACCTTTCTAAAAAGTTCCAAAAATGCGACGTTTCCTCATGTCGCCACCATGATGATCGAGGGTGGACACCAGGAGTAGTGCAGAAACACAATTCATCCCAGAACACAATGCAACGCATTTCCTCGCCAATCTATAGTTCTCAATCAAGACGTCACTCCAAACGCATCCGTTTGTGTTGTGATGTGTTGTTAACGATAAGCTACGCATGCAAAGGTAATTCAGTGGTCCGGATGCTGCTGTTCTCAGACTAAAGGTGCTGCATGGCACAGGGTATTGCACAGAGTCCAATACTTGTTTTTGGACGGTAGGGGCAAACGTGGAGAGGATACGATATGCTTGGTGCACAATTGGTGGCCGAAGCTCTGACTACAAGTATGCCCGGCCTCATATTCCTATGCCATACAACACCAGGTCCACATTCTAATGCCCAAATATATTTGACTGTAGCAAGACTCTAACAGTCGGCCAAATGGAGACCCATAATGAGGTTAATCACAAACTCTACCTTTTGCTGATATCGCTGTCACACACAAGTACGCGTTATTCCGTGACCTTTACAATGATCCCTGTTCACGGCCCTAGCATACCCTTCCATGCCTCAGAATAACACGAAACGCAAACACCACTAGCGTACTCTGATGGCCGTTCGAGCTGTCACAGAGAACGACAACTCTAATCATTTGCCTACTTGGCGATGGTGTGTACGTGAAGAAAGTTACATTGTCATTCGACTCTGCCATCTAGGTGCTCTTTTTGTCATGCAGTGTAGGGGTTCGTGTCCCACACACTATTAAGGAGGCATATTATAGCTAAATAATTTTTTTTTTTTTTTTGTTTCACTTGAGCAGTGATGCATGACTTATCACTCCAAATGCGTGTTAAATCTCAACATTTTCGTTTTGTTTTGACTAATGGACCAAAGGTGATGTGACACTTTGCTTTCTCGTGACTAAATAAATTCCAAATGTAATAACGCAACACAACAATATACAACGACCGGTATTGTTCGTATACAGTTGTCAAGTAGCTCAATCAAATTGTAGTGACATCGGAGTATTTGGCGTTAAGTTTAACCATGAACGTCTTGTTGGTTGCAGCCTACTTACACAGCATTTAATAATCATTAACTTTTTCCATTCGCTATTTGTTTAATGCCAAAAATTTGCTGTCAAAGAGTTTTACGGTACATCTGGTTCATTGTTTCACCTTCCGATAGCAGTTGTAAATATTGCCATGCATATCGGCTTATTCAGTAGTTCATGAGAAAGCAGCTTCTTCCTTGAAACCGTTGAGTGTCGAAATATGTAACAAATATGTAACGAATAGAGGAGATTTTTGACAGTTAAAACTAAGCGAAGTATAAATTTTATACTTGTTTTTTTGTATCATTTTATTTTCTGACAGTAACTCGAAGAAAGTTTCCAGTAACATTATTCAGCTAATTCTATCCTATTCTTGTAACTGTCTGCTTTTAAACTCTGGCCTAAGCTTTGACATTGTCTAGTTCCATTTGGGACTCACTGCTTCGCTCATACCTACATTATGTTTTTTTCCCTGTTTGTATCATTTACAAAATAATTACGCATAGCGTCTGTTATAGGAATGCGGGTAAGCTTCTACAAACAGCATAGTGAACGCATTATTGTGGCCAAGATAGATACGAAGCCCAAGCCTACCACAGTAGTACAAGTTTATATGCCAACTAGCTCTGCAGATGACGAAGAAAGTGAAGAAATGTATGATGAAATAAAAGAAATTATTCAGATAGTGAAGGGAGATGAAAATTTAATAGTCATGGGTGACTGGAATTCGTCAGTAGGAAAAGGGAGAGAAGGAAACGTAGTAGGTGAATATGGATTGAGGGTAAAAAACGAAAGAGGAAGCCGCCTGATTGAATTTTGAACAGAGCACAACCTAATTATAGCTAACACTTGGCTCAAGAATCATAAAGGAAGGTTGTATACATGGAAGAAGCCTGGAGATATTGACAGGTTTCAGATAGATTATATAATGGTAAGACAGAGATTTAGGAACCAGGTTTTATCTTGTAAGACATTTCCAGGGGCAGATGTGGACTCTGGCCACAATCTATTGGTTATGAACTGTAGATTAAAACTGAAGAAACTGCAAAAAGGTGGGAATTTAAGGAGATGGGACCTGGATAAACTGACTAAACCAGAGGTTGTACAGAGTTTCATGGAGAGGATAAGGGAACAATTGACAAGAATGGGGGAAAGAAATACAGTAGAAGAAGAATGGATAGCTTTGAGGGATGAAGTGGTGAAGGCAGCAGAGGATCAAGTAGGTGAAAAGACGAGGGCTAGTAGAAATCCTTGGGTAACAGAAGAAATATTGAATTTAATTGATGAAAGAAGAAAATATAAAAATGCAGTAAATGAAGCAGGCAAAAAGGAATACAAACGTCTCAAAAATGAGATCGACAGGAAGTGCAAAATGGCTAAGCAAGGATGGCTAGAGGACAAATGTAAGGATGTAGAGGCTTCTCTCACAAGGAATAAGATAGATACTGCCTACAGGAAAATTAAAGAGACCTTTGGAGAAAAGAGAACCACTTGTATGAATATCAAGAGCTCAGATGGAAACCCAGTTCTAAGCAAAGAAGGGAAAGCAGAAAGGTGGAAGGAGTATATAGAGGATCTATACAAGGGCGATGTACTTGAGGACAATATTATGGAAATGGAAGAGGATGTAGATGAAGATGAAATGGGAGATATTATACTGCGTGAAGAGTTTGACAGAGCACTGAAAGACCTGAGTCGCAACAAAGCACCGGGAGTAGACAACATTCCATTAGAACTACTGACAGCCTTGGAGATCCAGTCCTGACAAAACTCTACCATCTTGTGAGCAAGATGTATGAGACAGGTGAAATACCCTCAGACATCAAGAAGAATATAATAATTCCAATCCCAAAGAAAGCAGGTGTTGACAGATGTGAAAATTACCGAACTATCAGTTTAATAAGTCACGGCTGCAAAATACTAACACGAATTCTTTACAGACGAATGGAAAATGTGGTAGAAGCCGACCTCGGGGAAGCTCAGTTTGGATTCCGTAGAAATATTGGAACACGTGAGGCAATACTGACCCTACGACTTATCTTAGAAGCTAGATTAAGGAAAGGCAAACCTACGTTCCTATCATTTGTAGACTTAGAGAAAGCTTTTGACAATGGTGACTGGAACACTCTCTTTCAAATTCTGAAGGTGGCAGGGGTAAAATACAGGGAGCGAAAAGCTATTTACAATTTGTACAGAAACCAGGTGGCAGTTATAAGAGTCGAGGGGCATGAAAGGGAAGCAGCGGTTGGAAAGGAAGTGAGACAGGGTTGTAGCCTCTCCCCGCTGTTGTTAAATCTGTATATTGAGCAAGCAGTAAAGAAAACAAAAGAAAAATTCGGAGTAGGTATTAAAATCCATGGAGAAGAAATAAAAACTTTAAGGTTCGCCGATTACATTGTAATTCTGTCAGAGACAGCAAAGGACTTGGAAGAGCAGTTGAACGGAATGGATAGTGTCTTGAAAGGAGGATATAAGATGAACATCAACAAAAGCAAAACAAGGATAATGGAATGTGTCGTGTCACCGCCAGACACCACACTTGCTAGGTGGTAGCTTTAAATCGGCCGCGGTCCAGTAGTACATGTCGGACCCGCGTGTCGCCACTGTCAGTGATCGCAGACCGAGCGCCACCACACGACAGGTCTAGAGAGACGTACTAGCACTCACCCCAGTTGTACGGACGACGTAGCTAGCGATGCACACTGACGAAGCCTCGCTCCTTTGCAGAGCAGATAGAATAGCCTTCAGCTAAGTCAATGGCTACGACCTAGCAAGGCGCCATTAGCATTATATTGCATGTATCTAAAGAGCCTAACTTGTATCGTCAAGAGCGATACACAAATGATGGATTAAAGTTAAGTATTCCAGAAGCTACGTACTTTTCTTTATAGCATTCATTACGTATCCTGTTTTAGACCTCACTCCATCCTTCGTGAGTTAGCGCGTGCATCTTGTCCGCCTCTTTCAATTAGTGTGCGTAGTGTTGGCAAGTCTGCCGACACTACAGAATGTAGTCGAATTAAGTAGGGTGGTGCTGAGGGAATTAGATTAGGAAATGAGACACTTAAAGTAGTAAAGGAGTTTTGCTATTTAGGGAAAAAAATAACTGATGATTGTCGAAGTAGAGAGGATACAAAATGTAGACTGGCAATGGCAAGGAAAGCATTTCTGAAGAAGAGAAATTTGTTAACATCGAGTATAGGTTTAAGTGTCAGGAAGTCGTTTCTGAAAGTATTTGTATGGAGTGCAGCCATGTATGGCAGTGAAACATGGACGATAAATAGTTTGGACAAGAAGAGAATTGAAGCTTTCGAAATGTGGTGCTACAGAAGAATGCTGAAGATTAGATGGGTAGATCACATAACTAATGAGGAAGTATTGAATAGGATTGGGGAGAAGAGAAGTTTGTCGCACAACTTGACTAGAAGAAGGGATCGGTTGGTAGGACATTTTGTGAGGTATCAAGGGATCACCAGTTTAGTATTGGAGGGCAGCGTGGAGGGTAAAAATCGTAGAGGGAGACCAAGAGATGAATACACTAAGCAGATTCAGAAGGATGTAGGTTGCAGTAGGTACTGGGAGATGAAGAAGCTTGCACAGTATAGAGTAGCATGGAGAGCTGCATCAAACCAGTCTCAGGACTGAAGACCACAAGAACAACAACAGCATCTGTTATTGTACAATCTTCATTTTATAAAACAGAGTTCTTTACTTGTAGCTTAGTTTAATGATGACAATCTACATTTGTGACTTTATATAAGGCGTTTCTGTCACATTCGAGCTTGGTACCGGTTTTTACTCAGCATCGTACGAATCCATGATCACTTTGGTGTTCCCAGACTTAAGGATACACGACATTCACCACGAGACGGTACCACTGCACAGTCACAGTCATTTGCCTGGCTCTTCTCAATTCCTAGCGGAAGCCTCAACATGGCGCTCAAAAATTCTGACAACTTCCTGCTTCTGCGCCACATCCATCTGTTCTTCGTACTCGTCCACCTATATTGTTACCAGACGCCAAAGGGAGTGGACTACATTCCTTTCACCTTGTGCTGGCCAACAGGTATAAAACACGTCGCCCGCGGACACACAGTCAGTACCGATCGTGTAGTCAGCAGTACGATTCACTGTCAGCAATTACGCTACAGAGCACAGTCTTATGAGTTCCATTGAGAAGACAACATTCCAAATTACAGGTCGCTGTTTACGGAGAACTATGATCACTAATAGAACATCTGCAGTTTTACTTTCAGCTGTACTGACAATAGAATATGGAGGACAGTTATTTAGATCTGATTTTATTAGGTAGAGACCGTCAAGAGACACACTTAAAACTGTTATCAGAGTACCACATTGTATCATAATTGTTAATAAATTTTATTAGTTATTTCTTACTGTGTTGTCACATTTATGATCCAGTTCCTCTCTGTCAGGCAGATGTCTAAGTTGACGGCAATAGTTTTCAGTCTGCCGCTTTTAAAGAACTGTAGCTGTAAAACCACTTTTATGCTACCGTTCATATTTGGGAGCAATTAATAGTAGTATTCATTTACACTATTCCCAACATTTTTGAGGTATCGTTTAAGACAGTCACATCCTGAAAAATGTAAGCCTTTTGCTGGATAAGTCCTCAGTTTCGTTTTCAGCCCTACTAGCGAGTTATATTTTCTAGTTATTAACATTCACGGTTTTATTAACAGAAATCTGCCACATCGTCCTTTGCAGTCATCGCAGGCTGGCGCCCGTGCTAGCGTACAAGCGCTGGCGATTGTTGACGTTCCGATGCAGTTTCCCCGGAAACCATAAAAATGGCGGCATTCCTCACGTCTGCCTCGCTCCTCTCGCCGCAGCAACGGTGGCAGACAGCTGCGCAATGTGAGTACATAACTACGTTACTTCTGTGCTAAGTAGATCTGGAACTGGGTCTTTTGCTTGCTTCAGAATGGAGCTTCAGTGTCATAGGTGCGGAAACTGAAAAACACTGTTCTTTGAATAGGCGAACATCAGGATGAAAATAGGTCTAGAGTGGGACCATTAATAATGGAATGCATGATTATAGACACTGTGAAATGTGTTTCATAGTGTTTACGATAGGAATCACGTATTCAATTTGGCACACGTGCCTCGCAAATTTACATCTCAATTAGATACAAATAATTTTAGTCTTGACTTACACTATATGATCAAAAACAACCGGACATGCCTATGTAATGCGGAACTGGATACTAGATGTCACTAGAGGTGAACCAGCTAGTAAAAAATAGGGCATGGAGTGTCGTGTTGTCTGGTCAATTCTAGTGTCCGATTCCACCCGTCGGCTTTGACTAATGACGTAACGTGTTATTTTGTTTGTGCCGCAGATTGGTATGTATGAAAGTTAAATGATTTCTCTGGATTTCCTCGTTACACGCGTACATTAACAATTCGATGTAGAATGTTTTGGTTTTATATCGTAATTTGTTTTCGGCATCTTTTGTTAATGAAAGTAGTCGTGATTTATAAGATCTTGATTTCTCACGCAATTGCTTTTCGTTATGGATGAGTCAGTTGTGTTTACAGCAAAAATTCTCCTTCAGAAAATGACTGGCCAGAAATAAAATATAAGATATTTGCAATCATTGGGCGTTATTGTAGAATTTTGCAAGCGTAGTGTTTGTGGAAATTATATGGTTTTGACAAAGGTTACATTATCAAGAACTTCCGATGAATATATGTGGAGGAGCAGAAAAAATAATCTATGGATATTCGTACGCAGGGGACGTGGTTCGAAAGATAGAGGTTGAATTAGGAAGTAATAGTCATGTTAACCTACTATTTTTGCTGTCAATATCCTTGCAAATCTGTCATGCACGAAGCAGGGGTTTCGTGTGGCAGTGTAGATGACCGGTTTTCATTTTGTAGAGAAGTCTGCGGGGAATTTATGAAGCATAGGGGAGGAAGGGGAGGGTGTCACAGGGGTTACATTTGACGTAAATGAGTCACATTTTGGAAAGCGAAAGTACGAAAGGGGGCATGAGGTTTTTGAGCTTTGGGTTTTTGGAGTAGTAGTTTCTGTAGAGGATTGTGCTGAGGGTCGTACCAAATCGTACAAAGGAAGTGCTGTCATCTTTGATTGAAGAATATGTGGAAGAAGGTTCCGTAGTCATGTCGGGTGGGTTTGCTACGTACAAAGGGTTGGGTGAAATGGGTTGTCATTTGATGGTGAATCACAATATTCAGTTTAAAGATTACAAGACTGGGGCATGTACCGATACTATCGAGGGGTATTGGGGGGCTGTAAAATCTGTAGTCGGGCGGGGAAAGAGAAGGTTTTCGGTGTTCTAAGGCCATTTAGATTAATACTGTTGGAAGAAGAGTATTCCTAAAGGTTATTGTGTATGTCTTGCATTTATCAAAATAGTCAGCGAAATGAACAAACCTCGTTTTGTTAGTTAGCTGTTGGTGGGTCTAATACTTTTTTTCTTGTTTTACGTTGAGTTTTTTTATGTTATTGTATTGTGCGATTGCTACTCTTTTGGTTTCTCTGGTGGGGGGGGGGTTCTTCTGTCGTTTTAATATTTTTTGGTTACAATGGTAGGCCGAGAGGGTTTATTGTGTCCTTCCTGCGAGGTTTATGTAACTGACTCATTTTTTTTGTTATTTTAAAATATTGCGTCTGGTTGAGCGAGGGTGGTCGTTTGTGTTTCTTATCAATTTTTTCATTAGTTATTCTGGATTTTGCGTATTTCGTTACATTTTGACATCCAAACATTATGATTTCTTGTACTGTCCTTATTTTCTTCTTCTTGTCAGCCTCGATCTTTCACTCCTTTGGAAGTTCATATGCGGTAAGTTCCTTTTTATGTAGCCACTGTTATGTTTTCCTTTTCGATATTTTTGCTATACTTCTCTTAATTTTAATTTCATTCCTGATGTATCAATTTCACTGAGTGTTATTTGAAGCTACAGTAGCTGCTGTCACTTTCGTGTAGTATAGTTACCGGTTCCACGGTTTGGTCACTTTTGGTGTTCTAATTTAATTTCTCCCCGCTCAAAACCCCAACTATCCTGCGCTTCTCCCGTTTGAATCAATAACCAATAATAGAATTAACGTAATTTTGCAATATGACGATTTCACAATGCGCTATACTGTAATACAGTTTATGGTTCTCTGTTCCCCTCCACTCGCATAAATTACGATAAAAATTCTAATTTGACACAAATTTTTTACACTCCTGTTCATATACAGGGTGTTACAAAAAGGTACGGCCAAACTTTCGGAAAACATTCCTCACACACTAAGAAAGAAAATATGTTATGTGGACATGTGTCCGGAAACGCTTACTTTCCATGTTAGAGCTCATTTTATTACTTCTCTTCAAATCACATTAATCATGGAATTGAAACACACAGCAACAGAACGTACCAGCGTGACTTCAAACACTTTGTAACAGAAAATGTTCAAAATATCCTCCGTTAGCGAGGATACATGCATCAACCCTCCGTCGCATGGAATCCCTGATGCGCTGATGCAGCTCTGGAGAATGGCGTATTGTATCACAGCCGTCCACAATACGAGCACGAAGTGTCTCTACATTTGGTACCGGGGTTGCGTAGACAAGAGCTTTCAAATGCCCCCATAAATGAAAGTCGAGATGGTTCAGGTCAGGAGAGCGTGGAGGCCATGGAATTGGTCCGCCTTTACCAATCCATCGGTTACCGAATCTGTTGTTGAGAAGCGTACGAACACTTCGACTGAAATGTGCAGGAGCTCCATCGTGCATGTACCGCATGTTGTGTCGTACTTGTAAAGGCACATATTCTAGCAGCACAGGTAGAGTATCCCGTATCAAATCATGATAACGTACTCCATTGAGCGTAGGTGGAAGAACAAACTAAAATGAGCTCTAACATGGAAATAAGCGTTTCCGGACACATGTCCACATAACATCTTTTCTTTATTTGTGTGTGAGGAATGTTTCCTGAAAGTTTGGCCGTACCTTTTTGTAACACTCTGTATATTTTGGTTGGTTCAAAGGTTCAAATGGCTCTGAGCACTATGGGACTTGACTTCTGAGGTCATGAATCCCCTAGAACTTAGAACTATTTAAACCTAACTAACCTAAGGGCATCACACACATCCATGCCCGAGGCAGGATTCCAACCTGCGTCCGTAGCGGTCGCGCGGTTCTAGACTGTAGCGCCTAGAACCGCTCGGCCACCTTGGCCGGCTATTTTGTTTGTTTTCGACTGTTTTGCGTGTAACACGCGCCTAAATAATAATCGCGTTAAATGTATTATTTTATCGCATGCTGTATTTGTTTACGAGTATGATCCGTTCTGTTCATTGATTGCCGATATGCAACACGAAAAGTGTGAAGTCATCCACATGAGTGCTAAAAGGAACTCGTTAAACTTCGGTTACACGATAAATCAGTCTAATCTAAAAGCCGTAAATTCAACTAAATACTTAGGTATTACAACTACGAACAACTTATATTCGAAAGAGCACATAGAAAATGTTGTGGGGAAGGCTAATCAAAGACTGCGTTTTATTGGCAGGAGACTTAGTAAATGTAACAACTTACCAACATTGCCAGATAATAAAGCAAAAACAAAAGTAATGGCATGCGACAAAGAAGATCAAGTAAAAGTCTAAGTTCATGTAGGCAATGAACTGCTTGAACAAGTTGATAAATTTACTTATATGGGCAGTAATATTACCAGGGATGGAAGGAGCAAGGCAGAAGTGAGAAGTAGAATAGCTCAAGCAAAGGCTGCTTTTAACAAGAAGAAAAACATATTAACATCTAAGAGCATCAGCCTTGAAACCAGAAAAAGATTTTTGAAATCATATGTGTGGAGTGTGGCATGCTATGGGTGTGAAACATGGACTCTCGGGACAGAGGAACAGCAGAAGCTAAATTCTTTTGAAATGTGGTGCTATAGACGCATGCTCAAAATAAAATGGATCGACAAGGTCACAAACGAAGTGGTTCTAGAAAGAGCAGGTGAGAAGAGAAGCTTCTGGAGTTTTATTGTTAAAAGAAGAGTGCAATTTACAGGCCATCTATTAAGACATAAAGGACTCCTGAACACAATCATAGAGGGATATCTCGAGGGAAAAGACCAAGAGGAAGACCACGATTGAGGTACATGGATCAAATAGTGAAAGATGTGGGATGTAACACCTATAAAGAAATGAAGAGAAAAGCTGAAAGACGCACAGAATGGAGACAAGCTTCCATTGTAGCTGTTGCAAACCAGTCCTTGGATTGACCACTACAGAAGAAGAAGGAGACACTAATCCTATCGAAAACTGATGTGCTAAAACAATTTTCTTTCATTAATAGCGCAGTGTTTAGTTGTAGACGGAGGGTTATGTCTGATGTAACAGCACCAATGAATACCCTGAAGTAAATCGCAACACTGTCATTTGCAACTGTTACAGATATGTTAATTATTACATGTCACAAACAGATATGGACGTTACGCAGTCTGTGATCGCCTTACGCCAATGGTCGTGGACTAACAGCTCATCAGACACTCTTCACTGTGGTCTACTCTGGTCGCAGTACTGAACATTCAGTGTCAGTAGTTTGAATTAATTGAAAAATGGAAGCAAGATTAGAGTTTAACGTCCCGTCTAAGTGAAGATATTAGGGTTTGCGCCACGTCTTAGAAACTCGATTATTATTATTTTTGTTTTTCATTTACCTACCCATGTCCATAGATGATTACTACACCAATGTTTTCCACTGTACGTTGAAATAACGTTTTCCTTACTAGCCTACTAAATTTATGGTGAATAAATTAAAAAGAAAAAAAGTCAATAAATGAATGGAATAATTATTTGAAATTGTTTTCGGTGAAGTTCGCGTAGTGTATCTTGATTCATAATTAACTGCAAGTACCAGTTTCTAGAAAAATGATCTGTTATGCGTCCTTTGCCACGATATTCTTGCCAACGCGTGAAATCTTCAGCAATGTTAACGACGTGTGTCTCCCGAATGACGTTCATAAGAAAAAATATCGCTGTTGCAAACAAGACTTCGTGCGATACTTATATTGCTCGAAATTTCTATGTTTTGAATGTTTCTACGATCAGTGTCATACAAAGGAATGCATCAAAGCTTCCTGAAGAATAAGCATAAAAATAAAGTATAAGAATTAAGAAATGATATTACAATGAAACATAAGAATATGAGAATTTGGAAATTTGTGGTAAGTTCCTATGGGAACAACCTGCTGAAGTCATCGGTCCCTAGGCTTACACGCTGCTAAATCTAACTTAAACTTACTCTAAGAACAATACACACACCCATGTCCGAGGGAGGACTCTAACCTCCGACGAAGGGAGTCGCGCCGACCGTACAACGTGACCTAGACCGCGCGGCTACCCCGCGCGGCAGTACGAGAATTCAAAAAGATTGCAATTCGTGTAGCAACCCGCTGCAGACATAGAGAAACAAATGAAAAAAATAAAATAAATAAAAACAATAAAAGTGTTTCGAACGGGTGAGAGTCTGCGGCGCCAGCCACTGTGCTACCATGTGAGCTGAGGTTATCATTCGCTAAAAGGCACATAAATTGCGTCTAAAACTTTGACGGTCGTTTCCTCAGAAACGGCCGAGTATCTACAGATAAGCCGAGACACGTGCTGTTTTGACTCTTCTTCCAATGAACGAAGTTTCGGAGAAATCGCGTTGCTGAACCTGTCGTGTTGTTCCTGTTACTTCAGTTCCTTATTTCTCTCATTACAGTGGCTCCCAACGCAGGTATTACTATTCCCTGAGGGATAAACTGTAATATTATGAGGAGTAGAAACAAAAAATCTTTCTAGTCCCTGTATCTAAGGGTGTAATAGTGATTATGTATGTTACAATTTTTTAAAATACTATCATTAATTAATGACAGCTTGTGAAACGAATGTATGCACAACATCTTCCTCATATACTCCACCCACAACGGATATACTTTGTACCATGCACCTACGACAACAAAATCGAAATGAACACGACGTAAGCTTGAGCATCTCATGAAAATGACTTCTCCGAGTTGTAAGTAGTCCTTGCAGCAGACGAGAAATTATAGCATTACCCACTTCGAAACAGTAAACTAATAGACAGCACAACACAATAGTTAGTGTGTAATGACTACAACGCTGCTGTAGGGCCTACACTGCATTATTACTATTAATTATTACTGTTAGTGGCAGTGGTCAGACAAACATTTAGTGGCCTGAAACCTTGCCAATTTCTTCCACTCCAGAAATACGGAGCCCAATACTCAAATTATTTACAAACAGTAGACCTATATATAGTACACACATTTTAATTTGGCTGGTTTTAAATAGGGATTCCACACGTGACTGAAGTAATCATCGATAGGTTAGGTTGTGTTGTTTGGGGAAAGCGACCAAATAGGGAGATCATCGTTCTCATCGGATTAGGGAAGGACGGGGAAGGAAGTCGGTCGTACCCTTTCAAAGGAACCATCTCTGCATTGGCCTGAAGCGATTTAGGCAAATCGCGTAAAACCTAAGTCTGGATGGCTGGACGCGGGATTAAACCGTCGCCCTCCCGAATACGAGTCCAGTGTGCTAACCACTGCACCACCTCGCTCGGTCCTCGATAGCTATGGAGTGCTTCAGAGGAGGTATGTTTTGTAATAAATGTGTACCCTACTGTAAGTGGTTAGCTTTTTTTACTGAGAAGTGTTGTAGTTGGCACTGGCGACACACATAGAATTATTTCATTATTCTGTATTAAAAAATGTTGTTGGAAACAAGAGTACCCACCCGTATGATAGTTCTCGGGGGGAGGAGGACAAACCGATAGATATGAAATATTTTTAATATTTTCGAAGATTGATGGTGACGTGTAAGCAGCTACAAAAAATTCCAGTTGCGACACTGTCAGAAACCTGTGTAACAACGACTTGTGAATCATTTTCCTGAAAGCCCGTCACTTGGCTACACTATATTTTTTCCTTTCCCTGAGAGGCAGGGAGGGTCGCGGATCCAAGTCGCCCCAGGTATGAGCGCCCATATTTGCAAATAAGCACTACAGTTGTCTCATGGACTTAGTTGGACTCGGAGCACTATGGGACTTCACATCTATGGTCATCAGTCCCCTAGAACTTTGAACTACTTAAACCTAACTAACCTAAGGACAGCACACAACACCCAGTCATCACGAGGCAGAGAAAATCCCTGATCCCGCCGGGAATCGAACCCGGGAACCCGGGCGCGGGAAGCGAGTACGCTACCGCACGACCACGAGCTCCGGACATTGACTTAGTTGCTCGTGGTTTAGTAAAACGGTTTCAATGACCAAACATCATTTCTCTTTGGTCGTTTTAGAAATAAATTTGTTCAAAGAAATTCACTTCCAGTCCGAAGATTACCTAGGTGGTAGTGATGGTGATAGTGGGGGGAAAACAGGGGGTGGGAGTATATAAGCTACCATCTGACTGCACCCATGGGTAATAGTCTCAGAATGGAAAAAATGACAACACATTCAAAAATAAAATTGCAACTGTAATTAATTCTCGCAATACGCAAGAGGAAGGTTCATTTGCGCGATCAGCCACACAGATCTTTCTGATTTCTCCAAATCACTTCAGGCAAATGCCGCGACGCGTTCTTTGAAAAAAGGGCACGGCCGATTCCTTCTCCAACTTAGGAATATTCCGAGCTTATGAATCAAGAGATTATGAATCAAGATACACTACAGGAACTTCACCGAATACAATTCCAAATAATTTTTCCATTTATTTATTGTCTTTTTTTCCTTTTAATTCATTCGCCATGCATTTAGTTGACTACTAAGGACAACGTTATTTCAATGTACAGTGGAAAACATTCGTGTAGTAATCATCTATGGGCATGGGTAGGTAAATGAGACTCAAAAATAAGAATAATAAGCGAGTTCCTAAGACGGGGCACAAACCCGCGAGGCTGACCATAGTGCCATCGCTACGTTTCAAGAATTTACTCGTTAAAAGGCACATACGTCACGTCGAAAATTTTGACCGTCGTTTCCTCAGAAACGGTCGAGTACCTACAGATAAGGCGAGACACGTCCTCGCTTGTTTGGACTCCTCTTCCACTGAGCGAAGTTTCTTGGAAATCGGGTTTGAACTCGCCGTGCTCTCCTCGTAAGCATAATTCGTAAAACTGGCCAAGTGTTTTGGAATGCCCCCTTGAGTAAGAACCGCCGCCTACAGAAGCAGCTAATTGCTCTCTCCCTCGTCCTGATCGTCCGACCCCTGATGTCAGGCTCCACGAGAAGCGACGACGGAGCCACAGTTGCGATTGTGTATTTGCTTGTAGAGGGGGGGGGGGGGGGGGGCGGAAGAGGAAGGGGTTCTCCCGTCAGCAAGTCGTGGCGGCTTGGCGTGGCCCCTCCCCCGCAGCCCGCTACAAGCCCGCTGCGACCACATAGCAACGGCGGCTTCCGGGAGCTCGCCAACTTGGCGCAACAATGCGCCGAGGAAGAGGAAGACGCGGCGTCGTCCACGATAGCGTCTCTGCGGCCGCACCGGGCTGCCTTATCGGCGGCGGCATTCGCGACCGCGCTATCCCGGACGCCCGCCACATTTAGCTGCGCTCTGGGAAGGAAGCGAGCAGCCCCTATTGTGACAATCTCAGTCCGGCATCTCTGACGTGGCCTGCCGCTGCGGGAGCCGCGCCAGGGCGCCGGAAGGCGGCAGCACGTGCCGGCCCAGCGTCAGCATGGAATCACCGCGGTTCCGTGCCCCGTCTCATCAGTGGAAGCAGTAAATAAACCAGCACATCATAATATCTTGTGCATGTCGATAAGTAAACTGTACCAGATAAGTCCAAGTGTCAATTAAGCGATTAACGTTGATCACGCGATGAAGCAGACACTCGTTCAAATGAGAAGCAGTGCTCGTTGTTATAAAGCCATCAATCATCACATAAAATAATTTCAACAGCTCCACTGAACGAAATCTTATGCATAAAATCAGGCCTTAAATGCATATGTACAGTAAAACTCCTGTAATCCCACCTTGGATGGTCCGTCACTCCAGTTAGTCCGACCATGCTCAGGCTCGCGAGCCAGTGACGACTTGTCACTGACTGGACGCATGTCGGGCCATTGTTGCGGTGTCTATCGCTGTGCATATGGTTATACTGTATGTTATTGTGCAGTTTTATACTTCCTTTGGATTAAAAACGTCGTTGTTTGCTTTATTCCGTGTTCTCTACAGTAATTATTACTGTACAGTAATTACTCTACAGTAATTATCACTGTAGATTAACTGTGTGTATAGATGTCTGTTTTTCAGCATGTCTGGATTCAAACGTAAACACGTAACTCTTTCACTAAATGAAAAATTAGCCAGGCTACAAAGACTGTGTGGGGCGGCGGGTGGAATTAATTGTTTATATAAAATGTGGAATGTTTTTCCCGCCTAGATGCACCATATGTGGGGCAGCGGGTGGAATTATTTTTATACAAAATGTTCCTATTATTTATTTAATGCTGTTGTTTGCCGTTCTCAACACTGGCTCTCTAACTACAATATTGGCAACCAGAAAGTGATTAGCAAAACGTGAAGCCTGTAATTAGAATTCATAGTGCCCAGTTCATCTGAGAAATACACTTATAGCTACAGCATATAGCTCTGAGGAATTAGGAGATTGTCTGAGATTCATAATCAAAAACGATTCTCTCTAAAATGTTCACCATATTCTGAAAGTCACAGACCAAAAAAGAACCCACACAATCCAACTACCAGAGCAGTTCAGAGTCTAATGCGCTGATGCAATTATAACTGTTCAAATTAAAGGTTTAAGTGAATGCTCGCCATAATTTGATGATAATGTTCATCAAACGCCACGCTAAATAATGCTAGAATGTCTGTCCCGCGGCGGCACGTGAAAATACGACATACATCAACTGAAGATAGATCATTAAAGTCATCCCAGAATTAACACTTCAGTCGAAAACGATTTCATGGTTACACGTATCCCGAGTAACTTATCACGGCATCCGAGGCTGTTTATAGCAATGATACCGATGCGACGCGACTCCCGGCAGGGATGGTGCGCTAATCAGCGTCTGGAGAGAACTGGGGCCTTTTTTTCTCTCGCGCAGCGTTCTTATATACAAAGCCGCGGTGCGGACGGCTAAGGGAACGCCTGACCAAATCCGCTCTCCCGACTAGTCGCTGGGCTAGTAATGCACCACTTTAAGTTATCGAATAAATCATTGCTTCCTTTGCTGATGGCCGATGAAGCTCTCAATTTAAATGTGCAATCAGCACACAGGTAAGTAATCATAATAAACGTCTGACATGGCTAAGTCAAATGTTTTGGGTGAGAGAATTACTCGTAATTTAATTACACTACACGCAGTAGACGAGCTCTGAACTTGCCCTTTGGAGATACGCTATCGCTATAGTTTTATAGTTATTCAGTTGAAACTTCTCACATCTTTATGATTATAGGAGATCGCCCTTCTACTTAAATTTAAACATCCTAGCTTTATTTATTCGCCTACTTACTCTATCTTGCGTCCTTAATTTTTAAGACAAAAACCAGAAAATCATGAATTTCAACTAAAATTTTAATTTGTGAGATCCAGAATACTGTTTCTACTAAATTATTGTGAAAAAGGAATCTAAATATAAATTTTAAGTTTCTAGCTCTTTTTTGTTGCGCCAATGATTTTTACAGAAAAACATCCAAATTTCGAAAATGGTTAAAGTTATTGAACTGATATTCAACACATATTGATTTAGTATTACTCCTGACATGCTAGAAACGTTTCAGGTTATTTACTTTATTTTTAAAGTATTGCACAACATTTATGACGTCAGAGCTAGTTACAGTGGACTGGCTGGCACACAATGGAAAGACTGATGTGAATTTTATACGGCGTGAGTAGGCTGCTTCCCTACAACTGGACGAAGGAGACTCGCTCCAAAAAATTGCAAAGGAACTGAATGTAGGTGTTACAGCAATTAAGGATTGGAGGAAGAATCGGGAAGACATTGAATCCTATACAGTTTCGATTGATGATAAAAACGCTCTGAAGAATCGTAAAACATTTAAAAAGCCTGAACTTGAACTGCTTGATAACGCATTGTGGATGTAGTTTTGTCAAGAAAGAAGGAAAGGAAATGAAGTATCCGGGCCAGTTCTCAAAGAAAAAGCGATAGCTTTGCACAAAAACTGGAAGCCGAAAGTAAATTTGCTGCTAGTGAAGGCTGCATTGTTGGTTGTAAAACTCGTCATGGTGTCCGATTTGTTTCTAATTCCGGTGAAAAACTATCTGCCGATGCCCGCAGCTGCTAAGGACTTTTCTGTTAAGTTTCAAGAAATTGTAGAAGAAAATGAACTGTTACCCTGCCAAGTGTATAACAGTGACGTGACAGGGCTGAACTTTAAAATGTTGCCAACAAAAACGCTCGCAGCTTCAAATGAATCCGTGGTAGGAACGAAACTTATAAAAGATAGAATAACAGTCATTCCTTGCAGCAACGCAGATGGTACCCACAAGCTCCCCTTGTTCGTCATTGGCAAATCTAAGAAGCCAAGGGCATTCAAAAATATTAACTTATCTTCCTTGCCGGTTTATTACCGCTATCAAAAATCTGCTTGGATGGACTGCAGACTTTTTAAATCCTGGTTTTTAGACGAGTTTGTGCCATCGGTCGAAAAATACTTCAAGCAAAAAAATCTGTTGGATAACGCACCATCACATCCATCTGTGGAAGATTTGGTGAAAAGGGACATAAAAGCTCTCTTCCTGCCTCCTAATGTGACCTCACTCATCCAACCAATGTATCAGGGCGTTATCGAATGGTTAAAAAGGCGATATCGCAGAAAGTATATCAGCTCAATCTTGGAAAAATCTGAAGGAGGTCATAGCTTATTCGAGGCAATAACATCCCTGAACATCAAAGATGCTATCTACACAATCGCTGCAGCATGGAATGACCTGAAACCTGGCACACTGCGGAAATCGTGGCGTAAGCTTTGGCCACAAGTAATGACTAAAAATGAGCATACCTAAGATGAGCAGGACAACGACACACTGGAAATTGTTAAAGATTTATAAACTCTGGAGCCGAACGTCCCTGCCAATGAAGTTGAAGAGTGGATCAACGAATGTGACAAAGACTGTGACACTTTTGAAGAGCTCAATGGCGACCATTTTCTTGCCGCTGTTAGCCAGGAAACTGTGAATGAGGACTCGGGCGGCGAAGACGGACCCCCCACCCCGAATTTCACACAACGATGCAAAAACGCTTTTGACATCGCCCTTCAATACATCGAGCAGAATCCAACTTCAACTTCAATGGACGTTTTGCGGATAAAAAAATGGATGGACACTGCAGCTAAATCTAGAATAACATCTGCTAAATAAAAATGTATCACTGACTTTTTTCCAAGTAATTTGTTTTCGTTTTTACTGTAAAAACAATGCATACAGTAAAATCATTTCTTAGTTTATATATTCAGTAGTTTATTTCTTTGTAAAAAATTTCTTTTTTATATACAGTGGTATAAACAGTTTTAGTTTACAGTATATAACTTTTATACGTTATTAAGTACAGTACAGACTGTAAATTGTTTGTTGTTTTTCCTTTTAAAATCAATACATACTACAGTGTGTGCGCACGTTTTTTAGTTAATATATTGTTTAACACTGCGTAAAAAACATATTTTTATGTTACTGTATACGTATTTTAGTTCTTATATCGTTTAATTTTTTGTACTAAATGTCTTTTTGTATTTTTTGTAATAAATATTAGATTTTTCGAATAATCCGACCTTTTTTTCGTTCCAACCATTGTCCCGGTCCCGAAGGTGACAGATTAGAGTGATTTTACTGTAAGAGATCACTCCATCTTCTATAGGGAAGAAGGATATCTGTATTATTAAACGACTATCCCGGAACTTGGGGCACAATACCCAAAAACATTTGCAGGTCGCGTATCTAATGGCTTTCGGGAACAACAAAAATTTGATTTTCAGTACTTCGTATAATTACTGACAAAATTTAAAAATTTAACTACCCATTGAGAAGTACAATCTTAAGCAAAAGCTTGGCAAAATAAGGCAAGTATTATGCACTGAAAATCCAAAGAAACTGGTACACCTGCCTAATATCGCGTAGGCCGCCCGCGAGCACGCACAAGTGATGCAACACGACGTAGCATGGACTCAACTAATGTCTGAAGCAGTGCTGGAGGAAATTCACACCATGAATCCTACAGGGTTAACCATAAATCCGTAAGAGTGTGAGGGGGTGGACAACTCTTCTGAACAGTACGTTGCAAGACATCCCAAATATGCTCAATAATGTTCATGCCTGGGGTGTTTGGATGCTAGCGGAAGTGTTTAAACTCAGAAGAGGGTTCCTGGAGCCACTCTGTCGCAATTCTGGGTGTGTGGAGTGTCAAATTGTGCTGCTGGATCTGCTGAAGTCCGTCGGAGCGCACAATGTACATGATTGGATGCAGGTAATTAGAAAGGGTGCTTACGTACGTGTCACCTGCCAGAGTCGTATCTAGACGTATCAGAGGTCCCATATCAATCCAACTGCACACGCTCCACACCATCACAGAGCCTCCACTAGCTTGAACAGTTTCCTGCTGACATGCAGCGTCCGTGGATTCATGAGGTTGTCTCCATGCCCGTACACGTCCATCCACTCGATACAATTTGAAACGTGACTCATCGGACCAGGCGACATGCTTGCTACTGATCTGCCCCAAGAATCTCTCCACTGCCCCAATCTTTACACCCAGAACAGTTCAAACAAGTCCTGCAGTATAATGACGTGAATTACCTATCAACCCACGTACCTACCTACGAACATAGCCGTCTGCGAAAAGGGGACCAACTCATTTATACTCATATACAGCACGATGATATGGTAAGACACAGCTGATAAAGCTTAAGGTCAGGATATATCATAAATTAACATGCGTGTGTGAGATACCATTCGTGTTTTAAGATTGAATGGAATAACACGTGTGACTTATAGATTCATTGTGCACGAGCGCCACAGTGGCGAGAACAAGGTATGTGTAATGTGTTTCCTTGTTTGTGAAATTGTTATATGTTCTGGGAATTTGTGTACCGTGAAAGAAGGGAATAGTAATCACGATACCGAGATTTATTTTGAATAATAGGCTAACACGTGGTAGGCCATGTGTAGATCCACGATTTGCTTAATACAGTGAATTAGTTAGGATGCTAGAGAGTTTCTTCTGTTATTTAAGTTGGTAATTAATATAGTGTAGGGCGATTTTAATAATCATCATGTGCGTAACGTTTATGAAGGTTCCAAGTAATACGTGGATTCGATCTTATAGTCCAGGGAATGCCACGTGCCTCAAGTGAATTAGCCTGCCGTATTAGCGTTGTGAGTAGCGAGAGCAGTATTCCATTCTTGGACAGTTTCTCTTAGTTAGCTAAACGTGCGGCTTTACCGCAGGAACAGACCCTAGTCGGCAGTTTGCTTAAGGAACCCTCTTAGCGATCGAGTCTGAAAGGAGTTGGACTGCGAGGCAAAGTACCGCGTTGTGCAGAAGGGACAGAGGCTGCGTTGGGCCGAATTCTGGTCGCTCTGGGGAAAATCCGCCGTCTTGGAGGCAAGCAAAAGGGGGCCCACTAAGCGATGTGTAGCGGCTCCTTAGCGTGCGGAGCCTTCAGCCAGACCTCTGCTAATTTAGAATCGTGGAATGCACCTTAGCTCGGAATTCTATAACCAAGTCCAGATAGCGTTCGACAGTGCTGCATTACTTGTAACTTATTGCACCATGCTAATCGTGATGCATGAAATACACTACTGGCCATTAAAATTGCTACACCACGAAGATGACGTGCTGCAGACGTGAAATTTAACCGACACGAAGAATATGCTGTGATATGCAAATGATTAGCTTTTCAGAGCATTCACACAAAGTTGGCGCCGGTGGCGACACCTACAACGTGCTGACATGAGGAAAGTTTCCAACCGATTTCTCACACACAAACAACAGTTGACCGGCGTTGCCTGGTGAAACGCTGTTGTGATGCCTCGTGTAAGGAGGAGAAATGCGTACCATACTTTGATAAAGATCGGATTGTAGCCTATCGCGATTGCGATTTATCATATCATGACATTGCTGCTCGCGTTGGTCGAGATCCAATGACTGTTAGCAGAATATGGAATCCGTGGGTTCAGGAGGGTAATACGGAACGCCGTGCTGGATCCCAACGGCCTCGTATCACTAGCAGTCGAGATGACAGGCATCTTATTCGCATGGCTGTAACGGATCGTGCAGCCACGTCTCGATGCCAGGGTCAACAGTTGGGGACGTTTGCAAGACAACAACCATCGGCAGGAACAGTTCGACGACGTTTGGAGCAACATGGACTATCAGCTCGGAGATCGTGGCTGCGGTTATCCTTTATGCTGCATCACAAACAGGAGTGCCTGCGATGGTGTACTCAACGACGAACTTGGGTGCACGAATAACAAAACGTAATTTTTTCGGATGAATCCAGGTTCTGTTTACAGCATCATGATGGTCGCATCCGTGTTTGGCGACATCGCGGTGAACGCACATTGGAAGCGTGTATCCGTCATCGCCATACTGGCGTATCACCCGGCGTGATGGTGTGGGGTGACATTGGTTACACGTCTTGGTCACCTCTTGTTCGCATTGACGGCACTTTGAACATTGGACGTCACATTTCTGATGTGTTACGACCCGTGGCTCTATCCTTCATTCGATCCCTGAAACCCTACATTTCAGCAGGATAATGCACGACCGCATGTTGCAGGTCATGTATGGGCCTTTCTGGATGCAGAAAATGTTCGCCTGTTACCCTGGCCACCACATTCTCCAGATGTCTCACCAATTGCAAAAGGTCTGGTCAATGGTGGCCGAGTAACTGGCTCGTCACAATACGCCAATCACTACTCTTGATGAACTGTGGTATCGTGTTGAAGGTGCATGGGCAGTTGTACCTGTAGACCCCATCCAGGCTCTGTTTGACTCAATGCCCAGGCGTATCAAGGCCATTATCATGACCAGAGGTGGTTGTTTTGGGTAGTGATTTCTCAGGATCTATGCACCCAAATTGCGTGAAAATATAATAAGATGTCGGTTCTAGTATAATATATTTATCCAATGAATATCAGTTTATCATCTGCATTTCCTCTTGGTGTAGCAATTTTAATTGCCAGTAGTGTAGAATCCGGTATGCAGTAAATTTCTGACTCTAGCTCATAAGTACTAGCATGAATGTGAATACATCCAGTCCTCATCCATTACCTGAATAAATTATCCGTTGGCCTATAATTGTAAAGGCACCCAGGAGATTGACATTATTATCGAGATGTTAAATGTTGCAATCAGTAAAATAAATAAATGTTAAATTCATTGGTTTGCTATTATTCCAAACAATTAAAATAGAATCCCATATTTATAATGAGAATGAAAATCAGAAGTAATTATCAGAGAAAGAGAGAATGATAAATAAACTAGAAGCATTGGAAGGAGAAACCTTTTATGAACCCTCCACATGACCAGGAATCTTTCTACTTGCTCCATTAACAAAGATATTTTCGTGAAACGAACCTTCCCCGACACAGGAGCCTTTCAAATATGTACAGGAATCATTCAATATGAATTAAGAAATTGCCGAGAGCAGCCACGACACTTACCGGGTGATCAAAAAGTCAGTATAAATTTGAAAACTTAATAAACCACGGAATAATGCAGATAGAGAGATAAAAATTAACACACATGCTTGGAATGACATGGAGTTTTATTAGAACCAAAAAAAGTTCACAAAATGTCCGACAGATGGCGCTGGACAGCAAAATGTCAATGACTGCGCATGACAATCGTGTATCGGCATGATGAACTGCTACCTGATGATTTAGTGAAGCGGACGGCATTTGCGGTGTGGGATTTTCAAAAGATGGTGGGAGATGACGATTGGTTGAGTAACGTGTTGTGGACCGACGAAGCTCATTTCACGCTCCGAGGGTCTGTCAACGCCCACAACTGCAGAATCTGGGCTACAGAAAATCCTGGAACTGTCGTGGAAACTCCATTGCCCGACGAGAAAGTCACGATATGGATTAGATTTACATCTAGCGTTATCGGGCCTTTTTCTTCCGAGGAAATGCGTGATTCTGGTTTTGTAACTGCTACCGTGACGGGTGAGAGGAACGCCGATATGTTACAGAATCGCATATTCCCTAGCTTGGCTGATAAACACCTGCTGGAACGTACGATGTTTATGCAGGATGGCGCTTCACCCCATATTGCTAGACGCGTGAAAGATCTCTTGCGCGCGTCATTTGGTGATGTGCTCAGTCGCCACTTTCGTTATGCTTGGCCTCCCAGGTCCCCAGACCTCAGTCCGCGCGATTATTGGCTTTGGGGTTACCTGAAGTAGCAAGTGTATCGTGATCGACCGACATCTCTAGGGATGATGAAAGACAACATCCGACGCCAATGCCTCACCATAACTCCGGACATACTTTACAGTGCTGTTCACAACATTATTCCTCGACTACAGCTATTGTTGAGGAATGATGGTGGACATATTGAGCATTTCCTGTAAAGAACATCATCTTTGCTTTGTCTTACTTTGTTATGCTAATTATTGCTATTCTGATCAGATGAAGCGCCATCTGTCGGACATTTCTTGAACTTTTGTATTTTTTGATTCTAATAAAACCCCATGTCATTCCAAGCATGTGTGCCAATTTGTACCTCTCTATCTACATTATTCAGTGATTTATTCAGTTTTCAAATTTATACTGACTTTTTGATCATCCAGTATATTAAATGAAGTCCTGAAAGAATCAGAATGGAACTTTCACAAGAATACCAATTCTTCAGAGTGTGACCAAGCCGAGACAGTGTAGCGAGAGCGAGATAATTTCTACCTATCGAGATGGTGCTCCCATATTCGTTAGAATCTAAAAATCTAACCACCGCCATCTTCCATATTTATATTCCGTATGTGAGGTCACTTTGGTTGCACCTCGAACACGATTACAAATGCAACCTCTGTGAGATGCGACAACGCACAATTAAACATCTCTGGTCTCAACAGTGAGCCTTACCGTTGCTTGTTTCGTGAAGCCAGAGATGCTTAATACCGAATTGTCGCACCTCGCAGAGATTGTATTTGTTGTCGTATTTTTCAAGATGCGTCAACATTGACCTCACCGGCAACAAGTAACTCCCGCCTCTTATTCCGTAGCACTTCCGTCCTCGTTGTTTGCTTAACCCCCTAGTGTTAATAGTGCAACACCACATATCTACAAATCGTCCTCTTTCTGTGATATAATGCAACAAACGATGCGGAAACCTACTAGAAACTGCGGTGCAGACGACGCAGACACACTGTGACAAATGTTTGCCGTCACTGTGGACAGACACCTTAAACAAAGCCGCAAACTAGTTGCAAGAATCGCAGTAAAGTTGTTTACAAGGTAAACACGTTTCTACTGGCGGTGACTGGCAGTACTGCTCTGTGCACAAGACGGTACAAAAAAAAAAAAAAGGCTCAAATGGCTCTGAGCACTATGGGACTTAATTTCTGAGGTCATCAGTCCCCTAGAACTTAGAACTACTTAAACCTAACTAATCTAAGTACACCACACACATCCATGCCCGAGGCAGGATTCGAACCTGCGACCGTAGCGGTCGCTCGGTTCCAGACTGTAGCGCCTAGAACCGCTCGGCCACTCCGGCCGGCACAAGACGGTACATTTGACACGCCGTTCCTCATTTTTGATTCACACTAAACGCCCGGACGCAGAGTTCTTATTTCAATTGTCAGACTTCTCGTAGAGATCAGTGTCATTATATGTCGATCTGTAATAATTATTGCGTCGTTGAGTAAATTATCCTCATAAATTAAGAACGTTTTGTGGGATATCCGAATTCCTTTCCCTCGTTCAGTTTACGTTCACTACAACACAAACTACAGGAGCCGAACAACCCAAATGAAATTAATACTTTTTTTAATCATTCAGATAAAGTGAGAGGAGAGAGGAGGGAAAGTTTAGAAATTTCTCACTGGCACAGTTGGTCTATTTCCGACACGTTGAACTCTTTGATTCGTTGTTTCATTTCTACTACTTCGTCGCGATTGGTTGGCGATAGAGGGAGGGGAGGGCAGGAGCATAGGGACGTGGCTTGATGACGTTATTGATAAGAGCTACCACCTCAATTATAAGAATGATGACGACATTGATAGGAATAATGACGTCACTGGCGCAGACGCAAACTGCTAGAAAAGTATTCCAGAATGCATAGCATAGGTACTAATGCATAAGTAGATATGAAAGCAGTTCTTGTACTTCAGTATTCTGAACGACTGATTCTGTTTACGTTATGGTGCAGCTCTGTAGCAAACAGGCGTTACTTCCCTTCAGTTATGACGATAACGTATGAGAAAACTGAAGTTAGACGGTTTCGATAAACGACCCGTTAGATGTAACATTGATTACCTCTTCACAGCCCAGACATTTGTGCCTGTTTTGCGGTATTTTATGAGGGAAAAATTTTGGATGAAGCTAGCGTCTAATTTCTCAACAAAAAGGCTTATTATTGCACTCTTTCAGCTTCAAAAGAGCACGGGGCGGTGTGAATGTCCTAGGACGGAAAACGGAACAAGTCTGCCATTTCTTTCATCTCTGGAGCAGCTAATAATAACTGTAGAGTGGATAAACGAAGGAGGATTTACTCATGTAATAGGATGACATCACAAATAATGGTAATGTAACGACCTTGTTACTACTACTAATAAACTGTTATACTATGTATAAGATTGAAACACGTACGTAACTTTAAATCTAAGTTGAACACTATACTTGAAATTCAATTCATTATAAGATTTATCTCTGGAGGATTTATAAAACTCGAAAAAGGGTACGGAATAAGAATACAAATAAGAATAAAGTAGTACTTGGGTAAATTGGTGAACTGAAAATCTAATCTTACTGAAGGAAGGAATAGAAAATCTATAGGTAAAAGAGGATTTGAAAAGGTGAAAGATTTCCTGACAGAAAAAATAATTCTAATAGAATTATCTGGATGGCAGCATTGAATGATAGTATGGCGGGAAATGATGGACAAACGAAAAAGAAAGACACGTGAATAGTTTCGAAATGTGGTCACGGGGAAAGTCCTCCCTCGGGCATGGGTGTGTGTGTTTGTCCTTAGGATAATTTAGGTTAGGTAGTGTGTAAGCTTAGGGACTGATGATCTTAGCTGTTAAGTCCCATAAGAGTTCACACACATTTGAACATTTTGGTCATTGGCAAAAGCGCTAAAGTCAAATGGACCGATAGAATGACGAATGAAGAAGTGCTTCTAAGAGTACAAGAGGAAGAGAAAAGAAACTATATGGAAGTGATAAGAATGTGGAAACATATGATAGCTGGGAAACGTGCGGGTAAGGTGCTTGCAACGAGCGTCAGTGAAGGAAAGACTGCAGAGAAGAGAGAAAGAGAGGGAGGGAGAGAGTGAGGGGAGGGGAGGGAGAGAGAGATAGAGAGAGACAGAGAGAGAGAGAGAGAGAGAGAGAGAGAGAGAGGGAGAGAGGAGGAAGAAAACTTGGAATGCTGAATTATCATTAAGCAGGAGGAAGAAGCACATAGTGAAGGAATGTGGAGGATCCCCGGTCAATAATTATCTTACGACAGGCAGTGAACGTCGGATAAAGTCTGAAAAGTCATCTGCATAACTAAGTTGGAGTCCATACGTCACCAACACAGTGCACTGTTTCAAGTGACAGCATTACTGACACAACGTAACAGAATATGGTGACGGGTAACTTATGGAAAATGCAGCGAAGCTTCAAGCCGAGAACCTTTGTACAGCTCCTCTGTTCTGTTGAACTGCAAAGACAGTCACACTGTTCGCAGCCCTGATTGCCTAGTTGTTCAGAATGAGGCAAAATGCAGGAGATGACACTCACATGGAGAATCGCTGACTTGGAAACAGAAAAATTTATGTTAGTCAGAACCATTAAGCTTTGTAACCCCATTTGATTCAGTGGCTAGAACTTCGTTCCAAATAAAGAATTCCACAACGCAGGTTTTATCATTTGAAGCTGCCACAAACACATGCACATAAAAAGACACTTGCAATGTTGCAGTCGCCGCAAAAACAGCGGTTTCCTATGCCGAATAAATATTATTGGCACACTTAGCTCACAAGTCGCTAATACATCCCATTTATATACGCAGACAGACCAGATATCAGTAGTGTCTTTCCAATGATTAAGTCATCGCCATCTCCAACGAAAGGTAAAGGCGTAGCGAAGAGGTCGAGACCGAAATAGTAACTGTTCAAAACCATCAGACCACCCTGCACGAGTCTCTTGTGGTGAGCATGATGTAAGTACTGGGGATGTGCACACAGATATCTGCCTAAGGTAGGCAACAAGCCCCTCCATTAAATCCCTTTCCAGTCGCAACATCCAAAACCTGTCAGATCGCGAGAGAGAGGTAAAATTGAACACCTCCCCTACAAACTTGCACCAATTTAAAGTTGAGCGTATATGAGACCATACCACATGCAGAGAATCTCGGACTATTAGCACAGAGTGGATAATTATTTATGTTTGCTTTCATAAGAAAACACTTTTTCTATTCTGCGACATATGCTGAGGTTTTATAATCTCCACATAAAAGATCGCCTAATTGGGAAGAGAGATGAAGGACTAGTAGCCATTTTATAGTGGATGCACACAAGTCCTGTACTGTCTACTTATATACCATGCTCTCTCTAGTTGTTGTCTAAAGAAGCTCCACAGAACGATGCTCTCTGTAACTAATCACAAAGATCCCTTGTCCGTTTTACCTTTGTGGACACATCAAGCATACCATTTGTTATGATCCTCCAGTACTACATGCCCCCAGGATCGAGCTGCTGGAGACCTCATTGTGACAGAAAATCTGTCTCCTGCATATGGAAAAAGCAAGTATTTCAGCAACACCACAGGAGTGTTCTTTGCCATCGATACGTGCTTATGCTCTTACTCACTGCTCATAGGGAAGCTATGATGACTTGCACACCAATGAACACTTCCAAATCTAGTTACCAAAAAAGATCGTGCTGCCACCTAGAAATTATCGTTCTCAACAAGACTAAGTAGACAACAAAATGGCTTTGAGACAGCGTACAGGATTGGGTGGATCATGTTGCCAAAATGAGCCACCTGGCCACTGGTGCATCCATGCCGAAGTCTTCAGGACAGTCGCAGTGATCGCCTGCTCCTTGGTGGAGTGACGAATGCCGCAATTATAGGGTACTGGAGCTCCCAGGACACTTTTAGTATCAAAGTGATATGCACATTAATTAATTAATTATCAATTACTTACCCCAACACCCCAACCCTAACCAACCACCGGATAACGTCACGTATTTACCTCAGCTGATACATGGGTCCCCGTCCCCTACCCCTCCCACAACTACCCGATTGGCAGGAATTTCGAATTTTGGCAGGAATTTCCAATTTTGGCAGGTATTTCAAAAGTGGTGGGAATTTTTTGTCGCAGGCCTATGCCGATGTCTCACCCGACGCCCACCTCCCCCCCTTCTCCCTCCACTGCAAATTGCTGGGAAATTCAAAACGGTGGGCCCTTCCTGGGACTCGAACCCTGGCCCCTATGGATGGAAAGCCCAAGTGCACCACCCAACACAATGTTATCACCAGAGGCGCTTTAAATTACCAGCAGCCAATACAGGCACAGCATCCGATCACTTCGAGGATATGAGGTGGGCTCAGTAGCTCTGCACACACGGTGCAGACAGTCAGTCAGTCAGCATTAAGCGCCACCCAAGATAGTCCAGCACTGTCCATCTGCAGGAGCAACAGAATGGGAAGAAGCCGCAGAAGAGTAAGTACCCCCTTGTTTAATGTCGGTGTTTACTGCCGTGTGCACAAGACGATGTCCTTTTGCTGCTCTTATCGCTTGTAACGATTTTTTCTTCGTTTTTCATCAGTGGCTGCAACGTCCTCCAGCCTGTCGGGGTCTGCGGCTACAACATGTCTCAGCCCGTCGGGACTCACAGCAGCGGCAGCACCCTGGGATCCTGTTGTGCACCTGGTCAGTTTAATGGAGCAGGCAATGAGCTGTTATTGTCGGTTTAAGACACCTAGCCAGTCACTGACTTGCTGAAGTGCGCTGGGTTCCTAATCAGCATGATCCAGGTCGGTACTGGTCCCTATCATACGTGCCATCACAGAATATTCCAGTGATACTACATGGACAACGTGAGAATATAGTGAATGAGAATACTCCAATTAAGCCCTCTGCACCACTACTGTTCACTTCGGTGTAAATTTAACCGCTACTGGTTCGAAGCGTTTACGTATTGGTATAGAAACAACTGCAGACAGACTGGCATGTTGTGATAGAGATCGAGAATGCAGCTAGAAATTTTGAAGAGCGGTCTACGGAGGTGGAACCGGATCAACTGTGTCATGCAAAAGCATACATCAAGCAGCAGTTGACCTCCAAGTATTATCCGAGCCATCCTCCTCTGGACATTTACTGTGCTGCTCTACATCTGTTCATTATAACAGTGTGCCATGACTCTGCACTTCTTGTGAAATCGGGTGACACGTCCATTTATTTACAGCACTCCACCGTTAAAACCTTGTTCATTCTACAGATGGTGTTGGAAAGAGTATTCATGTGTGAATAACGGATTCAAATATATTATAATGGTCATTGATACTTATTCCAAACTTGCCTGGGTAATACCCATAAAAGCGAAAACAGGGAAGGATGTTGCACATGTGTCTGAATGATTGCTGAAGATGGGGACGAATCGAAGACCGGGAAACCCTGAAACAGATCGCTGCGGCGAGTTTTACAATAGATATTTCATGACTGCTATGGAGTGGTATGGAAAACATCACTACTTCTCAGTCACTCACGTGAAGGGAAGTATCATGGAACGCCTGAACAGGACCCTGAAAGCCCAAATGTGGATGCTATTCAATCTTTGTGGCTCACACGAATGGACCGATATTCTCCCACAAATAACTGCACATTATACTCAAACCAAACATCGCACAATAAAAATGAGACCAATCGATGTTTGTGATAGTAGACTTCTAGATGTAGTATGCAATCGTATTAAATGCTAGATCCATGCAAACAACAATTTACTGTAGGTGATTTAGTACGAAATTCAAAACACAAGACAGCATTTGAAAAGTCAAAATTGCAAAACTAGTCAACCAAGACATTCACAGTTTGCAAAGCTCAGAGAACGAATTATAGAACCTACCTTTTGAAGAATAGCAGTGGTACTGATTGCGGGATGTTTTCACACAGAAGAGTTTGAATGATGATGATGATGTTGGGTTTGTGGGGCGCTCAACTGCGCGGTTATCAGCGCCCGTACAAATTCCCAATCTTTGCTCAGTCCAATTTCGCCACTTTCATAAACGATGATGAAATGAGGACAAATAAAGTTCCAGTCATCTCGAGACAGGTGAAAATCTCTGACACGGCCTGGAATCGGACCGCGACCCAGTGCGCGGGAAGCGAGAACGCGACCGCGAGACCACAAACAGCGAACGAAGAGCTTGAAACCAAACGTATATCTCGTATAGAGGGTCATACGACGTCGAAGGAATAAAGCGTTAGTTAAACGTCTCCGTTTTCCCTCATCACAAAACAGCTCGATCGACGCTGACGATTCGCTGTATAACAGGGAGCGCAGACCACAACCAACTCAGTAGCAGAACATGTGTCATAGGAGGCAAATTAGAGGATGAGGCGGCATTGTCGACAAACTGCCAGTCGAATTAGACATTTCTGGAAATAACTGCTGTGATCCTGGAACAAAACTTCAAAAGCGATTGGCATGTGGTAATGAGGGGATAAGTCTGCTCAACGAAGCGTGTATGTAACAGGACATAGCATAGGCAGCTAATTAAGTTCGGCCGGCCGGAGTGACCGAGCAGTTCTAGGCGCTACAGTCTGGAACCGCGCGACCGCTACGGTCACAGGTTCGAAACCTGCCTCAGGCATGGATGTGTGTAATGTCCTTAGGTTAGTTAGGTTTAAGTAGTTCTAAGTTCTAGGGGACTGATGACCTCAGATTGTCTCAACGATAGAGTGATTCATTCAATTTACGGATTCTTTCCATCAACTGGAACAGGGTATAAGATTGTTGATACTCCTACCAAAGCTATACACCTTCCAGTGACAGTTCAGACATCGGACTACCTGGAGCTGCGTATTGTGGACCAGAATAACCAAGTTGTTGACTTGGGTGTGAGAAAATCATTGTACGGCTACATCTAAGACAGGATGGGCGTAAGGTATAAAACCAGCGCACGCACCGCACAGCACCGCACTTCGCAACAGAACAGCAAAGTGATAACACGTGCGAATACAAGTTTGTCAAATCAGTAGGCTTCAAATCTCGCAATGACGTCGTCGCTCAGTATATCTCACGCAGTGGAATATGATGAGGGAATCATACGTCAGTAATACTTCTCTCTTAAATCTTATCCTTCAACGAAATTTAACAAGAACTATGAAATGGGGATTGACATCCAGCAGCAAAACCCTTTAACACTTCCATGCAAGAGTTTCGTCTATCTTAATATATTATTTAAGAAAAATGTAGTCACACAGTGGGACCCAATCTTACACATAATGATTTGGCATTCATGTTCCAGGAAATACGATGTGAACTTAATTAGGTACAAGCTGATCGTACACGTAATGTTGGCAAAGCATCAATCTTAAGACATTTGTCTCATCATCACCTTCGGATTTGAATGGTTTATAAAATGCAGGCTGGTTCATAGACTAGCCTGTGGGCAGAATAGCAGACGAGAACCCCCCATTTACTGCATGAATACATCTAAAAATACTTATGGGATACTTTGAGTACATGCAGAGAATTATTATGAATGCTAAACAGGAATGTATCATGGTACAGAGAGCAACGGATAGCAATACATATACTCAAGGAGCTCAAGAGGAGAATCAGATCATCATCAATAAAATTATATGGAAAATGTCACATCACTTTGGCAGATGAGGAACGTTTGAAGCTTTTAAAAGTTTTGAATACCGGTACATATCAGCCATTTACTTTCCGCTCATTGGGGTCTTTTGAGTATTCGTTGCTACTGACCACGAGCAGACAAACGTGGGCTACTAAAACCTCCGTGCAGCTGAAAACACCGAGATTCATCATACTTGCATTTCAGACCAATAGAAGAGGGAATTTAGAAAATGATTCCACCGCAATTGACAACTGTAATTTCACTTGTGAATTCTATCAGTATAACAATTTACTGCTACAATGGGACCAGAATGTATACAGTCAAGCATTTGACATGTATGGTGTTGAAGAGTAAGGATGCGTAGTCATTCCACGGAAATTCAAGTATCTGGCACCAACCATTGTAATAGACTGTTCTAAGCAGAATAAGATGATTAAACCAGAACCAAAGATGTACAAATCGAATCTGAAACCTTATCAAATTTCCCAGAACACACGCCGGCTGCATAAATAACCAAGTGCTGTGGCATACCCAGAGCATTACACAACAACTTGTAGTGTGAACGTCGTTGCCGACATTCAAGGTTTCTATGACGATGAGTGTAGGCAACTCATATTTAAAGATGTTGCATTCATAGCATACGAAATAGTTCCTTGTATAATAGAGACATTCTCAGCAAGAATTGGATCACCGAGTCCTTTAAAGAGTGTGAATTGTGCTAAACCATGAAGTCATGCAATGTGGTTAACACGTTTCTTCCATGAACTTCACTGTGACGATCCTGGACACCTTACAAGGAAATGATGACGTCACTTCGAATATTCGTTCATCCTGAGACCATCATCTACGTCAATGGCGAGAAGAACATCACATGGATGCAACGAACCATAAAGTTTGCCTCTATCCAGGTCCTTGCATTCTACAGGTGCACTGCTACCCATCAACTCAAGAAGAAGAAAATATGTGAAAACAGTGTTGTGTCTGTTTATGAAAATGTAAAATTACTATTAAATTGGATTAATGAAAATAAATTAATTTTTACCTCAATTCTGTGTTTCTTTTTCTTGCTACCTAACTCCTTCTTAGATCGTACGTAGCTCTGCCCAGATCCTATGTCTGTGGCTTTGTTCAAGGACAGAAGATATAGTTTCAGACATGTTTGCTGTATGTCTTTGGAAGCAGATACGATCACGCACCGCCTTTTTCCAAAAACCTATAAGTGCAGCGCGATCACTACATATATTTTATTTTCTTCCATCTTAAACGTCACCTCCTTCATGCTTCACACTAATACCTTGTGCATCTCGCACAGCCTTTATGTACATTTGTAGGAGTAGGTATTTGTAAGAATGAGAGTTAGCCGTACATCCAATTCCCAAACATATTTAGCACTTGCGGGACACTCCCGGGTTGCTAGTTTTTGCAATAAACCTCTGCATGATGCACAGTGCCCCTCTTGTAGCGTCCGCCACCCAACGTGAATGAGTATATCCGTCACGCTCTCGCGTTTATTAATAGAACAGTCGCTGAAACACGCCTCTCTCCATTGGATCTGCTCTACCTCTGGGGGACTGATGACCTTCGCTGTTTGGTCCCCCTTAAACATCCAAACAACCACCACCACCTCTACCTCTTCTATTAATCCTGGCTACTAACGTTCCCGCACTGACTAAAAGTACTTCAGGATTGATAAAACAAGCAATTTATGAGGCATCTGTCACGGGATGAATTATAAGTGATAAAGAGTTCTTCCAGTGGATCAGAGACGCATCTCCTTTCCCTACAAATACACCGAAGCGCCAAAGAAACTCGTATAGGCACGTGTATTCAAATACAGAGATACGAAAACAGGCTGAATACGGCTCTGGGTCGGCAACGCATATATAAAACAAGTGTCTGACGCAGTTGTTAGATCGGCTACTGCTGCTACGAGCGTACAAAGGCCGATTATCAAGATTTAAGTAAGTCTGAACGTGGTGTTATAGTCACCGCATGAACGATGGGACATAGCATCTCCGAAGTGAGGCTTTTCCCGTACGACCATTTCACGAGTGTATCGCGAATATCAGGAATCCAGTAAAACATCATATCTCTGACATTGTTGCGGCGGGAAAAAGATCCTGCAAGTACAGGACCAACAAGGACTGAAGAGAATCGTTCAACGTGACAGAGGTGCCATCCTTCCGGAAATTGGTGCAGATTTCAATGTTGGGCCATCAGCAAGTATCAGAAACATCATCGATGTGGGTTTTCGGAGCACCCCACTCCTGTACCCTTGACGACTGCACGACACGAAGCTTTACGCATCGCCTGGACCCGTCAACACCGATATTGGACACTTGATGACTGGAACCATGTTGCCTGGTCGGACGAGTCTCGTTTCAAACTGTATCGAGCGGATGGGCGTGTACGGGTATAGAGACAACATCATGAATTCATGGAACCTGCTAGTCAGCAGGAGACTGTCCAAGCTGGAGGAGGCTCTGTAATGGTCTGGGGCATGTGCAGATGGAGTAATATGGGACCCCTGATAAGTCTAGATACAACTCTGACAGGTGACACGTACGTAAGCGTAATGTTTGATCACCATGTCCTTTAATGCCCATTGTGGATTCCGCCGGACTTGAGCAATAACACCAGGACAGTGCGACACCCCACACGTCCATAATTGCCACAGAGTAGCTCCAGGAACACTCTTTTGATTTTAAGCATTTTCACTGGCCACCAAATTCCTCAGGCATGAACATTATTGAGCATATCTCAGATGCCTTGCAAAGTGCTGTTCAGAAGAGATCTCTCCCCATTCGTCCTCTTACTGATTTATGGACAGTCAGTTCCCTCCAGCACTACTTCAGACGTTAGTCGAGTCCATGCCACGTCGTGCTGTGGAACTTTCGCGTGCTCGTGGGGACCCTATACGATTTTAGGCAGGTGTACCAGTTTCTTTGGCTCTTCAGAGTATTTGCATGTGGTCGTTCCGTTTAACGTCACTAGAGAAAAAATGGTACTTGGTATTTAAAGGTTGTTTCTTTTTGCAGTTACCGCCGCGTTATCAAATAGCTTCGGTCTTTCCAATCACTTACGCGTATCACATTATATTTACAGTATCTACGTTCAGCTACCAGCTTCAAGTGTCAGATCTGTTTCAAATGTCAGTCCTGTGCAAATGTTCCAGCATTTCGCTACAGTTTTCGTGAGGTGCAGCTTTCCTGTATACAATAGCACCGTTCTTGTACAGCTTTATGGTACTTCTGATGTTACCAATCAGACCATTTAGATATATCGTGAGCGATAAATGTTACTTAACACTCCGTAGCACTTCCAAAACTGCTTGTATACCCAAAGGTTGTGAACCATAAGTTATGTACATAATGCAGCATTGTATAAGGGGCAATAAACTGACAATCACACACTGCGTCACAAAGGGGCCATAGGAAGGTTCCAGTCAAAAGTAATCACCACGCACGTTAACAAATTTATCCCAGTGGGTGATGAGACGATTGATTTCTGTTTCGTAGAACGCGGTAGGCCAGTGACGGATCAACAACAGCGTCCACTTTTGCATTCCTCGTCCCATTGAAACCAACGTACTTGCATGTCTTTCTTCGAATCGCCAACGATGTGAAAATCACATGATGAAAGATCCGGGCTGTACGGAAGCTGTTGCATGATTCCCAACCACATCGCTGAAGCGTAGCCTTCGTCCTATTGGCAGTGTGAGGACTGGCGTTACCGTGCAACAAAAATGATTCCGTCCGACACTATTACTGCTGCTCAGCTGGGTGGTAACGTGCTCGCCTCCCAAGCAAGCTGGCCCGGGTTCGATTCCCGGCTGGGTTGGAGATTTTCTCCGCTCGGGGACTGGGTGTTGTGTTGTCCTCATCATCACTTCATCCTCATCACCGACGCACAAGTTGCCCAATGTGGTGTCGACTGAAATAAGACTTGCCCTTGACTGCCGAACTTCCCCCGTTGGGGCCTCCCGGCCAACGATGCCACACACTCATTTCATTTCACTTTTGACATTATGGTGCGTCGCAGTCTCTGCAAAGTGTCTTTGTAGCGCTGTGCATTGATTGTGGTTCCATGCTGGAGGAACTCGACGAGCGGAGGGCCCCTGTAATCGAAGACGTTGGTCGTGAGAACCTTACGGGAACGTGTGTGAACAGCTTTGGATTTATTGTGCGGGGAGGATGTGAGATCTTTCTACTATGGGCTTTTGCCTTTGCCCTTCGGCTGTCAGAATATTGTCGGACGTAATCATCCTGCAGTACGATAACGCCCATTCCCACACTGCCGATGGGACGAAACATGAATTCATCATCTTGTCTCCTTTCCTTGTTGGATAAATTTCTTAAGGCGTGTGGCAATTGCTTTGAATGGAACCATTTCATGGTCCCTTTGTGGCCTAGTGTTCGATTTTCTTTTGACAACAGTTCCTCATACACACTCTAAATAAACTACTGAAAGCTTATCATATTTTACTACCTCTTAAGAGGGGTAGGACGTTAAACGGTGCGACTTGGAGCAGGAGAGTCACTACAAGACGTTTTAATTTCTACTGTCTATACTTTTACAAAAAAATTCGTACAACTTTGTCAGCATGACCAGGAAGGATTCAGGATTCACACTCATAGCAGTGTAAGATCAAAAACATAACAAAATAAATTGTTATACATGTGAAATTTCATCATTTTTTTCACTTCTGTCAGCTGCATTTGTTGCTATAGGTACACTTTTCTTCATAGGCAAGAGAGATTCTTCGATGAATTTTGTACAGCATACAAACCATACTTACAGGTGTATGAAACTCTAGAATTTTCCAAATCCATTGAAAGCTGTGGTAAAAATTGAGTTAATTAACTGTAATATATGAGTTTTTTTTTAAACATGGAGTTTAAAATGTAGCAGCTCATTCATTTTTTCATAATTTAAATAAATTCTAGAGTTTCATGCACCTGTAGGTATGGTTTATATGTTATGCAAAGTTCATCGAAAAACCTCTCTTACTTATGAAGAAAAGTGTACCTATAGCAACAAATGCAGTCAATAGTAAGTGAAACAAATGATGAAATTTGACAGGTAAAAAAAATTATTTTGTTATGTTTTTGAACTTCCACTGCTATGAGTGTGAATCTTGAATTCTTCCTGGTCATGCTGACAAAGTTGTATGAATTTGTTTGTAAAAGTATAGACAGTAGAAATTAAAATGTGCTGTGGTGCCTCTCCTGCTCCAAGTCGGCCCATTTGACGTCCTATCCTCCTTACGACGAATTTGAAATCATTGGTTGCTCTGAATCACGAAGAACAAACGGATAGGATGTCAACAATGTCCCAGATGGGCGATGTTAACCTGCGCCTTTTCTGAAGCAGCTGACGGAAACGTAAATATATATTGACTACATAAGAGTTAAACTTATGTCGGAAAGATAGCATATCTGTCCCTTGGGTGAATGTAATATTTCAATTTGTAAAATGACTGTGATGTTGACAAAACATATTCATATCGCCTGAGCGACAGCCGCACAATTTATGGACTCTAAACGAGATCACAGTGCATTTATTTACTTTAGGCAAGACTCTGGGGAACTACAGTTACTGGTCGCGTTAAGTGCTTGTAGTTACAAAAGCAGTCGTGCCACGGGTTCTTGGGGAATACCGCTGCTTATGTATAACCTTAGCAACCGGATTATCTCGTCATGTGTCATAGTAGAATAATAATCATAGTAACAGGATATGGCTGGGGCAAGCGTCAATTGCAGGCGGAAAAGCGACTATTAAAAACATAAATGTAAAGTAGCCTAAAATTGTATTCTTCATTCTACATGTTTCGTTCGTCAGACTCAGGCGTCTTCATAGCTGTGGGAAATTACAGCGTGTTACAACACCAAGAAATGAGATAAAAGCCCGCATCTCGTGGTCGTGCGGTAGCGTTCTCGCTTCCCACGCCCGGGTTCCCGGGTTCGATTCCCGGCGTGGTCAGGGATTTTCTCTGTCTCGTGATGGCTGGGTGTTGTGTGCTGTCCTTAGGTTAGTTAGGTTTCAGTAGTTCTAAGTTCTAGGGGACTGATGGCCATAGATGTTAAGTCCCATAGTGCTCAGAGCCATTTGAACCATTTTTTGAGATAAAATTACAGATTCAACACACAACAAAATAACTCATATTTACTACCCAACGGCCACACGTTAATTGTATCTGGCTGTGTATAGCGACCACATGTTACTTAAAATTGAATAACTTAGCTGTGCCTACCGAAACCTTTATTGTCTGGTATATCCAAAGACAAACGAGCATGACATATCGTTTATTGTTAGGGAAGCACAGTCTATTTACACTTTGGCGAAAACTATCTCATTGAGCCTAATGTAACACAGAAATGAATAATGTCAATGAAATGTAGGAAATAAACATCAGTTTTGCTGCCATTAACACACCTTATTTTAAAATTTGGAACAGGCAATTCAAATACGTTCAAAATGACAAAGTAAAATCACAAACTGAAATTATAACCGTCACTTTAACGGGGGTTAGAGTGCATGTTATCTTATTATTTGTAACAGATAATTGATGTCATAATAAATAACTTATATTGTAAATAAGAATGGGTTAAACATAGCAGCCAGACATAGTAACATGATTCCAGTTAAGTGTGTGGTTAATTAGGGTGTAATATATGCAAAGATCGACTTAAGCGAAATCATTTGTGTGGCCGGTATGTTTAAGTCAAGCTTATTTACAATATAGATTAATTATAATGGTATCAATAACTTGTTGCAAACATGATGTACCTCATCAGTCCAAAACCTTTCGAGGTTGGATTAATAAAAAATAGAGAAAAGATAATATGGTGGTTTTAATACTTATAGGGTTCCACGTAGGCTTCCTCCAGTCTAGGGGACTGATGACCTCAGATGATAAGTCCCATAGTGCTTAGAGCCATTTGAACCATTTTTGAAATAAATGTTTCATCAATTGGAGGGCTCGGCTACTAAACATAACGGAAACGGAATGAATGGAGACTGTACATCGTACTCTGCATAAAAACGTACCTCGGATATTACTGTCAAAACAGCCCAGCATTGTCGAAAGAAGCACAAAATTCCCTATCATTCTGACAATTATCGAAGCCCAAAGGATCAAATTGACATCTAGTGGTGATCTCTCCGTGGCTCAGTGCTAATGTCGGCTGCATTGCGTTACTCGTACATCATCAGCTAAACAGAATATCAATCTCAGCGTTACAATAATTTTAAAACCGGAGAGCATTTGATGTACAGAGAAGATTACTACGAATATCCCGCGACTGACAGAAGTAGCTGAACAAATTATTGCATTCCAGATAGACTCAGATACCACATGTGAGCACACAACATTCTAAAAGAGCGAGAGACGAGCATATCGTGAACTTGAAACCGTTTCTCAATTAATGGCGGAATATATTTTAAACCCTAGCTTTATACTTACTAAAGCTTCATTGTATGTTGCATTACAGTAATTTTAATTAACTTAATTACTAGTAAGTTAATTTATAAAGCTGATGCATTCGTGTAATTACTCATTCTCATTCGAAAAATGGAAAACATGACAGAACCGCATCAAAATAAACGAGCAAAGAGAAAAAATACGTTGGCTTTTTTATTTGTTGTGCGCACAAGCTACACAGTTTGTCAAAACAGTTGATGTTTCGTCTTATATGACACTGCCGAGGGAGAAAGTTTTCGGTATTTTGTAATTTTTTGAGTTGTGACAGGTAATCGATTAATTCCGGCAGTGTCACACAAAAAGAAGACGAGATTCTCGACTGAAAGGAGACCAAGAGAGCTCATTTCAGACAAATTAACGTCACATCTCACGTGTTCATTTTAATGTCTTCGTAATATTTCTGCTTAGCTGTCACCAGCAATATGGTTGTTTTTGACATAATTTGTTTCAAATGAGCCAGAACGAAAACTGTTTTAATGCTGCCTACTATAAATGTTCTTAATTGCTTCACCGTAACTCATAACTAAAATTCGGATATCTGTTTTATCACTTGCTATAGCATCATCAAAAGATACAGGGAATAATCAAATACCTACTCTTTGCAGATTCATTAGAATGCTGTGCCTGTTCACGTGTAAATAAAGCCATTATATGTCCATACACGCTCATTCATTTACGACATACTGCTGAATATAAAGAGACAATTATAGAATACGGTGATGTTAAGTAGTGAAATAAGTCAAAAGAGCTGCATTTCCAATCAAACAGAGTTTTGAGTAGCAGAGTTGATAATACATATCTCCCTCACATGTACGTTATGAATCTACCGAAACTTTACAAAACAACCTGATCTTACTTGGTAGTATCTGAAATTAAACTGTAAGGGAAAAATCTACCAGAAAGTTTCTATGAATTTAATGCTACTCTTTCATTTTATTTGCATGTGTTTCTGTATTAATACAAGGTATCTAGCTACGAGTCATAGTATGTTTTTTTTTCCTTTCAATCCCCAGTAGTCCAGTCAAATTAGACACTGAGCTGGACATTTTAAAAAATAATCTGAAACTTGGAAAAAACGTTCTAGACAATGTGCAAATCAAAATCCCAACATTCCTAAAAATCCAATTTGAGGAAAATCATCCATCTTGAAAAAAAACCGTCTTCCTGGAATTTTCGCGTTTTATCCACAATAACTGAACCTAACGTCCAGTTGGGTTCATGTTTGGCTCAAATTATCAAGTATAAACAACGCTGTCCTATAAAACGATAAAATTAATTACTATAGTCCAGTTTTCCTTTTCAAGAAGCAATAATACACTCCTGGAAATTGATATAAGAACACCGTGAATTCATTGTCCCAGGAAGGGGAAACTTTATTGACACATTCCTGGGGTCAGATACATCACATGATCACACTGACAGAACCACAGGCACATAGACACAGGCAACAGAGCATGCACAATGTCGGCACTAGTACAGTGTATATCCACCTTTCGCAGCAATGCAGGCTGCTATTCTCCCATGGAGACGATCGTAGAGATGCTGGATGTAGTCCTGTGGAACGGCTTGCCATGCCATTTCCACCTGGCGCCTCAGTTGGACCAGCGTTCGTGCTGGACGTGCAGACCGCGTGAGACGACGCTTCATCCAGTCCCAAACATGCTCAATGGGGGACAGATCCGGAGATCTTGCTGGCCAGGGTAGTTGACGTACACCTTCTAGAGCACGTGCATTGTCCTGTTGGAACAGCAAGTTCCCTTGCCGGTCTAGGAATGGTAGAACGATGGGTTCGATGACGGTTTGGATGTACCGTGCACTATTCAGTGTCCCCTCGACGATCACCAGTGGTGGACGGCCAGTGTAGGAGATCGCTCCCCACACCATGATGCCGGGTGTTGGCCCTGTGTGCCTCGGTCGTATGCAGTCCTGATTGTGGCGCTCACCTGCACGGCGCCAAACACGCATACGACCATCATTGGCACCAAGGCAGAAGCGACTCTCATCGCTGAAGACGACACGTCTCCATTCGTGCCTCCATTCACGCCTGTCGCTACACCACTGGAGGCGGGCTGCACGATGTTGGGGCGTGAGCGGAAGACGGCCTAACGGCGTGCAGGACCGTAGCCCAACTTCATGGAGACGGTTGCGAATGGTCCTCGCCGATACCCCAGGAGCAACATTGTCCCTAATTTGCTGGGAAGTGGCGGTGCGGTCCCCTACGGCACTGCGTAGGATCCTACGGTCTTGGCGTGCATCCGTGCGTCGCTGTGGTCCGGTCCCAGGTCGACGGGCACGTGCACCTTCCGCCGACCACTGGCGACAACATTGATGTACTGTGGAGACCTCACGCCCCACGTGTTGAGCAATTCGGCGGTACGTCCACCCGGCCTCCCGCATGCCCACTATACGCCCTCGCTCAAAGTCCGTCAACTGCACATACGGTTCACGTCCACGCTGTCGCGGCATGCTACCAGTGTTAAAGACTGCGATGGAGCTCCGTATGCCACGGCAAACTGGCTGACACTGACGGCGGCGGTGCACAAATGCTGCGCAGCTAGCGCCATTCGACGGCCAACACCGCGGTTCCTGGTGTGTCCGCTGTGCCGTGCGTGTGATCATTGCTTGCACAGCCCTCTCGCAGTGTCCGGAGCAAGTATGGTGGGTCTGACACACCGGTGTCAATGTGTTCTTTTTTCCATTTCCAGGAGTGTACATATTTTAACTCATGTAGTGCTGAAATAGAAGTTGACCTAAATTTTTCAGCTTTTGTTCACACGTTTTTTATGGTATTTTAATTACGAATAATGTTGTAACGTACTTACTTTTATAATAGATATTCATTAGTACCAGTAACCGCGGCCGTGAATTGGAGCTGGTAACCGCTCGTCCATAGGATGTCAATGAGACGAGCTTGTTTAGCTGATGTGAGTGCTGGAATGGCGGCACTGCGTCTTGCGTAACGATGTGTGGTGTCCCGAGTCTAACGTTTGCATAGTTTACGGGTATCAGGTCGAGTGAACCTAAAGACGCCAACTCTATTGTCGAATGTGGCTTCTTGCTTCCTGGGTCCTGAGTGCTTGCAGCTAGCTCCTGCGAGGATGATGCATCTTATACCTGCCATAGCGTGAAAGGTATCGTGGCTAACCAATGCCCACACGTTGTGTTCTGCCTTGTTCAAATGGTTCAATGGCTCTGAGCACTATGGGACTCAACTGCTGAGGTCATTAGTCCCCTAGAACTTGGAACTAGTTAAACCTAACCAACCTAAGGACATCACAAACATCCATGCCCGAGGCAGGATTCGAACCTGCGACCGTAGCGGTTCTGCCTTGTCTAACACTAATTGTAAGAACGTATCCCCTTTTACTTTAGGTTTACTGTGTTGCGCATAGAAGAGATCAAAATATATCGTTTCAGAATACGACGCATCTAAACCAAGTCTTGAAAGCAGGAACTTCGAACCATACCGTCTATGAAGAGTTATCCCCATTCCATATCGCATTGGAGAAATGAACGAACAAGGACGAGCAGAGTAACTGTCGGATGAGCGACGGTTGTGGCCTTTATTTTTGCAGCGCTGTGTTCTTTGAATGTTTCCCGAGTTTCAAGAACAACTTTCAGAAATACTTGGGCAGTGGCCGGAATCAATTTTTTATTTCCAGTTGCAATTTGTTCCACTGTTGGGTACGTAGAACTCTCGTAAATTTGAGAGAGGACGTCCTCGCGAATAATTCTTGTTACTGTTTCGAAATTCTCATCCTTTCTTCCCTTTCGTTTGCTTTCTTTTCCCTCTACCACGCTTCATCAAGAATCTGATGAGCTTTCTCTGTGAAACACATAACACTTTTTCTTCGAATTAGTCGGGTAACAATGATGCTTTCTCCGTAGACATATTTTCTCTTCAAATGTTTTTCTGTGTAAGGTGCCTCGTCAGGGCAGGCATTTTTCATGAAGTCGAGTAGTTTCTCGAGTGTCGGCTGGCACTCATCATCGTTCTCAGTGTAAACACAAAACTTCTGAAGGCTCCGAGTTTAGTACTGTTTTAGGGGCGTCGAGCATGAGATGACTGTTTCCCAAGTGTGTTCGTGTTTCGATAAGGCGGCAGTTTCGTACGTAGGTGTACACGAACCTGGTAGGGAAAACGTCGAGTAGCAGAGATGGTGACAGCGAGCCTCAGCAGTCACGACATCGTTTCCGGTACAGAGCATTCGTGAAATTTCCTCACCGTATCAGTCAGCTCACTCTAAAGCATTTCATGAATAGTTCTAACCATAGGGATGTTATAAACAATCCTAAACGAACTTAGCGACCTGCTAGCTTGCATACGTCAATAACGTCAACATTCTTTCATAAAATATGCGGTGCTTTTTAAAATCAAACTCGACACCCTCGCAGCTCAGCCGATTGCTTCGTTTACGTTACTGTACTTCTTCACCATTAGTGCTTACATCAACGAGACGAGTTTAAGCCCTACGACGATTCACATGCACTGCAACACTTTGTCATACAGTAAGCCTGCAATCTCGTCATTCCTCTCCAGTCTCATACGACGTGAAGCATCCAGGTTCCTTATCACAACAGTTTCACCACTTTCACGATTTTTACACGAAACACTGTCCATCGTTCCAATGTTTATAAACATTAAAACAACTTACACTCATAAATCAAGAACTCTTACTCCGAACGCAATTCTCAAGACCGAAATCAATCACCAAAAACGATTATACTATCAGAACGAAGAAGTAATTGGACCACAACAACAGTCTCAACAGACAACGTCAAACGTTACATGTGCTAAGATAACAACTTTGGAAATAACATAACCACGAGCACTAAAACCAAAGCGTCCCTCGTATGAAAGATTCTGTAAAATTTTCACCAGCACCTACACCCACCCGGCACCTACACCCACAGGAATAACATACCCAAAGTGAAATTTTTTTAGTACAGTTCGTGCTTCCTTCAAAATAACATTTTTTATCAAAACAACACTTACGAGTTGAATGTCTTCGGTATTAAACCGTTTACCTTCAGACAACAAAATGAGTGAATGTTCACAACAACAATTTTTCAGTTACATTGCAATCAACAAATGACATAGAGCAAGTTGTAATATGTCACAACAATGCCGCATCAACCAGAGAGACCCAGCAGCTTACGACGAAGATAAGATACGATTAGTTAGGGCTCATACGGAGGCATATAGCCAGTCGTCTCTCCCTCACTCCATCTGTAAGTGGAAAAGGAAAGGAAATGAATTGTAGTAGTATAGGATACCCTCCGCCACGCGCCATACGGTGGCTTGCGGAGTATCTTTTTCGTTGTGGACGGAGATCAAGAGGTTACCATCAAGTGGCAAGCGAGAGAAATATATGAGGGAAATTACTGACCGCCAACCGAGAGTTGATTATTGCTTTAAATCACAAAAACACAAAACTAATATTCTCCCAAAGCATGCGGAATATTAAATACTTTCTGACTTAGTTCTTTAGCTGTAAATTAACATTTTATTTGCGCTTTTATATTTTTAATCTTCATTTATGGCTACAATAGGCGCCAAAACAAATAATTTGGAGGGAAAATGAAGCCAGTCGGATGCTTGGTCAGTTACTATGGTTAACGGTCGTCAATTCTAAGATGGTGAATTTTCTGCAAAGTGGATTTTTTGAGACATTTGAGATTTGGATTTGGACATCATGCTGACCGTTTCTGGCAATTTTAAGATTTTTTCAAATTCTGGGGTTTGAGCGACTTTTTGTGTAATTTAACTGGATTACAATACTTTCGTTTTCACTGCTGGTAACTAATCGCTATTATGTCCGCCCCTGGTAGCTGAGTGGTCAGCGTGACGGAATCTCATACATAACGGCCCGGGTTCGATTCCCGGCTGGGTCGGAGAATTCCTCCGTTCACGGACTGGCTGTTGCGTTGTCCTTATCGTCATTATTTCATCCGCATCGACACGCAAGTCGCCGAAGTGGCGTCAACTCGAAAGACTTACACCAAGCGAACGGTCTACCCGACGGGAGGCTCTAGTCACATGGCATTCATTCATCACTATTATAAAGCTCTTCAGCAGAAATGATTTTCATTAATATAGCTGAAAGTATCCTTTATAGAACTGTGGCGTCATATAATTGTGACTCCAGTCAATTCGTTTCGGTTAAAATCAATGAAGTTTCGTTCCAGGCACCGCCGATCTTTCGCTGTCTCCGCTCGCTGAGAAGCAAGTCTCTGGAAACCAGCTCTGCAGAAGGATAGCGCTGTCTGTCAGTAGGTGACAAGTCGTTTCATAATTGAATATAGTAACCTAAAATGTTTGACTCAAACTACAGCTTTGTTACTCTGTACAGTTGCTAGAACTTCTTTAAATCCTTTAGATGGGATGTGTACATAGGGTCACTCGGTTATTTTGTAAACACACGCAGTTATTAACCGTAACAATGCACGGCCGCGCAGTAACTTCTGTAAGTGGCGTCTGCTTGTTCAACATTTTAACTCTCACAACTAATACACCTTTGTGTTAGGCTCTCAGTAATAACTGTGGAAATCGCTGCACGGTCCCAGCATCGTCCTCCACGTCACAAAAGATCGCATAATAGTCACTTTCTGTCTGCACAGTCCACCCGTCTGCTGTAGTCCACTAGCTCTTTTCTTCTGTCATTAAAATAACTAATTCTTGTCTTCTCCACGTGCTGTATCTGCTGTTCTGTACACTAACACAACTTTGACGAAAATCTGTACAATTCTTGTTCTTCCGATATCCTGATTTCTTCTTTCTTGATGATCTGTTGTGTCGAGTTCCATGTATTCTTCCATCCTCTATTCGGATCAAGCGAGTTAGCGCAGTGGTTATCGCACTGGACTCGCATTCGTGAGGACGGCGGTTCAATCCCGCGTGCCGCCATCCTGATTTAGGTTTTAGTGATGTCCCTAAATCACTTCAGGCAAATGCCGGGATGATTCCTTTGAAAGAGGACGGCCGATTTCCTTCCCTAATCCGATGGGACCGATGACCTCGCTGTTTGGTCCCCTCCTCCAAAACCAACCAACTAACATCTATTCGTTTCCTCTCCCTCTACCTCAGGCCCTCTTCTGCGTCGAAAACCTTAAAACCTCAATGTTTTGCCGCCAAAGTTCAGTGTTTCATTATAACAACGACGCTGCCGACTGTATCTAGTAATATCTTCATTCCGCTCGTTGCTCTTATTCCAAAAGTGCTTCTAGCTCTCTCGATCCCTTCGAGTCTCATTTCCAAACTTCATTGTTCATCCTTTATGACCAAATTACTTCCTTCCATTATAAGCATACAAATTGTTCTTGAGCTAAGAAACTTCCAAAGCTCGGTCTACCTATCTGTTTCAGACTCCCCCTGTCAACTGTTTCGCTCCTCGCCATTAATTACAAAGATAATTTTTCACCTATCAGGCTATTGCACTTCCTTGTTGCATCAGTCATACATAGAATTCATACTGACGTGAAACACAACAAACATATATTTACACATTAGACGAGATTAGTTAACACTTGTGATTCATTTAAATATTTGTAGCAGTGAATCATTTGTTACGTTAACTCATCACTCGAAAATTCATAAATCGTGAATAAAAGTATTACACAAAATAGCATGGAAGAAAATCTCTGTGACAAATGCGAACTATCGCATCTAAGTAATTAAGATAGAGACAGTCCAGAAGACAGCAAAAGCGATTCATAATAAGCTAAACTCCCATCACAGTGCCAAGATTTACAAGGTCCAGGCACATTAACGTATTATAACCATTGACAGATGGCATACGGCAGCACTAGCATTAGAGGGTACATAAAAAGTGTTTGGGGAGACGCGTAATACAGTGTAGTCGTTTTCGTAATACGGAAACGGAGCGATTTATGTGGAACTCGTGAGTCTCTGGCTAAGAGCGGACGCATTCGCGAAAGTTTGTAAACGGTTAAAGTATACCGTGCATGCCAAAATGGCGCTATCCAGAACCAGGGCCGAGGCAACTGTGGTGAGACACGGGCTATAGATGGCAGGGATGAACAATGGCTGCGGAGATGTGTATGTGCGAATATACGTGCAATGGTTGAGCAACTGACCACCCAGATGGAAATGAAAATGCTGTGTGGCTAGGTCCTCCAGTCGGTTAGACCGTCCGCCTGGTGCAAGTCTTTCCATTTGACGCCACTTCGGCGACTTGCGTGTCGATGTGGATGAAATGATGATGATAAGGACAACACAACAACCAGTCCATGAGCGGAGACGTTCTCCTACCCAGTCGGGAATCGAACCAGGGCCGTTAGGTATGACATTCCTTCGCGCTCACCACTCAGCTACAAGGGGCGGACACCGCCCACATGAACCATGGGATTACCAACAGAGTGTTCTTAACTACCGTTCACTGAACATTGCTGCGTATGGGTCTCTGCAGCAGGCGCCTGGTTCGTGCACCCACGCTGACTGCTGTTCATCAGTGACGAAGGCTGGAATTTGCACGCCACTACCGCAAATTTACGTCCACTCAGTGACAACAGATGGCTTTTTCAGATGAATCACGTTTCATGATCCACATGGCTGTTGGCGTGTGGCGTGAAACGTCTGGATGTAAAAAGCCTACATCCAGGAGGAAGAGCTATCGTCTGGGCAATGTTTCCGTGGCATTCCCTGAATGATCTCATAATTCTGGAAGACTCAATGGATCAACACAAGAATGTATACGTCTTTGAAGACGATGTCCACCGCTGCATGCAGTTAGTTTTTCCTCAACACACAAACTCCCGGGATTTAAACCCATTGGAAAATTTGTCAGACCATCTCAGTCAGGCTGTTCGCTCCATGATGGATCCTCAACCGAGAAACCACTGCACTGGAATCGGCATGACTCCACAGCCCTGTCAGTACCTATCAGAACCTCACTGGCACTCTTTCTGTACGTCTCGCTGCGATCCGCTCTGCAAAAGGTAGTTATTCAGGCTTTCCACATGTGGCCGCATTAATGTGGTTCAAAATGGTTCAAATGGCTCTGAGCACTATGGGACTTAACATCTGAGGTCATCAGTCCCTTAGAACTACTTAAACCTAACCAACCTAATGACATCACACACATCCACGCCCGAGGCAAGATTCAAACCTGCGACCGTAGCAGCAGCGCGGTTCCGGGTTGAAGCGCCTATAACCACTAGGTCACAGCTGCCGGCGGATTAATGTGACCGGACAGTGTACTTACGAGCCAAAATATTACAACCACCTTCTCAGGAGCTTTATGGTCCACCACTGGAATGCGACACAGCAGTGATTCTTCGTGGGCATGGGTTCGATAAATTATTGATAAGTTTCCAGAAATATGTGGGTTCAGATTTCTGCGCACCGGCCAGACATATCCTATAAATTAAGGACCGGTTGTTTTCGGCGCAAATGAGCTCCATAGAGTTCGTATCAGGCGAATTTGGTGGAAAAGACATCAATGTGAGTTTACTTTCCTTGTCATACAGACAGAACCCATTTGGAAGATACGGTTGTCGTCGGGGAAGACATCAGACATGAAGTCATGCAGGTCAGGCGTAGTTCACAGCTGTAGTAGTTTCTTCCGTTACTACCACAGATTCCATGGAATCCCAGATGAATGCGCTCGTCACAGTATAACACCACTCCCACCGTCCTACTACCTTGGCGGTAGGCGTATTTCGGGCAACCGTTCGCCCGCATGACGGAGAATACGGACACGATCATCTGCCTGGTGCAACAGGTAACGTGATTCATCAGACCAGGCCACGCGTTTCCCTTGATTCATGCTCAAATGTCGACCATCTTGTGACCACTGGAATTGTAATTGACGATGTCGTTGGGTCAACATGGGAAAACGTGTTACCTTTCTCTCTCTAATTGGTTATACGGACGACCATCATAACGGAAGCATAATAGGATCATAAAATCAAGGCAGTCACTTCTGAAATAATAACTGATTGTCAAGGAAAGCGGTAAACAAGTAGCTCCTGCAAATAACTTACTCCGCCTTCTTCTTGCGTAAATTGTAAGCGGTCGATACAAAACAGAGCCAATCAGACACAACAAAAACAACGAATGGTACCACATAATTCTGAGTAACCCACAGCAAACCAATAATGTGTTTTTTATATTTGCTCGCCAGTCGAACTGGACAAAAACTCTGTTATTAACTCACCTGAACAGACGTTTGCAGACAAAACAGTTGTCACACGAAACCAACATAATCACTTTATTGAAGAAGAAAGAGAAATATCAACTATGGCTTGAAATTACTAAAGAAAATCAAGAGTAATTATTTCGAAAAGGAAATGATTAATGGATGAGCTCTCTCTCTGTTGGATTAAAAATGCCTTATCTCGCAAACGTGAACCTGCTCCGGCAAAACTAATGAACTTCAAGTATAAAGTTTATAAATTATAAGGAATGCAGCAACCAGTCGCGGAAACATAATTTATTTATCTTGTTGCAAATCGATTTCGACTGATATCAGTCACTATCGGCGCATTTTTCTAACCAATACACGCCATAAGTAGAAGAATGGTAGAAATCTGCCAAGGTCAGTACTTCTACTTATGGTATGTATCGGTTAGAAAAATGCACCGAGGATGACTGATATCAGTCGAAATCGATTTGCAACAAGATAAATAAATTATGTTTCCGGGACTGGTTGCTACATTCTTTGTAATTTTGTACTCCACGGTCGCTGCACAGAAAGAGAACCTTATGGAGCCCAATATTCAAAAGCTTATAAATCTCACCTTGTTACATAATTCGGAAATCTTCCCATTAGGTATAATAATAATAATCAAAATACAACACAACTGTACCTCCGAAATACAAGCAAGCAACAAAAAGCTTTCATAAAATCAATCAACAAATAGAAAAGTTTGAGGTAATGTAGTTTCACGTTGAATCTAAATTATTTTGCTATTACATTAACAAAATTTGTATTCAAGATATATTTAGTGTCTCTAAAGGTTACACTGAACGAACTGACTTATTCAGATGCAATTACTGAACAATTAAGAACGTTTTCCAACCAAATATAATTTGCATAAATTTTGAAAGTTATTCATACTTTAACGGTTCAGATGTTCATTTGAATACCATAGGAAATGTGTAGGATGCTATCCCAGGTAACAGTGACTAAATGTAAATCTCGTGTGACTAGGGCCTCCCGTCAGGTAGACCGTTCGCTGGGTGCAAGTCTTTTTATTTGACGCCACTTCAGCGACTTGCGCTTCGATGAGGATGAAATGATGATGATTAGGACAACACGACACAACACCCAGTCCCTGAGACAGAAAATCTCCGACCCAGCCGGGAATCGAACCCGGGCCCTTAGGATTGACATGCTGTCGCGCTGACCACTCAGCTACCGGGGTCGGACAACAGTGACTAAAGTTAATGATAACGTCGAGGGGCTTTATTTTATTTTCCACAACTAGCGGCATTATTCACTTATCTCGATGAAATTCACTGGGTGTTTCATGAAAAAAATCTAGGCTAAGCTGGTGTCAACTGCGGCACAGAGGTTACAATAAGATCGACAGAGGCCAAAAACAGACTGACAGGAAACGCGCTGCCAACGCCCTCTCGGCACCCAGTATTTAGACAGCTGTCCGCGGACCAGAGGACCAGTCAGTCAGTTCGAGTTAGTTCGAGTCTGTCATCCACGAGGCACCGAGTCGGAGTCGCAGTCACCTCCGCTAACTCAGAGACAGGCAGCACGTAGCAACCGTAATTGTGTTCATAGCGGACTTGTAAGTTCACCAGCAGTGAGGCTAAAGTGGACTAGTACAGAGAGCTTGTACCACAGCACAAGGAAGCTTAAGTAAAGTAGCTCTTGGTTTATGTTAATAAAGAGCTCAGTTAATAATTGCGTGCAGTTTCCGTTATAAAAAGAGGATACCGGCCACCAAACATCATCCTCTCCTTGCTCCTATGGTACAGCTCTACAGAGACAACGAGACGACTTAAAAGATGACAAACGAGGCTTCAACATCAACGGCCTTTTAGGTTGTCAGCGTTATTGAGACGACAGCGTCAGCGTCTTAAAGAACGCTACAGGAACATGCAGGCGATTTTGGACCTGGCTTTTGATGTTATCTGAAGCACAGTACATCTGTTCAAATATGTCTCTTCCGCTGACTCTCGTAAAACATGACTTGTCTTTACAGCGCGGCTAATTTCGGCCGGAACGCGCCGGAACTTCGTTCCAGCACCTTTTAGGGAATTTGTTTTGAACTCATTAGGACAAATCGGCACCGGTGATTTGAAATAGTACACTTGTATCAAATTGCAACGAAACTATAACTTGTCGCAGTGCCGGCACCGGTGAGCGTGTTAATGAGTGAGCAATATGACGCAATGGACAGGAGTGTGTGGCGAGCTATTGTGTGTATGTTTGAGTGTGTGTGTGTGTGTGTGTGTGTGTGTGTGTGTGTGTACAGTATACCCAAGATAAGTCGAACTTCTTTTGGAAGTTGTGATCGGCGCAGATTGATAACCTTCATGTCGACTATCTTCTGTTTACGACTGATAGCAGACTCAGACATCTACAATATAACAAAGAAAAGCAAAGCTTCATTTCGAAGTTGTTATTGGCACATATCACCTTTTGTTTACGACTGTCAGCATCCTCAGCGATATGGTAGTAATCACCGTACATCTAACTCCGTGTCTAACGTCACATCAAGTTTTCGCAAAGGCGAAATTCTATGTGACCGCGATGGGTCAGGAATACCTTCATCCTTATTCACAGCTAAATGCTTTAGTAATTAATACTGGACATTCACTCACCGAACAGCTACAGTGTAACTGTTTGAACGTTGCGGCTGGCAGCAGTTGAAAACATGACGTCATAGTCGCCGTGTGTTTCGAGCAGAACTAGGGAGCAAAGTGACACTGCTACGGGGCAGACGACATAGCACCTATTATGTATATTAAATCTTATAGCCGGCCGGTATGGCCGTGCGGTTCTAGGACCTTCAGTCTGGAACCGCGTGACCGCTGCGGTCGCAGGTTCGAATCCTGCCTCGGGCATGGATGTGTGTGATGTCCTTAGGTTAGTTAGGATTAAGTAGTTCTAAGTTCTAGGGGACTGATGACCACAGATGTTAAGTCCCATAGAGCTCAGAGCCATTTGAACCATTTTTTAAGTCTTATAGTTTTATTGTTAAGATCATAAATATTTACGTTCTGAAGACTTGACTTTAAGAACTATATTGTACAAGAAAATTAATTATTTCTACCTGGAAGTTTTATCACAAGTTTTCAAATGCTGAAGCTTGTGATTTTTATGACCTTGGGAGGAAACTGTAGGAGATGGAAACGGGGTCGTATGGTTGAAGAAGTGCATTCTGGCACCTAAAAGTTTCGAAATTAAGCACTGTTTCACACTAACTAGCTTCTCATCTCTCGCCAGGTACACACCTCCACCCTACATCGTGGGTAGTACGGTAATGTCGAGCGCGCTCGAACTGACGTAGCAAGGCTGCACCCACAGGCGTTGCGACAAGAGTAGTTTTCGAAAATGAACATGAACGGTTTCGATCGCAAGAGACTGTTGCGATCGAGACTGTTTATGTTCATTCTAAAGTACAAAGAAGAACCGCCGTTCTCCACGAGAAATGCTCTCAAAAATTAAAAAACAGCTTCTTCTCTCACAAATGTAAAAACATCTGACATTCCCTTTAAGACATAATCGACTATAATAATAATTTACGTAAAATTGCAAAAGATGTTGAAGATCATTTTACAAAAGGCATATCACATAGGCAAAACCTATTTTATTTCAGTCACTCTTGGAAGCTCTAAGTAAGAGAAAAGACCTTTTTTTGTTGTGTAAAATTAGATGATATTTAAGAAAAATATTGGAAGAAAACCTCAATTGCGGAGCCCCATCATGTTCATCAGTGTGCGTTGAACGGTGTGTCTCTAAGCGCTTATGCCTTCACCAACATTGTACTCCGTCGTCAGATGTGCCACTTATGGCCACCTGTCCTACCGCACAGGCCGGGTAGACATCTGATATCCACATTCCATGAAGAGGCGTGGGCGTCCGACAACTTGTCGCCAACTAGCGGTCTCGCCATCCTTCAACCGCTTTCCACAGATGCTCACAATAGCATGCGAACAGCCGACCACTATCGCCGTTTACTAGATGCTCTTTCGCAGGCGACAAGCCGTAACAAGCCGCCCTTTGTTTAAGGCGCTTATATCATGGTATCTGCACGCTTGTGGCGCTTATCGTCGCTACAATTATTCCCTTTCGTCTCTAATCCAGTCACATACTGTCCTTACCGCGTCAATAGTGGACGATATGTTTCGGATCAAGTGTGTAGTTCCGCTATGTTTATCAACATCAAGTTAGAAAAGGATAAAAAACGATATAGTTGATGGAAACGCGTAAAATATCACAACTAGCATCTACAATAGTGGAACTGGTCCACAGTACTGTAAGCAAAAGGCTGAACCCTAAGCTTAAATGAATTCGCCGTTAATGACAAATCCGGGGATAGAAAGCGTTGCACAGCGCTGCGTAAAGTGGACGATTTACTACACTCATTCGGCACGTAAGCTGGAAAGCTCTCGAAATATTAAACAATGCATCCGGTAGAACAATATTCCCAAGAGTGGTAAATAATAGAGAACACGCGGGAGCTGTTATGAATAATCGCCATGGCTCATGAAATCACAACGCCCAAGCCTACACGACTTTCGCCTGTCTACGGACGGGGTCGCAGAGAAGTACGCACAAGATATTCAATACTGTTTCCGCAGGAGCACGGGTTACCGCCATTAGCAAGTCAAATTGTCTGCCGCTCCCCAGCCGAGAATAAAGGCGAACGCATCGTATGATATATTCCTGTTTCCAGCTCGTTAAGACAGACAACTGATATATTCCCCTCCAAAGCCTGAGAAAGTGTTCCGGTTCCCTGCCACCCTATTACGCCATTTGCGGGAGCCTGCTGAATCTGGTGGTTTACTCAGCCGACGTAGGAAGAACAGCCTTCTGCTACCGTCATTACGTCGTAACCGCAATCACAAGAACAGTGTAGTGAAATTAATATATCACAAACGAAATACACGAGACACCTCACTCTCTCGTCTAGCAACTAAAGAGTCTATCCTCATGCCAAATCTATAAGTGATGAGCAATGAAATAATTGCCAAATGTTGCACTGACCAAAAGAAATTTTCTTGAATGCCGTTACAATTTCCTTTTTTTTTCTCTTTCCTTTTCCCCTTTTCCTCTTGACCTACACATTTATCAAGTATTCCCCGCCATCGTCACTGATATCGGTTGGTTGCTTCTCACTGTTGCGTAAAGACTGCATCCATATTTACCGACGCATTAGTACAGCGGTTCCCAACAAGGGGGTTAATTACTCTCAGAGGGGCAAAATGAAGTTTTGTCAGGGATGAAAATGAAATGGGTTCGAAGAAGACTTAGTGATCACTGCACGTTACTTTCTCAAAAATTATTCGTATTACCATATTTTCTGAAGCTATCTGCCTACCATCCGTTACTTTGTCTCCCCACGTCTCTGTTATTTCTTGGAATCCGAAAACGAATTACCTTTGGAAGGCTACATTTTATTTTCCTGGCTGCTATCCGGTCCACCTTCGCCTCTTTTATCATCATATTTACGTCTTCCATTCCAGTCTGTCCCCTAATCAGTTTACTTCTTTTCCTGTCTCAGCCAGTTACTTGTAACGCTCGACTCTCCATTTGTCGCTAAGCAACCCTCAAATTCTAAATGGTCTTCGTGCTAAAAGATCACATCTCACTGCCATGGTCACACGAACTGTTTGAAAATGTCCCGCTCTGAATACATTAAAAACTTCACTTTGAAAATTTATTTAGTTTGCCAAACACGTTCTAGGCCATTTTCCTCGTCTATTTATTTCCTTTATTAGTCGTCCAATGGTGGTAGTTATCACTCCTCATCGGTGGCAAATTCTTACATAAACTCTTGCTGATTTGGAAAACTGATAAGTAAACATACGATTTCCGAGGCCAGTTTTTGTGAATGAAAGGGTGTTTCAAGATAGTGAAATTCAAGTGGAAGTACAGTTTCTTGAACCTGGACGAAGGAATATACGGTAAGCAGATTTTTATGAAAGAGAGACGATACCATTTTAGCGAAAGGTCTGTGGTTAATTGCTATTATTCGAAGAATGCTTAAGAGTATGATGAAAACAAAAGAGAAGAAATGTATGAACCTGGAGCATTGCTTACGATGTACAAAAGGCGATACGAAACCAAACACAAAAAATGATTTTTAGAAACAAGCAGAACCAGACACCCCATTGACTCATTACTTCTTGGTTAGTGAAAAACGTGGCATGTGCATGAGTTTCAGTTGTTTGAATGCTAACTAAATATTATAAATGATTTATCTCTTCAGAAATAAGAAAGTAATTTTTTTACAGTCTAGTATTTAAACTGGTCCCAAAATTGGATGACATCTGACCTCCTTCAGAGGAGAGAAACCACTGCATCAGTGCCTTACGTATACGTGTTGCCCCTGGATCTTTTCACAGGACATAGCACAAACCCTGTACAATATTGCTTTCCAACAAGCCTCGGTTCCTCAATTTAAATCGAGAGACGGAAAATCCAGCAAGCTAATACCACAGCCAGTCTACTGAGTTGCGCTGCCTGGCCGGCGAGTCAGTATGTGACGTCAAACATATTCTCGACGCCAACCTGATAATTGAAATACACAGATCTATAGAGGGGCCTACACAATGCAGAAGATATCAGTGTTCGTTCCATAAGCCAATTATTGCCACCTACCATCTCGGCGAGTGAAATGCATTGAACACCACCTGTCCAAGGCTTTCCAGAAACTCCGAATGAAAAGGCAAAAAGTGTTGATTGTGAAGGAGAACTTCCTACTACATGGAGAGGAGGCCCCAAATTCCAGGAAGCACTGCAGATTTACACTGCCCACGGACAAGCAGCATATACCAAACAACAACAGGTTCCTGCCTCCACTCCGCTCGACGTTGCCAACGAAAAGGAATTTCCATCTTTACGTCGGAGAACGACACAGTCCACAGCTAGAACCATAGTCAACAACAAAGCGCGACTACGACGTAACCACATTCACAATTCGACTTCTTGGGAACAGTGAAGATGGTTACGAGGGTAAAATAATTCTTAGCGACACTCCACCACAAGAATATGAGACCTTACAGTGATTTAATTAAGCACCATACGTCCTATCAAAACTACTCACCTTATGAGATACAGTCATGAAGATATTTGCTCCGAGTAATGGTCCATAGAACAAGAAGGCTGGATAATCTTTCACTCTGTATATTCATCGCAAACGGTAACTAAAGTAAAAAGGTGGAATTCGAGGAGTTACTCACGCTTTGTAAGATCCGACATTCCGTTTCTGACGGAAACACACTTCCGCGTCACCCAACCTTTCAACTAACGCAACATAGTGGGCTACTTGACGGACAGAGCATATGGCCGATAGGGCGGGACAGCGCGATCAAGTGATCGATCTCACACGTTCCTCTCACACTGGCCCGATTTACATCTGTGGAAGCAACTGCAATTAACATCACCACCCGTTTTGGAATCATTACATTGATTGCGGTGTATATTAGCCCTCAGACAATGACCCTCTGCTGCTATTTCTGTTCTGCGGGCACCTCAACGCCAAGCACAACGCGTGGAAATCGGACCGCACCAGTCCACGAGGGAATCACAGTTTTCGCTCCAGAACATACGTACCTACAACAGTCCTCATAAAGGAGGCCATCTCTGCATTGACTGGAAAGAACCGAAAAGCCTACCATCAGGCTATGGTTATAACTGACCGGCGCGGATTCTACAGTGAAGACTTTTGACCATTGCTCCAGGACTTCAAGAACCTGAAATATAGGGTATGAAAACGCTGGCAGCGTTTCCATGGCCCCAGGGACTGCCGGTATCTTAAGTATTTCTCTCGGGAGTACAGAGCCGTTGAATTCTGTCAAAAAAAGTGGGAAGACAAGATTAATGTTCTCACCTTACACACCAGGGAAGAATGGTGTCTGATGCGAGCCTACCGAAAACCGAAGCCCAGCAAATGTGACGCTTCTTGGGCCAGCGGGCTCATTGTTTGACCCATAGAGCAAGGAAGAATATTTTGCTACGACGAGTGCGGCGCAAAATGTCTTAGCACACGAGGACGCCATTGAAGAGAAACGCTGAGCAAAAAGCATATTCTGGATGGCACGACAGACGGAACCACTACTAATAATACTGGCAGAGGTCTGCTCGATTGTGTGGCGACTCGACAGCCATTCATGCAACGGACCGAACGTTATAACGAACGAATATCTGAAGGCGAATAGCTGAAGGTATTAACATTCTGCACTTTTAACAGTTGCCTCCTGCTAGTATACTTCCACTCTGGAAGATTGCTTCCATAGTACCACTACCTAAGACTGGAAATGACCATTGCCAACCACAAACCCCATCAGTCTTCTGCCAGCACTCTCCATAGTACTGGAATGGATCACACTCCAATGACTTCGCCTAGCAATCATCGAAAAGGTTGCGATACGCCCAAACCAATTCGTCTTCCAGCCATGCCTGCAAGCCGAACTCTCGCTCCTTCGAGTTACTGAGTATGTAGCGTAAAGTATGAATCAGGGAAACTACACAGCTGCGGGCCATCTTGTTGCTCAAAAAAATGTTCAAATGTGTCTGAAATCTTATGGGACTTAACTGCTAAGGTCATCAGTCCCTAGGCTTACACACTACTAAATTATCCTAAGGACAAACACACACACCCAAGCCCGAGGGAGGACTCGAACCTCCGCCGGGATCAGCCGCACAGTCCATGAGTGCAGCGCCTTAGACCGCTCGGTTAATCTCGCGCGGCTAATCTTGTTGCTGAAAAGACTTATAATCGAGTATGGAAAAATAAGCTGCTCACCAAACTGCATGACGTCCTCACTATTCCGGACTACTGCATGAAGATTGTTGACAGCTATCCTCAAGATAGTCTCTGTTTTGTTCGAATCGATGGTAAGTGCTCCAGCATTCAACAGCTGCCAGAGGGCATCCCTCAAGGCTCCGTTGTGTCCCATATTCTATTCGTCTTGTGTATAATGACTTGCCGTTACTTTCACAAGTCGTCTGCGCAATGCACGGATGATACAGAGATCCTTACCAGCGGCCACAGCGTCGATGCAGCGACATGGAACCTCCAAAGTCTTTTTACACTTAATTGACTTATGGACACCAGCAAACCGCATTACCGTGAATGCAGAGAAGACACAAGCCATTATGATTACTCGCCATCAGCCGGAACCCAGAGGCTGTCCTGCACTGCACAACATCACACTCCCTTGGACATATCAGATGAAATACTAGGGAGTGATACTGGACTGAAAACTCCTCTTCAAGGCCATGTTCACGGGAAACACTACAGCATCATTTACCTGTTTCACTAATTATACCCACTGCTTTTCAGTCAACATCTAAGCTCCAACGGGAACTACCCATTTAGACCATCAGGGAAATAACTGTATCATTCACAAAAAAACAGATAGCTACCACTGAAGCTCTAAGGCCCACTACGAAACATTTTGATTATGTGCGGTCTGTCGCCCTTGAGAGATGATGTCGCAACAGCGTTCCCCACTCCATCGCTGAGGCACCCCAAAGACATAAGAAAGTAATGTGTATTTATAAGCCAAAAAGGAAAAAAAGTAATGTAACTTTGTTTGACAGAAATGTAAAGTCAACTGGAACAGAATCTAACATAAAATGAAATGTAATGAATTAACCAACGCTTTAAGAGAGTCAAAAGAAATGGTGCCCAATACCCTTTCCAAGGGGAAATAAAGAATAACTTACTCCCCTATATTTTACATCTAGGAATTCCGGCCTAGAGGTGGTAGTAGCTCTATGAAACCATACAAAAATGAATATTTTCTATTAACTATTTTAAACCTAAGAGGAATCAAACGTCTACAGCTAGCTATTGCTGTCTATTATCTAATGCTGCTGCTACACTTGTGGTTCGTTATTCAAATTGTGCTGCTTTAAGCTGCTTTCTATTAGTGCCATTCAAGTGCAATCCGTTAACACTTCGATTTTTACTTTCTCTTAAGGCATTTAAAAGTTGGTAGTTATTGGCAGGTAATTGTAAGAAAATAGGTACAGTCGTGCTCAAAAGTATCCGAACGACCTGAATTGAATTTCGCCTGATTCGCATGCAACCGGCATAACGCAGCTGTCTAGCAGGTCCTCTAAGCGCTCTTTGCTACAGTCGTTTGACTATTGAAAATGGTTCCAACAAGTCACCTCTAGAAAACACTGCTCTGTATCGCGATAACTCAAGAGGTAAAGCAATACCACGATACTACAAATGTCCGGGAACACCTTATCACAGATAAGACTGTCCTTAAGGCTTGTAAGCTCACATTTACTACAATAAATGACATACCTGAAATGTTACCACTCTCATTATTACGTCAGATAGGTAATGCACGTAGTAAGTTCGTCGTATTCATGATTTACTCTTGGAAGTAACATACCGTACTTATTATTTAACACAAAATGACACTAAAAATATAAGTTATTCACAAGCAGCTAATTGAGAATATGTATGAACTTCAAATGACACGACGAACCGTCTCGTTATGCATCTGGATTCAAACCCAGGTCATGCAGACTAAGCAAAGATTTCGTGACTGACGGAAACTAACAGTCATTCCTGATTAGGCATACAGAGAGTGATATACCTCGATTTTAGACAGTATCAGTTAACAAATATAAACTTTAAATTACATAACGCAGACATTTTTAACGGACGCGAATTCCTACCCAGCATCTACCGTCCCTGTTAACGAACTACGAGAGATGTTAAATATCGCTTCTTCACAAGTAACTTACTTGAAATGCCGTGAGGTAAAGCTTTGTGTTCGACAGGAATTCGAATCCTGAACCTAATCGGATTGATATCGAAGCACAATCAACCGTGACATATCGGATTTTCTCGGCAGTAGCTAGATGTTTTAACTGAAATGACGAGACGAAACATTAACTTTTTCCTTCCCAGGACTCCAACCTGGCACATATCGCTGTTATATTCTAGAGAAAACGAACGTTAAATATGGGTTTGTTGCAACAGCAGCGACGTGTGGGCATGTTTGAACTAGAAATAATATGACGAAGAGTTCAGTGCGGACTGGGAATAGTTCCCCACACATATCGTTGTTGACTACACACAAAGAGACGTCAGCTACCGAATTTTTCTCCACCAGCAGCTCGGAATAACATCTTGAACTTACAGTGATCTGGCAAATTGCTTACAGTGATCTGGAAAATAGTTCTGTGTCTCACTGGGAGTCAAAAACGTCAAATATCGTTAGTGTCGACAACGAATGAAAATACATTAAACATCAAAATTATTATCCACCAGCAGATAGGTGTTCTCATGCTAGAGCTTTATAATACATAATGAAATCTTTAGTGCCGGACCAGGATTCGAACCCATTCACGCGCAACATGTGGAGATGTTGAGGAATCTGCTGTTTTGAACAAACAACAAATTGCAGCCGAGCTGTATTGTCACGAAGGGATCAAATTCCGCGTTAATGGCGGTCTGAGTTGCATTCCCAGTTCAGAACCAATTTTATCGACATACAGAAGCTCAAATAAAAGATGGAGTAAGTGCCCTGTGACCCTACATAACGTTTGTTTCGTCACTAGAAATAAATAACTAGTATAAGAAAGGTTACTGGTGACAGAGTTTCTACACGTCGCCACTCCAGACTTTATTGTGGTTCAAACTAACGTCTACTTGGTAGAGAAGGAATGTCATTTTTAATGTGAATTTCAGACCACAGGGGCATTATATCTTCTTCACTTGGTGTAGCCAGGAAAGAATGGAATCTGTCTCTCCCTATATAAAATGAACCATGCATCTGGTTTCCCCCTTCAAGCTAGACGAATTTCGTTCTGTGTAGTTTCTTCGTTTGACTCTTATTTAGTGAGATATTTGGCCCGGCCACTACCAATGGATCACCCTGTATACACTGCAATGCTCTCAACTGGAATATGCTTGATCGCGCCTTGTAACTTTCGCATTGAGAGTGGAAGATACGTATGTACAGTCGCGCTCAAAAGTATCCGAACGACCTGAATTGAATTTCGCCTGATTCGCATGCAACCGGCATAACGCAGCTGTCTATCAGGTCCTCTAAGCGCTCCTTGGTACAGTCGTTTGACTATTGAAAATGGTTCCAGCAAGTCACCACTAGAAAACACTGCTCTGTATCGCGATAACTCAAGAGGTAAAGCAATACCACGATACTACAAATGTCCGGGAACACCTTATCACAGATAAGTCTGTCCTTAAGGCTTGTAAGCTCACATTTACTACAATAAATGACGTACCTGAAATGTTACCACTCTCGTTATTACGTCAGATAGGTAATGCACGTAGTAAGTTCGTCGTATTCATGATTTACTCTTGGAAGAAACATACCGTACTTATTATTTAACACAAAATGACATTAAAAATATAAGTTATTCACGAGCAGCTAATTGAGAACATGTATGAACTTCAAATGACACGACGAACCGTCTCGTTATGCATCTGGATTCAAACCCAGGTCATGCAGACTAAGCAAAAATTTCGTGACTGACGGAAACTAACAGTCATTCCTGATTAGGCATACAGAGAGTGATATACCTCGATTTTAGACAGTATCAGTTAACAAATATAAACTTTAAATTACATAACGCAGACATTTTTAACGGACGCGAATTCCTACCCAGCATCTACCGTCCCTGTTAACGAACTACGAGAGATGTTAAATATTGCTTCTTCACAAGTAACTTACTTGAAATGCCGTGAGGTAAAGCTTTGTGTTCGACAGGAATTCGAATCCTGAACCTAATCGGATTGATATCGAAGCACAATCAATTGTGACATTTCGGATTTTCTCGGCAGTAGCTAGATGTTTTAACTGAAATGACGAGACGAAACATTAATTTTTTCCTTCCCAGGACGGCAACCCGGCACCTATCGCTGTTATGTTCTAGAGAAAACGAACGTTAAATATGGGTTTGTTGCAACAGCAGCGACACGTGGGCATGTTTGAACTAGATATAGTATGACGAAGAGTTCAGTGCTGACTGGGAATAGATCCCCACACATATCGTTGTTGACTACACACAAAGAGACGTCAGCTACCAAATTTTTCTTCACCAGCAGCTCGGAATAACATCTTGAACTTACAGTGATCTGGCAAATAGTTCTGTGTCTCACTGGGTTTCGAAAACGTCAAATATCGTTAGTTTTGACAACGAATTAAAATACATTAAACATCAAAATTATTATCCACCAGCAGATAGGTGTTCTCATGCTAGAGCTTTATAATACATAATGAAATCTTTAGTGCCGGACCAGGATTCGAACCCATTCACGCGCAACATGTGGAGATGTTGAGGAATCTGCAGTTTTGAACAAACAAATTGTAGCCGAGCAGTATTGTCACGAAGGGATCATATTCCGCGTTAAGGGCGGTCTGAGTTGCATTCCGAGTTCAGAACCAATTTTATCGACTTACAGAAGCTCAAATAAAAGATGGAGTAAGTGCCCTGTGACCCTACATAACGTTTGTTTCGTCACTAGAGCCGGCCGGAGTGACCGAGCGGTTCTGGGCGCTCCAGTCTGGAACCGCGCGACCGCTACGGTCACAGGTTCGAATCCTGCCTCGGGCATGGATGTGTGTGGTATCTTTAGGTTAGATAGGTTTAAGTAGTTCTAAGTTCTAGGGGACTGATGACCACAGATGTTAAGTCCCATAGTGCTCAGAACCATTTGAACCATTCGTCACTAGAAATAAATAACTAGTATAAGAACGGTTACTGGTGACAGAGTTTCTACACGTCACCACTCCAGACTTTATTGTGGTTCAAACTAACGTCTACTTGGTAGAGAAGGAACATCATTTTTAATGTGAATTTCAGACCACAGTGCCATTATATCTTCTTCACTTGGTGTAGCCAGGAAGGAATGGAATCTGTCTCTCCCTATATAAAATGATTGACAGAAGTTGGAATCGAACCCAGACCGTAGGTATATGAACCAGGTCAAACGGATATCAGCTGTGTATTTTTAAATAGGAACCCCCATTTTTATTACATATTCGTGTAGTACGTAAAGAAATAAGAATATTTTAGTTGGAACACTTTTTCGCTTTGTGATAGATGGTGCTGCAATAGTCACAAACTTATAAGTTCGTGGTATCACGTAACATTCCGCCAGTGCGAACGGTATTTGCTTCGTGATACATTACCCGTGTTAAAATGGACCGTTTACCAATTGCGGAAAAGGTCGATATCGTGTTGATGTATGGCTATTGTGATCAAAATGCCCAACGAGCGTGTGCTAGGTATGCTGCTCGATATCCTGGACGACATCATCCAATTGTGCGGACCGTTCGCCGGATAGTTACGTTATTTAAGGAAACAGGATGTGTTCAGCCACTTGTGAAACGTTAACCACGACCTGCAACAAATGATGATGCCCAAGTAGGTGTTTTAGCTGATGTTGCGGCTAATCTGCACATCAGTAGCAGACAAATTGCGCGAGAATGGGGAATATCAAAAACGTCGGTGTTGAGAATGCTACATCAACTTCGATTGCACCCGTACCATATTTCTATGCACCAGGACTTTGAACGTCGTGTACAGCGTCGTGTACAGTTCTGCCACTGGGAACAAGAGAAATTACGAGACGATGACAAATTTTTTGCACGCTTTCTATTTAGCGACGAAGCGTCAATCACCAACAGCGGTAACGTAAACCGGCATAACATGCACCATTGGGCAACGGAAAATCCACGACGGCTGCGACAAGTGGAACATCAGCGACCTTGGGTATGGTGCGGCATTATGGGAGGAAGGATAACTGGCCCCTATTTTATCGATGGCAATCTAAATGGTGCAACGTATGCTGATTTCCTACGCAATGTTCTACCGATGATACTACAAGATGTTTCAGTGCATGACAGAATGGCAATGTACATCCAACATGATGGATGTCCGGCACTTAGCTCGCGTGCGGTTGAATCGGTATTGAATAGCATATTTCATGAGAGGTGGATTGGTCGTCGAAGCACCATACCACGCACGTTCACCGTATCTGACGTCCCCATATTTCTTTCTGTTGGGAAACTTGAAGGATATTTGCTATCGTGATCCACCAACAACGCCTGACAACATGCGTCAGGGCATTGTCAATGCATGTGCGAACATTATGGAAGGCGAAGGACTCGCTGTTGAGAGGAATGTCGTTACACGTACTGCCAAATGCATTCAGGTTTAGGGACATCATTTTGAGTATTTATTGCATTAATGTGGTATTTACAGGTAATCACGCTGTAACAGCAGGCGTTCTCAGAAACTATAAGTTCACAAAGGTGCATGCATCACATTGGAACAACCGAAATAAAATGTTCAAACGTACCCACGTTCTGTATTTTAATTTAAAAAACATACTTGTTACCAACTGTTGGTCTAAAATTGTGAGCTATATGTTTGTGACTATTATAGCGCCATCTATCACAAAGCGAAAAAAGTGTTCCAACTAAAACATTCACATTTCTTTACGTACTACACGAATATGTTATAAAAATGGGGGTTCCTATTTTAAAAAACGCAGTTGATATCCGTTTGACCTATGGCAGCGCCATCTAGCAGGCCAACCATAGCGCCATCTGGTTTCCCCCTTCAAGCTAGACAAGTTTCGTTCTTTGTAGTTTTTTCGCTTGACGCTTATTTCGCATGGTCCGGTCACGATCAATGGACCACCCTGTATAGGCATCAACATGTAGACTAGGCTTTAGTGTGGCTTTCGAACGGAAACTTTTAAACCTCCTATTATACTATTTTATCTACAGTGTGTCTGTTTAAGTGCTTGCTCGCCTCGTTTCTATTTTTCATGCGGTGCCATTACCTTTTTCTGTATCTTTATTAAATATACCATATCCGGCGGCCAGGAAATACTTCTGGGCCTCAAAGTCTGCGTTAAGACGGCACCCTCGCATAATGCACGGACTTTGAACAACTATTCGTCTGGGAAAACCGCAGTCTGTAGACGTTGAGTCTACGTGCTGCCCACCTCACAGCCGGATCACTTCGTGGCCTGTGTGTTTCGTCAGTAGCAGAAGCTCGGGAGTCGCCTGCTGGTCAGACAGCCAGCTCCACACGCCATCCCTTCACGACCTATGCTCGCCCGTGTCGGGACTCGCCCTGCAGAGCGCCGTCTATCAACCCGACGCTCGTCTAGCTGCGCCTGTCTGTCTGTCATCTCACAATACCCGTTGCATGTTACCGACGCTGGCAGGCGTGCAACATGTGCTTAATCTCCTCTTACTCTTCCCACTGGCAGTAAACCGAGTCTTCCACTCCTAGCTCAAGATATATGCTGTTTAAAGCGCCCATGGTTGAATTTTGGCCGTCCACTGTTATTTAAAATCCACTATCTCGAAACTTTTCTTCGACCAGTGGTCCGGATACGATTACTTCCCTGATGTTCTCCACGTGCAGTTCCTAATGCAGATCACGAATCCTTGCCCATCTAAGTGCTCCAAGGATTAACTGGAGTCATCGATTTTGTAGGTTTTGCAGCGGTACGACATTGCTATTAGAAATGATTCTCCAGGAGGAGCATTAATGTAAGATTGACCTTATGATCATTGTTCTGTAGGGGCATAGTTCGGTTCTCGCATTCAGATGTTGACTGGAGAGCAGTAGCAATAAATGGTGAAACAGGTGCATGGTGCTGTTGTGTTTTCCCTAAACATGGCCCTTGCACAAGAGTTTCCTTGCAGTACCACTCCCAGGTACATCACCCGATTTGTCCATCGCGTTTCAGTTTCTATTCGTCAAAGTGATATGGTGGAGGCCACTCAATTTTCAGTTTTGGACAACCGTTCCTGTATGGTGTTCTTTGTAGCCCTTTCTCCACGCCCCTGTTTTTAGCTGTGTTCTCTTACGTCAATTGAGATTGATGTACGGTGATTTTTAACTCCTCTCTGTCTTCATGTTCTATAGTTTTGACTTGGGCGCCTGCCTGCAGTCATGGACTGTGCGGCTGGTCCCGGCGGAGGTTCGAGTCCTCTCTCGGGCATGAGTGTGTGTGTTTGTCCTTAGGATAATTTAGGTTAAGTAGTGTGTACGCTGATGACCTTAGCAGTTAAGTCCCATAAGATTTCACACACATTTGAACATTTTTTTGACTTGGACGCGTTTGAACCCAGTTGTTTTTGCGCTCTTCATGGAAAAAATAATCAAACAACACATTGCGGTGTTATGCTGACTGACACAGTCTCTGCCTTCGGGCCTACAGCGTGTAAAAATAATGGTATGCGTCTTCTCTGCATTCAGGGTAACGCGGTTTGCTGCTGTCTGTATTTCAGTAGGTGCAAGCAGACGCTGAAGGCGCCGTATCGCTACATCGACTCTGCGGCTGCTGGTAAGGATCGCCATACCGTCAGCATATTGCGCGGGGACGACTTGTGGAAGTAACGCCACTTTATTCAGGTACAAGATGAATGGAATCTGGGACAGAACAGAGCTTTGAGTGGTGCCCTCCGGCAGTTGTTGAATTCAGCACCACTGGCCACGTATTTCGACAAAGCAGCCTTTATCTTGAAAATAGCTGTCAATAATATTTGTGCAGTAGTCCAAGATGACGAGGACGACATGCATTTAGGCGGGCAGGTCAATTTTCCAAACTCGACCATATGGCTTTTCATCATTGACGAAGGCCACCACTGTATAGTTCATACGGTTCATATTATATGCTATATACTCCATGTCTTGCAAGAGCTAGAGTTCAGGTGACAAGCATGGCTGGAAGGGAAACAGGTCCAGGCATATCGCATCTCCGTTTGGTGATTGCTGGGAGAAATCGTTTGAATAATATCTGTTCCAGTACTTTGGAGAGTGTTGGCAAGATGCTAATTGGCGATGATCGTTTTCCGGCTTTGATAATGGTACTATGTATGCAATCTTCCCGTTAGGCAGGAAGTGTCCTAGCAGGAAGCAGCTGTTTAAAATGCGGCTTATTAACTCAGTTGTTCGCCGCCGGCCGAAGTGGCCGTGCGGTTAAAGGCGCTGCAGTCTGGAACCGCGCGACCGCTACGGACGCAGGTTCGAATCCTGCCTCGGGCATGGATGTTTGTGATGTCCTTAGGTTAGTTAGGTTTAACTAGTTCTAAGTTCTAGGGGACTAATGACCTCAGCAGTTGAGTCCCATAGTGCTCAGAGCCATTTGAACCATTTTGTTCGCCCAACAACTTCTTCATTTGTTATAAAATCCGGGAGGCGGGCTGAGTGGTTGCCGAGTTGTCATACAATCGAGTAGACCTCCGCTGGTGTCTTTAACAGTGGTTCTGTCTGTTGCGTCGTCTGTAGGATTTCTGCTTGGCGTCGTATTCTTATGCCAACCTCTTTGGCGGCGTCCTCATGTGCTAATACATTTTGTGCCACATACGTTGTGACAAAATATTCTACCTTGCTCAACGGGTCAAACAATGGGACCGCTGGACCCTGAAGCGCCACTTTTGCTGGTCTTAGGCTCCATTCACTACTGATGTGTAAGGTGTGAACAGCCATCTTATCTTCCAACTTTTCTTCGGGGAACTCACTGGCTCCTTAATGTAAATCCCAAGAGTTCTCGGTGGTCCTGGCGGTAACGGTACCGCTGCCAGAGTTTTCGTCCTCTGTATTTCAGATTCTTCATGTCCTAGAGCATTGGTAAAATCTCTTCACTGCAGAGCGCGCGCCGCTCAATTGTGAGTGTAGCCTGATGCTAGACTTTTCGAATCTTCCCGGTCAGTGTAGAGATAGCCTCCTCTCTGAATACTGTAGTAGATACATGTGTTGTGGGGCTAATACTGTTGCTAAGGAACGCCTGGCACTGTTCCCAGGTCGTGGCCTGTGTCGATGTCCCAGCGCACTTGCGATGATAACAGTCACCGAATTGTAATCGGACATCAGTTTGTTGATGGTTTGAAGGCGCAGTTCGAGTCTTAAATTTTTCACGATTGCTATGTCAAACACGTCGTGTCTGGCGGCTAGATTGTTTCGGACAGAGTTGTCTGAGACAACATCTCTCGTGGTTGGTTTTCTGTCAATCTGAAAGCCACTTTTGTGATTCTACTGCAGTAGTTGCGCTGACCTCTCCCTAATGAATGGTAGGTGGCTTCATTTCAAGTCTGGCTGTGGGGTTTTCAGCATGTTCAGCTCAGAGTCCTCTTCTGTCCGGGGCAATGACACTGTGATTTGGTATCGACGACAGCAGTTGAACTATCTGTGAAGGAGGAATATGTGATTCAAGTGCAACGATCCTGTTTCATTCCACCTAAGATTTCCCGACCGCGACCTGTGTCTGAAAGGGACAGGGCCGATCTCCCTAAGGCGGGGCCCTGGCGCTCCGCTGTCCTCTGCGCGAGCTGCTCCTTCGTGTATCGTGTCCGTTGCTTGTTTCATCGTAAGTGGAGCGGCCTGTGCTGTTGGCGGCGGGGCAAGCCCTGCCAGACAGCGATCGGCCAACTCCTGCAGCCTCAGTCGCATGCTGTCTTCGGTCCGTCCTGCGTGCCATTGTGCACTCGACTGCCAGTCTAGTGAGCGTGCTTCATCTTCTGGAGTCTGCTGGTGTGGCGCCTGTGGCTTCGCCAGATTAGGCTACTTGCATGACACTCCTGTCAGAAGGGTTGATGATAGATAGGGCGATCGGCCGTTACACAGCACAAATGGTCGAAATTATTTACTATCTCCTATGCTAAACCAAAAGAGAATCAAATCTCTACAGATAGCTGTTTTTGTCCGTTATCTTGCTGCTCCACTTATTATTTTGGACTAAAACGATCTTCTTTCAACCCTCGTAATTAACATTATGGCTCCTTATTCAAATTGTACTGCCTTAAGCTGATTCTGTAAGTGTTGTTCAATTGCTGTCACTTGTTACCATTACCTAAGGCATTTAGAAAGAAAATGGTTCAAATGGCTCTGAGCACTATGGAGCTTAACATCTGAGGTCACCAGCCCCCTAGAACTTAGGTCTACTTAAACCTATATAACCTAAGGACACCACACACATCAATGCCCGAGCCATGATTCGAACCTGCGACCGTAGCGGTCGCTCGGTTCCAGACTGAAGCCCCTAGAACCTCTCGGCCACACCGGCCGGCAAGGCATTTAGAAGTTACTCATTACAGGTAGGTAAATGTAATGAAATAGATACATCCTTATTATTCATTGTCAGTTTCTAAAGCACTATTCTATCTACAGAGAGGGTGTTTAGGTATACTACCTGCCTCGTTTCTCTCTTCCGGTATCTTTATTAATTATTCCTTATGCATTGAGGTGGCACACTCAAACCGTGCACTTGCATCCAACAGTCAGTCGGCTGCGGGAAGCCATACGCAGTCTCACCCTCTTGGCTTATCATTTCTTTGGTTTCTAAACATCAAGTACTTCCGCATATTTTGCGTGACTAGGACTATTACAAGAAAGGCTACTGCACAGAAATGGCTAAGCTGTAGCCATGCGAATCAGTCCCTCACATGCGCAAATTTCGCTTACTGACGAACCCATCCAAATGAACGTGGTATTCATCGCTAAACCTAAACATATTAATTCCCACCGTGCCCCACGGCCAACCGTGCAGTTTCAGTGTCCCAACGAAAACCGTTCAGGAGTTATAACGATATTTTATTTCATATAGTTCAATAATTGACAACCTGTATATTACGAACCTCAAGCAAGATCATCAAGTGTAAATTTAAAGTTAATTGCTCAAGGACTATTCGAGATTTTTGGTAACAAAGTTTCTCCATATTACCCAAGGTCTGTCTGATCATCAGTTATGTCAATTTCCATCCGAATGTTCATTAGAGTTTCGAGTCAAAATTTGAGTTAAATTGGTCTAGAACTTTCGAAATTTTTGGTGCCAACTAACAACAATGATTGTCTTTATATAACACTATGTATAATATCGGTGACAGAGTGCGACCTTGACTTACACTACAATACACAGGTATCGAATCTCAAATTCTTGCGCCCATTTCAAGGAAAAGGCCAATTTGTCGACAACTGAGGTGACATGCACTTCATCACTGTAGGAATATGTGATAACAAATTCAGATCAAGTCAGCCAAATGAACCAGATGTCACAGTAAAGGGTGGCCGAACAGTCACACCACTGCACACGATGCCCCATTCTGGCGGCAACGCAGACCTATATTCTCGCATGCAAACGATCATAAAGCTGGCGAATAGCATCCTGTGATAAACTGCCCCAAGTATCTTGCACCTTTTGCTTCCATTCCGCAATGGTTCTCGCAGGCCCAGGAAAACGAGTATGATTCCGCTTCGTCATGTCCTATACACGTTCAATTGGCGAGAGCTGGTGAGCATTCATGCCAGGGCAGTTTATTTTCCACACGAGGATCACATTGTATCGGAGTAACCAATGTTCTGCTGAGAAAACGCATCACCTCCTGTCGAAGACATGGCAGTTGCACGGCTATATCAACCTTTGCAGTGTATCGGACACTGGGTATTTTACCCTGCAAAAACACAAAGTGTGATTGCGAGTTCCAGCTGACGCCCGCCACCCTCCCTCCTCCACCACCACGAATCCTGCTATAGGAGTTGTGTATCATGGGTGAATGCACTCTGGAATTACCAGCTCACCGGGTCTGCATCACACACGTGTATGTCCATCACGCTCACGCACAAAGAACCTATGTTCGAGTATAACGACTTTTCTGGAGACTAGAAATCTACTCTGTAGTAATCAGCATGGGTTTCGAAAAAGACGATCGTGTGAAACGCAGCTCACGCTATTCGTCCACGAGAATCAGAGGGCCATAGACACGGGTTCCCAGGTAGATGCCGTGTTTCTTGACTTCCGCAAGGCGTTCGATACAGTTCCCCACACTCATTTAATGAACAAAGTAAGAGCATATGGACTATCAGACCAATTGTGTAATTGGATTGAAGAGTTCCTACATAACAGAACGCAAGATGTCATTCTCAATGGAGATAAATCTTCAGAAGTAAGAGTGATTTCAGGTGTGCCGCAGGGGAGTGTCGTAGGACCGTTGCTATTCACAATATACATAAATGACCTTGTGGATAACATCGTAAGTTCACTGAGGCTTTTTGCGGATGATGCTGTAGTATACGGAGAGGTTGTAACAATGGAAAATTATACTGAAATGCAGGAGGATCTGCAACGAATTGACGCATGGTGCAGGGAATGGCAATTGAATCTCAATGCACACAAGTGTAATGTGCTGCGAATACATAGAAAGAAAGATCCCTTATCATTTAGCTACAAAATAGCAGGTCAGTAACTGGAAGCAGTTAATTCCATAAATTATCTGGGAGTAGGCATTAGGAGTGATTTAAAATGGAATGATCATATAAAGTTGATCACTGGTAAAGCAGATGGCAGACTGAGATTGATTGGAAGAATCCTAAGGAAATGCAATCCGAAAACAAAGGAAGTAGGTTACAGTACGCTTGTTCGCCCACTGCTTGAATACTGCTCATCAGTGTGGGATCTGTACCAGATAGGGTTGACAGAAGAGATAGAGAAGATCCAACGGAGAGCAGCGCGCTTCGTTACAGGATCATTTAGTAATCGCGAAAGCGTTACGGAGATGACGGATAAACTTCAGTGGAAAACTGAAGCAGAGACGCTCAGCAGCTCGGTACGGGCTTTTGTTGAAATTTCGAGAACATACCTTCACCGAGGAGTCAAGCAGTATATTGCTCCCTCCTATGTATATCTCGCAAAGAGACCATGAGGATAAAATCAGAGAGATTAGAGCCCACACAGAGGCATACCGACAATTATTCTTTCCACGAACAATACGAGACTGGAATAGAAGGGAGAACCGATAGAGGTACTCAAAGTACCCTCCGCCACACACCGTCAGGTGGCTTGCGGAGTATGGATGTAGATGTAGATGAAGATGTACTCTCTCATCACTGAAGGCAAAAGATCGCAATTCCTCTCTCCAGTCAGCTCTTCCACGACACCATTGTTGGCAGTGTCAGTGGTCGACCAGCCCGATTCACAGGTGTCCTCTTTCCTGCTGCAAGCAGACGGTCCTCAATCGTGCCTGAAGACAAAGAAGGTGCAACAAATGGTTGAAGGTGTTGAAAAGGAGTATGTACTCGCCCGTGGGGCATGGTAGTACGCTAGAATGAATGCTACAAACACGGTTCGCCTCTACACTCAGCACGGTTTCTTCCTGCAGTGTCAAAACTGAGGTTGGACAGGCCTCCTGAGCGCCATCTGTTGACCAATGATCGTAACAAACGAATCACTCATTCGTAAACCTCGCAGCATGTAGAAATTATACCTTGTCCCACTGCACCAGTTCTTGAGGGTGCTGCTTTTTTCCATTTAGTGTAGATATGTTTCAGAACTTTAACGATAACCTCTTCTCTCTTCATAGTACCTTTATAATTACTCAGTCCTTCCACTACTAATGTCTATTGTGCACCCACGTTGCACCACTGACCAGCGATGAATGGGATAGCAAGACAGGCGCTGTTGGCGACGCACTGCACTCACCGGCAGCGCATGGCGCCTCTGCTCGGTCCCCTAATCCCCGGCGGTTCTTCGCCTCCGCGCCGCCCGCTGTGTGCCGTGTCCTGTGAGCGCGTTCCTGGGATCGATGCAGCGCAGCTGCCTTGCTCGCGCTGTATCTGCCGCCGAGCTCATCTCCATGGCACGCCCTCCTATTCTCCGGAGTGGCGGAGGTTTCGGTGTTACACGCGTGGGTGCCCTTTCAATTACGCTTTAACATTCCTCGCCGCGGATGCGCGACGCCCCGTCTGATAAACGACGTCTCATAACGGCGAGCCGGCTCAAAAGGAGAGCCACCGCAGACGAGCAGGGGCGCAGCCGCCGCCCCCGCCGCCGGCTCGGGATTTTAATAACCCGCACCCGCCGGCACCGTCGCCGTCGCGCGCACTCTGAGGTTAGCCCGGCGGCCTCGCAATTAGCTGCTAATCAAACGGCGCTCCAGGGGCGAGCGTCCTTCGCTTTTCTCACTCCTAAAGGCCGCGTAACTTCCACACAATATGAACTTGCCGACAGTTTTCACATATGACTGCAATTTAATCTACCTTCCGCTCAGCGCCTTACTCACAACGGTTGCCTAGAAAGAAAATACCCTACGTAACAGAATAACATCCCCAGAGTATCGTCAAAGCTCAGTGAACTAGCAGAGTAACCGGCGTTTCTCGGGAATTTTCTTATTCTAACCTTCTACAGTCCATCTCCTTCCTCCTCAACTCTGTCCATCTCTCCTTCACCCCTCTTTGCCCATCTCCTCCACTCCCTCTCCATGTCCACCACTTCCATCCCCACACTCTTTGTCCATCTCCTCCTGCCCCTCTCTCCTTCGCCTCTCTCTGTCAATCTGCTACTCCCCTTCCTTCCCATGTCCTTCTCCGTCTCTCTTTGTCCATCTCTTCCTCCCATCTCTCTGTCATCTACTTTTCCCACACTGTCTCTCCATTTCCTTCATCCCTCTCTCCGTCCATCTCTTTCGCTTTCTTTTCATTGCCCTTGTCCTCCTCTCCCCTCTCTTTGTCCATCTCGTCCTCTTTCTTTTGTCTGCCCATTTCCTTCTCCACCTACGTCTGTTCGTCTCCTCATCCGCCTACATCTTTTCCCCTGTTTTTGATCACCCCCCTTTCCTTTCTCTGCTCATCTCTCATCATCCCTTCCTCTGTCCATTTTTGCCTCCCTCTTTCCCCATCTACCTCCTCTTCTCCCTATCTGTGCCCTTCATATCCTTCCTCCTCACTATCTGCCTATCTCCACCTCCCCCTTCTCTCTCCATGTTGTCACGCTCAACCTAGTTGAAAGGAGGTGGTTTACTCGCCCCCACCCCCCCTTTCACTCAGCATTTTTTTTTCCAACTTGTAACTAACATGTGTACTAAATTTGGTAGAAATCGTTCCAGTGTTTAAGATGAGCTTTTCGCGTCTTGCTTTGCCTGTGTACGGACAAGTCAAATGTTGTTGTCTGGTTTGATGCAGCTCTCCATGCTACTCTATCCTGTGCAAGCTTTTTCGTCTCCCAGTACCTACTGCAACCTACATCCTTCTAAATCTGCTTAGTGTATTCATCTCTTGGACTCCCTCTACGATTTTTACCCTCCACGCTGCACTCCAATACTAAATTGGTGATCCCTTGATGCCTCAGAACATGTCCTACCAACCGATCCCTTCTTCTGGTCGAGTTGTGCCACAAACTTCTCTTCTCCCCAATCCTATTCAATACTTCCTCATTAGTTATGTGATCTACCCATCTAATCTTCAGCATTCTTCTGTAGCATCACATTTCCAAAGCACATGTCAAATATATTTAATATATTTTACATGTATTCGTATACACATTTCGCATGTATCTCTACCGAATTTCATTCTTTTTTACGCAACTCAGTTTTCATAACAAAATATCTCCTGAACTACGCACTGTACGGCAGTATAATTTTGCGGCTACATTCAGGGCGCTGTTTGGATACAGTGTGCGAAATCTGTTACGAACATAATAAGTAGTGAAGAAGTAATACGCACATCAAAAAACGTTTTGCGTCACCTCGGTTCCGAGAGTTCCGGAACCTGTACAGAAAATTGGAATAGAGATCAACATAAACATCATTCCCGCCCTTTTTATTGCTTATGAAAACCACAGATTCCACGTTGTACCACCATACAGTGAGACCTTCTGAGTTGATGGTCCAGATTGCTGTACACACCGGTACTTCCATACCTAGTAGCACGTCCTCTTGCATTGATGCATGCGTGTACTCGTCGTGGAATACTATCCACAAGTATCACGTCCTCCTGCAATGATGCATGCCTGTATTCGTCGTAGCATACTATACACAAGTTCATCAAGGCACTGTTGACGCAGATTGTCCCCCTCCTCAAAGTCGATTCGGCGTAGATCCCTCAGTGTGCTTGGTGGGTCACGTCGTCCATAAAGATCCCTTTTCATTCCATCCTAGGCATGTTTGATAGGGTTTATGTCTGGAGAACATGCTGGCCACTCTAGTCGAGCGATGTCGTTATCCCGTAGGAAGTCATTCACAAGATGTGCACGTTTGGGGCGCGAATTGTCGTCCATGAGGACGAACGCCTCGCCATTATGCTGCCACTATTGTTGCACTATCGGTCGGAGGATGGCATTCACGTATCGTACAGCCGTTACTACGCCTTCCATGACACCACCGCCGTACGACGTTCCCACATAATGCCCCCACAAAACAGCAGGGAACCTCCACCTTGCTTCACTCGACGGACAGTGTGTCTAAGCCGATCAGCCTGACCGGGTTGCCTCCAAATATGTCTCTGACGATTGTCTCGTTGAAGGCATGTGCGACACTCATCGGTGAAGAGAACGTGATGCCAGTCCTGAGCGGTCCATTCGGCATGTTGCTGGGCTCATCTGTACCACGCTACGTGGTGTCGTGGTTTCAAAGATGCACCTCGCCATGGACATTGGGAGTGAAGCCTATTGCACACAGTTTGAGTCGTAACACGACGTCCTGTGGCTGCACGAAAAGCCATGGCGGCGTTGCAACCAGGGTTCCTCTGAGTCATAATCCGTAGGTAGCGGTCATCCACTGGAGTAGGAGCCCTTCGGCGGCCTGGGCGAGGCATGTCATCGACAGTTTCTGTCTCTCTTTATCTCCTCCATGTTCGAACAACATCGCTTGGTTGACTCCGAGACGCCTGGACACTTTCCTTGTTGAGAGCCTTTTTGAATGCGGAGTGGTAGTTGGCGCTAGACGCATGGAACATTTCATTTCGGAAATCGATATTCCGAGATGAACAGTGTCAAGAGTGTGCCGAGAACATCAAATTTCAGGCATCACCTCACACCACGGACAACTCAGTGACCACTGAACGACCGAGAACAGCGGCGTTTTCATAGAGCTGTCAGTGCTAACAGACAAGCAACACTGCGTAAATCGCCGCAGAAATTAATGTGGGACATTCGGCTAACGTATCCGTTAGGACAGGACAGTGCTGCGAAATTTGCTGCTAACGGACAACGTATGGCAGCAGCCAACCGACGCGAGTGCCCCTGGTAACAACACGACACCACCTGCAGCGCCTCTCCTGCGCTCATGACCATATCGGTTGGACTGCAAACGACTGGAAGATCGTGGCTGGTCAGATGAGTCCCGATTTTAGTGGATAAGAGCCATGGACCCAAGTTGTCAACAAGGTAGTGTGCAAGCTGATGGTGGCTCCACAATGGTGTTGCCCATGTTTATATGAAATGGACCGGGTCGTCTGATTCAACTGACCGGATAATTTACCGGAAATGTATATGTTCTGCTACTTGGCTGCTATTTGCAGCCATTCATAGACCTCATGTTACAAAAAAAAAAAAGTTAAAAACATATCATCCAATGAGCACACTGTTTCGGCCAGAATCAGCCTCACATCGCAGACAGTCACTTCAACCCTGATTCTTTGTTTGGTTTTTTGGTACATAGGTTCCATGCAGTTTTTTCCTGGTAAGATAATTACATATTCCATGGGTCACTTGAACGATTCTTTTATCAAAATGTTGTGAAACGAGTCAGTTTAAAGGCTATGTATACATGATTTTCATTAATTATCACATTTTTATTTTAGTCCTACTCATCCAACTATAATTAAGACTTTTTCTCATTGTTTACCTACTTTCAAGTAGAAATTCGTCAATGGAATAGAATGAGTTGTCCAGGAGAAATGATTTTAAATGAGATTTAAGTTTGCTTGCTATCTGTCAAACATTTCATGTTATTGGGGAAACGACTAGAAATTTTTGCTGCTGCATGTTAAACACCTTTCTGAGTCACCGACAACTTTAACAATGGGTAATCAAAGAAATTTTTATCCTCTAGTGTTGTAGGTAAGTACATCGCTGTTCTCAAATTGTGCAGGATTATTTAAGACTAATTTCATTAGCGAATACATGTATCGTGACAGCGAAGTTAAAGTCAATATGTTACTTTCTATGTGATTAGTTACCCCAGAAAATTGTTCCACAAGACATTAATGAGTGTAAATATACAAAATACGTCAGGAGTTTGATACGTTTGTTTCCAAGATTAGCAATTACATGAAGAGCAAAAGCAGTTTAACTTAATTGTTTGAAAAACTCAGCAGTTCGCTTCTTCAAGTTCAAATTTTCATCAGTATGTACATCCAAATATTTAGAGCATTCTACCATATTTACTGACTCCTGTTTATGTACAATATCAATTGTTTGTATGACTCTATTTGTTGTACAGAACTTAATGGAGTGTGTTCTTTTCAAAATTCATGGAGAGTCCATTTATAGAGAACCTCTTAATAATTATTTGGAAAATATAATTTACCAACACTTCTATTGCTTTGTCTCTAATGGGATTTATTATAACACTAGTACAGTCCACAAAAAATACCAATTTTGCTTGTTGAATTTCAAGTAGTAGGTCATTCACATATATTAGAAATAGGAGTGGACCCGAAATTGAACACTGTGGAACCCCCTTTGTGTTTTTTTTTTCCAGACACTAAAATTCCTACCTTTCTGACATTATTCACAACAACATTTTCCATTCTGTTTGTTAATGATGATTAAAACTAGCTGTGTTTAAAGCCATCTGTTCCTTAAAACTTAAGTTTTTATAAGGTAATAACATGATCTACACCATCAAACGCCTTAGAAAGACCACAAAAAATACCGACTGGCGATATATTATTATTTAAGGTTGGTATTGTTCTAAGACTGAATGTATAAATATCATTCTCAGTTGAGCAACCCTTCTGGAATCCAAAATGTGATACACTATGAGTAATTTCAATGTTTCCAATTAAGTATACAACTATTCTTGAGTATAGTACTTTTCCTAATACTTTGGAGAAAGATGTCAGTAAGGAAACTGGATAACACTGAACAACAAATTTGAAGTGAAAGTGTGTAAATTGCATGATTTAGTTATGTTTATTTCAGTATAAAATGATACAAAATTATCATCTTCATACATATTTAGCTCTTGATTTTTTAAAAAGTAATCTACATTTTTCTATAAGTAACTCACTAACTAAATATGCATTCATGTTCCAAGATTCATCACAGCAAATTTAAAGTGAATAATTACTTGAATTATGTTATGTGTTATGCATTGATAAATTTCAGTGCCATTCTGTAAGTACAAAAGTAAAATATTAAGAAAAAATAATATTACATGACTGAAAATACTTTGTAAGTCTATTTTGTACCAGACTACATAAAGCACAACAGAAAATATATAAATTAACTGGTCACAAATGTATACAAAGGATTACAAATGTTAAATGTCCATATGTACATGTCCTTCCCCACGCTTCCAGTTCCTGACGTTGCTGGCATAAGGGTTGCAGAGCACATATGGAGCCCATGGTTTATCCTGATCACCTATTTTGCACCCAAACTATTTTTTAAACAATGGAGTTAAATGCTGTTTTTGTGAAGCAAATGTCACATCTCCTGACACATAGCAAAATGTTTCTGCACTGTTAACACAAACTATTGGCATTTTTGTTCACTTCAATAGCAGTCAACTTGAACAACTGGTAGTTAATCTGGAAATAAATGTGCAAAAATAACTGCAGGCATTAATAAAGTCGCTGAAGTTGAAGAGGAGGGAGAAAAAATCACTAAAATCAGTATCACAATGTTTATATTCAATATACTACACAGAAGTATGACAAGGGACAATAATATAAACCATTGTTACTAGTCTTATGACTCTGAGAAACGATTGTAATATTTGTTTTGAAACTTAACATAGTAATGTAATAAAACAGTGTAAAATGATATTCGTGATCAGCACATTAGAACTGATAGGAATTGGCTATTTTCATTCTATTTATATTTTCATTGTTGCATAATAATTGTTGAAGTCTGCCTTGAGACCTTTCTTATGAAGTGGTTAAACAACTACATATTTTAACCTACCTGGAAAAATTCCCCCCTGCTATTGACCATATTGGTGAGAACATTATTTATTATATTGGGACAACATTCCAGAACTCAATTTGAAATTCCATCAACTTGACTTGAGCTTCTGTTCTTTTTTAGAATTTTTATAACTGTAGTCATTTCAGTGAAGGACGTTGGTGCTGCTTAAAATTTTGTGAACTTACGTTTTAATATATTCTCTTGTTTGATATGTTCTCTTGTTTCTTCAACTAAATCATTTAACCCTATATTTGCTGCTACATTTAGAAATTGTAATTTGAAACTAGTGTTTCTTTCTATGTATACCTTGTCTCATACCACCCCTTTTAGCTTACTCTTAAAACGTTGTATCCTGTTCTCATTAATAATCCCCACTGCTCTGTGTGAACCTGACTAAGCACTGTAAGGTGCCACACCGTTTATTTGCATTAATTGTGATCAAATATTCCATTAGGAATTGCATACATATTAATTGTTTCAGCCTGATCACTTTGTATAAAAACGTTATCAGTCAGTGCCCTCCTATTTTCTTCTATTTTGGAGCACACGAGTTGAAAACTGACTACTGAAATTAAATTGAAATCCCCAAGTAATATTTCTAGTTCCTTTTTCCCGCCCTTATCTTTTAAGAAATCTGCATTGAAATCTCCACAAACCATTAACTGGATCTTCTTGTCTGACAGGTAACACAATAATTCAACTAGATTTCTCATAAATATCAGAAACGTTTCTAGTGGGGATCGTAGACTGCTGCTATTAAGAGAGAATAGGAATAACAACTCTCAAGCACACGCTTCTAGGTTCTGATCAGCACAAAAACTATTTGATGCAATATTTCTGCCTTTGTGCCCAACTTTTAAATTCGTTGCAACTACTCCTTCTTACATGTTAACTCTACAAGATAACGATGCAGGTCAATAATCCGTGATACTTAACTTCTCCATCATTGTGGTTACATGGTGTCCAGAGAGGCATAGAACATTTAACAATTCAGAGTTCACCGCATCTTCTAGGCATACAGTAAGCTTATCTATCTTGTTTTTTAACCCTCTGGTGTTCTTATGAAACAAATCCATTTTGCTTTTTTGGAAGTTTTTACAATTGTTATGGTCTAATTTCTTTCAGGACTCTCTGTTTGTAACATCAAACTAATCAAAAAAATGTGCCCCTTTGATTTCTGTAGTTAAAGGGATTTCATATTTTTGCTTGTGGCCCTCGTTGCACTTTCTAGAAGGTACTCAGCTAATCCGTCATTTCGCCTCGTGTTCAGTTGCAGGCCGTAATTATTATATCCCCATATCCCAGTCGCAGCAACATAGAGTGCACCATTATGAGACTTTGTCAAAATGAATTCGGTCAGCTCTTTGTTCACATGGTTAAAACTCCCGTTATCCTATGACTGGTTATGATGCTGCAAAACCTTGACAGACCCTACACGAGCCCTCCTATAATAACCTTGCCCTCAGCATCAAAATCTCCCTATGTCCTCTGTCACCTGACTAGCTTTTCCTGTAGCAATTGGCCTACACCTCACCTGTGACTGCTCCATTGTAGCAAGACTCTTTACTTTCTACCTGACTTTTCAACCGACGTAGCCTTAAAGTAGAATAACACGATCGAAATGCTGAAATCCTTCAGATTCTGACATTTTAAAGAACACTGTTCAAATGCATTTCGTAATGGACGATGCCGTGATTTGTTTGTTTGAAGTGTTTTTTTCTTTTGATGCTTAGAGCTGGAAATGTGTCGTCTGATGGCGGCCTCGCTGGTGTTTTCCATCTAGCAAAATTAATGTAACGCGAATAGTACATCGCATACCATTTCCATCAATTTCTATGGATTACTGTTTTAATTCATGAGTCAGAACAAAAAATTGGGCACTGGACACATTCGGCATGGTAAAATCTAGTAATACTCTTTTTTAGTAACAAATGTACATTCACGAAAAGCGAGCTACTGATTCTGGTAAAATTAAAAGGACAGAATGAAATAGACTCCTTGCTATTTGCATTGTTTACAGGCTATTTATAGCGAAATGGGAGAACTATTTTCCATTGTTACAGGAGATATTTCAATACCGCGCTTACCAAAAGAGAAGCCTTACTATTCACATGTTCACTGTAAGCTGAGAAGACATTAATTGAAAGTTAAATATTTGACATTAATTCAAACCACATACAAATGTAATTAAAGTCGCTCAGATTTCTCTTATAAGCAATGCAATGCGCTCGAGAATATTACTGAAAAGCAACAGTAAAAGAAAAAATGAAAAAAGGGTATTACGGAAACAAGGGCAAACGTGTCAAAACAGGAAAGGAGAAGAAGGGATATGAAAAAGTGTGTCTATTCACAACTACAGATCAAATTTCACATTGTGGTATCTTTCCGTTGAGCTTTAATTTAGTAAATGAAAAATTTTTAATGTAAAAAGCTTTTAATGCGTAGACCGCAATTTTCATTAAACAATCGTGACTAGTTTCGGTTGCTATCTACAGTGATCTACATATCCGTCAACAAGTAGAGGAAAAGTAGCGAAAGGCATTTTTTATAGTAGAGTGTAAAACAATGTAAAAGTGAACGCGTAACAGATTCAATTAAAAGTCTTGTATAAGTAATATGATATTGCTTTTAAGATAACATGCCGTTCAAATCATAAAAACAAGTTAAATATGCACTGAAATACATCATCATTAGCTACAGTCAATAAATGACATGCATTGGTATTATTTGCCAAGAAGACTACGAAACCATGTAGTTAAAAACTTAATCGAGAGCGAGCCAGGTTGTAAACTTGTCGAAAAAAATCAAGTTCAACACTTTTAAAAACCTTGTACCCAAATCCAAGCAATTTTGAAGTTATAAAACTAATTGAAATTACTGCATATTTGAAGCACTTTTAGGGAATGCAACTGGCTGTTTTAGTTCTTTATTACTTGAAACTTTCAAAATTTATTTACGTTGTTCATATTTTTACCACTGCACTGTAGTATGATGTTTCTTCTCATTTGCCAGTCAAATGGGATTTGTCTTTTACATATGGCATGTTGCCCATTAACTACTTAAGACAGCTTTCTTATCTTGCACTTTTAACTTCATTCACTTGTTATTTTTATAGTTTTAAAATTATTTGGACTTAGGCACAAACTTTTGAAGACTTTTGCCTTGAATTATTGACAGTTACATAGAACTTAATCTTTTATGTATGGCACAGTTGCCACTTAGCTATACGATACAGCTTATCTGTCTTGTAATTTTAACTTCATTCCCTTGTTATTTTCACAGGTTTAGAATTACTTAAAACTTTTCAAGATTTTTATCTTGAGTTATTGAGAGTTACAAAGGATTTGTCTTTTATATATGCCGTTGTTGCCAGTTTACTAAGAGACAGCTTGCTTGACTTAATATTTTAACATCATTTCCTTGTTATTTTTATAATTTACAAATTTCTTGGATTTAGGTACAAGATTTTTAATATTTTTGGTCTTGATATTTTTTGTGGCAGGTTACAACCTGACTCTCTCTCTCAAGGAAGTTGTTAGCTGCATACTAAAGTTGTCTTGTTGGCCCATAATACGAATGCATTTCAGGGTATAACTGTAGTTAAAGATGATGTTTTTAATGCACATTCAACTTGTTTTTATAATTTGAACAATATTTCATCTGAAAAATGGTAACATATAACTTATGAACCCTGTTAAGTGGATCCGTTACATGATCACCTTTGCTATTACAGTGGACTCTCATTACATAATGGGTTCAGCTGTTGCATATTGTTTTATATCCTACTTTATTGTACAAAATTTTCTTCTGCTACTTTTTCTCTACTTGTTTATTTGAAAATGGTTCTAAAAAGCAAACGAAACTAGTCATCATATATTAACCGTACACTGAAAATTGCAAACTAAGCACTAAAAGCTTTTTCCATGATACATTTTTCTTTTAATAAATTACATGAAGACTGCTGTCCTCTTCTTGACAATATCAAACTTCACTAGCTTTAATTTATTCTAAGAAAACAGGTGCGCTCCTGAAAATCCTAACCCATTTTAGCGACCTACACGATTTCGTGCAGATAGCACTAACTGTGTATCAGGGCACGACCTGTCTGGCGTAGCCAACAAATATGTATGAAAAGGCCGAGAAGAATCTTGGTTTGGCAGGTTGAGGGGGCGAGAATATCTTGGCGGGCGCTTCCTATTTGAGCTAGGAACATGGGGAAAAAGTGTTTGGTTTATCCCGGACAAGCGGCCATTTGTATAGCCATTACTGTAGTATTTACATTATATTAAGTAAGGTTTGAAAGACGAACCGGAGCTGGCGACTGGGCAGACTGTGCGAGTCGATTAATTCCTTTTGTAAAAGATTTTAATTGAGCTGAAATTTAGATCTATATAATGACAGCACTTGTATGTACACCGTTCTGGTATTATATGCAAAAACATGCTAAAAACATATATTTCAGGGAAGCTTTTGAAGGGCACCATTTCTTTACTTTCAAATAGTACGAATCGGTTAAAACTTTGCACGAAGGTCGTTGAAAGGATAAAGTCGAAAGGAATTTTTTTTTACCCGCTAATCTTTATCCGTTGTCGAGATAGGATGGTTTAAAGTCTGAATATAGCGCGTAAAATTCGTTCTTACGTGTACTGAACGTTGAGAAACGATTTAAAGTGAATCAGATAAATACATAAAACATGCAGTCTTACGATAAAACTGAAATGCGCTTCAAAAACCTTGCATCGTGTGAATTTTACGTGCTATTATCCACATGCCGGCAGGGGGGAGGGGGGGGGGGGGGCGAGCGGTTCTAGGCGCTACATTTTGGAACGGCGCGACCGCTACGCTCGCAGGTTCGAATCCTGCCTCGGGCATGGATGTGTGTGATGTCCTTAGGTTAGTTAGGCTTAAGTAGTTCTAAGTTCTAGGAGACTGATGACCTCAGAAGTTATGTCCCGTAACGCACAGAGCCATTTGAACCATTATGCACATACATTTAATTAACAGTCATCTTGTTGTTTACGTGCTTCAAGATGGTTTAAAAAAAATAAAGAAAAAGAAAACACATGTACCGGACTACACGTCGGGAGAGTAAACAAAAATGTTCATGGCGGTCTAACGTCAAAATTATGGTAGAGGAAAAACTGGAAACCACTACAAAAAATTCCCCTGTCGTAGCACAAAAAAGCGACTATGTCCTGGACAAAGTTAGGTATGTAAAAGAAGGGAAATACCTTTTCGACTTATCTGGCAGCTTCAAAGACATTTAAATCAAAACATCGTTACATATTCGCGCTTTTTTATGAGTTTATGTCTCCAGCGCAGTGAGGTCTCTTAACTGCAATGTGTTGCATTTTGCAATTTATAGGCTAAAGTCCCTTATCCTGTGCACAAAATCCAGAAGATTCGCCAGCTAAAGTAAAAATGACATGGTGGCATGTGTCATGTTCAACGATGTGACATAATGTATCACGTTACTTTACTTGACACGATGCGTTGTATTACATGACTCTAGCTGTAAGCAACCATACTTTACTGTAGCTCAGTGTGCTTAAATAGAAAAGAAATAAAAGAGCAGGCACAGTTTTCTGATGTGTCTTGGAATAGGATATACGTCCTAATCTCCTTCTCTTCCCTTTTACTGTTCATCTCCCCCTCTCCCTTTATTCGGCCACCTCCCACTGTCTCAGGGTATTACCTCCTCCACTTCTCTCTCTCCACCCTCTTCTTCCCCTCTTACTCCATTACCTCCTGTCACATCTCTCTATCCATCTCTTCCTACCCTTTTTCTGTACCGCCTCTGCCGGCCGGTATGGCCGTGCGGTTCTAGATGCTTCAGTCTGGAACTGCGTGACCGCTACGGTCGCAGGTTCGAATCCTGCCTGGGGCATGGATGTGTGTGATGTCCTTAGGTTAGTTAGGTTTAAGTAGTTCTAAGTTCTAGGGGACTGATGACCTCAGATGTTAAGTCCCATAGTGCTCAGAGCCATTTGAACCACCATTTTGTACCGCCTCTTCCCCTTCTCTTTGATTTTGTGCCTTGGTTATTGCCATTGCAAATTCAGATTCTGTAGTAGTATTCCGAATTAGGTACTTAACAACATTCCCGTTTTAGAATTCAGCATTGTCTCAAAATTTCAGAGCATTCGATCAAGAACTTTCGGAGATTAACAATTTTGAACAAACCGACAACTGCATTTTTATACTGTTTCCCCTTTTATTACATACATATTACATCTGTACCAGACGGCGATCCAGTAGATACGTAAAAACACGTGAGCATTCGAATGCAACGTTGTGTCAAAGTTTCAAAGCAATCCACGAAGAACTTTCGTAGATTTGAGATTTTGAAGAAGCGAACATTTCCGTTTGTACTTAAATGTAGATGTTCCTAATCACCAATATTTCGAATGTTTTTGACCAATTTTTTGAAATTTTGAAATTTTCCTTCGGCATAAGCGAGTCTTTTTATTTGCCTATTTTTAGATATATGTAATACATAAATCAAAGAGAAATATGTGTCTATAGACACGCCTGTATCTCCAGAAGTTCTTGATCTATTGATCTGAAATTTTGATGCAACGTTGTACCAAAATTTCAAATCAATAGATTAAGAACTTTTGGAGATACAGAGTTTTGAGTACACGAACACTTCCTTTCTTGTTTATCTGATAGGTACCGATACTAACAAGTAAGAAGGTGAGAATATGTCAAGATGTTTCTTTTACATCCATAATTCTGCCCAGGACACATTCACGTCTTTTCCGCTATGATAGGAGCATTCTTCATTCTGGTCTTAATTATGTACACAAATCTTTATCGTGAATCTGTCTATTAATTAAAATCATGTCAATTCTCCTACAGTAGGCGCTAAGATTAGCCCTCACACACGGAGAGGAAAAGGTGGCAGAGGACTTTGATTTACAGTATAGAATAACCACCAAATATAGATTTAATTGCAACCGACTTAATACAATACAGAATCTTCTATGTGTTCTGCTTATCACTTAGAAATCGATGTTGCACCTCATTGGCCAATTTTACTCTCCACGAACCAAAAAACCCGACGAGTTCCATTCTGTCCATAATTCTCGGGAATGCTCCGCAACGTGAAATTCCACGTTCTGACGTCACAGAGCTCGTCCCGCTACATGTCCGCGTTCGCTTTCTCGTCCCGTGTGAGGACTCTCTTGGCGGCGGCGGAGGGGGCCGCCAGCCGTCAACACTGCTGTACGGCGAGGCTGCGGCCCACGTGACTGGCGGCAGATGTCTGCGGCGAGTGGCGGCGCCGAGGCGGGCGGACTTTGCCAAGAAACGCCATTACAGGCCACAGCGGGGTTAGCGTAGGCGGAGGCGGGTGCGGGGCGGGCCAGGTCCTAATGACGCAACAAGTTCCCACCGCGGGGAGCGCCAACTGAAATATTGTCTCACAATTTAAACCGTCGCCGCCACCGGTTCTTTTCCGAGCTGACGTTCACTTTACCGGCAATTACACGCCGCTCCTGCAGGCAGCACCTTCATATTTTATCTCCCACTACCCCCCCGCCTCCCCCCTCCCCCGACCTCAGCCCTCCCTCCATCCACCTCACCCTCCTCCTTGAGGCGTCTGCCGCCTCTAGGGCAGTTGTACCACTTTAAGCGCGAAAGGCGAATGAGAGATGAAACGGCAAAGTTATGCCCTCGCAGCCGTCCCGCTGAATTTTACGAAGCGTTAAAAATGTGTAGCTGGAATTCCCTTGACTCTGCCCTCGCTAATACAGCCGCAGGGCCAGGACACAAACGCCTGAAGTGAAAAAGTAAGTGAAGAGGTAATCAATGCAAAGTTCGGTTTTAACACGTCACGGTACTTCAGCATAGAAGGCAGTAAGTTCTTAATGCTCTACAGCACCACAACTATCACTTTGAAGCAATTATAAAACACTTTTTTTTTAGATCGAATTCTGACAACGGAGCAACTCGGCAGTCTTCGCATGCATAAACATTATTAATCCTTCGTTAGTGTAGCACTGTGTCACAGTCCGACTCCTTCAACATGGTCGACTATTTTTTGTACCAAAAGAGTCTGTGATTTCTTCTAACGTGTACCTTTCTCATTCACGTTGCTCTAAGACCCACGATATACTTGGGTAGCGTTTATTTTTTAATGATAATGGCATTGTTCGCTCCCTTAGAGCGACCACACTAGCTTTGTAGTGCTAAAACACTGTTGTCTGTTAGTTGAAAAATGTATTTAACTGGATATCTTCGCTGTTTGATTAGCGTTTTAGGAACGACAAGTATTTCACGTATTCTGCATGAGAGAATTTTCGAGGTCCACATCAAAGACCGCAACAAGCCAATCTCCACTCGGCGCCTTCGGCAAGTCTTGTATATGTGCATCAAAACATAAAAGAAAAACGAAATATCGCTACAGAAAGGGCAATAAAGTGCACGTGTCTTGAACACATTGAAGTTTAGTGCAAGGACTGTGAATAAGTGTGAAATGTGAAATAATTAGTAACAGTCAGAAGGCAATGGTAAATCACCTCCACTAGGACCTTGCCTAGTACGGCGCTGCGGGTCTCCCGCATCGTCCCCTACGCTCCGTTACGGAGTATGAGACTTCATCATCATCATCATGATCATCAACAACATCATCATACACTGATAAGCCAAAATATTATGACCACTGCCCACCGCGAGGTTCGGAGCCGGTTGGTGACGTTGCGGGAACATGACGCGGTAAGGAAAATATATCACCGGAGCTGAGAAGAACGGGGAATTATTCTAGCGACTATACGGTGTGCAAATGTGGAGACCCACTGACTTAAGCGACTTTGAAAACGGTGACATTATTATTACACAGAGCCTGTGAAGAAGTATCTCTAAAACGGCTTAGCGGGTCGAATGCTCATGTGCTACTGTCATCAGCATCTGTACAAAGGGGTAGAACTACAGTGGAACGACTAAAAGGCAGTAAGTCGGTGGACGTGCGCGGCTCTCCACACAATGTGGGATTTGGAGTCTTTCCTACTCTGCAAAGTATGATAGGTGGCGACCTGTGCCGCTTTTGCCAAAAGAGCGCAGGGCTGGTACGAACGTAAGTCTTTCTGAGCACCCCGTTCATTGTACATTGCTGAATATGTTGCTCCGTTGCAGGCGATCCCCATGTGTTCACATGTTAACCCAACGACGTGGTCAATTGCGACAGAAGCGCAGATGGGATAATCGAGATGGGACTGTGGATCAATGGAAAAGTTGTGCGTCGGATGACTCAAGCTTTTTGCTACACCATATCGATGGTCGTCTCCATAAACGCCATCGTCAAGGTGAACGGCGATTCGAAATGTTCACTACGCCATGAACGTGGGCCTGTGGATGCTGTATTATGCTATGGCAGACATTCTCCTGTGGCTGAATGAGACCTGTGCTAGTAATCGAAGACACACTGACATCTGCGGACGACCTGCGTCCCTTCATGCTTAATGTCTTCTCCGACGGTGATGTCATCTTTTAGCAGGATAATTGTCTGTGTCTCAAAGCAGGAATCGTACTACAGTCATTTGAGGAGCATGGTAGTGAACTCACGATGATGTCTTGGCCACCAAATTTGCCTGATGTGAATCCGATGGAACCCATCTGGGTCGCTAAAGGCGCCATCACCGCATACACAAATCAACAGCCCATTATTTACGGGAATTACACGGCCCGTGCTTAGGCAGCTGCTGCCACATACCTGCAGAAGCCTGCCAACAAACTGTAGAACAGATGATACGCCGAATCGGTAGTGTACTGCGTTCCGAAGGTGGCAGAACAGACTATTAAGCAGGTAGTCATAATGTTTTCACTCATCAGTGTAAGATGTATTTTGTGTGCAAACCTTTAGAAGTCTTGCTTGAATGTCCTAGTTTTATGGTTATATGCTAACATGTGGTAAACATTAATTATTCACCCAAAGGCTGAAAGAAGATTAATGTTGATGAAGTAAACTTACTCTTTATGTTTCTGATCTAGACTCCCACAAAAATGCGAAGGAACTGTTATGTTCAAATGTATGTGAAATCTTATGGGACTTAACTGCTAAATTCATCAATCCCTCAGCTTACACACTACTTAACCTAAATTATCCTAAGGACAAATACACACACAGCCATGCCCATGGGAGGACTCGAACCTCCGCCGGGACCAGCCGGACAGTCCATGACTGCAGCACCTTAGACTATGCGGCTAATCCCATGAGGCGAAGGAACTATTAACCAGAACTCAGGGAGAAGTTGTAGTCTAATCCACAATCGATTTATTGACCTTAAACATGACAAGACAACAAAATTATTAAATAAACATCATACAAAAAAATATTTATTTAACAAAAGTCTTATTGAAATTGGATTTATGGTGGACAAAGTGATCTGCTGGGAATCGACACACGATACTAACGAGAACACTACTCGCTTTATCTCACTTCATACACGTGAATTCAGGTTATGGTATCAAACTACGCCACCACCAAACATCTATATTCCACCATACAAAAAAAGGGAAAAACATGGTTCGAAAGAACAGGGTGCTGAGAAATAGATATTATAGCCCTACATTGCAGCAGAAAATACTTTACAATCCTATTTGTCAAGGTGGCACACCACGATGCATTCGGCGAATGAAGTCATGGACGGCGGCAATCTGTTATTAAATGCGCGTTCCCGAAAAATGCAAGTACGCGGTCTTGCGTTCGGTTAATTCAGAATGCAGGTACTTCCCTAAGAGGCTCTGAAACCCCGATGGATTCCAGTGTGAAGCTGGACCTGTTTGCTGGTCTGCCAAACCAATTTGACTCCGTGCCATGACTGTTCGTGTCAGAATGTGTCAAATGTTTAGACGGCCGACTCAAGACAAATAAGTACACACACGTATCATTCGTTGTAACTGTAAGCAATACCTCTGACGGTTCAGAACATGACTGGCACAGGCTTTAAGTTGCACACTAACAAAGGACACAAGTCTCACCGTTTAGGTAGAGACTTGCAGTTCTTTACTAGTGAAGCGCCAGTAAAAAAGACTTGTACAAAAGTGATCTTTCTTCCTTTCTCCCCACTTCCTCCTCAGCTCGGTTCCAAAAGCACATTTCTCTTTTTTGACTTCCCCCACTTTCTCCCAAGCCAATCACGAGGTGGCGCCCGCCATTCTAACCTCAGAGAATGGTCTTTGCACTGCAAACCGATTTGGCCAACCAGAGACTTCAAAGTTAATTGGCAGAAAATGGGAAAAAATTCAGCTACATGGCCTCTTTCCCACATGTTTTCCATGTCTTTCTAACACAATACAGAGTGAAAGCACAGCCCTCAATAAACAGCTTGTTATCTCCCCTGTTGCATCCATTTCAAATCTTGCAAAGAACGGCCATAAACTCGTAAAAACTTCATGATCTCACAAACATCTTTTGAAACAGAGTCTGGATGTCTTGACGCCAGTTTCCCTGTCCCACGGACATTTGCAGAACGTTTACATTTCCTTTGACGGCTTGCTCTCTAACAAGGGTCCATCCGCTGCTTCGTTCCCAGCCTATAATGCGCTGTCGGCGACTTTTCGGTGCTAGGCCGTATACCTGGACGTCTGCCCCCTGTCTGGCACCAAGCTAATGTGTTTTGCACAATGCAACCACTGTACACGGCCGTCTGGAAATGTTTCCTCATCGTTCCCCAGAAAAAACACGCTTTGTCGGCCCACCAACGCTGTGCTTTTACTGCAGTCGTTTAAGTCGGCCCCCTGTTCCTTTGAACGCAGGTAAAGCTTACCATATTTCTTTCCCTAGAGCACGCAAACAAGGCCATAAACTGCTGCCCACCATTTCATCATAATGTATGAAGTCAAATCGCAGTAGATCGTATTCCCTACACCGAATCAGAAGTGAGAGTACCCTGCAATCTCTCAAGGTTTCATAATATTTGATTAATAACTGTTTACTGCCACACTTACTTATGACCCACTCATAAGAAGAAAGGAAAAGGGCTGAAGAGCTGTTCTATTCTTTTTTGTAATTGGAATACTAGCAAATACTGTCTTTATTCAATACTTTATTGTGATGGTTCGAGAGACTTGCTTCAACAAACTTGGAACAAAAATGGTGAAGGGTCAGAGGTGATAAACATACACACAGAATGCCTCACACCTTCAGGTTCAAAATTATATAGACAATACATGGCTCCTGTCTGAGTGATCAGAATGGTATATTTGGCTTTTTATTGGCAATACTTGGCATCTTCACTTTATAATAACATGATAGGCGGTCACTGTGTAGAGAGCTCGTTTCAAACATCGCTGAACCGCACTAGGCGTAAGTCACATGTTGGTTTGCAGTCACTTGTCGTCTCTTGTCTTGCGTATTTGATTCGGACATACTCGATCAGTAACCTTCGGCATAATGATGAGACTGTAGCAAGCAGTTAGCACTTTGGTTGCATTCATATGATTTGGAACCAGGATACCGTCTAATTTAGGTAAAATTCTATTCTTTCCACACTAACTTTCGCACCTGGACTTACTGTGCATAATACTGGATCTTTCTTCTCAGTTTCATTGCTTAAAAACCTGATGGTCCAAATCCGTCGCTGTGTTAACCAGTTGGCCAGTTCAAGTGACTTACATGGAGCGTCTGTCAATCGCGAGTACGTTTCTAAAAAGCTTGTAAATTATTAGTTTCGTAATTCTGTGATATGATTTTCAGAAGTAACGTTAAATGTTCTGACTCGATGTCTCTATGTAGCCATAACTGTTAATTTGAACATCTGGTCTGCCTAGGAATTATACAAGGTTTTTCACATATTCAGAATTCGCAATTTCATTATTTTACACGTCTTCCCTGGTTCACAAGTACTGCCACGAATAATTTGCCTCCATGTTTGAATATTTAATACCGGTTTCATGCAAAACATTCTTCATTCACATACGTTGCATTTTGCTCAGGAGCTACTGCCCACATGCGTGCCACGCTAGCATTTACTTTTCGTAATAAATTACAACAAATTAAGTAACGTGACCCTGACACAGTTCATCGAGGTATACGGCGGTGGAGACGTCACCGTAAATTATTCGTTTCGCCACACAAGCTCCGTTATTGAGTGGATTTCAGTTTCTCTTAGTGTCTGTTATGTTGAGCTGGCACATGCAAATGAGCTACGTCAGTCGGAATTGACACAATGCAAAGAATTACGTTAAAACGTTCTCGTCGATTGTTCTTCATTCTGCAGAAAACATCGTCAGGCAGGCTGTATAGCGCCGCTTGTTCCTTGATGATTGCCTTGATGATTGTATCACGCCTCCTCTGCATTTACATTGGTCAGCCCAGTACCTGGTGCTAAGTGACATCTCTCACATTCTTTGGTGATGAAACGAGACATATCTTTTACAGATACTAATAAAAGGACTTCTCCCAATTCCCATCCACTTTTCCATCGCTCAACTAAGGCTTTGTTCCATCTCACTAGCGTTACTACTTAAAAGAGGGGTAAAAAAAGTGCATGTACGGAAGATGTAGTTGGACCGTTACGAGATCTTAAAAGGTTTAATGACGCACGCTAAAGCTATATACAAAGCACTGAGGTAAGCAAATTAAAATTATTGTTATTATAAAATATAATATAAATCTATTGTAATGAAACATATGGAAGGACAACTTGAAATGAAACGCTAATCAACTTTTGCTACGTAATGGAAACAAGAGTCAATGTCTGGGGAAACTAGCTCTCCGTCTGTTCCCTCCTCACTGTTACGTCAGATAACATCCGCCTGTCAACATCTGTACTGTGCATGCAAGGCATGCCAGGGACCTAGTTGTACTCTGTTGCGTCAAAGTTGAACACCCACCTGGTGCTATCTTCAGATGTCTGGGCGCAGAATCAGCTTACGTAGGTCATGAATCTGTGTTTATGGATTTCAGGCTGTAAGAAACTGTCTAGTGTGTAGGCAAAGGCTCTCAGTCCTACGAAGCATGGAGTCACGTTTTAATCAGGGTTGCAGTGGCTTTTTTAATCCACACACGAATCGCCTAGCAGACAAAGCCACAGACTGCTAACAAAAGGTGTAATACGAGGGTCACTCCAAAAGAAATGCACACATTTTTTTTAAAATCCGTCTTTTATTCTACATGTTTGAAAGTTTTACAGTGTGTAGATACATCCTTTAGGAACAATATTTTCATTTCTCCACAAAATTTCCATCCCTCTCAACTGCGTTACGCCATCTTGGAACCATCGCCTGTATACTTGCACGGTAAAATTTTGGACCAGCCTGTTGGAGCCACTGTTTGGCAGCGTGCACAAGGGAGTCATCATCCTCAAACCTTGTTCCACGCAGAGTCTTTCAGTTTCCCAAAGAGATCATAGTCACATGGAACCAGGTCAGGATTATAAGGCGGGTGTTTCAGTGTTGACCATCCGAGTTTTGTGATCGCTTCCATGGATTTCTGACTGACATGTGGTTGTACATTGTCGTGCAACAGCAAAACATCCTGCTTTTACCGATGTGGACGAACACGACTCAGTCGAGCTTGAAGTTTCTTCAGTGTCGTCACATATGCATCAGAATTTTGGTGGTTCCACTTGGCATGATTTTTTAACGCCAACACTTTCAGTATTCTGCAAACACTTCCTTCCCCTATCCCAACGTAGCGTGACAATTCGTTCACTGTGATGCGTCTGTCAGCAGTCACTTATTCGTTAACTCTCTGCACATTGTCTGGAGTGTGTGCAGTACGAGACCTACCGCTGCGAGGACAATCCTCAATATTGCCGTGCCCGCTTTCATCACGTAACCTGCTTGCCCACCGTCTACCTGTACTGCTAATCGACAGTAACATCTCCATACACCTCTTTCAACCTCTTGTGGATGTTTCCCACTGTCTCGTTTTCACAGCACAGGAATTCTATGACAGCACGTTGCTTCTGACGAACGTCAAGTGTAGCAGCCATCTTGAAGACATGCTGTGACGGTGCCACTCACGGGAACAGGTTGAACTAAGTTTGAAAACAAGCGGGAAGGATGTATCTACACACTGTAAAACTTTCACACATGCAGAATAAAAACTGTACTTTTACAAGAATAGTGTGCATTTCTATTGGAGTGACATACGTGAGTAGAAGATCGCATTTAATACAGTTCAAATGTGTAACAAATTCTATCATTGTTCGTAATACTTCTTATAACTTACAATCGTATATGAAAATAACTGCCTATTTACACATTCTACTCTGCATTTCTGACATAGACACTATACATTAAAATGTTCACATCCATGTCAGGCAGCTAAGTGTCAAATGTGCGACCTCCGTCCTACACTGTACCGTGCAGCCACACTATTCAAATGTGCTCACCAGACAAACAGTTTCTCCTAGCAGCTGAACTGGTCAGCCCCAAACACTTAGCTCGACACTCATTGTTGGCGCGCCAAAAGTTCATGAAGTTATTAAGGGAAAACTGATAATATAAATCTGAACATTGTGTGGGCATCCTATTATTGAGAGAAACAGTAGGCCTATGAGGTATCAGCACTGTGGCGTTTAAAACCTCCTAGCTCCAATAGGAGTCGAGACATGGGCAAGAACCTGTTTTCTGGGTCCCATGTCGTACAGGTTGCCCTGGATAACAGGCAGATTGGTTGGAAATACCATCGGCCAGTCTTACTGCTCTACTTTACAGTCGAGCCTAAACATCAGAGGTCAGAAACGGGTTTTCCATCCTCAACGTGTAGGCTTCCTGCTAGACAAGAATGTTGTGTGGGAGCAGTATCGGTCTGCATTATCGACCTTCTTTGCAGGGCCTGCATGTTCAGGGGAATGAGGCTGAGTAAAGAGACTGGAGGAGGTGGGTGTTGAGGAAGGAGGAGGATTAAGTGGATAAAGAAAAGGGGGAGAAGGATATGGACAGAGGTAGGGGAGGAAGATGGGGACAGAGGGAGTGGACAAGAAGGTGTTGATGGAGAGAGGGGCAGAGGAGATGGACAAAGAGAGGGGAAGGAAGAGATGAAAAGAAAGAGTGAGAAAGAGGAGACGGACGTATTTATTTGGGAGGATGAGTTTGGCAGAGAGCTGGCACGTAAGAAGAGGTGAAGACACAGAGAGAGGACGAGCAGATGTCTGCAATGCATATGACGAATGCATGCATGACTGAAGTTGTGGGAAAAGGCTCACACATATTATAAATATCTATGTATGCATGCTGTACATTTCCTCCTAAACCACTTTACTGATTTCATCAAAACTTGATACACGTATCACATACTCTCTGGAAAGAATTGCTGTTGGCGTAAGAATGAGGTAATGTGTGAGGGTGGAGTATTAAAGTAGTGTAGTTCACGACGTACAAATACCTGGCACTTACTAATCCGGTATTTGAGCATGAGAGCACTTAGTGACCTGCAGGAAACTTTACAAATAATTTCAAACCTCTATGAAACTTTTTCTTACTGATAAACTACACAAAATGATAAAAGTAAAACAGTTTATCCCTTACTACATTTTCACTGTTCATGCAATAAGACTGCTGCATCAGACATGATGTTTCGGTTTATTGCTTCTTTACTACTAACAGTGATCACGACACATTTTTCGAACAATATTCACATATACCGCTTTATCTAACTGCAAAGTTATATCATTGTATGACACATAGCTCAGGAGATATGAAGTAATTATTACTGAAATTCATGAAAAACTGTGGCATCACGCATGATGTTTTAATTTGTTTCTACTATCTCTAACAGCAACACGTTTCCCAGACAGTGTCCAAGTGTAGCACTGAACGTACTTCCAAAATTATACCACTGTACAACATATTTTTCGGGGGATATGACTTCGTCAGAATTGAGCAGCGTGAAATAGAAATTGCAGGGTGAAAATATCTACAGAGGCAGGTTTACAAATATGTGTGAAGTGTGTTAAATATGTGTGAAATATATGTCACATGTACGTATTATGGCCCTGTCCTGTTCCGAGAACGTGTGTGGAGGGCACGTAGCTATGATAACAGGGATCTTACCTCAACAGACTATTTGCTGAGTGGAAGATACCGTGGGCTGCCTGTAGACCTCCAATTACTTCTAGCCTGCAAGTTCTAAGTGGTACGGAGTATGGACGTTGGTGAGGATGATTAACGAATCAAGGCAGAAATTTCTAGAAGTCCCCTCTACTGTAAAACTTCAGAAGACGCCTCTGGCACTGACTCTCAGCACAACTACTCATGAATGATCCATCGTCAGGACCAACGAGAAGACATTTGGGCAGCAACACTGTCACCGAGGCTAGTCTAAAATAACGAAGTTCGGCTTCCGGCGCCCAGCCACATGGGGACGGTGTCCACTGGTGGCTATGGTTCTCTCCTTTCTCCTGGGTACTGACGAGCCCCTATTTATACGGCCCGTTAATGACGCTCTTACAGTTGTTCCCTATTCCTTAGATAGCCTCAAACGTTACTGTCGCTGCTCCTCTAGAGCATCTACTGTATTTTGGCTTTGAAGAACGATGCGCTTCCTCATCGAGAGTACCGAATAAAACATTTCTTGTGCCATCAATAAAATTAAAGATCACTGTTTTCGAGTATCCCCCTTAGTGTTTGGCAAGTTGCCCTGTCAATCCTTTGGCCTCAGTTGTTTTTCCCACGTGCCATATCAGCTGTATTCAGTTTCACTTGGTTTAATCTCTTCATACAACGTACTTTCGCCCTTATCGCTACTTTTTGCGTGTCCTCAAACTTCTCATATAGTTTCCTTAAATTAAAGTAACTTACTATTCGCCAAGTGGTATTAAACAACCTGGCTTCCCTTGGTTGTCGTAATAGATCCCTGGAGTTGATTGGAAACGCTGCACTTTTACGTCGTGTGCTGGCATCCTTTGCCTCGATATATAGCCCATCATCGTACTTCCAACAAATATCATTCTCAACAGTGCCTGCATTCCGGCCATCTGCAATTAGACGAATTCTTTCAGTCGGTTTGCGCGCGTATGACCTCCGGTTTTTTTTCTGCGTTTTAAAACAAAACGAAAAAATACTTATTGTCATACACAGGCGTTGCCGACCACATTACCATATTCTGCCTGGTTACATATCTCTGTATTTGAATACACATGCCTATACCAGTTTCTCTAGAGCTTCAGTGTATATTTCTGTTCCTGAGTCCGATTGTGGTGGTTGGCCGACGATGCCAGCGTTCAAATACGAATTAACTCTGGCTAGCTTCTCTTCTTCATTCAGTACGGTATCAGAGCCCTCCAACGGCCGTTCTACATTCTCATCCCGTGTTTGCGGCTCCGCATCACCGGTCGCGTCCGTTAACTGTGTTAACAGCTGTTTCGGCCTGGATCTCCACCGCCACGGCCTCTGCGTCGCGTGCTACAGTCTCTCATGTGTTGAGCGTTGATTCTTCCATTACCTCGCGCACGTTCCTAATGCAGGATTACACATCCGCGATTCGATTTTACTTTCCTTCTTTATATATAATTTGGTAATCAAACTCTTCCAGTTTTAATCGAAACTTCATTAGACGTGACGACAAATCCGATATACTGCCCAGCCACACCACTGCTTGTGGTCAGTCACTATTCTGAATTTCCTGCCGTTGAGTGTGGCCTCAAGTATCTTACATCCCATACTATTGTGAGCAATTCTCGCTCTACCGTACTATAATTCTGCTCGGCCTTAAGTGTTCACGATACGGACACCATTGATAAATCCTTCCCCATTGATCCTTGGCTAAGATACGCCCTGAGCACAAAATCACTATCATCCATCGTAACTGCAAATTCCTTTTCGAAATCAGGTCCCGCAATTTTGGTGGTGAGATCATTTTTCCTTTAGCTATTGGAAGACTTCTTCCTAGGTCACTCCTCAGTCATAAAGGACTCCTTTCTTCAATAAACTGTGCAATGGCTTTGCTATTTTACTGAAGTTTCTTATAAAACGACGGTAGTACCCGATGAGGTCGATGAAAGCCTTCAACTGCGTTGTCGTCTTTGGTTGGGGGTAAGTTTTGATGGTCTCCATTTCAGCTGGGTCGAGTTTCAGTCCAAACGCCATTGCTACATGGCTCAAGAAGGTGACCTCTTTCTGCAGGAATTCGCACTTATTCATTTGTAGTTTCCGATTCATTGTCTAAGCCACTCGATTACCTCTTCCAAACGGTTGTTGTGTTCCTCTAATGATGCGCCCACTACAACTACGTCTCCAGTTACATAAAAACCCGATTCCTTTGTAACCCGGTCAGGATTGTATTCATCAATTGTTGAAATGTCGAAAGGCACGGTTTTTAGTCCCATGGCCATCTTGTTATATTCGTAATGCCCCGTAGGCATACTGAAGGCGTTTTTTTTCGATCTTTCTCATCTATGAATACCTGGTACATCCTTTTGCTAAGTCTATTGTTGAAAAATACTTCGCTTTACCCAGGCTGTCTAGGATCTCATCGATCCGTCGTAGTGGATATGCTATGTTGTGGGAAATATCGTTGAGCTTTCAAAATAATGAGCAACTACTCGCCACTTCTGAAGACCACTGGCACGTAGTTTCCTTGGCAGCATTAGGAGGGAGAAGTTCACGGAGATCATACTATGGATATTATCCCATCTGCTAGCATTCCCTCTACTTCGCCCTGCAGGGCTTCTTACTGAGCTTGTGTTATTCGATATGGTCATTAGCTTATAATCGTGCATTCTGACTTCGGTATCAGAGGTGTACGACGCTTCGCTAATGTGGTGTGCATTAATGCATCCCCAGGTAAGTGAAATACATCACTTTATGCAGTACGCGTTATCTCGGGAGCCTGTCTTTCCTCCGTATTCAAATGCTTGGTTCGCTTATTTTCCTGGAGCAAACTGAATCTCGACTTTGCCACAATCCTCGGTTTGGTTGTTATATCTCGAACGTTGAAGCTACTAGGGGACGGTATTGTTTCGGTGAGTACTTTGGGGGTCTCTAAGCGAATCTCTTCGTCTGTAGTGATGAACATACTAGTGATGCAGGTTCCTTCCTGCACAGTCACTAATGCTTCTGGGATACACACGCCCGGACGAGCTTCTTGCTTGGGGATCAGTATTTCTGTTCCTCTTACTCGGTGAACCTTTGCGAAATGCCTGCCGGTGTGGCCGAGCGGTTCTAGGCGCTTCAGTCTGGAACCGCTCGACCGCTACGATCACAGGTTCGAATCCTTTGTCCGGCATGGATATATGTGATGTCATTAGGTTAGTTAGGTTTAAGTAGTTCTTTTTTCTAGAGGACTGATGACCTCAGGTGTTAAGTCCCATAGTGCTCAGAGCAATTTGAACCTTTTTTTTTTTGCGAAATATTCCTTCCGGAGACCACCAACAATTTCTGCTTTATGCGTACGTGCTGGTGGGTTCGCTTCTCTTGCATTCATTCTTTCTGATTTGTTATCATTATCCAGTCGCGAGTATTCTCGTGATCTCTCTCTCTCTCTCTCTCTGCGATTCGCGGTGGACAACTGGTGGCGATATATGAAGCGACGAGCCTTGTAAAGGCTCCGCAAGCATCTTCTCATCCAACCCTTGGCTTGTGTTGCCCGCAGTGGCTCGTACGTTGTTATTGCGCCTCAAGCAGTTGGGAATGACACTACCATGCGTTTTTCTCGATCGGATGTAATAGCACACATTAGAGTGGATGCTAGATCGATTGCCTCTGTCAGAGTTAGCAGTTGCACTTGTGCATGCACCATTGTTTTTATCCTCTCAACGATCAATACCTAAATAACTACAGTTATACACAGTTTACGAATTAGGAGATTGCTACCAGAAACCTCCTCAGCATTCATTACCCTCTTCATAGCTTTACGGAAGTGAAACTACATCGTATCTACAAAAGAGCTCCACTGGATCACACTTTCATCTTTCCTTTGTCTACTGTAAAATATATTACATGCTTAGTAATCGAGGTCCGTTTCTCCTCGTAATTTTCAACTGATATTTCCCGTATCACAGAGCAAGTCTCAATATGGTCTCTTACGAGCAATTGTCTCTGGGCACATCCCGTGATTTGTCCTGTAATTTACTTAAGAAATACTTATTTGACCTTTGGCTCAACTAAGTCATAGGTACTGTCGTAGTTTTCCAGAAATTCCGAAAGCTGTTCCCTGTCCCCAAAAAACGTCCTAGGCACTACTTTCATGGCTTCACTACAACCAGCTTGCTATTAGAGGAGGGGAGATAACTTGGTGATGGAGAGAGAAGGTGGAGAAGGACAGAGAGATGGAAGGAATAGATGGACACACATAGGGGGAGGAGGAGATAGAAAGAGAAAGGGGATTAGATGGGAGATGGAGAGAGAGAGGGGAAGGAGGAGATGGAAAGGGAGTGCGGGAGGGGGATATTGACTTAGAGAGTGAGAGAGCTGAACGCAGAGGGGAGAACAGGAGATGAACTTAGAGGGAGGGAATAGGAGACTAACTGCGAGGGGGAGATGAGGTGATGAACAGAGAGAAGGAGAGGAACAGGTGGACGGAGAGAGTGGGGGAAGAGCCGATCAGCAGAGATAACGACAGGAGGAGATGGACAAAGGCTGGGGATGGGCACAGGGAAGGAAGACTGGAAGAAATACATACCTGGCCAACGTCAGGCATTCAACTAGGTATTAATATAGCAAACTTGAATAAATGAAAGCCTCTCTACACTTCATTTAACATTTACTTTCTCAGTTGAGAATTGAGCCTTGTGAGTGAATACAATGGCTCACAGAGCCAAAAAAGTCACAGGAAGTCATTTCTTTTATTATTGCTGGAACTAGTACCAGTAAAGTCGCAGTCATCTATTGCACTGAAAGTTGAGGTGTCGTTAACTTATAAATTGCATCTGAAGGGGATGGGAGAGACACTAACAGAGTGTGACACCCCCACCCCAAATCAGAAACCTAACCCTGCATTGGCACCCGTCTAATTTGCCAGTTCATGTGATTTGTTTCCTGTGAGGGTCTCTTTAGTGTAACTAATTCGCTCGTTCATTACCGAACCGGCAAGAAAGCAGCAACAAAGGCAATTTTTGTTCCTCATTTTAACAGATACAATCCAGTTATAACAGTGTAACGCCATTTTCGTTGAGAGTACGGCACTGTACTTCCTACAGCTAAAGCCTTTGACAACTGCATTTGCGTTAAATAATATATCGTTCGAAAACCGGATAGTGTTATTGAAACTAAAAACTATGTAGACATATGTTAAAAATCACTGGAAGTTCATGTCTTCTTTCAAGCAGAAGATATAATCTAGTGATGTCAGAAGACTCTCTTCGAAATACTTTGTATTTAAGCTATTTCTTTTTTTAAAAAAATACATTTTTTTGGAGCTGTTTCGTATTTCTACAAGATAATTTCAATCTACGGTTGCAGCCACTTACAAAATTTTAAAATTTAAGCTACAAGAAGAAACATATAGTAAGCGTGTGATGTATAATCGTAGTACCACATGTTTATGTATCTGTTAAACGAGGATAAATTAAGTTAAAAAAAAACTACCCGTGTCAGTGTCATGACCCGTCGACCGAGTTCCAGGATGTCAGAAAGCCACGCTGTCTTCGGAGATGGCGGTTGCCAGCCTAGTAAGTCAGCGTATGATGAGTGTAGCACCATTTGAATACCGCCGTACGTCGAGCAGATAATAGATGAATCGTTTAGTATGTATTAAGCAATGAGCAGTGATTGAAACAGCGTTAACAATTGCAAAGAAATTTACGATCAGCAGTAATTTCAGACAGTTTATTTTTTAGAAAATGTTGGAGAGCCCAACACCGAACGTATACTAGTATTTAAAGAGCCAGAAAACATGTGTAACTGACAAACGAGCAGTAAAATTACGAGAGCATGCTGAAAATTAGTGCCTCAAAATTTGTTAAGTGAAAATGCCTAAATCCTTTTTAAATAAAACAAACTTTATTAACATTTCCCATTCTTATTCTTCATGTCTACGTATCTATTTCTCAACGTAGTCACTGTGGCAGCGAATACATTTCTCCCAACTAGATACTAGTTCGTTGACACCGCCATTGTAGAATATTGGACTATGTTGACGGAGTCACATCACTCTACTCGCACCTCTTCATCACTATCAAAGTGAAGTTCTCGAAGGTATTCTCTCAGTTTTGTAAACAGATGAAAATTGCATGAGGCGAATCAGAACATTGTGGAGGATAATCGATGAAAGTGAATTCAAGGTGCTGCATTTTTGCAGATGCTGCGCTAGTGTGTGGTCTGGTATTGTCAAGCTGAAGGAAAGGGTGAAGCAGCACGCTGTTTCTCACACGCTGAATTAGTTACGTTACACACCTTCACGTTACACGCTAAAATTCGGAGCCCTCTAGTGGCAGAGGACTGAAAATATATTGACATGAAGAATAAAGATGAAGAATGTTGATGATGTTTGTTTTATTTAAAAAGCTTTAGGTGTTTTCATACAAAAAATTCGGAGGCATTACTTTTCAGCAAGCCCTCGTAAACTGCGAAGAATTTGAAAAATATACTGGATTTTCAGAAAATAATATAATCAGTGAACTGAGTGATACAACACCACAGTCAACAGTCCGTTTTTACGCTGTTCGACTGCCGCATCGGTAACGATGCAGTATTACAATTGTTGCAAAGCGTGTCTACAAAATAGAGAAAATTATAGAAAACTGTAAGGGAATTATTCTGAAAATTGAAGAAATCATAGGGAAAATGGCCTTTTCTTATCTGCTGTAATGCACCAAAGGCCCTCCGTGGTCCTTCATTCTTCTGGCTACATGATCAGCGACTGCCTTTCCATTTACACCCGGATATGAGGGGGGGGGGGGGGGAGGAGGCAAAACGCGGTATCGGCCATGGGCGGCAATTCTAGGGGGCGCCAAACTCATATTCTAGAAGAAATAAAAAATTTGTTTCACAAGGCGCCTAGCACCCAGCGCACTTTAACCTATCGATTATTCACATGATTTTGAAACGCATCCGTGTTGGTTTTTGAACATTTTCGAAAAAAATCTAAGTTAATTTCTGAACTAATCATAAGTTGATTTGTGAATGCGTGCATAGTATACGTGATGTTTCTGCCAGGGAAATCTCCGTTGCATCAGGAAATAAAAAACCTTGCCGCAGACAAAAGGAGACGGTGCTATACGAGCTGAGCCGATTAAACCCGAGCGGGTCAATGCCAATCGCTGCTTGTTTAGTATGGTTGACTGTGTGTGCCAATGATAACCGTTATTATAATTACTAGCGAAATCCATAGATTCAGACTACCAGAGTGGAAGTAAACGACTAACAGAAATATCAGGTAAGAAAGATTACATATTATCTTCCCGGCGTATCCAAGAAAACGAAATTTTGGCAGAAAATTTATGCCATATCGCTAGACTACTAAGGGCTAGTAGTTCAGTCATCGGTTAGCAGGTGCTTAAGTTCTATTCTCGGAATAGGAAGGAAAACGCGTTGTACAATCACTTAATAACGCCTAACCGGACAATAAACGCGGGAAACTGAGCCAGTGTGAGCTTACAAGCTGAGGGGGTAGATTAGAGTGGCAGTTTTCCGCCGCAGAGCACGTGACTGGCAGTTGCTACGGGGCTGTGGCGAGCAGCTGACGATTACGTGGCAGTGGAAAAACCCAAGCGGAAGCTTGGCAGGGAAGAGTATCGCCGTGTTTGGGCGCTTGGAGGAATTCATATGCCAGAAAAAATTGATAAAAACAGAACGAAGAGTGACACGGAGGTGCGAGTTGGCACTCACGGACAGAAAAATATGCAAAGCTAAATTATCTAGACGCGCCACAAAAATATGTAATAGTTTAAAAGTTATTGTTGTCTTAAAAATTGTAAATTTATAAAAATTCAAAAGCTAGTATCTCGACAATGCTTTGGCCGATTAATGTGAACAAAGCGTTTACAGATGCGGTTAGTAGAGCTGCATCGAGCAATAACAGCCGATTTAGCAGAATATTTACCATTTATGAATGAGAGGTCGGAATATGGGATTCGACTGACAGAAACTGTGTTTTTGGTAATAAATGAATTTAAAGAGACGAAACTAGCATCAGCATTCTAAAGTTTAAAGAGGTAGATGAGTAATTATGTATGTATTTTTATTTTTTAAATTTAAGTTCAGTATCAAAAATCCGGGAAAAGCAAAATCACGCCACAAGAACGTTATTTGTGAAAAAATAGTGGCATGTCCAAAAAATTTGACTTTAAATTGTTATTGCCCGGCAAATTTCCATATTTTTCAGTGTATCATATGTGTTTTTGTGTTTAGTTTTAGAATATACGTAATTCTTTTGTCAAACATTGTTTAGAATTAGGCAGTCGTTTTGGCCATCTTTGGGGAGTTGAGTGTGAGCGACGCTAAGAGCCGGACGTGCCGCCGTTCTCGGGGTAGTATTGTGTTGGTAGCCATAATCGGAGACAAGTATGTATGTAACGACGTTCGAAAACTATCAAGTGGAGAGCAATATAGTGGCTAAGGACAGCATACAACAGTGTATTTTGTGAGCGACATATGAATTTCATAAGGAAGTGTTGCAGCATCAGTTATTTAACAGCCGCGCTTACGTAAAAGCCCCTCAGACTGCATTTTATGTGTTCAGTCAATATATTGAAGACTATTCGTGGAAAATTAGAAATAAACTACTTGTTCAAATTATAAATCAACGTGAGTGACCCAATATTTTAAATTTCATCGCAATGCTTGCCTGCATTGTATTTTTTTATATATTTTACCTCAGCTTGAAAACTGAGTTTACTACAGGTGTGAACTGGCACCCTATGATGAAAAACGTAGCCAAACATTGAGACCAGCCACATCTCTGTAGCCGCTCAATTAAGCTCAGTGCTGAATGTGACAAACATATATATTTTCGGGTCGTAGCACGTGGAGCTCGAGCTAACTATTCACTCTGAACTAACGATTTTATCAAACCGACCTCATTTTCAGCGGATTATTACAATGTGTAGAGCCTAGTACCATCATAAGTGGTTTTGTTTCCTATATTTAATATTTTATGGCACACAAAAGAGAAAGTTATTAGCTAATAGGCAATAAAGATTGCAAATTATCTGAAGAGTTCTTATTCTTACGGTCACAAATAATCCGACCTCGTATTAATTGTGAGATTTTTGTAAGGGGATCAGGATGTCAAACCGGCCGACTGGGAGCAGGAGAGGCTCCAGAGGATATTTTAATTTCCACTGTCCTAAATATAGGTTTGATGGCTTCCATTACAAAATACACATATCGAATTCCACAAAGCGAAACACAGTGACTTGCAATACGAGAACGCTGTTTGAAGCGGTGTGGCACTGCTCTTTGGCACACTTAAAACAAAATAATATGTCTTACATTTCCTCAAACGTACACTACCGGACATTAAAATAGCTACACCAAGAAGAAATGCAGACCATAAACGGGTATTCATAGGACAAATATATTATACTAGAACTGTCATGTGATTACATTTTCACGCAATTTGGGTGCATAGATCCTGAGAAATCAGTACCCAGAACAACCACCTCTGGCCGTAATAGCGGCCTTGATACGCCTGGGCATTGAGTCAAACAGAGCTTGGATGGTGTGTACAGGTGCAGCTGCCTATGCAACTTCAACACGATACACACAGTTCATCATGAGTAGTGACTGTCGTATTGTGACGAGCCAATTGCTCGGCCACCATTGACCAGACGTTTTCAATTGGTGAGAGATCTGGAGAATGTGTTGGCCAGGGCAGCAGTCGAAAAATTTCTGTATGCAGAAAGGCACGTACAGGACCTGCAACATGCGGTCGTGCATTATCCTGCTGAAATGTAGGGTTTCGCAGGGATCTAATGAAGGGTAGAGCCACGGTTTGTAACACATCTGAAATGTATCGTCCACTGTTCAAAGTGCCGTCAACGCGAACAAGAGCTGACCGAGACGTGTAACCGATAGCACCCCATACCATCCCGCCGGGTGATACGCCAGTATGGTGATGACGACTACACGCTTCCAATGTGCGTTCACCTCGATGTCGCCAAACACGGATGCGACCATCATGATGCTGTAAACAGAACCTGGATTCATCCGAAAAAATGACGTTTTGCCATTCGTGCATCCAGGTTCGTTGTTGAGAACACCATCGCATGTGGTCCTGTCTGTGATGCAGCGTCAAGAGTAACCGCAGCCATGGTCTCCGAGCTGATAATCCATGCTGCTGCAAACGTCGTCGAACTCTTCGTGCAGATGGTTGTTGTCTTGCAAACGTCCCCATCTGTTGACTTAGGGATCAAGACGTGGCTTCACGGTCCGTTATAGCTATGCGGATAAGATGCCTGTCATCTCGACTACTAGTGATACGAGGCCGTTGGGATCCGGCACGGCGTTCCGTATTACCCTCCTGAACCCAACGATTCCATATTCTACTAACAGTCATTGGATGTCGCGATACGAAATACCGTGATTGTGACAGGTAACAATCCGATCTTTATCAAAGTCGGATACGTGATGGTACGCATTTCTCCTCCTTACACGAGGCATCACAACAACGTTTCACCAGGCAACGCCGGTCAACTGCTGTTTGTGTATGAGAAATCGGTTGGAAACTTTCCTCATCTCAGCACGTTGTAGGTGTCGCCACCGGCGCCAACCTTGTGTGAATGCTCTGAAAAGCTAATCATTTGCATATCACAGCATCTTCTTCCTGTCGGTTTAATTTCGCGTCTGTAGCACGCCATCTTCGTGGTGTAGCGATTTTAATGGCCAGTAGTGTGTATGTTTCATATATCAAACTCTCCAGAAAGATGTGCACTACAAAACGAACATATTTTTGCAAAATCGATTTCGTTTTAATTTTTGACGTCCTATCTCAAAAGCTCGTGCGGGAGGGGAGGGTGGGGGTGGAAGGTGGTCGCCATTAACGAGTTTTTGCCCCAGTTCGAAAATATCGTAGATTCGGGATTGTTTTTATTACAGCGATAAGAATGCCTTTCTACCGTACTGTTATCTGATATATTTGTCTGTTTTTCTGCAACATCTAGTTATTCCTAACATTCAATTCTCCATCGGTTTTTAAGGGTTTTCGCATAAAAAATCTTCGTTTCACTGCTGCACGTCCATATTGTTAAAACACTGATTTTCGACATCCTTTTCAGACATATCGTGAGTAAGTTTACGAAATCCAGTCCACTTTGCCACAGGCGTCACTAGCAGTGAATTATGGGAGGAGGGGAGACGAAGACTCAATAGACAGGGTGTATGTCACAAGCAAGTCTAAACGGGAGACATCTTTGAAAAAAATTGAAAAATTAGGATCTAAAATCAGTTTTTGGAGTATTCTGGTTCCCTCAGGCGGTATATTTCAATGGCACTTAAAACTCCTAAGACGTGCCAAAGTAAACCTAGATTAAAATGTATTTTGCGATTACCAAGAATAAAAAAGTTATGTAATATTAACCGAGCGTTTTTGTATGATTATCACTATTATGTCCTACGTTCATTCCATAAGTAAAAGCTTCGTTCATAGAAAACAGTAAATAGGGAAGACCTTTACATTTTCAAATTTTGTATCAGTTTGATTTTTAAAACCAGTGTAAGAAACGGAAATAATCCGCCAGAAAACGCAATGAATTTCGTAGTTTACAGTACAGACCTATACTTGTAAAACATGGAGAACGCTGAAGACCTACTACTTTACAGGAATACCCTCCAAAAATTCACAATACGTAGTTTTCTTTTACCGAGTAAAGCAATGGGTCAATCGCCCGTTTATTACAAAACTTTTCGCAGAAAAGGATCAAATAAAAACGAGATGTACAGAAACAGTTGATAAATTCCTATAAACTAGGCTATCTGCTACACTGTAGCTGTATAAACTGAGGAAACTGGAATAAATTTTGTAATAAATATTTACTTACTAGCAGGTCTTTGCCTTTAAAACAAAAGACGATATTGATGAACTACCTGGAACTCTCTTCATAGCAATTCCTCGTGACACATGTACTGACTATAACTTCGTTGTTATACCAACACGGAACTGTGACTGTCACGGTGGCGTTCGATTGCTAGCCGTCTGTCTCCTGGTCACACCTCCTACAAACTTAACAGCGAAACCAAGCAGATTCGTGCTTATCTATCCCGCTCTTTCATCATTCGTAGTCACACCAACACCATTCATTAAAACTTGGAGAATTGTCCTTTTACTGAAAAACATGAGTGCATTTGATTTATTGGCACATTAATTCTTATCGCAAAGAGCTTTTAGTACTTGTAATTAGTTAAGCTTGAATACATTGGTTCAATGGTGTCTTTGTCAATTAAGACTCAAAAAACTGACATTTATTTTCAAAAAATAATGGGTTACAAGTTCTCCCTATCCCCCGCTCCCACCGGCAGTCACGCCCATGCTCCCGGGCACTTTGCGGGAAACACTCCAGGACATTTTTCATTCCTATGTTTATATCTCTTTCTGTCAGTTTAATACGTAACTTCGACTCCTTTAAATAGAAACACTCGTCGACTTGATGTCTAACTTCACTGTCGATTAGTACTATTTTCTTTCCTATATGGCCGGCCGTGGTGACCGAGAGGTTCTAGGCGCTTCAGTCCGGAACCGCGCGACTCCTACGGTCGCAGGTTCGAATCCTGCCTCGGGCATGGATGTGTGTGATGTCCTTAGGTTAGATAGGTTTAAATAGTTCTAAGTTCTAGGGGACTGATGACCTCAGATGTTAAGTTCCATAGTGCTCAGAGCCATTGGAACCATTTTTACTATATGTATGTTATGCATTATTTCTATCTTACTGCGAATGGTTTTTAGCCGAACTTTTAAACTTGTTGAAGTTTACTAGCACTGAACATAAACGGTATAGCCAAAACGTGAAGGTGGTTGAAATATAATGCGACGATTGGAACTTAAATAGTGGCAACTATTTATCCACAACCGATACAAAAGAGTTACATGTTTGCACCTGTTACTGTCCTTCAATGTAGTCACCAGCGTCGTGTAGAACCCGTTGCCAGCGATGTGGAAGGTGTAGAATACCGTTAGCAGAGCCTGTTCTGTTGATCGTGCGAATAGAGCGGTCTACTGCCTGTAGAATCTCTGTAACAGTTCTGAAACGAATGCCACGAAGTGGTTCCTTCTTCTTCGGAATCAAATCAAACTCACAAGGACTTAAGTCCGGGGAGTACGATGGATGGTACAGTACTTCCCAGTCCCATCGACCGAACAGAGCAGCCACAGCTTGCGCTATATGTGCCCGCGCATTGTCGTGCAAAATGATGGGTTGGTTGAGCAGAAAGTGTCGCCGCTTCTTTCGCAAAGCTGGTCGCAGGTGATGTTCCAAAACCGAACAGTAAAACTGTGCATTGACGGTCTGCCGTGGAGGAAAGTAATGCCTCAAGATAACACCACCACAGTCGTACACGAGAATCATCATAACTTTAGACCGCTCCATTCGCACTATCAACAGAACAGGCTCTGCTAACGGTATACTACGCATTCCACATCGCTGGCAACGAGTTCTGCACAACGCTGATGACTACTCTGAAGGACAGTGACAGGTGAAAACACGTAACTCTTTTGTATCGATTGTGGATAAATAGTTGCCACTCTTTAAGCTCCAGGACTTGCATATCCCCTCGTCGTTTTCTTAGTTTCATGATCCGAAAATTTCTTTTAGGACTGCTAACGTTAGTTTTGATTACATTCCCCGGTGTCCTTGTCCGTCTCCTCTTTCACTTTTGATTTTTCCCACAACTATTACAGAAGACTGAACATTGACGTAAATATTGTCCTGTACACTAATATAGGAAAAATCACTGCCTTATTTCTGAAGAGCTGTTACTGCAGATTTCGTGGAGACTGCGGCAAGAGCTTTCCTATAATCTGTGGCCGTTAAGTTACACATTAATTGACGTGCATTAGATCATTGGAAATCGCAATAAAACTTTTACGCCAGTACGTATTTTCTCCATGCAATTTTGGATTGCATAGAATAGAAAAAAATTATGCTACATGGTGAAGAAAAAAGTAAGAAACTAATTATTGTAGCCGAAATTTCAATTTGCCATTGCACTTTCATATAGTAGCCTACGGTAGAGTACCAGGACTGCTCAGTTACCTTTTTATTCTTAATTTCTGATATACAGAAAAGGAATCAACTATATCCATGTTGTACATCTTAAGTAATTTTGTTGGATGTCTTGGAAAATAGAATTGCAGTAAAAATAACGTTTTTGTTTCCCACCAAGTTCAAGAATGAATAAATTCTTATCTGAATCCATCCTTTCTACCGGAGACGTACAAGCTCAAATCCATTGGACAGTACCTCGCACACTCCGCCTTTGAAGGTTACGTTCATCCTGTTTAACTAAGAGTGAGCTCAACTGTCACCCAGACAGATATCAAACATCCTACCTAAACTTAAAGCTAAGAATGCGATAATGACATTGGTCGTTCTTAGTTATTGTTATTTCATGTAATTGCCACCGCAGCCTCAGCACAAATACAGCGGTTCTAGGGGTATCCTACTACCAGTATACTTTGTTTCAAATAAATAATCATAAATGAACTAGATTCTTTTGTAATGTCTCCACATGCTCCATGAGATGGTCATTCCATCTCTATGCAAGAGTTATGTAACCCTATAGCACGTTTTAAGGTAGCAAACTATATGTATAAAATTTTGCGCAGATTTATTATGTCACTAACAATGGACGTGAATTCTGCCAGTAAGAGAGACACTGACCTGATGTTTGTGACACACTAGTACTTTCGTACTTCAGACGTGCATAGGACAAATTCTGCTTTCCTTTAGCTACCTTTGAATCTCTCCTCACATGATTTATTTGCATTTGTTTACAAATAGTCAGAAAGTCTGTTCGAAAGCGCTCGTAGGGGTGTACAAACTGTAACAATTTCCAACATTACAGCATTAAATTGAAACATTTCTGAGAATGTCGAAAATTCTGTCGGCCATGCTACTTTAAATGAAAGATATGACAGTGAAATTTCGTGTCCCTGTATCAGCAAAGTTAGATCATTTGAACAACACATTTGCGTTTCACGGGGCCCGCAGCGTAAATCTCTTGTAATGACGCAATTCGCATTAGAATTTCAGAGGAATAATTCACTCCACACCATTTTCTCAAAACGGGACCACTTACGTGCACATTTAGCAAGCTACGTCTGGACGTAATGTACTGTATCTGTGTCTGTCGCTATTAACAAGAAGTCAGAAAAAGGATTTTTAAAAGAAATATTAATTAAAACACAGCTCCACAACTCGAGGAGAGATGGACTGCGGGATTTAATTTCCTGGCGTCAGACGAAGTCGTTGGAGTGTGACTCTGATGTGCCGGCTATGATAGAGTGGTCCTTTATGTTGTGTCCACTACCACACACGTGTGTTTCGTTGTACAGTAAACACAGACGCACAAACACACACACACACACACACACACAGGCGAGGGCTCGCGCGCTTTCGCACATGCACACAGAGCACACACACACACGGTCATATATCAGACCAAAACAATATCAGGCTAATATTCAAGTTGTACGAAATACCTAAAACAAAACTGATGACAGAATAATGGATCAACTTGGCTGTATCGTTATACCTAGTATGTGTATGCATTGGGAAAACGTTGTCTTCATGATGCTGTGTGCTGGGAACGTAGTAAACGTATGCTACTGTTAATTCATATCAAAGCAGAAAACTGTTTTCTGATATGGTTTCTAAATGGTGGCTTGCAAGTACACTTGTGTTCAAACTGCTTGTAGGCTTCTGTCTCGGGTTCTTCGGCCGACGTTCGTCTGATGATTTTTCTGACGTTTCGCCAGCACGAGTGGCTGGCATTGTCAAAGTTTCACCCTTCATTGCTGGTTGTAGACTGGGGCAGAGCTCACGGCCGTAAACTATACGTACCTGGCGCGCCAACGTCTAAGGGCTTCCCCCGGGCACTTCCGGAGCGGTTCTCTTGCTACCTGTGACGGTCGTTCACTGCAGCACGGGAATCCAGTATCCGTTTACCTAGAAGCTTTCTTCTTTCTTGTTGAAGCTATTCTCTTGTTTTCGATAGCTTCTCTGAATATGTGTGTGTAATAGTTCTTCTCTACAGCCAGAACTACCGTGTCTGCGAATTTTACTACGTGGTTGGTCTCACACAGCTAGTGCTCTGCCACAGCCGATTTCTCAACCTGCCCCAACCCTGCAAACTCGCTTATGTTCTGTGGCCCTGGTGTTGACTGATCGCCCAGTCATTCCAACATAAACTTTTCCGCATGTGTATGGTATGCGATACATTTCCGGCATTGCAATTGGGTGCCCTTGCTCCTATCCACGACTATATTTTATTCAAAATAATTTTCACGACAGCATTGTATATGAAATGAGACTGAACTTTGATCGTATTCTCGTGTTACTCATAAAAGGGACTTCAACGTTAATAAAATAATAAATAATTATTGTCAACGACATACTTCAATAATTGTAAAAAATTGTACATCAGACAATAAAAAAAGCTTCAAATGGCTCTAAGCACTATGGGACTTAACATCTGAGGTCATCAGTCCCCTAGACTTAGAATTATTTGAACCTAAGTAACCTAAGGACATCACACACATCCACCATCGAGGCAGGATTCGAACCTGCGACCGTAGCAGCAGCACGTTTCCGTACTGCAGCGTCTAGAACCACTCAGTCACAGCGGTCAGCCTCAGACAATACCCATGTAAAATGATAATGAAAAATCTCAATCTTTTGTTATCTATGATTTTTGTAGAAAAATCCTTTATGTTCGAACTGTTGTACTGATAAGATGTGACTGATGTCTCGTAACACAGAGGTCTGTAAAAACTGTGCTAAGTTATTGTTATGTTGCTAGCTGATGTCCGAAAATAGAGTTTATGTGTTATTGAAATTAATCTTCTTTGTTTCGAGTTTTGTTCCGTTGTAATCCTCGTCCTATATGAATGTTAAGTTTTCTGTTCAGCTACCAAAGAGGGCAGCCATTAGCGCTATTGATTTACAGAGTAGTTTATTGGTAAATTGTGAAAATTAATGTGTAACGAAACATTGAGAAATATTTTCGAATGTTAATGTATATAATGAAGCTGAGAAAAGATTTAATGTATATTATTCATTACGAGTAAAATACAGCCTGCAGCAGAATCGATAAGTGATTGTCTTATGTTAGCCGCCACCTTACTGAAATATTGCAGCGGCAGTTTTACACTGATTTCCTATACGGACTTAAATGTTGTTGCTTGTAATTGCAATAATAGTTGTGTACTTGTGGCCGAGGACCCACTCTGTGCTAGTAAATTCCAGTAAGACGGTGAACACATCGAACTTCTATGAATACAAACAGCATCTTACATGATATAAATTCTTATCTGATGTATGAAGCCTGGTAATTTCATAACAACTTTTATGAAGTATTTAGACAGGAAAATACATCAGTGTTGTGTACGTGTGGTATTGTGTGAAAAAACTGTTCATTTTGTTTAATGAAAAGTGTTGCCACCACGAGATAACAGTAGCATTAATTTTGATAAACGATCTGCAATTACAAAGAGTCTTTTAAGCAACAGCACTGATATTACTAGAAATCATTCCTCTTGTTTATTTAGGATTACTTATCGTACATAATGCTTGTATGTTGATTATAAATGTTTACTTTTGTGAAAGAACTTAGTGACATTTACACATTAGCCGGGAAAAGCAGTGATTAAATGAAACCTCATGTTATATTAATAATAAGTAACTAGTTTTATTGTAATGTTGCTGAAATTGTACAACATAACACTGGCAATTACACCACACGCCACATTCGCCGATCTGAGACACTCTCTGATCTTCTTTGTCGGTTTGTAAATAATCTTTAAACCGTATCTGCGCAATATACGGCCGATTCTGTCCGTCACTCTGGGAATGCATCGCAGAAATACCGTATCCGACATTTCTTTTTTTTTATTTGTTTGGCTCTGTTATACTTCTAATGTCACTTGTGAAACATCCATTGCTTCTCAGAACACTTTTGAAGTGTTGTATTTCGCGTCTGAGTTGCTGCGGCTCACATATTCGTCTCGCTCGGGTTACAAAAGTATTAATCATGCCTCTTTTCTGGCTCGGTTGGTGATTTGATTGTCTGTGCAGGTATTGGTCCGTGAGCGTCGATTTTCGATACACGCTGTGTCCCAGGTTTTCGCCATCCCTTGTCACCAGCATTTCTAGAAATGTTAGTGTTTTGTCCTTTTCTACTTCCATGGTAAATTTTGTGTTGGGATGGAGGCTGTTCAAGTGTCTTAGGAAGTCACCGAGCTGTTCTTCACCATGGCTCCACAAATCGACGCATCTGTACCACATCTTAGGTTTGCAAGTCCAGTGCCTGTGCATCGAAGTGTTGAAGAAGTTAGCTACCACTACACTAAGAGGATTATCCATGGCGACGCCTTCCAGTTGTTCTAGAAGTTGCCATTCCACGTGAAAAAGCTCGTGGTGACACATGCATGAAAGAGCTTTGTGATATCTTGCGGGAAGATGGAATCGATGTGCTCCAGAGAGTCACTGAATGGCACTTTTGTAAACAAAGAAACAACATCAAACCTCACCATGACATCGTTTGTTGCAAGTTTTAGTTTCTTCAGGTTCTCAGTGAAATGTCCTTAGTCCTTTATGTACGTGTCAGTCTTCCCCACGTGTGTCTGGAGCCGAGAGGTCAGGTATTTTGCCAGTTTATACGTCGGTAAGCCTGGAGGGCTAACAATCGGTCTTAGTGGACCGTAATTCTTATGGATCTCAGGTAATCTATACAGCCGAGGTGGTAGGGCTTCTGTGTTGCGCAGGTTTCTCTGTATGTCCGCCGGCATAGAAGACGCCATGATTAATCGATTCGTATTCGGTGTGATACGCTGCGTCGGATCTGCGCTTAGCTTTCGGTACGTCGTCGGATCTAATAGGTCGCGAATCTTCTGCTCATAATCTTCGAGTCTTCATTACGACGGTAGCATTCCCCTTGTCGTCAGGCAGTGCCAATATACTCTTGTTGGAGTTAAGGTTCTTAATGGTTTGTACCTCTTCTTTCTACGGGTTGCAATCTGGTGGTTTTGCTCGACGCAGTATCCTGTCGGTTTCAGTGCGTATTTCCTCGGTTCTTTCACAAGGAAGGGTCCGACTGACCGCTTCGGTATTAGCAATAATGTCCTCCATAGGTATAGTTCCCGGGATGACAGCGAAATTCCCTCGATTTTGAAGGACGAACACTTCCTATTCGGTGAGTTGTCGTTCAGTGAGATTGACCATTGTGCGTGACATCCCCTAGGCAGTTCGCTTCCGACATCTTGCAAATTTTTCTTCTGTCGCACAGTGCAGCACTCGAGTTCGTTCTGCATGCTCCCGTGAATGATGCTGTCGATCTTGTCCCAGTCGTCTCGATGCATTCTGCTACTTAATTGATAGAAAATGTCCAAAAGTTCGTGATCCGTTCTTGCCAACCCTCTCCGTTTTGTATGAATTCACTCACGAAGACAAGCTCGTTCCATTCTGTCGTGTACACGATGTGCTTGGGCGGTGGTGAATAGGCGTTTACATTTCAAGAACTTCGGTGTAGCACCTTCATCCTTGCACTGCGACAGAAAGGCAAGAGAGGACATCAGTCGCGCTTTCTTCTTCCGTCGTTTGTCAAGGTGTCCATACAGTCTGCAAAGCTCCTCCCCGTAGAGGCGTAATACAAAACGGTTAAGGCTTACGTTGATACATGGACTGTGCAGCTCGTCCCGGCGGAGGTTCGAGTCCTCCCTCGGGCGTGGGTGTGTGTGTTTGTCCTTAGGATAATTTAGGTTAAGTAATGTGTAAGCTTAGGGACTGATGACCTTAGCAGTTAAGTCCCATAAGATTTCACACACATTCAAACATTTTTTTCGTTGATATGACGACGCTATAATTAAGATGTGCCAACAGAATAGGAAGTAACAAATAACATTTATTAAAATATGTTACAAAATTATACTTATCTTTGGTACCGTTTGATGTGTGGTATTTGATTTCCTAAACGTAACTTTGCTTTTCCTTTTCCCTTTTGTTATTTCATCCCCCTCCACCCATACGGGCTGTCAGAGGTACCATATTCCGCTCTTCGTCCGACGGAATTTTTTAAAAATACAGCAAAGAAGAGAAAAAAAGTATTAGGACTCTTTCCCATTTAAAATTAACAATCATTGACGGATAGTGAAAAAAAAAGGAAATCGAAGACGTGTACATTTTAAAAACACATCACAGAAAGGAGTAACTCGTGTAATTAAAATCACTGGAGCACCACACTTTCACTTAAAATCTCAAGGACCTGCACTGAGAAAGAAGTATTTTTGTAGGAGAGTATGTGTTCTATAGGGTTAAATGGGGTGGATAGAAAAGTAGGGGTCTGTTATGTAGGAAAAATGTGGAGACAGAGGTATATGTTGGGGTCGATAGTGGGAAGACAGAAGGCAGAAGATGAGAAACACAGAGGATGACAAGGAATTTTGTGCGTGTGTAGGGTGGCAGCAACAAGAGAAATGGGGCTGGAATGGGAGGCATGGGAAAGGAAAGAAAAGAGGAGGCTAGGTGAGGAAGAGTTAAAATTGCCAGGAGGGATAAATATCAGTGCAGATCTCACTGTGTGGAAGTTGGTTGAAAGTGTGTTGTGATAAGATATAGAGTGTGTGTAGGTGCAGAGAAGATAGGACATGTTCGTAAAAACGTGGCACCCTACCAGTGTTGGTGATCATAGTGGAGAAATGGGTTATTGGGATCTAGTTTACAGATAATATAGGAGATGCAGAAGGGGTCCGACATGAACAAGGAGGGCTGGAAATTTGATGAGATGTCAGGGGTCTGTGTGGGAGAAGGTAAACAATTGCAGTAAGTGAAACAGAGTGCATGACGTTCAAGGATTTGGAAGGACTTACAGAATTTTGGTGTGCGATATTTCATGCAACATATGCATCACAGAGGATAGTTTGGATAGCTGTGAAGAATAGTGGAGGTGTGTAATCTCCGAGTTCTGACTTCGCAGTTTTAGTGTTTTTGGCCTTAGAGTCGTCGTAAATGATATGGTAGTAGCCATGGAGATGGAAGTTGTAGGTGGTTCATTCTATAATTCTTGCCCAGTTTTTGGTGGGGTGATCTTGAGGAGCCATTCCTTACACCAAGAGGTTAACTGGTTGAGCTTAGTTTGAAGGAATCGTTAGGATTTCTCAAGAGTAGCGTAGAGGGCAAGGATTTTAGTGCCATCGTCATACTGAAGAGGTGGATTGGTAGAAATGGTTTAGGTACATCGGTATTGTAAAGAAGATAAAAGAGAGGAGAGAGGACGGAGCCTTGCGGCACTCAAGTAGTGGGATAGAAGGTATTGGGCTTGATATTGTTAATAATGACGAAGGACGGGAGATCAGACAGGAAGGGCGTAATAAGGTGGACCAAGTTGACTGGAAGTGCCTATGTATGGGTTTTGAAAAGGAGACCAGAACCCCATACATGATCGTAGGCTTTCTCTACATCGAGAGAGACAAAAATAGAAGTTTTAATAACTTTGCTGTCTCTAAGCAGTCTGTACAGGGTGCCCCATTTGTCTTGATCACCCAAAATAACTGTATGTCAAGATACAAATTACAAAATGTTTCAAGCAAATGTTCTTAACCGTCAGGGGGACATCAGTCAGCATGATTGCTTTCGTTGCAGCTTTGTTTTTTACAAAGATATGAACAGCGGTATGACTTTTTTAGATGGCACCCTGTATTTTTTATTCGGTAATTCATTTCCTCTCCTAAAGACCTATTCAAAATTGTATCACAGTTTACAATTCACTAAAACACTACGTTATTTATTACATAACACAACATTGTCTTTCAGCCTGGGATCACAAACTCGCCCACTTGCTGGAGTTGTCAGAAAACAAATGAAAACCAAGTAAAAACATAACACAAAATTGACTTTGATTCTCCTGCACCACTGCCCAGGAGTAGAACATTCAGATATGCTCAAAGTGGTGACCCTGGACACCAATACACTGGTGCACTTAACGCATCCCCAAAGAAAAAAGTCTAGAGGATTTAAATCAGGAGACATAGCAGGCCAAGTAACTGTTCTTCTTCGACCTTCTTTGGTTCAGAACAGGACGTGCACGCACGGCATTATGTGCTGGAGATCCATCGTGTTAATACCACACAAGCACTCTGGTTTTAGCGGCACTTCTTCAAGAAGAGGAGGAATAATTCGTCTGAGGAAGCTCGCATACGCTGCGCCGTTTGGACTACCATTGATGAAATAAGGGCCAATAATTGTACTACCAAGCATCCCACACCAGAAGTTAACTCTCCATTGACGGTGATGTTCCACCTGTCTAAGCCATCGTCGATTGTCGCTGAACCAACAATGGATGTTCCTTGTATTTACCTGTCCTTTGTTGAGAAAGAACATTCATCGGTAAATAGAACATTGAAGAAGAAGTTCGGTTTGGCGAGGATTTGCTGCTGTGTCCACTGATGGAACTGTTCACGATTCATGACATTATTCCCATGCAATTCTTGATGTAGGTGCACATGGTAAGGCTGGAACTGGTGATGTGTAATAATACGATGTACACTGCTTTTACGAATGCCAATCTCTTGTTCAAGCTGTCGTGTGCTCACATGTGGATTCATAGCAACGGAAGCGCGACGAGTAACTTCGGCAGCTTCGTCTGTGCGATTGCTACGACGATTGCGTTGTCGTGGGTTGAAACTTCCCGTTTCCTGAAGCGTCGCAACAAGACGAGAAAACATTCGTCGGGAAGGTCAGGATATCGCTCTCTCTACAGTTCCGCTGCCTGCATAGCATTTCGCCTACCTTCAACAACAACAACAACAACAACAATAAAAGAAACCTTATGTCGAAGCACTTTGTAGGAAGGACAGCCTTTACTGTACGCCTACTCAACACAACAGTATTTAAACGGACTAAACTATTGTACTAAATGTACCCGTACATAAGAAAACAGTATTGCAATTACTGTTCTGCTAACTAACATTCCCCATAGATGAGTAGCATTTCTACCTTCTCTTTCTTGGGGTACATTCTACTCACACAACTCTTCAACTGACGATGGTTGACGGTATGACGGGTGTGCATTCTATTTATGTTTACATTTGTCTTCTGTCAACGTTAGCACGTAGATGTGTTCAATTACCCCGAGTACCTGCATTAAGCGCTGGGAGCGTCAACGTCAGTGTTGTGTTACATAATTAATAATGTTGTGTTTCAATGAATGGTACACTGTGAAACGTCCCCAAATGACAGTGCTGGAAAACCTCTTACGTTATTTGATTTTCAAACAGCTGAGCAAAATTGAACGTACTCAGACATTTCTCTCTTTACTTATTCTGATCATCATTAAGCTGACAGACAATATTTTTTAGCGCAACGCAATCTGTCTTTCAATAATCCCTACAAAAGAAAGGCCCTGACTATCAATAACCTATATCTTTCATGAATCACTTACCTCACAAAAATCTTCGTTACTCGAACTACAGCAATACAGCGAGCACCAATACTGTCAGCTAAATGAAAGATTCTAACTACTGATAGCCATAGTTAGCAAATGAACGATTTTGGTGGACAACAAACAATGTATTTACCTAAATAATGTTCAAAAGTCATCAATTCATGACACCCATCTTTACAAGTTTCCTTTTTCTGGCGGGCAGACATCCAGGTCGTCCGCTTATAGCAACCTCTCAAAACTCTGTCATCTCTCTCTCCGCATCCGCCACTGCTGGCGGCTCACCTGCAACTGCCCAACGTTACGCGCTGTTTACATCCAACTGCCCAACACTACAATAGCGAATATTCCAAAAATGTCAACCAACCACAGACTGCACACAGCACTGTCAGTGATTTTCATACAGAGCGCTACGTGGAGTTACCAACATAAAAAACTAAACAGCCTACTTACAACTTGCGATACATTTTTGAATAGATCTTTAGGAGAGGAAATGAATTATCGAATAAAAAATACAGGGTGCCATTTAAAAAGTCATACCGCCGCTCATATCTGTGTAAAAAAACAAAGCTACAACGAGGGCAATCGTGCTGATTGATTTACTCCTGACAGCTAAAGAACATTTGCTTGGAAGATTTTGTAATTTGAGTCTGGACAAACAGTTATTTAGGGTGGTCAAGATAAATGGGACATCCTGTAGATTGTCACTATAACTGACAGAAATAGAGCAGACACTATGGTACTTAATTTAGTGGTCGGTAAATAGTCACTGATAAGTCAACAAGGGTCTTCAAAGTACTGTACTGAATGGGCTGTAGGACTGAACTAAACTGACTCGTGGCTCGTGACTAGCTGATCGCTGGTGTAGAATTGTCTCAATGTCCGCAACGCATCAAGTTTCGTTCCTGCAGGCGGAGGGATTTCCCATGTCCGCACAGTACAAGGCACAAGTGACATAGACCGCCATTGACAGCGCTCCCATTGGCGGCTGTCCACCCCATCGGTAGACAGACACGTCGTGTGACTAGGGCCTCCCGTCGGGTAGACCGTTCGCCTGGTGCAAGTCTTTCAATTTGACGCCACTTCGGCGACCTGCGCGTCGATAGGGATGAAATGAAGATGGACAACACAACACCCAGTCCCTGAGCGGAGAAAATCTCTGACCCAGCCGAAAATCGAACCCGGGCCCTTAGGATTGACATTCAGTCGCGCTGACCACACAAATACCGGGGGCCGACACCCCATCGGTGGATGTAGGTTTGAAACGTCCCCTTAGAACAATTATACATGACTGTGCTTAAACTGACACACAAAAGTTTTAGCGTAACGCAAGCTGGCTTTCAAAAATCCCTACAAAAGAATGGCCCTGACTAACATTAACCTATACCTTTCACAAATCACTTACCTCACCAAAATCTTCGTTACTCTAACTACTGCAATTCAGCGAGCGCCACTCCCGCCAGCTTAATAGTGTTGAAAAATCATAATATACATAGCAGTTCATGACATCCAGTCTTACAAATTTCAAAACTCCGCCATTTCTCTCCCCACATCCACCACTGCTGGCGGCTCACCTCCAACTGTGCAACGCTACGCGCTGTTCACATCCATCTGCCCAACACTACAATGGCAGCCAACAATGCAAACTAGCCACAGACTGTACACAGCACAGCCAGTGATTTTCATACAGAGCGCTACATGGCGGCGGCGTTACCAATATAAGAACCTAAACAGCCTACTTACATAGCCCCCATGCTCCCCACAAAAAATTTTACAAATTGATTTGGGCAGTGGCCAATAATGATTTGATAAAATTTTTCTTAATTACAATAACAAAGATATCAAATGCACTCACTTATTGATACAATGTTGGTCAAAAGCTAAAATTTTCTCACAGTCCATAAAGACAGTCCTGATCATTCATCACAGTAAAATTGCAGTGTTGTTTTTTTTTCTCAAAGTCTGAACAGTAAAAGAGAATGCAAACGGAAGTAGTGGATTTCCATGCAGTCTTGAAGAAGTAGTGTTGTCCTTCCAACGGAAAGACAGTGCTGACTCTTGACATGCAGACAGGTAATGGGCCACAACAGAGCAAACCCACAGCAGAGTCAGTCGAAGTTTTGAAGAATATTGGTAGGTAGGTCGTCACAGAGTAGACCCAATGTAGTCCTGGTAGAGATTATGGTATTGGTGGGCAACCAGAGGTGCAGACCCAGTGCAGTCCTTGTAGAAGTAATGGTATTGGTGGATCATCAAAGTTGCAGACCCACTGTAGTCCTTGTAGAGACGCCTAGAAGCCATCTGTTGCGACTGTGCAGGTGCACAAACACCATCGAAGAGTCTTGTGGAGAATATAGCAAGTCCATAAACCACCACTTGTGCATGCACCAAGTTTTTGGTATTGTCCTTATAAATCTTGCAGACAATATAGCAAGTCCATAAACCACCACTTGTGCACTCACAAAGTTTTTGGAATTGTCCTTAGAACCAGCAATGCTGTTAACCAGTCCCTTGCTGAATTATTAACACACGTGCAAACACTAACAGTCCCTACTTCTCACATATTGTCCATATACTATGACCAACAGAAACGTGTGCAGTGAAATGTAACTTACAAGTTACTTAATTTGATGAACTGGTGTCAATTACAATTTTATAACATAAGAATACAATAACAAAGGTACAAAACACATCATTAAAAACATAATAAATACAGATAACAGTTGTAGTAAAACAGGCTTTACAAAAGAATAGAAATAAACATGCACATCAGTGTTACAAGAATTATGACATAAGTACATACATAAAATAATGAAAATAGTTTTCGAAACATTAATTTCACACATGAGCATTAAAACAAAACAGAATAAATAATGTCTAAACATCTTTACAAAGTAAATAACATAGTATTAGAAAAATTCTACAACATAAATCTTATTAGCTAAACACTTAAAGACAAGAAAAAGACAAATACACAAGAATACATAAACACATAGCAGAATAACACAGGGGGAAAGGACAGGGTTTGTTTTCAGTGTAACATTTGGTACTGCAGTATTTTGCAAACAAAACCTTTTTTTTTTCTTGGAGATCTCCCTTCGTTCATCATTATTCTCAAAAAGTCCTATCTATACCTGCTTTCTGTACTTTTTTCGTATAACTTCTCAATGCATTTCTTCCAATTCATCGCAACTCATTCTCTTATATAGTCTACCCCCTCTTAAGCTAACTTAAATCTACTGAGCTCAGATGCTAAACTAAGGGACGAGGCAATGCAGCAGCATAAAACAATTAATACAAACAGCAATGACAAAAAATGCAAATTTGCAAAGCAAGCAACAATATTACAACTAATATAAGGCAATGAGCAGCAAACAAGAAAAATAAATCAGTAGTAAACTGGCTTAGCAGTGTAACACAAATTAAAATTCAGTAGCACTATGCCTGGCACACAGCAGCAGCAAATGCAATAACTTATACCTGAACACAACAAAGGTCAAGCAGAAAAAATATTACAGTAAAAATGGCCATGTTTAATACCTATGTCACAACTTAATACTAGAGTGATGCATCACATTAACTTACTCTACCAAAAAAATTACCAAGTAGTTGAAAAGAAAATTATGTATGCAGTTACTGTTATTAATCCCTTCTTATTGTTCTTTCCATTCCAAGTGCTCCGGATCATAAAATTATTTATTTAATAGATCTGTTGGCAGAAAGTGTTCAAATTAGCAAATGCATTTTATTTTATTTTATAAAACCAATGTTGCAACACAGCTGGAAACCAGATATCAAATGAAATAAGCAACTATGTACAAAGTAAAGCATAAAAATATCATTCAATAGTCATGTGGCATTTCATAAGTTAGTAGAAATTCTCTCAACTCTCATAGAAAGATGCTTGTCGTAATCAGGTGTGCAGATGTAAGAATATTTCCCATCAGTTCATAAACATTTCAGTAAGTAGCACAAAGTACGAGTTATCATATGTTTTCAAGTAATGAGCGTGTCATATTTGCCATGCTCTCTGCAAAGGAGCGTCAATAGCGAGGTTAATGGTCTCTTTTTTTCCCACCTGTGCCTCTGAAAGGCACACACTTTTTCCAGGCGACTGTCACGCAGGTTGGTGCCCACAACTCATTATGTGAAAGTGGTCACTTAACTTTCTTACCGAAATATTTACGACGCCAATTTGCATTACAGTGACAGTGTCACATAAAAACTTCACAGGTCGAGAATTTGCGTTGCAAATCTGTAGAAACAAAATCCTATAAATATAACAGTGTCCAAAAAATATTCGTCGACATTGTGATACATTCACGCATTTACACACATTTCATAACTCTTAAAGTACGATTCTTGGTTTCCAACATCCTTTTCATAAATCAGAGTCCCTAACCACTACTCATTATTCCTTACCTTATTACACATATACATATTCGTCAACACTTCTTCAATATTTCATCATAATAAATACGTAGCATAATAAATTCCTCATATAGCATCAGCTTATTGATCATAAACATACCTCAACAGCATAATACACATTGTCATCGTAATAATAACATCATAACACCTCAGTCAAATCTCAAAAACGTCGTAGCTTTCTGCAATAATTTCAAAACCTAAAAAAAATTCTCTGCTCATTTAAATAGTGTCATCTACCTCAAATGTACTTTAAAAATCATGATCCCATATCAAATACATCATTCAAAGCTCTCATAGCATCACAATGGTTCCGAAAAGATATGAACAGTTCACAAAGTACAGACAAAATACAGTTTCATAAGTGTGAAGTTATCCAACTGTGTAATTATGTAAACATCTGTCACTGATGTAGTAAAATAAATGTTTGTCTCTCCCAGTTAGATGATCAGATAGCTGTGTAATTTATGTGTTAGAGAAATATGGTACCGATGTGTAAAGTTGTATAAGCAAATACCATATTAGCTAGGGCTCCTTGTGCTTGCCAAACACATGGTACGCAAAGTAAGCGTGCACCCCCCCGAGGATTAATGTAATTATACCCTCAGGTGTTACAGATTACAGCAATGGAATGAAATGTATCACGGAAAACTTTCTTTGTAATTCAAAAACCTTAATAAAAGTAAATGTTTTAAGTACAAAATTAATCACTCAAATACGTGTACTGTAGTGCTAAACTGTGCGTCTTGTTGTAATATAATCTCTGTGGAAGTGTCGTAGTTATCGTCCTCTGTAAGTGAAGTGCTGCTGAAATCAACGTACTTACCTCATCATAAACGAAAGTGAAATGCTTTGCTTATAGATATCGTAGTTATTACACTTATTGCCGTAATGAAGAAAGTACTGTACTGTAACATATTGTCGTGCTGCGGAAAAGGCTGTCTCATTGTAGCTACACCACAAAAGTTACTACTAAAACATGTTTTACTTTCCAGAAGAATTCAGAAAAACTGTGCAGATATAAAACAGAAACACCGCAAAAGCAACATTCTAAATGGTCACTCATTAGTAGCGTCGTGATAAAATCGTGTAGCTGTCATATAAACTAACCACTGTGTCATCTGGTATCTCACAGAAAGTACTTTAAATCCAGAATGTATTTTCAAGTAAACCAAAATGTTGCATTAAAATCTCATTAGCAGTACCAGTATATGTTCTAAGTATGTAAGCCTTATAGTCGTTACGTAATCGTGCAACTAACAAGCAAGAATGTACACACACACGTCTGTTCACTATAAAAATGCGTTCGTAATTTCTGTTCAAATAAGTTCTCTTGGTTCTTGATTGGATATTTAACTTCAAACATTGTTGCATGGTAACAGTTTCTAAGTCTGACAATGCATACTAGAAATGTGAACTGAAAAGTTTTATGGCAAAGACAAAGCTAAAAAGCAGATTATCTTTCAATAAACGGTTTTACGTGTGAAATGTGGTGTAAACCTTTACTCTTCCTAGTACGCAGACTTTTTCAGCTTCAGTGGAATTATCATGTGGTATATGATACATCGGAAAAGAATGCTAAAATTTTTCTCAAGGTTAGCGTCTATGTAATTTTTCTCTGAGCCAGCCGGCGCACGTGGCTGCCTGCGGTGCGAGTCATTGTCTGTCTCTTTGTTGGCGTGCGTCGTTATTGGGATTAGGAGACCTAACTTCTACAAATTCACCTTGACGAGAAGGCCCTGCCCTGTTTGAAGCTCGCCAGTTCTGGTGGAATTCAGGTCTGTGGTTTTGTCGGTAGTTTACACAGTTTCTTGTTTGTCGGTCATGTGGTGGAGAATTTCTCCCTGAATTATCACTGCATGGTGGACCATTGCGTCTGAAGTTATTCTGTCTCCTATGATAATAATAGTTCTGGTTGCCATATTGTCTGTTTCTATGATTGTCTGTGTCATATTCATTACTACGGAAATGCGATCTTTCTCTGTAACTATTACTCTGCCAGTGGTTGTCATATGGGAGGTATCTGTGTTGTTCACGCTTTGCGTTGTAAGAATTGCCTTAACGTGTCCAGTTATTATTTCTTTCATCGTGGAATTGTGACGGATGTGACCTGTAATTGTTGTGTTGCTGTTTTTGCGTCCCACGATTGTCAGTGTCAACTTCCAGTTCTTGGAAGAGTCCCTGAAAAGCTTCAATGCCGTCTTTGCAACGTCCTGCCAAAATAATATGTCGAAAACGTTCAGGTAATTTGATTAAGCAAATGCGGATGAGTTCTGAGGGGCTGTATGGGTTCGACAGGTACTGATTCTTGTGTAACATGTCTTCAAAATATTTGACAAGACTAGAAAATTCAGATTGTTCGAAATGTTTCATCATTATGATGCTATGTTTTACTCGGTCTTGTGTAGCTTGAGACCAATATGCTGAGAGGAAGCCATGGTAAAATTCTCCTTCACTGTGACAATCGTGAATGACCGATCGCATTCTTACAGCTGGTTCATTCTCTAAATAGCCACACATAAATTCTAATCTGTGCTCTAATGACCAGTTGGGAGGAAAACAATGGGAGAATTGATGGAGCCACGCTTGTGGATAAATGTCGTTGCCAGAATTCTTAAATGTTTTAAATTTACGTGTAGTAATGAACAGTTTATAGTCAAAATCATCATATCGGCGAGTCGCATATCGGTCATTGTTACGTCGTTTCTGTGGTTCCATTTCAAAATTCGGTGCACCTTGCCAATTTCTTTCATAATTTCCGAAATGTCCTGTGTTATTATTTTGTGGTTGTTCCGTATTTCTACGTCCCTCTTCCCGTACTGGAGCGCGAGTGTCCTCTGAAATATGTAATTCTTGTATTACTTGTGCCAACTGATCTTGTACTTCCCGGATTTCTCTTTTGTACTGTGTATTGATTTGATTTTGATTTTGTTTGAATTTTCTAATTTGTTCATACTCTTCAGTGTCCGTGAAGGCTAGAGGTCTTGTATCATTCAGATCATCATCTACCTTTGTAGATAAGTTAGTGAACTGATCTGAAAGTTCGGCTACTTTATCCGATAGTGAAATTATTTCCTCTGTGTGTTTTTCTGAACCAAGTTTCAGAGTGTCCATTTGTGTTGAAATCGTATCTACTGTGTCCTTTAAGTTTTCCTGAGTTTTTGCGAGTTGCATAACCGAATCAGTAGATGCAACTGAGTCAATTTTAGCTTGCAAGGTCTCATGACTTTCATGAACAATAGTTTGCAGTTCTTTTATGGCTGCTTCGTGATTCAGTAATGCATTTTCATGACGCGAAAAAATAGGTTGGAAATGCTCACAAATTTGTGTTTTTACGTCATTACAGACTTTCTGACATTTCGATTCAATGTTAAGTAACTCAGTAGTTAAATCTTCACATGTTTGTTCAAGTGTGGCGTCTAACTTCCGAAGATTTTGTTCCATTGTGTCTAACTGTTGCTGTGTTTGTCTCTGGTGTTGTTCCATTGTGCCTAACTTTTGAAAATTTTGGTCCATTGTGTCTAACTTTTGAAGCTTTTGCTGTGTTTGTCTCTGATTTTGTTCCACTGTGTCTAACTTTTGAAGATTTTATCCCATTTGTTTCTGATTTTGTTCAAGTCTTGTGTCTGATTTTTTGTAGCCTTTGTCCCATTTGTTGCATTAACTGTAATAACAGTGCACTGGTGTCTGAAACATGTTCCTCAGTGCTATTTGGCAGTGCATTTGAACCGGCAATATTCGCAGTCTGAAAAGCAGAAAATGTGTCTTGATTTATTTGGGAAAACGGTGAGGACGCAAAACCTGAATCATCAGTTTTTGCAAGATTGTGTCCTGTCATTTCGGAATCCTGAGGCGAGCTGTTGCCAACCGATCGATCGATAATGCTTCCCTGTTCACTAATTGTTTCACTGCCTACACCATTATTTGCAGCCCACTCCATTTCCCTATGCACAATTACCAAATTACTACTTTGAACATTAGTTAATTCATTACATGGTGGCGCTAACACACTGCTTTCGTCTTCACTGTCATTTCTCAGTTTACTTTGGAGCCTAGTATTACGTTTTTCACATGCCATTATTGTCACAAGATTTCACACGACAACACAGAAAAACACAATTTGAAGAGCAAAAATAAGAGAACACATTAACATAGCACTGAAAATAATATCCAGTTAATTGCAAGCGCAGCTGCGAAATACTTGGTGCAAATCTACATGCATGCCACAACTGTTTTACTATACAAGAATGAAAAACTACAACTACAAAGGAAATTCTCTCTCAAAGGCTGCACTAATTGCACAAACTACAAGAAAGAATCAGAAGATTCCAGTGAGGTATCCTGGCAGGGTCGCCATATGAAACGTCTCCTTAGAACAATTATAGATGACTGTGCTTAAACTGACGCACAATATTTTTAGCACAACGCAATCTGACTTTCAAAAATCCCTACAAAAGAATGGCCCTGACTAACATTAACCTATACCTTTTACAAATCACTTACCCACCAAAATCTTCGTTACTCGAACTACTGCAGTTCAGTGAGCGCCACTACCGCCAGCTTAATAGTGTTGAAAAATCATAATATACATAGCAGTTCATGACATCCAGTCTTACAAATTTCAAAACTCCGCCATTTCTCTCCCCACATCCACCACTGCTGGCGGCTCACCTCCAACTGTGCAACGCTACACGCTGTTCACATCCATCTGCCCAACACTACAATGGCAGACAACAATGGAAACTAGCCACAGACTCTACACAGCACAGCCAGTGATTTTCATACAGAGCGCTACGTGGCGGCGGCGTTACCAATATAAGAACCTAAACAGCCTACTTACAGGTTATACAACGTGCTGAGGGGGCGCAGAAACAGGAAGAGGGCTGGGTTTGCGAGCGCTGTCTGTAGTCTGCTGCACAGATTGAGAAGCGCGAAGCGAGCGATTGTGCCTGTGTGGTGGAGGTCTTTGGTGATATTTATTATGTACCTCTGGCTAGGTACACAACACTGGAACAGCATTCATTTCTAAAGAACTGTAGGCCAACTGGAAAAAGACTAGTTTAGAAACTTAATTTGCAGTTGTCTTCATTGTACTTTGAGATAATGATCTGTGAGGTCAAATCCATGAATGAACTCCATTCGAACTTAAGGATCAAGAAATCAAGTAGTCTAGTTTTACACTATTACAAAACTTCTCATACCAGCTACAGGATAATTTACTTCACCGTGATGTAATGCGTCACAAGAAAAGAAAAGCTCTCTTCAAGCTGCAGACTGGTTTGAACACTGCAGTGTGTAACAAGGCTAGATCCTGTTGAAAATACTAAGCCTCTGATTTAAGAACTGACTTACTTAGCCAATTATGATGGAGGATCTACGTTTTAATGTGAACCACGCTGCAGGTTGGCATTGTTCACACTAAAATAATCGTTTCCAGAGGTGAAACAAGTGATGTTAAATAGAAAACATGCAAACATGGTAGGACTTCTTCGAATCGAGCCACAGAAGTCTTGTTTTTGGGACTGAAAGTTACCCACTGAGTACCCAAATCCATCATTCATAATGTAGTGAAGTTAGGCGACATGAGTTGATGGATATCGGAATATTTCCTCTGGCAGTGAGATCATTGTTCGCAAAGGAAGAGCCACCTTGTTCTTAACTAGACCAGAGACACGATTCCAAATTGTAAATGAATTTCGTTATGAACGCTTGTATGCCATGGGAATACGTCCCGTCGACAATGAGCTCGTTAGAAACGGAGAAAAAAGCTCGAATTAGGGAGGTATGAGGAAGCAAATCGGCTGTGCCATTTCAAATGAACTATCTTGACATTTATCTGAAGCAATGTAGGGAAATCATGGAAACATAAGTCAGGATGGCGGGACGCGGGTTTGAACCGTCGTTCTCCCGAATGCGAGTCCAGTATGCTGATCACTGCGCTACGCAACCTTACACCAAGGGAGCGGGAGGTGGGGGGGGGGGGGGAGGGGTAGTAGGTGGGGAATACTAACGCTAATGTCATTTAAGAAGCATGTAACACAACACGAAAGCACAGAAAAACCAGTCAGTCAAATCCAATTGCAAAGAACGAGACAAAATGAAGGCTGTTTTGAGTCGAGAGATGGGAACGAGTATTAAGGAAAAGGCAACGGTCATCGAGTTTTGTTGTCCATAATGAGAATTAAGACAGAACGATTACAGTGTTAACGCTATTTTAAAAACCGTCGACTTCAGAGAAATCTAGGCTCCGGGTATACAGATATCATGAGCTTCCACTTTGCTGAAGAATTTAACACAACTCATGGTGAAGGCACAATGGGTAGGCTATTCATAATGTTACTGCTGACTGCTGTACGTTGCTTTTAATATTAGCTTGAAGAAGAGGAAGTAATTCTGTGTCAGAGGATTTCTACTTCTAGTAGATAATTAGAGAACCAACTCGAGGAGATAGCGTTTTAGACGTCCTAACAAACAGACCTGACTTACCGAATCAGTTTGCCGGCCGCGGTGGTCTCGCGGTTCTAGGCGCGCAGTCCGGAACCGTGCGACTGCTACGGTCGCAGGTTCGAATCCTGCCTCGGGCATGGATGTGTGTGATGTCCTAAGGTTAGTTAGGTTTAAGTAGTTCTAAGTTCTAGGGGACTAATGACCACAGCAGTTGAGTCCCATAGTGCTCAGAGCCATTTGAACCATTTGAACCGAATCAGTTAACGTAGAGGAAGACATCAGTGATCATAAGGGTGTGATATGAACTATGACTACGGGTATTAAATGGAATGTTAAGAGCCTCGTGATGACTGGGTGTTGTGTGATGTCCTTAGGTTAGTTAGGTTTAAGTAGTTCTAAGTTCTAGGGGACTGATGACCATAGATGTTAAGTCCCATAGTGCTCATAGCCATTTGAGCCATCTTTGAATGTTAAGAAAAGCAGGAAGGTGTTTTTCCTTAGCAAAAATGACCGCATACAAATTGGAGAGCATCTGGGTAGTAAGCATCAGGAGGACGAAAATGTGGAGCAAAAATGGAAAATATTGAAAAGCATTGTTCGATATACCTTAGACGAATATGTTTCCAGCAAGGTCTTAGGGGATGGGAAAGACCCACCGTGGCTTAACGGCCGTGTTACAAAGCTGCTACGTAAACAAAGAGAGCACCATAGCATATTCAAGCGAAGTCAAAACCTAGTCGATAAACAGAAGCTGGACGAAGCGAAAACGACCGTAAAGAGAGCAGTGAGGTATGCCTTCAATGACTTTGAAAGTAAAATATTGTCAACCTATTAGAATGAAAACCCTAAAAAGTTTTATTCTTACGTAAAATAAACAAGTTGTTCGAAATCGTCTACTCATTCATTCAGTGATCATTCGAAATCGTCTATTCATTCACTCAGTGATCATACTGGCACCGAGACATAACAGAAAGGAGACCAATATACTGAATTCCGCCATCCGAAATTGTTTCACCGTGGTAGGTCGTAACAAGGCCCCTCCTTTGAATAGTCTTACGAACGTCGAAATGGCAGATATCGAGATACCCGATCGAGGGATAGAAGAGCAACTACAATCGTCTTGGTGGTGGGAAAGTAGCAAGACCAGATGAGACACCTTTAACATTCTACATCTCCATGTATACTCTGCAAACCAAGTTTAAGTGCCTGGCAGAGGGTTCATCGAACCACCTTCACGATTCTCTATTATTCCAATCTCTTATAGCGCTTGGAAAGAACGAACACCTATATCTTTCCGTGCGAGCTCTGATTTCCCTTATTTTATCGTGGTTATCGTTCCTCCCTATGTAGGTCGGTGTCAACAAAATATTTTTGCATTCGGAGGAGAAAATTAGTGTTTGGAATTTCGTGAGAAGATTCCGTCGCAACGAAAATCGCCTTTCTTTTAATGATGTCCAGCCCAAATCCTGTATCACTTCTGTGACACTCTTTCCCATATTTCGCAATAATACAAAGCGTGCTGCCCTTCTTCGAACTTTTCGATGTACTCCGTCAGCCCTACCTGGAAAGGAACCCACACCGCGTGGCAGTATTCTAAAAGGGAACGGACAAGCGTAGTGTAGCCACTCTCCATAGTGGATGTGTTGCATTTTCTAAGTGTCCTGCCAATAAAACGCAGTCTTTGGTTAGCCTTCCTCCCAACATTTTCTGTGTGTTCCTTCCAATTTAAGTTGTTCGTAATTGTAGTACTTAGGTATTTAAGTGAATTTATGAAGGGATGTAGGACAGGTACTCATAATTATAGGCGTATATAGTTGGCGTCAATCTTTTGTAGACTTACAGAAGGTGTTTTATGCATAAGAATTATGACGTTTTTGATGGACGAAAATCTCCTTTATAATAACCAGATTCCCCAAACAGATATATTGCGAAACGCAGCTCGCTCTGTTTCTCCATTCGATCCACAGTGTCGTAGACAACAACGCTCGTACTGATATCGTGTTCCTACGCTTCGGGAAAGCATTTGATATCGCAATGTGTTTTATCAAGATCTGCGGTTGGATCCAGGACTTCATGCACCTAGAGCTCAACACGTCGCTCTTAGCGTAACATAATCTACAGATGTAGAGGTAATTTCCGGAATATGGCAAGGAAGTGTGATAGGATCGTTACCGTTTACAATGTATATAAATGATCTAGTAGAAAGCGTCGGAATCTCTTTAAAACTGTTGGCAGATGACGTGGTTGTCTGCAAAAAAGTAGCAAAGTCAGAAGAGAGTATAAGTTTACAGAATGGCCTGCAAAGAATTGATGAACGATGCAGGCTCTAGGAATTGACCATGAACCTAAATAAATGTAACATGTTACGCAAACTTAAGAAATTAAATCCATTATTGTACATTTATACCATTGATGACAAATTGCTGGAAACAGTATCTACCGTAAACTATGTAGGAGCAATTATTCATAGCGACATTAAGCGAACTGACCACCTAAAACAGTGGGAAATCAGCTGCCAGACTAAGATTCATAGGAACAATCTTAAGGAAATGTAAATCATTCACGAAGAAAGTGGCTTACAAGGAGTTTGTTCTACCGGTTCACCAATCTGGGACACTTACCAGGTAAGCTGAAAAGGGAGATAGAGGAATCCTGCGGAGAGCGGAATGTTTCGTCATAGGGTCGTTTTGTCGGCGCGAGAGCGTTACGGAGATACTCTGCCTCCAGAGGCAGATGCTACAAAAAAGGCATTATGCATCACAGAGAGATGTGCTATTGAAATTCCGAATGAGAACTTTCCCGGAACAGTCGGACAACATATTGCTTCCTCTCCCACACCTCCCTCTTAGTGATCTCGACGAGAAAATTAGAGAAATTAAAGCTAATACAGGGACTTACAGAGACTCTTTCTTCTCACACGCCATTCGCGAGTGAAACAGCTAAGTTTCCTTGACACTGTCGAGTTACACGGATTTTCTCAGTGGTTGTGTCAGCTACACTCCTTCACGGTGCGAGCTCCTCAATTAACTTAATACCTCCATTTCATTTACACGTCGTACCACGGCTTGTACACCCTAATGTGTCACTAAAGCTCTCTTGCAACCGGCTAGCAAACCTGGAATATGACAATATTAATTACGTTCTGAATATCACTTTGGCCACTAAGCTTTGGTGTCTAGGAAAAAATGTAAACTCTGCTGCTCTTCGTGTTTACGTGAGAGCAGCGACTCAGCTTTCCAGTCCCGTAGATTTTACGGGTCGCGCTTCTTTCCAAAAGCGCCAAGTCCGTAGGTTCTATGGGCCAGCGTATTTTGTTGATTAAAAATCTCTGTGCGTTGTTTTCGCACTTCTGACGTTGTTTGTACTGTTAGTTATTCGCTGCAAGGGGAGATGGCGTCAATGTGCGTCTTATATTCACGGTATTTTGCATGTTATGAGCTACTTCAAATGGTTCAAATGGCTCTAAGCACTATGGGACTCAACATCTAAGGTCATCAGTCCCGTAGAACTTGGAACTACTTAAACCTAACTTGCCTAAGGACATGACACACATCCATGCCCGAGGCAGGATTCGAACCTGCGACCGTAGTGGTCGCGCGGTTCCAGACTGAAGCGCCTAGGACCGCTCGACCACACCGGCCGGCTATGAGTTACTGTTTCCGCCTGCGGGTAGAGCATAATATTGGTACTCGATGTACGAGAAACAGCACGCCGTGGTTTATGTGATGAAGAAATGGCCGATTTGCTGGATTTTGGAGACAATGTAGATGCTCTAGATAGTGAAGATGATTTGGGCGACACATGTGTCTTTGAAAGTGACTGCAGTATAGTGTGTTCAGCCACAGAACTGTAAAACGGTGGCGGAAACTGTTTTCTCATTTGCTCTTACTAGGAGAATCGAAAGAATTTTGGTTACACAGTTCATTTCAGACCAACAAAATTACAAAAACTGATTTCATTACCAATCTTGCCAACAGCTTGTAACACCTATTTTCGACCTATTTTGCATCTTTATCGATATTTCTATGTCAGTCTGTAGCGTTGCTTACGTAGAATGTTGTATATGTCATGGAAGTCATCTGACTATGTTATATACATATTTCAGTTATGTGAACTTTTGAACGATGTTGTTTAAACTGTGCTTGTGGATTTAAATAAATATTCGAATGATTGTTATGTAATGTACTGTAAATGACTTGGTCCAAGTTAGGGAACGTAGTGTTGAATGTGAAAGATGTGTGGAAGCCCAGCAGCTACGGAAGTAGCCTGGCAGAGTGTAAAAGTAGTATTTGGCGTGTAAGTGGCAACTCGTCCTTTGTGATGAGTAAGGAGTCTGGGTTCAAATGGCTCTGTGTACTATGGGACTTAACTTCTGAGGTCATCAGTCCCCTAGAACTTAGAACTACTTAAACCTAACTAACCTAAGGACATCACACACATCTATGCCCGAGGCAGGATTCGAGCCTGCGATCGTAGCGGTCGCGCGGTTCCAGACTGTAGCACCTAGAACCGCTCGGCCACTCCGGCCGGCAAGGAGTCTGGGCTCAGCAGTGTTGTGGGTAACATCTCGCTAGCAGTAGCGGATCATTGTTGCTCATATTCTTTCAGTTTTGAGGCCACAGGAGCTTAAGAGCAGTATTTATGGGCCTCCGATGCTGCATTTGGTGATACCATTACCATGGCATGGTTTTTGGCTCTGTAAAAATATAATTCCGACGCCAAGATCTATGACAGGGTGAGGCCAACGGTACTACCATGACTGAATCGCCGTCATGTTAACAACCACTGCAAATTACGCCACCAGTGCCACCAACCTTCCACTAAATTGTTTACATTTGGCAGTCTGTAAATGGACCAGGTATTTGTGAAATTTGGTTCATTTAAATAATAATCGTGGTGTTGTTATAACTCACATCTTACACCCGTGATTATCCCAAATCACAAACCTGGACAGGAATTCTGTCCTAATGAATTTAATTCCGGGTGTCCTACTTTATTATGAAAAGACTTATTCGGCAGCTGTAAAAATAGTTGTGACTGCTTTCTAATAAGTGGAGCTATAGTGTTTAAAGTTCAGGTTTATAATTTGAGAAATACACCACCTCCAGTGCATTTTAAACCAATCTGCAGTCATTTCCTTAAATCCTTAAATAATTTGCCTTACTTGAACAGCTACCTGAAAATAATAAAGTTGATCTGAAGTGAAAAAGATTATTAATTGTTGCGCGTAAGCACTTTGATCAGAATTACAAAGTTTTATCATCGTTAATTTCACGACAAATGTTTTAACTTGAATTTAATGTTGTGTTGGCATTTGCACAGTCAACTTTATTTTGAGTAGGTTAAAAGACTGCTGATTAAAACACATTTGTTACTTAAAAAGCTATAGTTGTGTTTTACTTAATAAGTATTGATGAAGATACTTACCATTTCTCATATATACTTGTTTAGTTTTGTTAATGAGCTTCGCTCTTCAAATCATGAAATTTTAAGCACCCTCATGTACTAGGCTAGTTAACTAATGAAGCATATGAAAGGCTCCTTCAGAGCCGGTGTAGTTGGATTCGCATCTGTTTAATTGCTTCAAACCGAACTTAAGAAAGAATAATTAATGTATTTGCTATTCTAATGCAAGTTGTTTAATGTCCAGGCATAGAGACCCTGTACGAAGCAATGGTGTTATAGACTATGATCATTAACAGAACCCGGATTTAAATCAGAATGATTTTATGATCTTCCCTGTTTAGTATTGATACTAGTTTCATGTCTGTTGGTCATTGGTTCTATAAACTTCTGCATCTAGTTCATTTAAGGTACGTGTTGTTGAGAGGCATATGTTACTGTTTGCTATCTCGTTGGCCATTAGTTTGTCTGACTTTCAAGTTAGGTTACTTTTTTGTAGTGTGAACAGATATAGAGAAAAAGTTTAGTGTGTGTATCGAGGAAGGTTGGGTTAGCCTTAGCACTACCTTCTGCTTTATTACATTGCTTGACACAAGAATGCCTAATTAGACAGGCAACCGATATTAATAAGTAGTGTTATAACTTTCTTTTGTGCTGGGAGAACGTCTGTTCCTCACCCACCTATTTACTGTTGCTGGAGTGTTTCGGAAACAACTCCCAGTTTGATTGTTCTGTTCCCATTACGTTTTCTCACGGTCACAAACTTCTCAAACATTCCTCTCACAGGTTAAACGTTAGGCATCAATTTCCGTTTAAGGCGGTCGGTGTTACCGTTACAAGCTCCGAATAATCAAACCGGATCTGCAGGCTGACCGACACAGAGACGTTTCCTGTAACAATTACCATCCACAGGCAAAACATAATCGTCCTGTGCATGTTACATTTGCTCTTCATATGTTCAACATATAAATATAACATTAATACTATCTTAAGTCCATTTTGTCTTCTTTAATATGAAACTATGAACAAAATCCTATCTGGTATGATATGGACAAATTATATTATTAAACGTGACATTGTTTTCGTAAAATTGAAAAAGTCAAAATTATATGTTCAACATTTCGCCGATGACATTGTAATTCTGTCAGAGACAGCAAAGGACTTGGAAGAGCAGTTGAACAGAATGGACAGTGTCTTAAAAGGAGGATATAAGATGAACATCAACAAAAGCAAAACCAGGATAATGGAATGTAGTCGAATTAAATCGGGTGATGCTGAGGGAATTAGATTAGGAAAAGAGTCACTTAAAGTAGTAAATGAGTATTGCTATTTGGAGAACAAAATAGCTGATGATGGTCGAAGTAGAGAGGATATAAAATGTAGATTGGCAATGGCAAGGAAAGCGTTTCTGAAGAAGAGAAATTTGTTAACATCGAGTATAGATTTAAGTGTCAGAAAGGCGTTACTGAAAGTATTTTTACTGAGTGTAGCCATGTATGGAGGTGAAAAATGGACGATAAATAGTTTAGACAAGAAGAGAATAGAAGCTTTCGTAATGTGGTGCTACAGAAGAATGCTAGAGATTAGATGGGTAGATCACACAACTAATGAGGAGGTACTGAATAGAATTGGGGAGAAGAGAAATTTGTGGCACAACTTGACTGGAAGAAGGGATCTATTGGTAGGACATGTTCTGAGTCCGTAAGGGATCACCAGTTTCGTTTTGGAGTGTAGCGTGGAGGGTAAAAATCGTAGAGGGAGACCAACAGATGAATACACTAAGCAGATCCAGAAGGATGTAGGTTGTGGTAGGTACTGGGAGATGAAGAAGCTTGCACAGGAGAGAGTAGCATGGAGAGCTGCATCAATCGAGTCGCTGGACAGAAGACCACCACACACACTTGTGCAACATTTTTGAAGGTATAAATTTTTAAAATAGCTGAAATTGCCTGGATTCTGTGGACATGGACATGTATTGGGCAAGAGAAAGTGTAAACTGGTGGAATATAAGAGTTATGATGACACTTCTGTACCATGAGGCACAGATTTAATTTAAGTAAATTTATTACTATGAGTTAAAATAGAAGAACTATCTTAGAAATAAAACAACATGTAAATACATAAATAGCAAACTGTCCAGACAGCTAATTCTGAAGATTTACCGAACAGTGCTGCCATGGAATTTACACTCAGTCAATCCTATGGCGCACACGGGTATCCTTCCTCTGTCCGACGACAGACAAGAGAGGCTTTTAGCGCACTAGTAGCCCCCTAGCATCCAACTGCACGATTTTGGATTGAGTCATTCGGCGTTCACCAGATTACCCAACGCAGGCTGCCTCCACTTTTGGAAATATTGACGTATTATGTATTATTGTGAAAGTATGGTATTCCTTTTAGTAGAAGCCTTTTTTATTATTTTCATCATGGCAGCAACACCAGCAACCGTTACGAAATTGTTTCGAATGAAAAACAGCCCACAGTTGCACTAATTATGTTTATACTAAATCTTGACCATGGATTCATCTACAATAATATAGCATCCTCTATAATAATATAGCCACTGCATCAGTTATATGGATCTGTTATATACATGTAGTGGCGGAGGATATACGGTGCCATATGTAGTTTTACTTATCATCGAAAGAGGCTTATGTCTGTTTAAGTTATTTTATTTTATTGGTGGTGACGCAGCCGCTGGGCTAGGACGGTTTTCATTTTTAAAAGCTTATGACTTCTGAAGAAGGCTATATTATTATACTAGAAACCATGGTCAAGATTTAGTATAAACATAATTAGTGTAACTGTGGGCTGTTTTTCATTCGAAACATAGTCTTTTTATGTTTTAAACTTTTTAGTACTTTAGGTCACTCACTGTTCTAATATTTCAAATTCGGTATTCATTTTTCGCTCCATAGCGTCTTCCCGTGGTATCTCCGTTCATACAAAATCTCACTCCTCACGAGTATTAACAGGGGAGAGAACAGCCTATTTTGCCAGGGCTGCTTTGCGAATAAAAATCACCTCATCGTTGGAGAGGGCTTATCGTGAGGTCAGGATTTCTCCATGCAGAGAGACTCCCCCGCGCTCCCAGTCAGCGCTATGTGCTAAGTCAGCTTTCATCGCTCAAACAACAGCCTGAAATGGCAGTTTCCGTGAAAACTACAACCGTCGTTACCTTACAGCCTATAATTCGTACGGCAGTAACGATATCCTGCAACCACGTCTTAATCCCTTCCTAGCACAAACTTCTCTTTCTAGAGCTACCACCTACATTGTGTGATCACCCCTGTGGAATGCGGAAATGACCACTAGATGTCTCGAGAGGCGGGCCCACCATTATAAAAGCAGGCAGGGAGTATTGTGTCTTCAGTAAAGAAGCAATAACAGCACACAGGGTCGGTCAGAGAGCGCATTGACTTCGATATTTCAATCGCTCTAAAGCTGCCCAAGTCAATTCTTGGTGATGCGATCGTAAAGTAGAGGAGGGAAGAAACGGCCACAGCCAAACGAAAGCTAGGAAGACCTCACGCACGGACGGACAGGGACCGATGAGCATTGTGGACGGTGATCGTAAAATATCGCATGAAATCAGCGGAAGGGTCACTCGTGAATCCCAAAAAGTACAACTAGCAGTCCAGCAAACACAATGACCGTGCGATGTAGTTAAAGAGAATAGGGTACAGCGCTCAGACAGCTCCTCATACGCCACTCATGTTTGTAGTCAATGCGAAGCGGCGTTAGAGGTGCTGTAAAGAGTAGATGACTCGAAAGGAGTGACTTGTAGTGACGAATCACGCTATACGTTTTGGTAATGTGATGGAAGGGTTTGGGTCCGGCGAATGCGTGGATAATGCTACCTGCCATCATGTGTAGAGCCAACTTTCGCCCTAATGAAAAATGCGTCGTTTTCATGATTGCCAAACCAATTCACTTATCATATCCGTGACACACTTCCATTTTATTTCTTAATGAAACCAAACGAGCAGCCCTTCTTAGAACTTTCTCGATGTAGTTGATCGATCCTATCTGATAAGGATCCCGTACCATCAGAGGACGGACAACCGTAGCAGGTTTGTTTCACCACTAAGTGTTCTGCCAGTAAACTTCACCTCGCCTTCCGCGCAATATTTTCTACGTGGTGGTTCCAGTTTAACTAATTCGCAATTGTAATTCATAGATATTTATTTGAACAGACATACATAAATATCCAGCGGTCACAGGCCCTGCAGACCACTCCCTTCTTCCTCAAACTGCTTCGATTCCTTCCTGTTTTGTGCTTGGTTAATCCAGGGTTCTTCAATCTCCATGGCTGCCATGTCCTTCGCCAGATCGTTCATCAAGCGGTGCCTTGGTCATTCCATGGGGCGTCTGGTGTTTGGTTTCCCTCAAGTGTTTCCAACCCCTGTCTTTCTTCTCACATACAGGCTAAATGACCTGTCCACTAAGTTCTTTTCCTTTACAGCTTCTACAGTAACTTTGGTTGTTGTATCCAGAGGTAGATTTCCTTATTCTTCCTCTTTCTTCAGTCTTCTTTACCTAAGAACGGTCTCCATGTCTTCCTCATACTTTCAAATATTTATAGTTTTTCCTTTCCTCGTTTAAAATTTTGAACATAACTGCTTTTCAGCGTCAGTGAATGTAAATGAATGATTTGAGAAAATCAACAAACCACTTGCAGGTATAAAGGTTCATTAGCAACCGTTGAACATGGTTTCAACAAATGTAAAACTGTCTTCTTCTGAGGTACATGGATCTGTTGAGGAAATCTTCTACATCGTAGTTTAAAAGAATTATTAAATGTACATGACGTACTAAACCACTAGATAAAAATATAATAAATATTATTTATACGTAAAATAGGCGACAACAAATTTCAGAGCAAAGAGGCTCATGTCAAGTAACATGGTACGTGTGACCATCAGTAAAACAAAACAACATCCATTATAAAACATTCCCACTGGTGCATGTCTAAGCGTAAACGTCATCACATTAAAATGTACGTGGAATTTAGGAGGGGGTACAACGACACTTATGTGGACGGTATCATGCGCGCAACTGACTGTCGTGAACTGCAACTACATTAACCGTCTAAAGCACCGGCTTACAACTTTCAAGAATCTGATCGTTGGCGCCCTCCACTTGTCATTATTCTCATCAAATTTCTGTTTTTCTTGTAAAATATTTTATCTGTTTCTATTTATCCTCCTTTTGTTTAAAAATTTCCCACTTCGACCCAACCTTTCTATCTTTTCTCATTTTTCTATATAAAAATTTTATCAGACTCTCTTCGATATCACGGGGCGATTGAAAGTTTACACTTTATCCATTTGCTACGCACACATGTTTTCCGCAGGTACGCCACCTCCCGATGTTTCCTATTTCGTGCACTCCGACTAATTTGTCATTCACCCCATGACGCCAGCCACATATGGGGCTGTGCATTGCCTTTTAATTCCATGCACATTTGAACGTGGAGACCTTAACTTTAGCCCATGTCTAATGAGAATGAATGTCATTTGGTTTTACTGATGCTCAAATATACAATTTTTTGAAATTAACTTCGTTCCCCTGAAATTTGTCGTTTCCATGTTATTTTACGTGTAAGTAGTTATCGTTCATTATATTTTTATCCAGTCGTATTGTACATCCTTCACACATTTATTATTCTTTTAACTATGAAAACTTTCCTGAATAGGTCCATATAATTCTCAAGAACACAATTTTAGGATTGTTGAAACCCCGATCAAGGGCTGTTGATAAACGTTTACACCTGAAACTGGTTGGCTGATTTTCTCAAATCATTCATTTTCTCGTTTATTCATGCTCGAGATTTCTGAACCTGACTTTACTGGGCATATTATTGTGTTATATATTCTCATCTTAGTATTTTTTGATATTGACTTGGGGCTGAGCGTTTCCGTGAGGGCGTACACGCATTTTATTCCCATTTCTATTCTTTCCTTGATGTCCATTTCTACGCCGATGTTACTAGCATACGTTTAAATTTGTGAGATTTGCCTTGTAACCAAAATTTAACGAAATTTTTAGTACTCATGTGAAGTATTTCACACTTTTTATTACTCAGACTCAATTGTCGTTTTGTGAACCAGTCACAGTGCTTGTCTATATCATTTTGTAATTCGATTTGATCTTGCTATAAATTTACTAGGCGCTAAACGATCGCATCATCTGCAAATAATCTAAGGTGGCTGTTGATATTTCACCTAAATCGTTTGTATAGATCAAGAACGGCAGAGAGTCTATAACGCTTCCTTGTAGAACCTCAATACAGCTTCAGTTTTATTAGATAATTTCCCGCCATTTACTACATGCTGCGGCTTTTCCGACAGGGAGTCACGAATCTAGTCGTCCAACTCATACGATATTGCACAAGCACACAATTTTATTAGAAGTCACTTTTTAAAGGCAGTATCAAAAGTTTTCTAAATATCTGGAAGCAAGAAATCAAACTGAGCTCCCCTGTCGATAGCACTTATTACTCGGTGTGAATAAGTACCATTTACGTTTGAGAAGAACAATATTATCTGAATCTGTGCTGGTTATGCGTCAATATATAGTTTTCTTTGACATGTTACGTAACACAACATGTTCCAAAATCTTACTAAAATTCGATTTCAAAGATATGGCTCTAATTCAACTGGTTAAATCTATCTCCTTTCTTGTGTTGCTGTGAGTGTGCAATTGTTAACTATTTACATCAAATGGATGGTTGTTTCCTGGTAACGTAGCAACATACGCAGTATTCATGAATTTATCACATCATCACATCGCTTCTCAATACTCTTGACACGAGGCATTATATTTTCATACATGGACTGAAACATTCTGTGTATTGCATTTGGTAACAGGGTCTAGTGGTACACGTAGATATTCCTGATTTGAGAATGTATGTGATACCTATAGCAACCATAATTCATTTTCCTACAGCGTAGTAACATTGGATTTGAGACATGAACACTTAAAATTCGTCAACTATAGTATACTGTCTTGAGGAATTCGGGCTCAGAAATAAGTTGAACAAAAACATAACTACCCGGCCGGGGTGGCAGAGCGGTTCTAGGCGCTACAGTTTGGAACCGCGCGACCGCTACGGTCGCAGGTTCGAATCCTGCCTCGGGCATGGATGTGTGTGATGTCCTTAGGTTAGTTAGGTTTAGGTAGTTCTAAGTTCTAGGGGACTGATGACCGCTGCAGTTAAGTCCCATAGTGCTCAGAGCCATTTGAACCATTTTTTTGAAAAACATAACTGCATGTTCCTGGACAAATTCTGAAAATGAAGCGTATTAATGATGCAGAAGGGAAATAATTTGGAAGAGACTACGAAGGTAGAAAAACTTTATCCGCAACAGGAGGGCCGGAAACATTTTAGGTTCAGCATGTGGTAGGAGGAAACAGAGGTAACCAGAAGTTATGATGTTTGAAACGAGGAGGCTGACAAAGAAAAGCCGATAGCTAAACCGTTCTAAAAACATGTACATTTTCGCAGATAGTCTTATTTGGTGAGATACAATGCGAATCTTTTGTAAAACATTCGGACTGTATCTAAAAACACACACACACACATAAGACAAGAAATTCCCTGAAAAAGCTAAAGAAGCATATGGCCAGAATATTAACAAGTAGTTGCTGTATCAAAAATGCAGCAGCTTTCGTAAATACGGTAGAAACAAAATAGAAAAGACGTTCATCATTCACAGTTTAAAGTTATTTTTGTACAGAATGGAGTTATTGATTCGTTCTCATGAAGCACTACCTAAACCCTATGCTAAACACAGCTGTACTACGGGATGGCTTCCGTGAAGCACAAGTTTAAGTCTTGCACTAATAACTTGTATTGAAATAACTATGCTACAAACGGATCCTTGACTGTGAGACGCAACGTCAGTCGAGCAAGGTAAGAGAAGTGAAACATCTCAAAAATGTTGTAGATCACTACTCATAAACCTATCGATGATGAAGTCTCTGCGCGTCACCACTAGCGAAGATCCGAGAGCAAGTGTCGTTTTCTGATGTGTCTCGTCTGTGGAAGACTTCGCAGGATCTATGGTTTTCTTAGCCAATTAAGAGGCAATAACTCCCTCCACACCACTCGAGCCTCTAACATTGTTTTCATATTATCTACTGGTTTGAAAAGAGAAATAAATCTCCCTAAATGACTTGATGTAAGGTACGCCCCGTCTGCCTACATCAGCTGAATGTATCATGTATCATTTACAGGAACCGGGCTTACAGAAATCAAATGCCGGCTTGTGATTCGACAAATCTATATTTTGGTGTTAGCAGCGTTTTGGCAGGGACTGAGGATTACTTGTTGCCAGCTAATGCTCATGAAGAATACAGCATAATATCAACAAGTAGTTACTGTATCAAACATGCAGCAGCTTTCGTAATACTGCAAGCTCCACGTTAATTTAAGAACTGACGTGGTACAGGTAGACCTGCAACCCAAAATACGTTTTTAAAAATATTTTTCCAGGTGTTAAATCAACAACCATAGACGTAGGGGAGCAAAGAGGGAGGGCTGGTCAGAGGGGCAGCGGCCCGCCTCCTCATAAAAAGATTGTTCTCTCACATCAAAATACACCTTAGCGGCAACACAGACACGTCAATTCAGCATCGTTTTGAAACTACTTACAGTTCTTCTCCTTTATCGCTCTGATCCTGGATTTCATCCGCTACTCAGTTGTGTCCCCTAAATTTGTCCTCACAGAGCAGTTTTCTATGTACTACGCCAGAACTGTCCTCTATTGCGTGCTTATGGACAATCGTCCCCGTTATGCGACTTGTTTCACTATTTCCTGTCAGAGAGGTCACAGTTCTTAGGAACTGATGGAAAGTCATCGAGTAAAACAGGCGTGATTTCTGGTGTTCCTCAAGGTAGTTTATAGGCCCTCTGTTCTTCCTTACCTATACAACCGATTTAGGAGACAATCTGAACAGACATCTTAGGTCTTATGCAGATGTTGCTGTCCTTCATCGCCTAGTAAAGTCATCAGAAAATCAAAACGATTTCGATAAGATATCAGCATTGTGAAAAAAATTAGCAACTGAACATAACTAATAAAATATTTGAGGTCACCCAAATGTGTGCTAAAAGGAATCCGTTAAACTTCGAGTTACACGATAAATTAATCAAATCTAAATGCCGTACATTCACGTAGATCCGAAGAACTTAAAAAGGAAAGAACACACAGAACATGTTGCAGAGAAGGCGAACCAAATACTGTGATTTATTGGCAGAACACTTAGAAGATGCAGCAGACCCATAAAAAAGACTGCCTACACTACGTTTGTCCGTCGTCTTTTGTAGTACTGCTGCGTGGTGTGGGGTCCTTATCAGATAGTATTAACAGAGTACATCGAGGAAGTTCAATGAAGAAATAGGAGGGAGAGTGTCACGGACATGGAGCAGGACTTGGGGTGGACTTCGGGAAATCAGAGCTCGCACGGAAATATATATAGGTGATCGTTTTTACCGCACGCTGTTTGATGTAGACGTAGAAGCCTAGCCTGAGGATACTGTAACACGTAGGACGAAATTGCGGCAAGAAATTCAGCAGAACGCTCCACGCAATCCTTGGCAATCTCCTTCTTTTTCAAAGTCAGAAAAAATGGTTCAAATGGCTCTGAGCACTATGGCACTTAATATCTGAGGTCATTAGTCCCCTAGACTTAGAACTACTTAAAGCTAACTAACCTAAGGACATCACACATATCCATGTCGGAGGCAGGATTCGAACCTGCGACCGTAGCAGCAGCGCGGTTCCGAACTGAAGCGCCTAGAACCGCTCATCCACAGCGGCCGGCCAAAGGCAAAGGACGGACATAAATTTCTGCCCGACACAGGGCTTAAGGGAATCTGTGGAAGTGTCCGCTCTGTTGAATTAGTGGATGAGGTATACATTCTCCGAACTGCTCCTCATTTAGTCACCATCGAATAGCCACCACATACATGGAAAGGGAACCCATGTGTTGCTGAGAGTTTCAGGGGTGATAGGTTTTGTGTTAGCAGAAGAGCCAACACCGTGATACGAATGGAGGCCGAAATGCACGCGTTTTAGCTCAAGCAGGCTAGCGTGAGGAGGGAAGAACTATACTGACGTGAGGTCTGGAACATGACAAGGAATGAGAATTCAGAAAGCGGACATAATTAGTTTGGTACTTAACTTTAATCCATTAATGATGAACGTCGCTCTTTACGGTACATGATTCACAATATTATCTGTTCAGAATACATTCTTGAAGATAGTACTTATAGTAACTGAATATGGCGCCTTGCTAGGTCGTAGCAAATGACGTTGCTGAATGCTATGCTAAACTGTCGTCTCTCCAAAAGAGAGCGTATGTAGACAGTGTAGCATCGCTAGCAAAGTCGGCTGTACAACTGGGGCGAGTGCTAGGGAGTCTCTAGACTAGACCTGCCGTGTGGCGGCGCTCGGTCTGCAATCCCTGATAGTGGCGACACGCGCGTCCGACGTATACTAGCGGACCGCGGCCGATTTAAAGGCTACCACCTAGCAAGTGTGGCGACTAGTGGTGACACCACGATAGGAATAGTGGGCGGTCATCGAAATCGACAGTCCACAGCGAGTAGAAGCACCCCACTAAGAGTGGGACATTGTTTTCTGACACATAATTTGTCTCCTAGTACACAAGGATCCATTGTCGTGAAATACATGTATAACACGGATGTCAGTGCACTATATTTTAACTGCGTGCGTTCTAGTTTCTGACTTTGAAGGCTGACCTGTTTCTTTATGAGGACCTGCCCTCTATTCCAGATGACACTGACACGAGTGTAATAAATGTTTTATTGCTTTTAGTGTCGTCCGGCTTCCTCCTCAAAATACAGGGAGAAAGATTTTAGCGTGTTACCTAGTGACTGGGTCACGCATTATTATAAAATAGTTATCACGCAACAGTAATTTGGTCCCGCTTTAAATATACTCTCCTGGAAATTGAAATAAGAACACCGTGAATTCATTGTCCCAGGAAGGGGAAACTTTATTGACACATTCCTGGGGTCAGATACATCACATGATCACACTGACAGAACCACAGGCACATAGACACAGGCAACAGAGCATGCACAATGTCGGCACTAGTACAGTGTACATCCACCTTTCGCAGCAATGCAGGCTGCTATTCTCCCATGGAGACGATCGTAGAGATGTTGGATGTAGTCCTGTGGAACGGCTTGCCATGCCATTTCCACCTGGCGCCTCAGTTGGACCAGCGTTCGTGCTGGACGTGCAGACCGCGTGAGACGACGCTTCATCCAGTCCCAAACATGCTCAATGGGGGACAGATCCGGAGATCTTGCTGGCCAGGGTAGTTGACTTACACCTTCTAGAGCACGTTGGGTGGCACGGGATACATGCGGACGTGCATTGTCCTGTTGGAACAGCAAGTTCCCTTGCCGGTCTAGGAATGGTAGAACGATGGGTTCGATGACGGTTTGGATGTACCGTGCACTATTCAGTGTCCCCTCGACGATCACCAGTGGTGTACGGCCAGTGTAGGAGATCGCTCCCCACACCATGATGCCGGGTGTTGGCCCTGTGTGCCTCGGTCGTATGCAGTTCTGATTGTGGCGCTCACCTGCACGGCGCCAAACACGCATACGACCATCATTGGCACCAAGGCAGAAGCGACTCTCATCGCTGAAGACGACACGTCTCCATTCGTCCCTCCATTCACGCCTGTCGCGACACCACTGGAAGCGGGCTGCACGATGTTGGGGCGTGAGCGGAAGACGGCCTAACGGTGTGCGGGACCGTAGCCCAGCTTCATGGAGACGGTTGCGAATGGTCCTCGCCGATACCCCAGGAGCAACAGTGTCCCTAATTTGCTGGGAAGTGGCGGTGCGGTCCCCTACGGCACTGCGTAGGATCCTACGGTCTTGGCGTGCATCCGTGCGTCGCTGCGGTCCGGTCCCAGGTCGACGGGCACGTGCACCTTCCGCCGACCACTGGCGACAACATCGATGTACTGTGGAGACCTCACGCCCCACGTGTTGAGCAATTCGGCGGTACGTCCACCCGGCCTCCCGCATGCCCACTATACGCCCTCGCTCAAAGTCCGTCAACTGCACATACGGTTCACGTCCACGCTGTCGCGGCATGCTACCAGTGTTAAAGACTGCGATGGAGCTCCGTATGCCACGGAAAACTGGCTGACACTGACGGCGGCGGTGCACAAATGCTGCGCAGCTAGCGCCATTTGACGGCCAACACCGCGGTTCCTGGTGTGTCCGCAGTGCCGTGCGTATGATCATTGCTTGTACAGCCCTCTCGCAGTGTCCGGAGCAAGTATGGTGGGTCTGACACACCGGTGTCAATGTGTTCTTTTTTCGATTTCCAGGAGTGTATTTGGCCTGCTATTTTATAATCGATTACGTCTACAGGTATTATTCCGTCGTTTTTACATATGTTTCGTGTTATTGTCTCTTGCGTCCTTTTTAATGTCACTATACTATGACAATTTGTGTTCGTTTTAAAGATGATTGTTGCTTGAGGAGATCTTAACCACACTTGTCTCTATTTACTTGTAAAGGTAACGTCGATCTAGCAGTTTAGCGTCCTAGAATCATATCAAACCACCATCTAAATGTGCTGGCATGGAATCGAAGAGGTACTGGATATATTTCACGGAATTCTCTGTACACGGGGTTTGATGTAAGAATACAAAGTTCAACAGTAGGATTTCAAGGTTACCGGTTCAATGTAACCCTGATATTTCAGGGAAGGCTGCAGACGAGAGAAACAGTAGTACTGTACCGGTCTTTACTCGAAGGAAGAGCGCCACAAAGGATCGGAAAGTGTTTTACCTACGAGGTAAACTAATCAAGCTCCCAATATTTGAAATAAACATATCTACAACGATATAACTCAGAAAAACGGCGAATGTCGTACGCAAAGTATGCAAATTTTGTTACGCTGTTTGAAACAAGGGTGGATGAAACTTTCGGTCCTGCGATATTCGGCAATTTTCAGCAGTGAAATATGAAGCTTTACTCTGTCAATTACTGTGACCATAAAAGCTCTGTGATCCGTACTCGAATAATAACTATATCGCTCACGCAATACACCATACTGATTTCATGCACGAAACATTTTATTAAATTGCAATTTCCGCATGTAAATAAAGCTACCAGTTGTAGCGAAATAAATGGAAACATGAGCCATTGAAACATAGCAACAAAGCCTTATTTATTCTTCGTTATAGTGTACTTGTTCGCTAAGAAAACCTTTGTAACGTTTTCGACCACGTGTCTTACGTATTAGCTACGCTTTGTTCTTTCTGCCCTGGAACCTTATTTTTCCCTTCCATATACGACGGTCTGCTGAAAAGCAATGCCTCTGAATGTTTTATCTTGTTTTCAATATCGGATGAAGTATTAGATGTCATGCATATTACTCGGTCGACTTTCCCGCTTCACTGACAGACGTTGCAAACCTCTGCCGCTAGAGCGCTCTGAATTGCAGCGTGTAATATGGCTGTGTGTAACGTAACTGTGTCAGTGTTTCGGAACCAGCGTCTTGTAATCGAGTTTCCAATTCGAAGAATAAGTCGACACATGGAGCACCCTCTCCATCAGCAAGACAACGCAAGATCACACACGAGCGTTGCGACATCTGCAACAGTCCGACGCCCTTGGGTTCACTGTCATCGAACATCCTCCATACAGTCCCGACGTGGCCCCATCCGATTTTCATCTGTTTCCAAAACGTAAAGCACACCAACGAGGACTTCAGTTTGACAGTGAAGAAGTGGTACAAGCAGAAGTTTGGTTGTGGCCCCGTCAACAGAGTCAAATATTCTACAGTGGCCGGCCGCTGTGGCCAAGCGGTTTTAGGCACTTCAGTTCGGAACCGCGCTACTGCTACGGTCGCAGATTCGAATCCTGCCTCGGGCACGGATGTGTGTGTTGTCCTTAGGTTAGTTACGTTTAAGTAGCTCTAAGTTCTAGGGGACTGATGACCTCAGATGTTAAGTCCCATAGTGCTCAGAGCCATTTGAACCATTTTTTTTTTCTGTTACGCCGGAACGGTGTCAGACCACATGGCCGCTTTCCTCGGCACGCCGCAACTCATGAACAGTCTTTAAGATATATACTACAACAAATTGCATGTACATGTATTTCAGTACATTCATCATTCAAGCCGTTAAAATTCCTGTTTAATACAAGTACTCCTGTCTTGGGCTTCCATTCTTACAGCACCCTCTTAGTTCAGTACATATTGTATACAAGAATGACAAATGCGCGAATATGTCAACATGTTTTAATTTAAGTGTCTTTGAAGTTGGCAGATAATTCGAAACGCTACTTGCTTCCTTTTACATTCTCCATTCTGCCAATGACATATTCGTCTCTTCTGCGCTATGACAAGAGCAATTTTAATTCTGGTCCCCAACTTTTAGCCGGCCGAAGTGGCCGAGCGCTACAGTCTGGTACCGCGCGACCACTACGGTCGCAGGTTCGAATCCTGCCTCGGGCATGGATGTGTGTGATGTCCTTAGCTTAGTTAGGTTTAAGTAGTTCTAAGTTCTAGGGGACTGATGACCTGAGAAGTTAAGTCCCATAGTGCTCAGAGCCATTTGAACCCAACTTTTACTCTACCACAGTTTTAACATTAGACGGCCATACCTTGGCAAGACTTGCACAATGACTGATCCGGAATAGGCGTTTTATTGTCTTTCGAACCATGTTGCTTGTATCGGGGCAACGGATAAAACTTTTGAAAAATGACTGGACGAGCATTAATTACACGTATTTGCTTGCCATCTTACAAAATTTGAACTGTTTCGCACAAATTTCAAACACGAAAGTGGCACTCGAAAAAAATGCTTAAAAAACTTGTTTTTTGTACTTAAAATCCAAATGAAGCAACATTTTTGAAAGTGAGTTTTTAGTTTTATCGTAAGAATGCATTTTTTTTTATTTGATCAGTTTAAACCGTCTCCGCGCGTTCAATTTACGTAAGAACAAATTTTATGTGCTACATTTAGCTCGACTTTAAACCATGGTATCTTGACAACGGATAAAGATTACTGGATAAAAAATTTCTTTTTGACTTTATCCATTTATCTACCTTCGTGTAACGTTTGAATCGATTCATAAAGCATTAAACTATAGAAGTGGTGCGCCCCAGAAGAAAATGTTTTTTGCATCTTTTTACACGAAAACCAGAACGGGGAACATACAAATGTGCCTTTAGTTGATCATTAATTTCAGCCCAATTAAAATCTTTTGTAAAGGAAATTAATGGTTTCACACAATTTATCTGGGCCCGAGCTCCGGTTCGTCGTTCAAACGTTGCTTAATAGACATGTTCAAATGGCTATACAAATGGCCGTTGGTACGGGCTAAACTGAAAACTTTTACTGATTGTTCATAGCTCAAACAGAAACCAAGCACCAAGACCAGCCGACACCGCGATTCTGCGGGCGGCCTTTTCAGACGTATTTGTTATAGCGTTTCCGCGCTGTAACTATTATCCACCGTTTCCTGTTGAGTACAATTATTTTTATGACAACTTCTGACACCTTTCACCAGGCCATATTGTCGAATGCTTTTTCTACGGCACCAAATTATACGTAAGTTTCTTCATTTTTCTTAAATCTCGCTTCCGCTAGTAAGCAAAGTATCAGAAGTCCCTCACAAATGCCTTTGCTTTTCTATATTCAAACTGGCTTTCAAGCAATAACTTGCTTTAGCTTGCTTTTCCACTCTTATGAGAGATTTTAATGCATGAACTGTAATTTCAAAGGCAAGTATGGATTTCAAATAGGTATATCTAATGATGCTTCACCAAGATAAAAGTAATAGCGTTCCAAAATGACGTAATACTCGTGACGTGAAGCAAATTTGTACCAAACACTCCCCTAATATGTGCAAACTCAAGGATATTAATAAGAGGAACCGTCTGTAAGCAAGAAACAAAGAAGCAAATGAACCGAGAAATTTCTCTCGTTTCATAGGAGAAGAAAGCTTGGTGCGGACATCTCTGACTAGAGGTCTTCTAACGAAACAACACTTCGTAACGCGCTTACATATGGTAAATTACTTAGAGTTTGCGTTCTTGACACCTGCCGTAAGCAAACACAAAGGACAAGACAGGACACATATGAAAACCAGAACTTCCAAAAGGAAAATGGCTGAATTCTTCAACCGAGTAAAAAAAAATAAGTAAATTCATCCAGCGTGTTTCAGCAAAGAAAGTCAAACAACTTTGAAGGAATTGTCTACTATGCGTCAATAAAACGAACTGAAATAAACTGCCACGAAGAGAACAAATAGGTTTACACGATTTTTCCAGGCTGTCATTTTTAGCTGTGTCTGTGATTCTGAGAAATTTCACAGGAAACAAACATTCGTTGTATCACGAAAAGTATGCGTTTTCCTAAAAAAAATATTATTCATGTTATAAGATGTTGCTCAGTTACATCAATATTTACGGAGAAAAAAATAGGAGCTTGTGGTCTCTTGTAAAAACTGAAGTGACGTAAATATGAGTCTGACATTTCGTCAGTGCTAGAAGGTGGTATAAGCTTTCCCTGAAAACAAACTTAATCAGCTTTCTAGAACTTATTTATAGTATGAGCGTAAGACTGTGGTTTTTCTACCTTTCTGTCTACAGTTTCTATTACGCAGTAACTATCATTCTTCACACTGCATTTATACACTCATCTTGCGGTAGTTCAGACCTAAAACATGCCATTAGAGTGAAATGGTAGAGAATAGTCTGAACGTATTTCGAAGAACCATCCGATGACTGAGAGGTTTGCTGTTAACGATCGCAAGTAGACAGTGCTCTAAGCCACACGCAGAACACTCAGTTGTGTATGAGTCGAATGCAGGTTACGTCACATAACTGACGTATCCCGACAAAACAACGACCTGCAGCAACATCTCCCCCTCTCTCTAGAATGCATCATCAGTCTATCATTATATCATACCTCGTTACAACTCCATCTCAATCGGTCACTCCATGCAAGTAAGTTTAAAGGAAGACGGTTCTCTTGTTTCCAGGAAAGCATCAAAGACAGCAGTCAACCCGAGTGTATCACTATTACCTCAATATACATGTAGTGCAATGTTGTCCGACGAGCAATAACTATTTCCCTTGTTCCCAGAGCTTCCCTGCCGACGTTTTCTCTTATTCCTCTTGCTGTCGCATACTTGTTCCCACGAACAAGAACTGTTCTGCTCCAAGCAGAAGATATGCAAGTGCTCCCTCAATTTCCCCGCATTTCCGCGTATTTTCCCTCCATTTATACATATATTCCGTCATTTTTCGTAATTTTATCGACTTCATGTCACTTCTACCCATGCGATTATGGCATCACTTCGCGTTCCGTGTTCTAAAATTGCTTATAAATGTAGTACAGTTGCCAACATCTAGCGCTAATGTACTATTTTTCTGGTCGGGCGGCGTAGTATAACACTGTACTCGAATGCATCCAGTCACCTCCAACCACATATTCTACAGTTGCAGTGCGTTTGCTCTGGGAGATGTTTCTGTAGGTAATTTGATCATTTTTTCCGTTGTTCTATCATCATGTATCAGTTGTGTGTCCACCCCGGTAGCTGAGTGGTCAGCGCGACAGACTGTCTAGGGTTCGATTCCCGGCTGGTTCGGAGATTTTTCTCCGCTCGGGGACTGGGAGTTGTGTGGTCCTCATCATCATCATTTCATCTCCATCGACGCGCAAGTCGCCAAAGTGGCGTCAAATCGAAAGATTTGCACCCGGCGAACGGTTTACCCGATGGGAGGCCCTAGCCACACGACATCAGTTGTGCGACATAACCTGCGTTCAACTCGTATACAACTGCTTGTTCTCTGTGTGACTTAGAGCATGTCTACCTGCGATCGTTAACAGCAAACCTCGACTTCCATCTCATGTGTGATGAAACATGTCCATCCTCTTTCGACCATTTCTCTAGACGAACGAAGATTTATGCGACGTAATTTATTCCCCTGCCGTGTGTTAGGCAAAACATCCAGTCTTCAGTTTCATAACAACGGTGATTCTGTTAGCGACAGGTGCTTGTGAGGTACTGCAATCCCCGTGCATACATCTGCTTGACAGATGCCCTGTTTACGGAGTTATTGGCGGCATGGCGTGTAATTTCCATGTTAAACACCGCTGTTATGCGTTTGTCTCTTTCTTTGTAAGAGGCATTCCCCGATACCAACGACCATTTTATGTAGGATTGATGCGAGCATAGTATAATTTCTGTACCGTGATCGGATGTGAACATTGGGCGTCACCTCTGGAAAGTTATATTGTGCGTGTAGGAAGTAGTTTTTTTTTTCATTTACAGTTTGTCATCATAGTTTATCATAGGGAAAGCTGCAAGGAGTATGTATGTCATGCACTGGAAATATATTCCTTACATTGGAATAGTAAAGCGTTGCATTCCACATGACTAACAGGTCGGAAGCCGCGCCGCTCTAGCTTTATAGTGTGTTTTAAGTGCAGAACTGTGTTGCCTTAGGAGTGCAATTGTTTGTTCTCTCTTACCAATATCTTCGTGCTACTGACCCCAGAAACTGGAACAATACTTGAGAATTAATAGTGCAGTTGACTTACGTAAAATCAACCACCCGTTTCTTGTTCTTAACGAACTACTACAACATCACATCATTCTCATATCTTCTATACACCGATAAGGGATGCTAACCTCCTCGACATTCGCGCTTCTGGAGAAATCTCGTGCTCTTGGGTGGTTGCAGGACAGCAGTTACGGACTTGGTTCGCTCGGTTCCTTCATGAAACGTAGAATGTAGCGTTCTACGTTTGGTCAGCTACAGATTGAATCGGTGACAGGGTGGCAGCGAGTGCTGGTCAAAGACAAAGCGAGAAAATCTTTCAGTCCCTAACTATCCTACGCATGCGAGAATGCTCTGTGACTCCCATCCACAGAGGGAAAGACAGGCAATCGGAAGTAAAATACGCACTGCGATCGAAGTGTTAGAAGTATGTAGACTGCCGTCTGGTACGCTTTGGTGTATGTGTTCGAGAATCAGCAATGAATAGACGTATGGCACAGTCATCTACCTACATTCGCAATGCTACTCGCAAAGTAGAGGAGGGTGGTTTAGCGATGATACAGATATTGGGGAGCATGCTGCCGTGTCACTGGTCAGTGCTGTAAAAAACTGGTAAAATTGCTAAAATTGATTTCACTATCAACTGTGATGCTTATTACAGTACATCGGTGGTGCCTTTTCCATCCAAACCGTCCACTGGTATGCTGTTGATTACCACATAATGATTGACTGAGATTGCCTGTTTGAGACGGAGAAAGAGTCCGGGGCAACACCTTCCAGGGATAGCTAGCACCAAAACAGTGATCGCGTACATGACTGCAATATAAGGGATCAATTGAAATGGAACACAGAGCCATCAGCTATCTTGTCACTGCGAAAGATGAGCTGTTAGAAAACGCTCCACAATGCCGCAAAACTCTTCCAATTTCCTAATGTGACAATCTTTTATTTCAGTCACCCAATGTGTGTGTTTTGAGAGCAGCAGCAACATGATTTACACTGTGCAATGTCTAGTTTTCTGTGAGATCCATTGGCTCGAAACGTGTTAATGTCAGTTTAGAACCTGACACAAACCTCGAAGTCGTGGTGGAAAAAAGAAAATGTGTGGTGGTGTACAAAGCGTGTCACATAGAAAAAAGAAACAACCAACACAGGGACCTTCTCTTGCGGCTAATAGTGTAGTCTGTGGGATATGCTCATCCTACAGTACGTGCGACGAAACTTTACACTGGTCTGTGCAGGTGACTTCGATCACTAACCACCTGCTTCAGTGGGTCAATATCTGTATATTTAATAGAATAGCCAGATATGATCGATGCTGGCATGCATAGAGTATTTGTTTCGATAAATTGGAAGAGAGAGATGCGGTAAAAATCTTATCGAGTTCTCTGTTGGACGAAATTAGCCGAGCTTTTATAGTTCGTAGTTTTTCTCTGTGAGTGGTACAGAATGTAATGTTTGGGTGACAGATGTGAATGCATCCAGACGGATTCAGACCTCCTTCAGATTGTAGTGCCTGTATGTAGTTTGGAAACAGACCATGATGCAGTAGCAATATCCTCGTCCTACTTCCAGTTGCTGTATGCTTTGGAGTCTTCCTAAATTTCCCGATAAAAAACACTATCATAGCTGCTCATATTGTCTTTTACATTACCTCATGTTAGAGGAGAAAGCTTCGTTTTAGCTCTGACGTTACACATCGTACACCATTGGCTAGCTACGACTGCGTGTTCCCATTTCCATCGAGTGGTCAAAAGATGGTCCTGTTGCATTAACTCAGCTCAACCTGCTTCTACACTGGTTGCAGAAGGTGGTGGATACAGCGCTCTCTGGTGTTCGTTCAGTTCCGACTTGAATTGGGACGATTACATGGACTAAGCTGCAGAGATGCCAGGGCAGAGACTGAGGAACAGTTACGAGATGCAGATGGACTGTCCATAACCATATTGGAGTTTTGCTGTAGCAGATGGGTTCGAAAAAGGTGACCGGTTTCGGGATATGAGAGTGGCACGAATATTATTCACCAGTGGCTGTAATCATTAAAAGACGTCTCCATAGGATTCAAAGCAAGTATGTGGTTGAATAGAGAGATTTGATTCCAAATTGCACGCAGCATTTCTGCCAGAAGGCATCACACTGTCAGCGGCTCTTCTGTGTGCCTGCAGAACCAAGAGCGCTCTCATGCAGGGTGATGGTGACATAGTCGTTGTAATCGAGTTTTTAATCGCACGGTCCTTACTTGTAATGTATGTTGCCGACACAAGAATCCTTCTGTGGTCAGCTTCAAATATTGGTTCTCAATAGTGTTCTTCGAAAAGAACATGGTCTTGCCTCCAGGGATTCCCATTTGAGCTTCCTGGCGAGTGTAATCCAACTACCGAAAACAAAATTACTCGCCATTCAAAATTACTCGCGAACTTATGATCAAGTTAATTAATTAGCCTATCAACTTGATATCAGTGACATGACACCTGCCGGAGGAGCCGATGGCTAGGGCACAACGGATATGATTCTTGACTTGGCGTTTTTTTCGTTGCGATGATATCTTTTAACGATATTTGAATCTCTCACCTACAGAGGGAAGCAAGACCATGATAATAAAATCAGATGTATTACCGAATTCATAAAGTGATACGTAGTTGTTGTTGTTGTTGTTGTTGTGGTCTTCAGTGCTGGGACTGGTTTGATGCAGTTCTCCATCCTACTCTACCCTGTGCAAGCTTCTTCATTTCCCAGTACCTACTGCACCGACATCCTTCTGAATCTGATTAGTGTATCCACCTCTTGGTCTCCCTCTACGATTTTTACCATCCACGCTGCCCTCCAATACTAAATTGGGGATCCCTTGATGCCTCAGAACATGTCCTACCAACCTATCCCTCCTTTTAGTCAAGTTGTACCACAAACTCATCTTCTCCCCAATGCTATTCAATACTTCCTCATTAGTTATGTGATCTACCCATCTAATCTTAAGCATTCTTCTGTACCACAACATTTCGAAAACTTCTATTCTCTTCTTGTGCTAACTATTTATGGTCCATGTTTCACTTTCGTACAAATACTATCAGAAACGACATCCTTACACTTAAACCAATACTCAGTGTTAACAAATTGCTCTTCTTCAGAAACACTCTCCTTGGTATTGCCAGTCTACATTTTATATCCTCTCTACTTCGACCATCATCAGTTATTTTGCTCCCCAAATAGCAAAACTCCTTTACTACCTTAAGTGTCTCATTTCCAAATTTAATTCCCTCAGCATCGCCTGACTTAATTCGACTACATTCCATTATCCTCGTTTTGCTTTTGTTGATATTCATCTTATATCCTCCTTTCAAGACACTATCCATTCCGTTCAACTGCTCTTCCAAGTTCTTTGCTGTCCCTGACAGAATTACAATGTCATCGGCAAACCTCAAAGTTTTTATTTCTTCTCTGTGGATTGTAATACCTACTCAGAGTTTTTCTTTTGTTTCCTTTACTACTTGCTCGATATACAAATTGAATAACATCGGGGAGGGAGTACAATCCGTTTTCACTCCCTTCCCAACCACTGCTTCCCTTTCATGTCACTCGAATCTTATAACTGCCATCTGGTTTCTTTACAAATTGTAAATAGCCTTTCGCTCCCTGTATTTTACCCCTGCTACCTTCAGAATTTGAAAGATGGTATTCCAGTCAACATTGTAGTATAAACCTAAACAACGTACAAAACTTACAACGTAGTATAAACCTTATATTTACCACTTTTCTGTGCTGTTACCTGAAAGAGAGAGTCTGAAAGTGAAGAGGCGTCTTGTGACAGTGCTAGATCTCAGCACTCTGTCATGAGCCAAAAATGAGTTGTGATGCAGGACGTGAAAGAAATGATACATTTATACCTGATGAAAGACTACTTAGAGGGAATGTAGCCTATGGCATAGTTCTGTACGGGGTTTTCACAACAAGTAACGATGCTTTAGAGATGTGAAAGCGCGTGTATTGCTCTATTTCTTCTACCTTCGGAAATGACTCGTATAAACGGGAGGAATCTACATTTCACATGAAAAATTGGGGGTGTATGATCAACAACATTGCTGCCTCTGATTATGTAAAGTGGGCTTTTCAAACTTTGTGGTCTATGTCGGGGTGGAATTGTTTAGAACTACTGTGTGCGTCCAATCTACAGCTGTTTGTTTCACAGAGCACCGCAGCTGACTGCAGCAGTGGTCATGAGCCGGCAACCAGAAGTAACGGGTTAGCTCAGCCTGTGAGGTGTACAAAGAATGCGCCTACCGGCCTGATCTTGCCCATGGCAGTGAGGGCCGGCGAAGTGTCCAGTGTGTTCAATGAGCGCGACAGAAGCGAACGTGTGTGTGTTACATGAGAGAAGATTCAAAACGGTGGACGTTAGCGCTGGAGGTATCGATAACATCCGAATTCCTACCACTCTGGTCATCCGCGGACGCCCTCCATGACCGGGGGTGGTGCACTCTGGCGTAAACAAGCGTCCACGACTGCGACTGCGGCCGCGATGGTTCACCGACCTCTTATGCGGTGCTGGTGGTGTGCATGTGGTCGGGTGCACTGCATGTGGACCTCAGGACAGGAGTGCGAGGGACGTGCAAGTGTTACCATCTACCTGTGACATCAAGTCTTGACAACTACTGCTACGGACTGGATCACGGCTTAAGTGTGTCGTGTTTAGTGCATCTCAGTACATAGCAGTCGACTCTGTTTTGCTGTTTTATTTGCTGTTGTCTCTATTTCTATCACACAGCAGCACCTTCCTCCCTCCTTCCAAATGTAGCGGAGAAAACCAATTTAGAGAGTCTATAGTACTATTAAAAAGCCAATCGCGTCGTCAGATTCCCAATTGATCAATTTATTGTTTCCGGTAGTTGTATTGTGTGCACGCTTGCATTCGGTACGAGCGGTCATGGCCAGCGCAGGTGTGGGTCTCCCTCTCCCAGCCAGCGCGGAAGTGGCTACCCTGCAGTCGCTTCGTGATCGTGAGTTTGTGTAATCATCAGGATTTGTTTTCATGAGATATGTTTAGTGGAAACTTTGTGGTGAAGGAGAGCACGTACAAGACCTCGGGTATGTTCAGCGCTACGATCTATTTGTGACGGAAATTTCATTACTTGATTTACATAATGTTTGCGTGTGAACTTTGCAAATGTGTTTCATTATGAAGAAGGATCGTTATAAGGTGGAAATGAGTGTTTTAATAGATCTGTTTGACTCCTCTAATTTGTCAAATAATTTATATGACAGTGTAGTGCAACTGGATCATTCCACTCTATTTCTGATACCAAAATTGCGTCAGCTTTCCCTTTGTATCAAATGTTCAAATGTGTGTGAAATCGTATGAGAGTTAACTGCTAAGGTCATCAGTCTCTAAGCTTACACACTACTTAACCTACATTATCCTAAGGACAAACACACACACCCATGCCCGAGGGAGGACTCGAACCTCCGCCGGGACCAGCCGTTTCCCTTTGTGTCTGTTAGATTCTGAGGAGAGATGACACCCTGTCTTTTCGTGTTTGGAGGCGTTGGTTCACACAGACAAGCAGTAAGTGGCCTCTTGAGAGAGAGACAGAGACAGGAAGCGAGTCGGGAAATTGCTGATCAACACAATGCCACCACTTGGTGCTTTGTTTGGGGCTGCGAAACCGAAGGAGGTCGATATCCGGTTTGTGGTTCGTGATATTTAGTAATGTGATCTGTAATTAAGACATTGGGCTGTTTTGACCTTCTCGGTGGAGCCCTGACGATCGACACCCATCTAGGAGACCGCATGGCTACTACACTACTGGCCATTAAAATTGCTACACCAAGAAGAAATGCAGATGATAAAAGGGTATTCATTGGACAAATTTGGGTGCATAGAACCTGAGAAATCAGTACCCAGAGCAACCACCTCTGGCCTTGATACGCCTGGGCATTGAGTCAAACAGAGCTTGGATGGCGTGTACAGGTACAGCTGCCCATGCAGCTTCAACACGATACCACACTTCATCAAGAGTAGTGACTGGCGTACTGTGACGAGCCAGTTGCTCGGCCACCGTTGACCAGACGTTTTCAATTGGTGAGAGATCTGGAGAATGTGCTGGCCAGGGCAGCAGTCGAACATTTTCTGTATTCAGAAAGGCCCGTACAGGAGCTGCAACATGGGCTCGTGCATTATCCTGCTGAAATGTAGGGTTTCGCAGGGTTCGAATTAAGAGTAAAGCCACGGGTCGTAACACATCTGAAATGAAACGTCCACTGTTCAGAGTACCGTCAATGAGAACAAGAGATGACCGAGACGTGTAACCAATGGCACCCCATACCATCATGCCGGGTGATACGCCAGTGTGGCGATGACGAATACACGCTTCCAATGTGCGTTCACCGCGATGTCGCCAAACACGGATGCGACCATCATGATGCTGTAAACAGAACCTGGATTCATGCGAAAAAATGACGTTTTCCCATTCGTGCACCCAAGTTCGTCGTTGAGTACACCATTGGAGACGCCCCTGTCTGTGATGCAGCGTCAAGGGTAACCGCAGACATGGTCTCCGAGCTGATAGTCCATGCTGCAGCAAACGTCATCGATCTGTTCGTGCAGATGGTTGTTGTCTTGCAAACGTCCCCATCCTTTGACTCAGGGATCGAGACGTGGATGTACGATCCGTTACAGCCATGTGGATAAGATACCTGTCATCTCGACTGCTAGTGATACGAGGCCGTTGGGACGCAGCACGGCGCTCCGTATTACCCTCCTGAACCCAGCGATTCCATATTCTTCTAACAGTCATTGGATCTCGACCAACGCGAGCAGCAATGTCGCGATACGATAAACCGCAATCGCGATAGGCTACAATCCGACCTTTATCAAAGACGGAAACGTGATGGTACGCATTTCTCCTCCTCACACGAGGCCTCACGACAACGTTTCACCAGGCAACGCTGGTCAACTGCTGTTTGTGTATGAGAAATCGGTTGGACACTTTCCTCATGTCAGCTCTGAAAAGCTAATCATTTGCAGATCACAGCGTCTTCTTCCTGTCGGTTAAATTTCGCTTCTGTAGCACGTCATCTTGGTGGTTTAGCAATTTTAATGGCCAATAGTGTATATCGCGGTTCATTCCATTCGCTGCTAATTACCGTTATTATGTTACGGGGAGCAATGGTGAGGGATGCAATTATTATGCCTACCCAAGTGGGGGAACCCAATCTCCCGCAAACTCCCTGGTAAATGCCGTTATTATGTTATGGAGAGCAATTGTGAGGGGTGCAGTTATGATGTCTACCCAAGTGGGGGAACCCCATTTCCCGCAAACTGATTAAATAAAGAATATTTATGAATATATTATTGACTTTTACTTGAATTTTGTTTTGTGAGATGGTCTAAGCTCGCATGACAAGTTGGTGTTGGTCTGGCTGGCTACGGTTTTCGCGCCGCGCTCGTTGATTCAGCTGGGAAAATCCTGCATCCAGTCTGGACTTCACTCTGTGGTGATCTGCGGTCGCTGACGGACGTGGAAGTGCCGCCGCTTTGCGGGTCCCCCAGTTACGATCATGCCTCATGTAGCAAAGTACTGTGATAAAGTATTTAAAAATATTTTGCAGAGTCGTCTTCTGAGTTTCGACGTGGTGTTTAGCGGTCATATATTTTAGCGATGTATCCTTTTCATCCGAGTGATTTTACCGTAATGGATTTCCCTTCCACATGTACCTGAGAAGACAGAGCAGCGTTTTGTGTGCAAGTGTATTTGAAAAAAATCGTTTAAAGCAAAATTCGCGAATCTATTGCGGTGTTAACCATTTTACCTAATTTGTTGACACACGCAAATATTCCAGAGCAGTGGAAGTAGACTGAGGGGTTTCACAAGTGTGCCTCTATCTTTTTTTAGAGTCAGTGGCAGTATACAGCGCAAGACTAAAGGACAATACCGTGAAGAGATCATTTTGAGAGTGCATTTAGAGCCATATTCAGTCGGATTTAGTAACGTCTGAAGCAGTTCGTGCTCAAAGACAAGCGGATTTCTTACAAAAGCGCGCGTGTCTCTGGGGTGGTTTCACAAATGTGCCACCATCTTTTCTTTTTGAGTCTGTGCTCATGTGTCTTGGTAGTGGTATTACTCGGAATTGTTTAAATATTCTCACGTCATCTGCAAAGTTCGCTCTTTGTGCAGTGGTATGTTTATTTCCTGTGACATCTTCAAGTTATGTATATGACAATATTCCGCAACACCAAGTGCAATGATTCCCGAAGCAGTTCGTGAAATACAAGAAAGTGAGCCAGGAAGGCTGGGGTACTTTACAGTCCATGGTGGAATCCATCCTCAGACAGGCAGTTGACTTGGAAGGAAGGCGTCTTGCATGTGTCAGTACAGGGTTTTACAGGGTAAATGCTCCTTTGCAGTTTGGTCCAGCCACGATGGACGGCCATGCAAACCTGGCTGTGGGATGCTGCAGCAGGAGAAATAGAGAGCATGTGTTTCGACAAGAATTTGGTAGGTGCTTTTGTTTGGGATTAGTGTGACATCTGGTCTGTCAGTCATGGGACCCAGAATGACAGTGGCGCGTAGCGCGGCCACTGACAGACATGTCGGCCCCTTGCGAGGTCCACAGGTGCACCCCGACTCTGGGCAGTCTATGTGAGTGATGTTCTGTGGTGTCCAGTGGACAGGGGATGACGGTCGGTGGGTGCTTCGAGATCAAAATATTGTTAACAGTGTAATTACGTGTGATGGTTGTTTCTTTATGGTATTCCTTGCACGCTCAGAAAAAAAAGGAAAAGCGATCGATTTAATTCATTCTTTGTAACTCCAGCAACTCCTAAAACAGCAGAGAATGTTGAGCAAGAGAGATCCAACACCTGCAAAATTATTTTTTTTATAAATAAACAATATACCTTCCCCTTTGTAATTGGATTTTCTGTAATGAGATCCTTCCTCTCCAACACAGAGTCGCCAATTTCCGGGTAGGGGAGAGGACAGGGGAGTGTAGGGTTGGGGGATTTACCAGAGGGGGAAGGGTTAATTAATTGATAAATTTAATTAAGTAGTCAATCGAATTGATAGAGTGAGAGGATGCTATTTGTATAACTCAGGCCTGAAAGTGTGCCAGCATCAGCAAGAAGGAGCCGAAGGGTTAAAGATTTCCTGAGGGATTGGGAGAAGTGTGGGAGGGGAAGATGAGGGGTGCAGAACAATAGGTTAAAGACCTGTCAATCAAAATGAATGATTATCCCCAGGGAGTCATAATCCTCTTAGCAGAACAATAGGTTATGGACCTGTTAATCAAAAGACATCAATAGGTTTGCCCCTGATTACATACTTGCCCCTTATGTAGGCAACACAGACTAACAAATTGTGTGTGTGCCCGCTTTGCCCTACTACTTACCCTTTCATGTCCTTGACTATTAGATCATTAGTCTGGTTTCTGTACAAGCTGTCTCTACATCTGCATCTACATCATTACACTGTAATTCACAATTAAGTACTTGGCAGAGGGTTTACTGACCCATCATTAAGCTATTTCTCTACTGCTCCCACTCTCATACAGCGTGCAGGAAAAATAAACACTGAAATCTTTCTCTGTGCGCTCTGATTTCTCTTATTTTATTATGATTATCATTCCTCTCTATGTAGATGAGCGCCAACAAAATACGAGGGTTGGAACTTTAATAGTGACAACTATTTATTTACAGCTCTTACAAATTAGATACATGTTTCAGAGTTTTACTGACCTTCAAAGCAGTCACCAGCATTGTGTATAACCCGTCGCCAGCGATGTGGAAGTGCCAGTTGCGTTGACAGTTCCAGTGGCGCAATCTATTGCCCGACGAATTTGTAGCATTTCTAAAGCGAATGCCGTGAAGTGTTTCCTTCAGTTTAGAAATCGAGTTGAACTTACGAGGGCTTAAGCCAGGGGAGTGCAGTAGGTAGTATAGCACTTAGCAGCCCCATCACTCAAACAAAACAGTAACAGCTTGCACTGTACGTGCTTCAGCATTGTCCTGCAAGATGATGGTTAGGTTATGCAGAAAGTATCATCACTTCTGTCACTATGCTGTTCATTTTTGGAACACAACGTACGACCAGCTTAGAGACAGAAGTGATGACAATTTCTGCAGGACCTGACCATCATTTTGCAGGACAATGCTCAAGTACGTACAGTGCAGACTGTTACTGATTTGCTTGGCTGATGGGGCTGCTAAGTGCTATACCACCTACTGCACTCGCCTGACTTAAGCCCACGTAAGTTCAACTCGATTTCTAAACTGAAGGAAACACTTCACGACATTCGCTTCAGAACTGCTACAAATTCGTCGGGCAATAGACCGCGCCGCTCGAACTGTCAACACAAATGGCACTGCTAAGAGTATCCTACGACTTCCACATCGCTGGCAACGTGTTATATACAATGCTGGTGACTACTTTGAAGGTCAGTAAAACTTTGAAATATGTATCTGTTTTGTACGAGCTGTAAATAAATACTTGTATTAAAGTTCCAACCCTCGTATTTTCACACTATAAGCAGAAAGCTGGTGATTGAAATGTCATGAGAATATCCTGTCACAGCGCAAAATGCCGTTGTTTTAACGATTTCCACCCCAATTCACGTATCATATCTCTTCCCTCTTTCGCGAAAGCACGAAACGAGCTACCCTTCTTTGAACTTTTTCAATGTCCTCCGTCGATTCTATCTGATGCGCAACCCACACTGTAGAGCAATACTTCAGAAGAGGACGTACAAGCATAGTCTGGACAGTCCCTTTAGTAGATCTGTTGCTTTTTCTCAGGGTCCTGCCAATAAATCGTAGTCTTTGGTTTGCTCTACACGCAACATTATCTATGTGATCGTTCCAACTTCGTTACTCCTAATTACAATCCCTAAGTATTTAGCAGAATTTACTGACTTTAGATTTGTGTGATTTATCGTGTGACCGAAAATTAGCACATTCCTTTTGGTGTTCATGTGGATGACTTCACACTTTTCGTTATTTAGAGTCAATTGACACTTTTCGCATATCTTGTCTCAATCGCTTTGCAATTTGTTTTCAGCATCTGATGACTTTATAAGACGGTAGATGGCAGCATCATCTGCAAACATTCTAACACTGCTCCTCATATTGTCTCCTAAATTGTTTATGTAGATCAAGACCAGCCTATAACACTTCCTTGGGGAACGCTACTTCTGTTTTACTCGATGACATTCCGTCGGTTACAACGAACTGTGACTCTTCTGACAGGAAATCACAGATCTAGTAGCACAACTGAGACGGTACTCCATAGGCGCAATTTGAGGAACGGTGTCAAAAGTACTGTGGAAACCTAAAAATATGGAATTAATTTGACGTCCCCTGTCGATAGCACTCGTTACTTCGTAAGAATGAAGAGCTGGTTGTGTTTCATAAGAATGATATTTTCTGAATCCATGTTGGTTGTTTCTCAATAAATCGTTTTCTTCGAGGTAATTTCTAACGTACGAACAGAGTATAGGTCCTGTGTCACGCTGTATATTTACATCTACATCTACATGGATACTCTGCAAATCCCATTTAAGTTCCTGGCAGAGGGCCCATCGAACCACCTTCACAATTCTCTATTACTCCCATCTCGTATAGCGTGCGGAAAGAATAAACACCTATATCTTTCCGTACGAGCTCTGATTTCCCTTATTTTGTCGTGGTGGTCGTTCCTCCCTATGTAGGTCGGCGTCAACAAAATATTTTCTCATTCTGGGGAGAAAGTTGGTGATTGCAATTTCGTGAGAAGATTCCGTCGCAACGAAAAACGCTTTTCTTTTAATGATGTCCAGCCCAGATCCTGTATCATTTCTGTGACACTCTCCCATATTTCGCGATAATACAAAACGTGCTGCCTTTCTCTGAATTATTTCGATGTACTCCGTCAGTCCTATCTGGTAAGGATCCCACACGGCGCAGCAGTATTCTAAAAGAGGACGGACAAGCGTAGTGTAGGCAGTCTGTTACATTTTCTAAGTGTCCTGCCAATAGAGCGCAGTCTTTGGTTAGTCTTCCCCACAATATTTTCTATGTGTTCCTTCCAATTTAAGTTGTTGGTAATTGTAATACCTAGGTATTTAGATCAATTTACGGCTTTTAGATTAGACTGATTTATCATGTAAACGAAGTTTAACGAGTTCCTTTTAGCACTCATGTGAATGACCTCACACTATTCGTTATTTAGGGTCAACTGCCACTTTTCGCACCATTCAGATATCTTTTCTAAATCGTTTTGCAGTTTGTTTTGATATTCTTATGACTTTATTAGTCGATAAATGACAGCGTCATCTGCAAACAAGCGAAGACGGCTGCTCAGATTGTCTCCAAAATCGTTTATATGGATAAGAAACAGCAAAGGGGCTATAACACTACCTTGGGGAACGCCAGAAATCACTTGTTTTACTCGATCACTTTCCGTCAATTACTACTAACTGTGATCTCTCTGACAGGAAATCACAAATCCAGTCACATAACTGAGACGATATTCCATAAGCACGCAATTTCACTACGAGCAGCTTGTGTGGTACCGTATCAAAAGCCTTCCGGAAATCCAGAAATACGGAATCGATCTGAAATCCCTTGTCAATAACACTCAACACTTCATGTGAATAAACACCTACTTGTCTTTCACAAACTCGCCACCGCCTATCCTTTCGCAACACCGTTAGGTTTTTCGCAAAAATTTCGGCTGAGCTTATATCCGGCTTTAGCCAGCTATCAGTGCCTATAACGATTTGAGCATCAGTGCTTTCTACTAGCGCTTGAAGGTCTGGTACTTTCCCAACACAGCTACGAGAATTTACAACTGTTATCCCAATGGTTCCTGTATCTACGTTCTTTCTGTGTTCAGCCTGCACCCTTTGTGACTGAAGCCATTCTTGTTTTTTCCCGGGACCTTCTAACCAAAAAAAAAACAGTATTTTATTGCTATATCTCCATAATTTCGAAAGAAAGTGAATAGCGTCGAACTAGTAGTAAAAGTTACGATTATTTAAAAACAGAAAGGTGAAGTAGTAGTCTGACGTGGAACTGTGCCTCCAGTCCTTACGACGCGTGTAAATTGGCCGCCGGGAGCCCATGAAGTCGGCTGCCGGCACGGCAGAGCCATCTGCTGGCGGAACGCGGTATCTCGCCTACGCAGCCCCCTGGGACGTAACCTCAGCAGCCATCAGCGACGGACCGGCTCGGTAGGGGGCAGGTCCCAGGGGGTGATTGACGGCGCTAAACTACCCTGGCTGCCAGTAAACAAGGTCAGCCATCTCTGGCGGCGATGGGTCGCGTGTACCGGATTAATAACTACACGCGCCGGGTAAACACGCCGCCTGACTGATTGCGCCCCGGGAGGAAATTGGTGCGTTACTCTCTTCCACTCGGGTGCAGCGCGCCGCTGCGCCATATTTACTCAGTTCCGCGTTATGAGTACAAAGTGCAGCTCCGCCGCAAGCACTACTTGTAAAAAGATAACCGGCGTCTGGCAATGCGTCTCTAGCGCCTGTTTCTCATGACCTACAGTGGAAAAACTCCAGGGAAATACCGAAAGAGATATATAAAATCTTTTCTATTTACTTAATGTCGCTACTGTACAGACTGTATGACACCATATGCCTTTTCTATGTACACTGAATTTCTATTCGATATTCTCGCCACTACTTCACATAGCAATCTCTTAACGTTTTTGCCTACTCTTCTGCCTGTCGGCTGATTATACGTGGGTGTACCAAACACAATCCGACATTTTAAACTAGCTTCTGTGATAGTGGACGGAGTTCGGAACGACTATGGGAGAATGTTGGTGGTGAAATATGGAACGGCATTTTGACACAGCAGTTAGCGTGACACAAACGATCGAACAGGCTACCATGTGCTAGCAAGAGGTAAACAAATCTGTTGCACAGCTCTTAACCATCAAATTTTTCCCAGACATGCGGAACATTTCAGTAGGCAGCGAGCACAGTTTGAGGAAGAAACCAGTTGGCAGATGCAATTATACAAACGGCGTAAAATAAACTGCTCAAAAGGATTAGGAGAATGCCTATATCAACATCTGCTACACTATGTGATCAAAAGTATCCGGACACCCCCAAAAACATACGTTTTTTATATTAGGTGCAGTGTGCTGCCACCTACTGCCAGGTACTACATATCAGTAACCTCAGTAGTCATTAGACATCATGAGAGAGCAGAATGGGGAGCTCCGCGGGACTCACGGACTTCGAACGTGGTCAGGTGATCGGGTATAACTTGTGTTATACGCCTGTACGCGAAATTTCGACACTCCTAAACATCCCTAGGTCCACTGTTTCCGTTGTGATACTGAAGTGGAAACGTGAAGTGACATGTAAAGCACAAAAGCGTACAAGCCAACCTCGTCCGTTGACTGACAGAGACCGCCGACAGTTGAAGAGGGTCGTAATATGTAATAGGTAGACATCTATCCAGAACACCACACAGGAATTCCAAACTGCGTCAGAATCCATTGCAAGTACTATGACAGTTAGGTAGAAGGTGAGGAAACTTGGATTTCATGGCCGACCGGCTGCTCATAAGCCACACATCACGCCAATAAATGCCAAACGACGCCTCGCTTGGTGTAAGGAACGTAAACATTGGACGATTGAACAGTGGAAAAACTTTGTGTGGAGCGACGAATCACGGTACACAATGTGGCGATCCGATGGCACGGTGTGGGTATGGTGAATGCCCGCTGAACGTCACCTGCTAGCGTGTGTAGTGCCAACAGTAAAATTCGGAGGCTGTAGTGTTATGGTGTGGTCGTGTTTTTCACGGAGGGGGCTTGCACCCCTTGTTGCTTTGCGTGGCACTGTCACAACACAGGCCTGCAGTGGTGTTTAAGCACCTTCTTGCTTCCCACTGTTGAAGAGCAATTCGGGGATGCTGACTGCATCTTTCAATACGCTCGAGGTCTGCCCCCGGTAGCTGAGGGGTCAGCGCGACAGATTGTCAATCCTAAGGGTTCGGGTTCGATTCCCGGCTGGGTCGGAGACTTTCTCCGCTCAGGGACTGGGTGTTGTATTGTCCTAATCGTCATCATTTGATCCCCATCGACGCGCAAGTCGCTGAAGTGGCGTCGAATCGAAAGACTTGCACCCGGCGAACGGTCTACCCGACGAGAGGCCCAAGTCACATGACATTTATTAACACGATCGAGCACCTGTTCATAATGCACGGCCTGTGTCGGAGTGGCTACTCGACATTAACATCCCTGTAATGGACTGGCCTGCACAAAGTCATGCCCTGAATACTATAGGAAACCTTTGGGATGTTTTGGAACGCCGACTTCGTGCCAGGCCTCACCGACCGGCATCGATACCTCTCCTCTGTGCAGCACTCAGTGAAGAATGGGCTGCCATTCCCCAAGAAATCCTCCAGCACCTGATGGAACGTATGCCTGCGAGAGTGAAAACTTTCATCAAGGCTAATGGTGGGCCACACCATATTGAATTCCAGCATTACCGATGGAGGGCGCCACGAACTTGTAAGTCACTTTCAGCCAGGTGTCCGGATACTTTTGATCACATAGTGTATGTTAAATAAATTTTGATGTAGGCAGTAACTGTGGTATATGTGCACACCCTGACAGCTTCGCTTTCAATGTATGCAACAACCACAGCCATCTGCCAAGTATTGGCTATGTTGTTCATTACAGTATCAGGTGACCACTCAGAAGGATGTGAGTACCGGTGTCCTACTGTTCTCTAGTGAGGTACACGGACGGTGTTTTATTCAACCAAGCTCATACAATGTGATATCTTAACGCAGTGCCAGTTGCAAGGATAGTCTGTTTCGTCGAAGAAGGTTGCACTTGTCGTCGTGGCGCTGTAGATGCCAGTGCCTCTCCATCTGTCGTCCACAGGTTGTGGACATGCTACAGGGAGACCGGCCAATACACAAGGTGAGCTGGAGAAGGTCCCCGAGCCATTACAACCCAACGTAAAGATCGGTATGGCTCCATCTTCGTGTTACGGCGTCGTATGGCTACCACTGGAGCACTGCAAGACGATCTCAGAAGGGACATTTTGGCCACTGTGTTGGGTCAGACTGTAAGGAACAGGTTACGAGGAAGGAGTACGGCACCTGGCGCTACAATGTCTTGCAGTTGGCCTTCAGTTCTGCCGTTCACATGTCAACTAGCAACGTCGTCACTGGCGAAACGTTTTATTTACAGAAGAGTCCAAATTACCTCTGACGTAAGTTGATGGCCGAGTTTGAGTATGGAGACGCCGTGGTCCGAGGTACCTGCCATATGTCAAGTAAAGCGACAGATTCGGATAAGGTTGTGTGTTATTGTGGAGAGGCAACAGTTTTGACAGTCGTGTGGATGTTTTTGTTGTCCATGGTCGTCTTACCGCGAGGCAGTAAATCGAAGAGATTCTGTTGGACTACCTGGGGGCTCCTGCACACGGTGGTGGCCGTGAATTCCTTTCCATGAGCCGGCCGCGGTGGTCTAGCGGTTCTAGGCGCTCAGTCCGGAACCGTGGGACTGCTACGGTCGCAGGTTCAAATCCTGCCTCGGGCATGGATGTGTGTGATGTCCTTAGGTTGGTTAGGTTTAAGTCGTTCTAAGTTCTAGGGGACTGATGACCACAGATGTTAAGTCCCATAGTGCTCAGAGACATTTGAACCATTTGAACCTTTCCATGAACGATAATGTCAAGGGCCATGTGGCGGGTGTCATCAGTGATGTCTTGCGAACGCTGGACATTGAAGTAATTGAACAGCCAGTGCGATTCCCGGCCTTAGCCCCATTGTGCGTTTGTGGCACATGCTTAAAAGACGTGTCCATGGTCGTCCTGTTCCACCTCAGACTCTCCAAGAACTCTCGAGAGCTCTCATTGAAGAATAGGAAAGGATACCTCAGGGTGAGCTCCATAGAGACGTATGCAGCGTGCCACGTAGGTTTCAAGTGGTGATAAACGCTCGAGGAAGGCATACACGTTTTTGAAGTTGTCAAAGTTCAGCGAATAGCGCCCGGCGTGACGGGAAGAACGACTCTTTTTACTTTGTTTTGGACACCCGTCGGACTTTTTTTCTTTTAGTCATCAGTTTTCTGGTTTGGTTCTTATTTTGCTAATGAACGAGGGCGTAAGATGTTTGTTTTCTTGTGTACTTAATTAGTGAAAGGTGAACCTATAACTTGGTAACACACGCAGTACTCGAATATTATTTAGTGTTGAATGGCAGACGCTTGAATTCATGTTCCCGTAATTCTTTTGAGCAGTGTATTTGTGGCAGGATGGGTAGCTGTGGAAAACTTACCTCACCAAAGACGACAACGAACAAACATCAAATCACACAACATTCGTTGTTGTATAGAACCATCTTGCAGAAGATCGGCACACCTTTCCAGAATTACTTTTGCGGTAGCAATATGCTATGGAAATACCCAAGCCATCCTTACTGACAGACTCATCTGCGGAAATTGCCCGCTACGCTCTTGGCTTTTTCATCGAGGGAAAAAGCTGGAGGAAATTCGTTGAGCAATTCTAGAAAATACTGCTTACAGTCTAATTTCTTCACCTTGCGACTACCATACGTTTAGACCGCTGAAACATAAACTTGGAGGACATAGGTTTGATGACAACTCAGTCGTAGAAGATTTCTTGCGCAAATGATCAAGCATAAGTGTCCCTACACTACCTGAGGATGGCATCAGGAAGTTGCCAATTCGATGGTAAAAACTTGTCGCAAACTCAGGAGACTATGTAGTAAATGATGACGTATTATTGTTTCAGTTGATTCAAAAAACTTTACAAAAACATTTCCAGCTAATATTTGATCACCCCTCGTGTAATTACTATTCTGTAATGATTCTTCCAGGAGTAGGAGGACTCGTCGCGTGGAATTCTTCTCCATCAGTTCTGGCGCCAATATTCGACTTCTGCATCTTTATCTACGAGCATATGAGAACTCTAAAATTCACACAGCCGTTTTGGACAAAGGATTAATAGCACCACTTTCAGGTCATTTCTCGACTTTTCCATTCTCGAAAACGTGTGAGATCTGATTTCTATTATTTGTATTTATTACGATGATCATGTCTCCGCGTGCAGGTGGGAATCAACAGAATACGTCGACATTTGGAGGACAAACTTGCTAATTGAAATGTTGTGAAAAGATCTCGCCACAATAAAAAAAGGTATCTGAACTCTGACACACACTGTACCCTGTTTAGCGATAGTAAAAAAAAGAACATGGCTGCAACCGTTCTACCCTACTTCTATATCTGTACATCGAACAACCAATTCCGGCAATGAGGTGGCGATTAAAATTCATGGTGAAAGAAGGTCAAGATGAGATTCGCTGATAACATTGCTGTCCTGAGTGGAAGCGAGAAAGTACACTCTAAGACAAAAAAAAAACTGGTGCACCGCAAGAAGTCATCCAAATAAGACTGAAATCGGTAGATATGATGTACATGTCCAGACAACAAATAATTGAAATTTCAGAAAAGGATGATTTATTCAAGATACAGGGCTTCCAAAATTGAGCAAGTCAATAGCGCGTTGGTCCACTTCTGACTCTTACGCGAGCTGTTATTCAGCTTGCCACTGATTGGCAGAATTGTTAGATGCCCTCCTGAAAGATATCGATCCAAATTCTGTGCAATAGGCTCGTTAGATCGGCAAAATCCCGAGCATGTTTGAGAGCCCTGCTCATAACGTTCCAGAGTTCACAGATGGAGAGAGATGAGGTGACAATGCTGGTCAAGATATGGTTTGGCAAGCATGAAGATAAGCAGTACAATCACTCGCCGCGTGTGATCGGGCATTATCTTGCTGAAATGTAAGCCTCCGATGGCTTGCCAATAAGAGCAACAAAACTAGGTGTAGAACATCGTCGAAGTACCGCTGTGATGTGAGGGTGCCTCAGATGACAACCAAAGAAAAGAAGCTGCACTCCACACCATTACTTAAGGCTATTGGGTCGCATGGCAGACAACAATCAGATTGGCATTCCACCACTGTTGCCGGCCGCTGTGGCCGAGCGGTTCTAGGGGCTTCAACGGCTGCTACGGTAACAGGTTCGAATCCTGCCTCGGGCATGGATGTGTGTGATGTCCTTAGGTTAGTTAGGTATAAGCAGTTCTAAGTCTAGGGGACTGATGACCTCAGATGTTAAGTGCTTAGAACCGTTTGAACCACCATTGTCTGAGGCATGTACAAACACGTCTTCGCTAGTCATCAGGGCTCAGTTCGAAGCGGGACTCATCACTAAAGACAATTCTAATCCAGTCGAAGAGATCCCAGGTCGAAATGTGTCTGGAGACGCACTGGACACGTGGGATATCAACGTGACTGTCGCTTACGTTACGGCTTGACAACCAGGACTGATGGTTTGGGGTGCCATTTCTTTTCGTAGCAGGACCCCTTTGGTTATCGTCCGCGGGATCCTTACAGGACAGCAGGACGTCGATGGCTTTCGAGGCCCCGGTCCGTTGCCCTTCACGGTAAGCCACTCTGAGCTGATATTTCAGGAAAGTAATGCAAGTCCCTAGGCGGTGAGAATTCCTGCATGCAATATGTCTTCGTGCTTGCCAAAGCCTACCTTGCCCAACAATGTTGCCGGCTCTCTCCCCAACTGAGAACGTTTTGTAGCGTTGTGGGTAGACCCCTCCCACCAGCTCGTGATTTTGGCGATCCATCGCGCCAATTGGACAGTGTGCTTGGCACGGTATTTCTCAGGAGGACACCCTACGACTGTGTCAATCAATGTCAAGCGGAATAACTGCTTGCATAATAGTTAGACGTGGACCAACGGGTCGTTGACTTGCGCAATTTGTGAAGCTCTTCCTTTTTGCCGGCTGGGGTGGCCGAGCCGTTCTAGGCGCTACAGTCTGGAACCGCGCGACCTCTAAGGTCGCAGGTTCGAATCCTGCCTCGGGCATGGATGCGTGTTATGTCCTTAGGTTAGTTAGGTTTACGTAGTTCTAAGTTCTAGGGGACTGATGACATCAGAAGTTAAGTCCCATAGTGCTCAGAGCCATTTGAACCATTCTTCCTCCTGAATAAACCATTCAGTTATTCTGAAATTGTTGTAATTTGTTTGTCTGTGCATGTACATCACATTTATCGATTTCCAACCTATTCGGATAATTTCTTTGTCTTGTGTCGTTTATTATTTTTCTTGGAGAGGAATTTCAGAGCATTCTGAGCGAAATTATCTAGTGAACACCGAATCTGGACTGAGAGTAAACCGAAGAAAGACGAAAGCGATGAGAGGTAACAGACAGGAGATTGATGATAAAATTAACATCAAAAATGGGGACCACGAAGCAGGAGTTCGGCTACCTTGCAAGTAAAATAATCCGCGACGGACGAAGCCGGGAGGACATAAAAAGCAGACCAGCGGAGGCAAAGAGGGCATTCCTGAAGTAAAGAAGTCTGCTAATATCGGACGTTGGCCTCAATTCGAGGAAGAAATTTCTGAGAAGGTACGTCTAAAGCACAGTGTTGCGTGGAAGTGAAACATGGTCCGTGGGGTAAGCTGAGATGAAGAGAAACAAAGGATCTGAGATGTCACGCTAAAGAAAAATGCTGACAGTTAAATGGACTGACGCGGTAAGAAATGAGGAGCTGCTTCGGAAAATCGCCGAGGATAGAAATTTGTGGAAAACATTGACAACAAGAAGGGTCAGGTAATAGTGCATGTGCTATTAAAGCAGTAAAAAAATCTATGTTACTAGAGGATCTGCACAGGCTAAAAACTAGGTTAACACAAAGGCTGGAGGATCGCACGGGACAGAATGTAGTGGCGGGCCGCATCAAACCAGTCTGATGACTGTCGACCAACAAAGAAATTTAAACCGCTGCCGAGTTTCGGACGTTTTCGACGTCCTCCACCAATCCTACCGTTAAGCATATCATAACGCGGAGCAAAAGACTAGCATTATGTAGGAGTCTCTTTAGCAAGACAACGTGCTGAAAAGTAAAGCCTCCGAATTGTCTATGTGAAACTCTTAAAACTGTCTGCATAAAACAAGGTTTATTAATATTCTGCATCTTTATTCTTCATGTCTGCATATTTATTTCACAACATATTTATTTTACCCTGGCGACCATCACATTTCTCCCAACGATAGACTAATTAGTTGATACAGTCACTGAAGGATATTGGACTTTGTTGAGAGAGCCGCAACCACACCTCTACTTGCATCGCTTAATCGCTACCAAAGTGAAGTAGTCGAAGGTGTTCTTTAAATTCTGGAAGCAGATAAAAATGTGATGGGGCCAAGTCGGGACTGTATGGACGATGGTTGATGACAGTGAACCCAAGGCGACAGATTGTTGCATATGTGGCAGCGCCCGCGTGTGGTCTGGCGTTGTAATGCTGAAGGAGAGGGTGCTCTCGAATTCCATTTCGAATTCGAAACTCCAGCACACCATGCTGTTTCTCACGCACCGCATATTCACGTTACTCACCACCGTGTAACTCGGTACAATTCGGAACGCTCCAGCGGCAGAGTGCTGCAAATACAAAGACGTGAAGATCAAATGTGTAGAATTTTAAGAACGTTTGCTTTACGTAAAAATCTTAAAGAGTTTTCGCATAAACAATTGGGAGACCTTATGACAAGCATGCCTTCATAATTATTTGCTATGAATCAGTAAGGCATCTCCTTTACACAAAAATATTTTCATGTGGTCGTTCTGACTGACGTACCACATATTATGCATATTACTCGCGCAAGTTTTCCACTTTGATTAAGCAAGTATAAGCCCTTTGTCCTTAAAGAGCTCCTAATTGTAGTGTATAACATGGCGCTATGTAACGTAGCTACATCGGTGAGTGAGACACTGTGTGCTGCATTCCCTCATAAAAGTGGAAGCACAAATTCGAAAAGTTCGTCCGCACATGGGGCACCCTCTCTTTGAGCAAGACAATGCCAGACCACACGCCAGCGCTGTGACATATGCAACCATCCGACGCTTTGGGTTCACTGTCATCAACCATCGTCCATACAGTCCCGACTTGACCCATCCGATTTTCATCTGTTTCCAGAATTTAAAGAACATATTCGACGACTTCACTTTGGTAGTGAGTAAGCGATGCAAGTCCCGACTTGGTCCCATCCCATATTCATCTGTTTCTAAAACGTAAATAACACATCCGAGGATTTCATTTTGACAGTGATGAAGCTGTGCAAGCAGAGGTGAGGTTGTGGTTTCGTCAACAAAGTCGAACGTTCTACAGTGACGGTATCAACAAACTAGCCTCTGATTGGGAGAAATGTGTTCTTCGCCAGGGTTATAATGTTGAGAAATAATTATGTACAGATGAAGAATAAAGACGTAAAATATCACTAAGTCAGTTTCATTTGAAAAGCTTCAAGAGTTTTTACATAAATCATTCGGAGGAATTACTTTTCAGCCCACCCCTGTATACTTGTATTTTTTTAGTGTGCTATCAATAGAACACTTTCTATGTGATAAAAGTTTAAGTAGTTTGCTATTCTAATTCCGAGGTATTCAGTTGAAACTGTAGTATTTAAATTTGTGTTATTTATCGTGCAACATTAATGTAATGGAATTTCTTCAGTGCTCATGTGGAGGACCTCACTTTTCATTGTTTGGTATCAATTTGTTCTTTTTTCATCTTGCAGATATCTCGTCTAAATCATTTTGCGATTAGTTTTGAAATTTTGATGACTTTACTTGACGATAAACAACAATATCATCTGGAAACAATCTAAAAGGGCTCCTCAAATTGTCTACTAAATACAGTACATATATTAAGAAAAACAGAGTACTTGTTACACCTCGCTCAGGAAGTTAAGTACTACATACTGTGACCTTGCTGATAGTAATAACGAATCCAAGTTACGCGTCTGAGAAGATGCTCCATAGACATGCAGTTGAATTAGAAGCCATTTGCAATGAATGGCATCAAATATATAAATTTAAGAATACGGATCAACATTACATTCCCTGTCGATGGCATTCATTACTTCTCGTGAATAAAGAGCCAGTTGTCTTTCAGAAGAACGGTGTTTTCTGAATCCGTGTTGGTTATGTGTCGATAGACACAATAGGCTTAAATCCAGACCTCTCCACAGTGCTGCACTGAACGTCTGTTGGTGTTGATCCGACTGTTAGATGAGAACGATCAGCTTATTGAAGCTTATTTCTGTTAATTTACTGGGAATTTATTCATAGTTACTGATGCTGTTAATGACATTATCACAATAATGAAACAAGACGTAAAAAATGTATCTCTCTCTCTCTCTCTCTCTCACACACACATACACACACACAAACACACACACACACACAGACACCCACACACACACACACACACACATACACACACACACACACACGCACACACACACACACACACTTCTTTAACAATGACACATCCAGAAAATTACATGTGTAATCAAGGTAAAAATAAATACCTGTGAAGAAAGTACACTGTTTCTCCAGTTGCGAATGCGACAATGACTTTTGTACACTGATAACTCGGCGAACATGCTTGTAAGGGTCATTTCAGGCTTACACCGCGCAAGCGTTATCACTTCACGGCAAGAAGGGCTGTCAACACCAAAAGTTTCCCATTGAATTGACGTGCACCTCATCGATGTCATCGAAAGTTCAGGCTGTATAGTGAGACGTAAAGAACCCAATACTTTCTCGGAGTGGTCGGCCTTGGTCAACAACATCGGCTGATGATCGCTTGGCTACAGATTATGGCTCGTAGGTACGCAGGCGAGAAAACAGCACAACGGGGTGCTCCCTTTTGAGAAGCAAGTGGAAATGCTGCATCCACTCATTCAGTAAGCACACAATCAGTTAGGCCTCTAGGCGCCCATTACGCTCGACAATACAACTCTCCGGCAACTTGGTGCAAGACGATGATCAAGTGGACACGAAGAATTTAACAGGGGATGTGTACTTGAGGTTCTCTTCACCGACACAGTCCAGGATTTATCTAACGCTCGAGAATCGCCGTAGAGATGTATGAAAGTGACCATGCAGTCCTCCCAATGGAGAAGGGAAGTGGCTCAGTCATGTTTTGGGCCAGTGTTACGTAAAGATGTCTGACATCTCTCACCGTTATCCAGGGTTGTACAGTACTGAGACGGGATCCACCAACATAATGTCCAGCTGAACGGTCAGTATTTCAGCACTTCGAACGTCTTTTAAGACGGTAATGCACGGGCACTCTGCTCCTACGTCGTGAATACCTTCCTACAAGAGCTAGGTACAAACGAAATTTAATGGTGTGCATTATACGCTAACATAAACCCCACTGAACATGCATGGGGCCAGCTCAGACATGCAGCATATGGTCGCAAGAATCCTCCTTCACAGTGGATGGCTTCAGGAAGGCCACCGTGGAAGATTGGAATAGACTTGAGAATGTACGAGGGCTATTCGGAGGTCTGAACGATCGCGAAATGGAAACGAGAGTGAAAATCCGACGAAGCTTTGCATAGATGGTTGGACAATGCCTCAAGTGTGGCCTTCGATAGCGTCACGTCGCTCTTTTCAGTTTTGTGAGCACTGCGAGCGCGTAAAAATGTCGAGAAAATAGTGTCTGCCGCCAAGTGTGAGTGCCTGTGAGAGATTTCCCCTGATTTCATGAAGCCCAGCTGTCATGCGTTTCCTTCTTTTCTTCATGACAATTTTCAGTCGCACACTGCAGGGGCACTAAGGACGCTGCTGCAGCCCTTCCGGTGGGAGATGTTTGCTCACGCACTATGCTTACCTCCGTCTGATTTTGATCTCTGCTGACACGAACTGCTGGATGTGAAGACAACATCTTGGCACAGATAGCACGGCAACGATTTTAATGTATTTGTGACACCGGGGTAAAAGAGACGCCTTGTTGAAGTTCTATGACCTTTATTTGCAAACGCTGTAGTCGACGTTGTCGCGGATGTTGCAGGTGGGTCAATATTACGGGTTTTCCACATCTTACGGGGACGTAAACGAGTTGCTTTTGACTGTGCAAATGCCTGTTTCAGAGGTGTTGCAAACAGGGCAGCATCTGTGCGCACTGTGGAATCTGGTTCGATCTGCTTGCCTTCAAACGAGGACACTCTTGTGTTGTTACTGTATGGAGCACAGAGGAAATGGAGCTCTTTTCTTGAGAGGAAAGGGCAGGCATGCGCTGTGCTTACAGGGTGGTGGATGGTATTGCTCACGCTTCCCAACGTCTGTACCTCCGACGGTTTCCGAATCATCAAGTGCCACATCCACGCACAACCATCCACAGATCTCTACGACAGACATCTTCACTTGAGGTACGTTTTCCACTGGAACATTCTCGTAATGGCACATGAGCATTTAAGGCCTACTTCGAAACGCCGTGTATTCATTTTGTGTTGCAGGTGCGAAAGCATGACGGACGTGGCCGTTAACGCACAGTGCGTACACCACGGCTTGAAGAGTAGGCGTTAGAAAACACGCCCTCAACAAGCTCGCGGTGTGTTGCACGGGAAATGAGTGTAAGCCATTCCACAATTTGGCGTGTTTGGCCTGAAGATGATTTGCACCCCTACCGCCTTCAGATGCTTCAGGTCCTTAAACCAGACGATTTTCCACGTCGAATTGAATTCTGCCAGTGGTTCTCGCAAAGGTGTCCCCATTCAACCGAACTTTTCAAACCGTCTACTTTTTATGGACGACGCATCCCTTACACGAGAGGGTATGTTCAACAGCCACAGTCAACGCGTTTGGTCACGGGAAAATCCGAACGCCGCCTTTGTTCGTGCTCACCAAGATCGCTTTGCTGTCAACATTTGGGCCGGCTTGGTGGACGATAATGTGGACGATCCATACATGTAGCCCCGGTTACTTAACCCAAACAAATACTTAAACCCTTTTACGAGAAACTCTGCCAGAGTTGCTCGAATATGATCCACTGAAAGTGCGATAGTTGATGTGGTAGTAACACGATAGTGCGCCTGCGCAGTTCGTACATGCTGTGTGAATGCATTTGGATGAAACCTTTAGTGGGAAGTGTATAGGATGCAGTGCGCCGGAGGCATAGCTTGCATGTTCCCCCGACTTGACGCCCACTGATTTTTTTCTTCTGGAAACACCTGAAATAACTGATAGCCCGCATTATGGCAGTCTCCAATGCAATTTCCATTTTTCCAGGAGAGTTTGAAAGAGTTCTACAGTCACTCCAGTGTCATTGCACGACGTACATTCAAGCAGGAGGGCGTGATTTCGAACACATTTTGTAACTGTTTCCAAATAAAGGTTATAAAACTTCACCCCAACTTGTCATTTAGCTTGACACCACAGAAACACTGAAACCGTTGTGCTGCAAACTAGCTACCATGACGGCGAGCATGGCGTATTGAGTGCCTATCCTCTTGGCGGCGCGCGACGCTGTTCAAGGACGCCTTGCGGACATGGGTTGTTACGTGAATTATGCTTGGTATGACCCACTATAACAGTCCTCTCATTTTCTATATTCAATTCTGATACAGACTGTATATTAACATTAGATCATACTTACGATCCAACATTGGATTAATCATTTCACTGATTGTTACTGCCTGACACCACGTACTAACAGTCTGGGCGCTAATTACAGCTGAGTATTGACGGAAATTGCCGAGTGACCATGCCTTCCTCAGAAGCCGCTATCGGCTAAGGAGGGACTGGGAAATATCTTGTCGTATTCTGCAGGGGCACACATTTATTCCCCTGAAAGAGAACAGTGCATGGCGGCGGTGATTTATGACGCTAGACGCCGCAGATCCCCAAACCGCTGACAGAATGGGCAGGAGGTGCTCTCTGGCGAGAGGAAAAATTTTCAGAATAGCGTACATGGAGAAAGAGTGTCGGGAGCGAAAGAATGCGAGAGGGCATCCTTTTGGCACAAAGGAATCTGCGAGTTCACAAACGGTGCTCGCTAGCTGTACTCTGTAGAATTTTCTGACGACCATTTCTGGAACACGTTTCAGCCGATAAAAGCAGAGACGCGTTAAGGACGGTAAATGAAGCACTCTGGAGATTCCTCTGAAGGATTATGAGCTTCAGCTGATAGGCCGGCAGATTCATGACCCGTGTAGTAGGAGATAAAGATTTTGTAACGGCCACTGGGATTCGTCGCCTGGAGCGCAAACGTAGACGCCACGTGTCCAACTGGGAGCAGCGTATGGCAGGAAAAAGAGGCTTCCCTGCCGACAGTGATCGAAAGCACTTGCCTCTGAAGCCAGCTACAAGGGACTTCGCTAGCGATGGCTACAGCGGAGGAGCTGGCGGTCGAATTTTAAGAGGTGTTGCTTTCGACACAGGAAGTCGTTTCTCTCAGACATAGTTGTTATTCCATTTACTCGAGTGACGATTTGTTAGGTCTCTGCGGAGTATGACACACAGTGAAGTGCTTCTTTTCTGGAGAACACTTGGGTCCTTCTGTTCTTGACTAGTGAGCTAACAGAAATCTTGATTTGTGTTCAATCTTATACTGAGGTAATTTCAGCCCTGTGAATTTGCGGGCGGCATATTGCGTCCCCTATGCAATACGCTGAAAGCAAGGGGAAACTACGGCCGTAATTTTTCCCGAGGGCATGCAGCTTTACTGTATGGATAAATGATGATGGCGTCCTCTTGGGTAAAATATTCCGGAGGTAAAATAGTCCCCCATTCGGATCTCCGGGCGGGGACTACTCAAGAGGACGTCGTTATCAGGAGAAAGAACACTGGCGTTCTACGGATTGGAGCGTGGAATGTCAGATTCCTTAATCGGGCAGGCAGGTTAGAAAAATTAAAAAGGGAAATGAATAGGTTAAAGTTAGATATAGTGGGAATTAGTGAAGTTCGGTGCCAGAAGGAGCAAGACTTTTCATCAGGTAAATACAGGGTTATAAATATAAAATCAAATAGGGTAATGCAGGAGTAGGTTTACTAATGAATAAAAAAATAGGAGTTCGGGTAAGCTACTTCAAACAACATAGTGAACGCATTATTGTGGCCAAGATAGACACGAAGCCCACGCCTACTATAGTAGTACAAGTCTATATGCCAACTAGCTCTGCAGATGACGAAGAAATTGAAGAAATGTATGATGAGATAAAAGAAATTATTCAGATAGTGAAGGGAGACGAAAATTTAATAGTCATGGGTGACTGGAACTCGACAGTAGGAAAAGGAGGAGAAGGAAACGTAGTAGGTGCATATGGATTGGGGGTAAGAAATGACATTGTAATTCTGTCAGAGACAGCAAAGGACTTGGAAGAGCAGTTGAACGGAATGGACAGTGTCTTGAAAGAAGAATATAAGATGAACATCAACGAAAGCAAAACGAGGATAATGGAATGTAGTCGAATTAAGTCGGGCGATGCTGAGGGAATTAGATTAGGAAATGAGACACTTAAAGTTGTAAAGGAGTTTTGCTATTTGGGGAGCAAAATAACTGATGATGGTCGAAGTAGAGAGGATATAAAATGTAGACTATCTATGGCAAGGAAGGCGTTTCTGAAGAAGAGAAATTTGTTAACATCGAGTATAGATTAAAGTGTCAGGGAGTCGTTTCTGAAAGTATTTGTATGGAGTGTAGCCATGTATAGAAGTGAAACATGGACGGTAAATAGTTTGGACAAGAAGAGAATATAAGCTTTCGAAATGTGGTGCTACAGAAGAATGCTGAAGATTTGATGGGTAGATCACATAACTAATGAGGAGGTATTGAATAGGATTGGGGAGAAGAGGTGTTTGTGGCACAACTTGACTAGAAGAAGGGATCGGTTGGTAGGACATGTTCTGAGGCTTCAAGGGATCACCAATTTAGTATTTGATGGCAGTGTGGAGGGTAAAAATCGTAGAGGGAGACCAAGAGATGAATACACTAAGCAGATTCAGAAGGATGTAGGCTGCAGTAGGTACTGGGAGATGAAGAAGCTTGCACAGGATAGGGTAGCATGGAGAGCTGCATCAAACCAGTCTCAGGACTGAATAACACAACAACAACAATGCAGGCGGAGCACTGCAGGCACGTAACGTATATCATCTGCACAGTGGCTAACGCCCCAGCGAGCAGATCATCGGTTTAGTATAAATGCTGTCCGTACTTGAGTAGGTGATATGCGTACTCCAGTTCGGCGGATAGGGAAATAGTCACACTACATGTGTTGAGTTTACTTGCCCGCTCACCGGTAATCAGTGACAGCCAAGTTTGCGCCTCTCTAATGACGTCAGGACACAGTCTAAAGTTACACTTATAGCCTGCCAATCTGGAAGTTATATCTTGGGTAGAATTCGACATCGTGTATTTGATATTGGTATGATTTTTGTATTCTACAAGTTTTTTTAAGAATAATCGAGTTATAGTATCCCGCTGTAATTCATTCTTCTAGTATCCCGATAGCAATAACTGGTTTGGCGTATTAAACTGAAGTAAAAAAAAAAAGAACTTAAATGACCATTTGGCATTGAGCCAGAGAGGCCCCATTTGGGGATGTTCGGCGGTCGAGTTGCAAGTCTGATTCAGGTGACACCACATTGGGCCACTTGCTTGTCGGTGATGATGAGGACAACACAACACCCAGCCCACGAGCGACGAAAACCTCCAACGCGGGCGGGCACCGAACCCAGGCCTGCTGCATGGTAAGTAAACATGTTACCACGCAGCTAAGCAGGCGGACGTATGCTGAAGTGTAGTCAAATCACAACCCGTTACTTCATTTTATGGAGATCCTTAGTGTAGGTTGTCAGTGGCGGGGTCTGTATAATATTTACATGCGTGGGAAATCAATTGTGAGGAAACATTTGGGCAGTCACACATACATATTCCGTACGTTATATACACCAGTGGTTTGGAATTGAGCCACAATACTTCTCTGGACGACATGGCAACAGTCCGCTCCACTTGCGTTACCAACCCAACCCACTTTCCTAACTGTGCAGGCGCTATTTATACGCATCTTGACTCGCCTGGTTATCGTGTAGACGTCTCACGTGTTAACATAGTCACCCCATTGGAATACTGAAGTGGTAACACGGATTTCAGAACGCTTCTGGTTTCTGACTGGTTGATCGTAGTGATGTATTGGGCCTGACGGGTTGGTGTAATACTGAACAGCTGCTTGCTGCAATGAGCAGCGGTTGTGCTGTCTTCAGTCGATAGATGAACTGGCTAGAGGTTTTTCAGTTGTTTTTACAGCCGATATCTTTTATATCTTCAGCGACACTCTTTTGCTACGTTTCATGTCATTAGATAGATGTAACATCTTATTCCGAGAATGGGTGATGCCGTTACTGCTGTCTCAAACTTCTCACTTGCTCATAGTTCATGGGCGATTCTGCTCTGTCCCTCATAACTTGTTACATTTCAGTTGGGCAGTTAAAAATAAACAAACTAGAAAGTTTCTATTTACTCTCAGCTGTCATACATCTTCCTGTGAGAGTATTTCCAATATATTTTCAGGCAACGCCGAACCCCGCGGCGTGTACAGCCATGCACTCTGCCTAGCTTTTCGGATCCCCTTACCCTCACCTATCCACCTCCTCTACCAACATACAAACCTACTCTTCCGTCTTGACGACCTCTGAATGTTCTACGTAATCCGCAAAGTAGACCCTAACCTCCGGTTAGTCCCCCCCCCCCCTCCGCCCCCTCCTCCTGATCCTGGTACTCTGCTGCCCCCCCCCCCTCCTCCCTCACAATCACATTTCCGCAACGCTACACCTCCACTTTCTCCACGTCTTCTTCCAACGGAATTTTAATCACCATCCCTTACCCAATCATGAAATGTGCCCTGTAACATAGCGTATAGAGTGGAGTAAGTACATAACAATTTCAATTGGAACCCATGTGCGGAAACATACCGTTTCCGTGTTATACCCATTTGAAAACACGTTGGTAAAACAACCACTTTTGCAAGTAACTGATAAGGCCTGATCCAGTAAATCACTTGTTCTACAATTCTACTCATTAATAGCCGAAGAGATCGCTCATGTATACGTTGACGGGCCTCATACAGCTGGGTTGTGTGGCCTCACCGTGGAGCTCCAAAGTCACGCCTGCTGACGGTGAAGGAGGTCTTTCTCGAAGTCGTTGCGTAATTGTGGGGAAAAGGGTGTGCGATGGCCTCGGACGTTGCGGAGAACGATCTTCATAAAGGCAACGAGCAGCTACTCCATTAGAGTGAGATTCGCCATTCAGAAGGATCATGTTGGTCTATTCTGCAAACGTGTACTCAACCGTGTTGCTCTAACACTCACAGACACGTGAATGAGGCTCGAACCAGGTCAGAGAGGTAGGACAGATGTCAAAGTACATCAGCCGCTCCGACGAAGCCTCCCTCCAACATGACCACCCTATTGCATATCTATGGAGCAAATATGGTTTCAAACGGCTCTACCACGAAAACGGTACGGTTCCGGACGTGGGTTCCTGTTCAAAATATTATGTACTCGCTTCTATCTGCAAGTCCTAGAAGTTCGTAAAGGGAATTTTCGCTAGCCGCCTACCACATTTAGTCAAACCCACCACTCCTCCCTTTGTCAGGGCTCCCTTTCTTTCCGCTCCCCTCCACTCACATCCTAGAGTTTGGTTTGGAACGGTATCCCTCTTCCCTCTTTCAGATCACTCCTCCAAACATCCAACAACACAGACGCTCTACTATACACTGAAAGGGTCCTGTAGCAACCTTTCATTAGTCCGGTAGCCCATTTTCACTAGTATTTCTCTTTCCTTCCTTGTTTCTCTTTTCACATAATTGTCATAGTTGCGTGATTGAATGAATGGTGTTGTGTGTCACGTTGCTAGACGGTGGCGTAGTCTGCTGCAGAAAGTCTGCGATAGTCGTACAGATTCAGCAGCAGTTGTACAGAATAGCCAACTCTCGTAGTGGTCAAGTAGGTAAAGAGGTTTTCGCTACTTGTGAGAAATCCATCTGCGTTAGGTTGGTGGCGGAAATGGCATCTTTGGGTTTTCCGGGCCACGCGGAGCGTGGAAGAGGCTGGAGAAGAAGCGGGAGGCAGTCTGCCGCCGGTACGGGAAGCGTCCACAGCTGTGCTCCAGTCGAAGAAGGGTGAGTTAGACTGACCGCGTGGCGCGTTGTTACTTGGCGAGGGGAGAGCTGTTAGCTTTTGGTCTCGCTTTTCAACTCTGAAAGATTGCGTTGCCTTGTCGCAGCGAGGAATGCAAAACTTTGGCAGATTTTTCTTTTAGTAAATTTCTATAGCAGACTTGGATCCACCGGAAGAGCGCCACACAAAGGTGTCGATAAGAAGTGAGCACTCGCTTCTGTATAACTGTCTGTTTGCCTTCAGCTGTGCCTGTATAAGCTTTCATTTTTCTAAGTATTAATAGCTTTGCCATCTCGTAAATTTTCCTTGCTTTATGTATCTTTTGTCCGTGGGGAGCCGACCACGTGGTTGAACATTAAAGTTTTGTTGGGCTACCGTCATCACTAACTGTCCGGTCTCATGTTTGTTTTAAAGAATGTTAACTTTCATGATTGTGTGATGTGATATTGTTGCACCTTGGCCATAATACCTAGAAATTGCGTCTCCACAAACCACGTCGGCACGCGGGTGTACTGCGAAACGTGTACCGTTTCACGAGTTATTGCGATCAGTTATCAGGCAACAGCAGTCGTATGAATGATCCAAACCAATGATTTCAGGTGTAGCTTATAACGGTGTATGTATCGATGGTTTTCCTTAATGTTTTAGGAATTAATGTTATCAGGAATTGTGTACATGCCTCACATCCTTATCTTAGGAATAAATGATTTTATCTACAATTTTCTCTTGTGTTCCGAGATTACGTTTTTGCACCTAAGCCACTCACCTCGTAGCTTTCCGGTTAGCACATCCAACGCGTTTCCTTACACACAGGTCCAGTGATTAGTCTTCCCTCGTGTTTTATAACAAATGCTTAGGATTTTTATTTTCAGGTGTGTTGCTGGGAGCTGATCTTATGCAGTGTTCATGCATTTTCTATTTTATTTTAAATGTTTGGTTGTCGTGAGCAGTGCACGGGCAATACTATTAATTACATCTTATTTGCTAAGAGCGACATCACAACGTATGCATTTTTGTGAGTTTTTCGTCTGTGATCAAATTAATTTATTTTCCGACTCGACCAAACCTTCGATTAGTTGTATGGTTAGAGTCGGTGGCGACCTTAATCTTCTCACGTTAACTTCACAAGCAATAAGTATTTACATTCCCAATAATAACGTAATAACCCGTAGGAACAGATTAGTTGCAACACTACGCCGGATGTTACAACGCATGATACCACTTTCCCTGGCAGTCTACATCGACTCATCTTTTCACTCATCTTTGTATGTATGTTAATCAATCAACAATTCAGCTTTTTGTGTTTCAGTGTTTGCAGCTAACCATCTCTCTTTTATACTGTGTGTGCCGCGCGGGATTAGCCGAGCAGTCTCAGGCTCCGTGGTCATGTACTATGCGGCTGGTCCCGGCGGGGGTTCGAGTCTTCCCTCGGGCATGGGTGTGTGTGTTTGTCCTTAGGAGAATTTAGGTTGTGTGTAAGCTGAGGGACTGATGACCTTAGCAGTTAAGTCCCATAAGATTTCACACACATTGGAACATTTTTTTTATACTGTGTGAAACATTCATTTTACATTCATCGGTGTATGTATTTCAATCAATCATCAAATTACCTTTTACCTTTTAACTATTGGAGATATTAATTTTTTTATCACCATATGCAGTTTTATCACATGTGTATAAAATTTTTAATATTATTAGGCTAAAGTGTGTAGAGCTGTATCCGCTGACAGCCCTCCCTCCCTCCACACCCGTTTGAGACAAGCGCGATAAAATGACAATAAAGGGAAAAAAATAGCACGGATAAACTAACCTAAATTCGTCCCGAACAGGCCATGAAGGTCGCGTCACGGGCTGCGGATATGGAGGGGCATGTGGTCAGCACAACGCTCTCCCGGCCGTATGTCAGTTTCCGAGACCGGAGCCGCTACTTCTCAATAAAGTAGCTCCTCAGTTTGCCTCACAAGGGCTGAGTGCACCCCGCTTGCCAACAGCGCTCGGCAGATCGGATGGTCCCCCATCCAAGTTCTAGCCCAGCTCGACAGCGCTTAGCTTCGGTGATCTGACGGAAACCGGTGTCACCACTGCGGCAAGGCCGTTGGCAAAATAGCAGGTTTCGATGTAGAAAAATGCAAAGATTCCGTGGTAGGTGAGATGTCGAGCTTAGCAGCTCGCTCAGTGCTACACCGAGGAACTTGGTCGGGCTTCCCTCGTTAGAGAGTCGGCCGCTGTGGTCGAGCGGTTCTAGGCGTTTCAGTCCGGAGCCGCGCTGCTGCTACGGTCGCAGGTTCGAATCCTGCCTCGGTGATTGATGTGTGTAATGTCCTTAGGTTAGTTAGGTTTAAGTAGTTCTAAGTTCTAGGGGACTGATGACCTCAGATGTTAAGTCCCATAGTGCTCAGAGCGATGTGAACCATTTGAACAGCAACAGCGAATCGCCGAATGATGAGACAGCCACTCGCGATAAGCGGGGACCAGGGTTCGAGTCCCGGTCCGGCACAAATTTTAATTGTTGTCATTCCGTAAACAGCTGATGGCAGTCCATATTCGCAATTGCGACCTTTCGTTGTCTCATCGTTTAGGAATGGGCAAAAGAAAGAGTGTGTTTAACGTTAACCTGTGTTTAATGGAATACAAATTTTTGAAATTGTGTAATGGCACTAACAATGAGCGTGTTTATTTCTGACTATGTACTGTGGAATTTTCTGTTATACATAGAGAAGAGTGATATTAAAGACTACTTGAAATCAACTAAACATAGGAGTGCTATTAATGCTACTAGTTCAGCAAACGAAAGACTTTTTTTAAAGCCAAAGATGGGAATAACAGTAACCTGCAGTGTGCTACAAACACTATATTTGCATAGCACACTGCTGTACACGTAAACTAAATCCGAAAAAAGTCATGTCAAGTGAAAAATACAACTGCATAAATAAATTTAGTGTTTCAGTAGCCACGCGGAGTGGTCGCGTGGTTAGGAGCGCCAAGTCACGGATTGCGCGGCCCATCACGCCGGAGGTTCGAGTTCTCCCTCGGGCATGGGTGTGTGTGCTGATCTTCGCATAAGTTAGTTTAAGTAGTGTGTAAGTCTGGGGACTGATGACCTCAGCAGTTTGGTCCCTTCGGAGTCACATAAATTTGAACATTTGTATCAGTAAAGTGCTTTAAGTGATTTCTAAAATATGTCCTGGGCTGGACCCAAAAAAGTATAGTATTTTGTCTTGGATTGGACCCAAGAAAGTGTGGTAACCCTACAAATTGGGTTTTTTAAAACGTCTGTGCGTCCGGTTTCATTGAAGCCAACACGTGTTTCAAGGTAAGCGTAAAGTATCCTGACTGCCATTCCGTTATGCAGTTAATGGCAGTCCATTTTCGCAATTATGAATACCTTTCATATTTCTATTCCTTTTTTGTCTTACGGTTTAGAAATAGACTAAAGAAAGTGTGTGTTTTTTAACCTGCAACAAGAGTACAAAGCACAATACCGTGCCTGAGCCGTTAGGATTTGAAATCAGCGTTTAACCAGCTTTTACTGCACCGGTGGCAGTCGAATCAGTGGTCGCAGTGGGAAAGTGCAGGATTTGTAGATGGGAGGGACTTCGTTGATATCGCTGTGTAGCAATTCACATTTATATTTTCCTTTGTTTCCCTAAGTTCTTTATAAAGTTAGAACCCCTAATCCCTAAGTCTGTTATTCTTTCCCGAAGTCTGTCTGCTTCCAATCACAGCTTTGCAAAACCACAGACACTGTAGGGATCAATCAGTACATAGCTATTAATATTTCATATCCTAGTCCAGGCAGTGCAGTCAGTCTTGATTTAGGTGTGACGCGGTGGCACTAAATCGCTTCAGGTAAATGCCAGGATGTTTACTTTGAAAGCGACACTCCCGATTTCCTTCCCCACGCTTTCTCAAAATAAAAATGGCTCTGAGCATTATGGGACTCAACTGCTGAGGTCATTAGTCCCCTAGAACTTAGAACTAGTTAAACCTAACTAACCTAAGGACATCACAAACATCCATGCCCGAGGCAGGATTCGAACCTGCGACCGTAGCGGTCTTGCGGTTCCAGACTGCAGCGCCTTTAACCGCACGGCCACTTCGGCCGGCACGATTTCTCAAATTGAGAGTCTTCTCCATCTCTAATGACCACATCGCCGAGGGGGAGCTAAACACCTAATCTTCCTCCTTTACATATATCTACAGGGTAAAATAAAACATATATGTCACATGTTCTCAGAAATTTGTGACTTTACGCACTTGAGAGTTGCTTACAAGTATGTGCAAAATGTAACACAGAAAAGTGTAGCTTGTAGGTCCTTTTTATTCCTCACATCATCTGTGATCAAGCCACACTAAATGAAATTTTCACTCTGCAGCAGAGTATGCGCTGATATGAAAATTCCTGGCAGATTAAAACTGTGTATCGGGCCGAGAATCGCACTCGATACCTTTGCCTTTCGCGGGCAAGTGCTCTACCATCTGAGCTACCCAAGCACGACTCACGCCTCGTCCTCACAGCTTTACTGCCCCCAGTACCTCAATCATACCTTCCAAACTTCACAGAAGCCCACCCGCGATACTTGCAGAACCAGCAGGCCTGGAATCATGCGTGGGTGGCTCAGATGGTAGAGTACTCTCCCGCGGAAGGCAAAGGTCACGAGTTCGAGTATCGGTCCGGCATACAGTTTTAATGTGCCAAGCAGTTCCAATACACATTGCTTTCCTTGCAACATTTAGGGCTAATGCCGGAATGATTACTCGCAAAGGTACACGACAATCTTCCTATCCCAATTTCGCTGGTATAGGGTTAGGCGTCTTCTGTAATGTTCTCGTCATAGGAGGTGCTTTGAATATTAATTTTGCTTTTTTGCTTTTTGCATAAGGAGATGCCCTTTTCATAAGCTGAGGCACATAATTTGTCTGGTTCCCTCTGAAGCCTCGTCCTGGTTAATCTCGGCCACCGCGGACGGCTCCGCCACTGTGCCTATACGTTTTACGAAAAGGAAGGACTTTCCGTGCAACCGGCTCATCATCGGTTTTGGTTACCAACACCATCACCACCGACCAACCACGCGTTGGCCACACCTTTTGTGGGTGTAATTCTTTGGAAAGTCGTGAGGTCCACCCCCATACACACACACACACACACACACACACACACACACACACACACACACAAACATACACACGATACCAAAGTCCAATGTAGTACGCTAGGCCTCCACGTCTCCACAGACTTAGGAATTGCAGGAATGGCACACTTCGGCGCTTAACCTGCCACAGGACGGGCTCAGTACAGTCGCCCCGTGAAGCGAAGCGAAACCCGAACCCCACTTGTGTTCCGACTGTGCTCTCGTTCGTTATACTCGTTGTTGTTTGGTTCTTGATACTGCTACGTCCAGTCTCTCGATTTGGTTCGCTCTCTGCATTTCTCATTCTGCCGTGTTGTCTTCGTTGTACATCCATCACTGCTGCTGTCTTCCGGTGGTTATCAGCGACTCACCGTCGACGCCCTTGGCAGGTCGAACAGTTTCTCCTGGTCATGTCCGATCCAGTTACTATATTATTTCTCAGCCTTAACAGTATTTATTATTGAGCTAATAAAATTACTTGACGCCGAAAAAATACAGACAACCAAGTCTTGCTGGCCGGAAGCGCATGGCAAATAATCACTTCTCAAACAGGCGCCTTCTCTGGCAGACGACTTGACTGGCAGACTTGACTACTAGGCGACTTCACCAGACACATTTTGGATGACAAGTTTTCATCCAGCTGAGCTGAACTTAGACGCAAGTTGTTGGTACAGAGCCAACGACTGATTTTACAGGCACTTCAGCTGCCACTTGCAGGTTATGAGTATAGTGAAATCCAATGCCTCTGGTCGCAACTGCCCAACGTACAGGATGCTCGAACAGAGGTTAATATCAAGAACTGACTATGGCTGAGTCTACTACGGCACCCAGGATGCCTAAAAGAAAATCCCCGTGCAAGAGGAGAAGGGACGCGGCAAGAGCAGCCCAGTTCAAACAGTTCCTTGCAACACTTGCAGAAGGAAGAGATGGCAGGAGGGGAATGAAGGATGCGTGTGTCCAAACGGACCCACAAGAACAAGCGGCAGCCCCCTCTCCCTATTGCTGGGGATCGCGAACGCCAGGAAATCAGGCAACTCGAGACAGGCGTCCTGTAGCGGTGGGCCGACCAGCATTCGTTTAAGGGAGTCCTGTACTGGAACCGCCGGTGCAGGTCAACACAATTACGAGCTCAAATACAGAAACAACAAATAACACCAATGTCAGTACTGGCCGGCCGAAGTGGCCGTGCGGTTAAAGGCGCTGCAGTCTGGAACCGCAAGACCGCTACGGTCGCAGGTTCGAATCCTGCCTCGGGCATGGATGTTTGTGATGTCCTTAGGTTAGTTAGGTTTAACTAGTTCTAAGTTCTAGGGGACTAATGACCTCAGCAGTTGAGTCCCATAGTCCTCAGAGCCATTTGAACCATTTTGTCAGTACTGACTCGAGACAACCAACAGCTGTGAGAACAGCGGTTGATCCGGTCAGAATATACCCCAATCTTGAACATTCTCTACAATTATCCCGCCTGGAGGAGCCGGCTGTCCTGGCCACCGCACTGCGACATCTAGTGCGGGTAGGACATAGGTAAGGGCGTAAGGTCACTTTCTCGGCCATGGAGGCTGTTGACAGGGTACAACTAAAGACCATGAATCTTCCCACGACTTCGGCGCCTTGCGTGACCTAATAAAAAAGGTGTTTGAGAGAAGAAATGAAACCTTCAACTTAAATGAAATATACAATCAGTCTGTCCTATCCAATGGGAGAATATCTTACGACTGGACGAAAACCTTCCCAGAATCATACGTACACACATATTTCCCATGACTACAGAAATACAGATAGGGCAGCTAAACGCACGTAACAGTAGGCTGGTCATGCAGGAGCTTCGGAGGGTGGTGGAGGAGAGAAGCCTTGCTGTGCTCTGTTTGCAGGAGCCATACTCTCTTGCGGGGAATGTAGCCTTCCCTGCCATGAGTTGGCAAGTAGTAAACTTCGGGGACGACCCGAAAGCCACCATCATAATAACTAACAAGGCACTGCGGGTAACAGTGCTCTCACATCTTTCGGACGACCATTGCAATGTCATTGAACTTCAGTCACCAATTGGCGTCATATACCTAATAAATATGTACTTTCAGTACGGTACAGACATTGACGTGTACCTCGACCAACTCACGCAGGTGGCAACGGCGCTGAGGGGCAGAAAGGCAGTTGTGGTGGCGGACGTGAACGCCAAATCCCCCCTGTGGCACAGTGGCACTCGAGATGAAAGAGGAGGCAATCTGGAAGAGACTATCATGTCTCTACAACTTCTCATTGCCAATAGACCAGGAACCCCCCCCCCCCCACCTACACGGGAGGGGGAGGAGATGGAACCAAGATTGACATTACGATGATGACAGCCAACATCGCTGCCAATGTACGAAATTGGATTGCTACTGACGGAGACACAACCAGCGATCACAATTTGATCACATTTACAATCTCAGATCGGGAGTGCCACTGGGACATAGGGTGGGAAGTACAACTAAACTACAACAGGACCAACTGGGAGCGCCTTGCAAGAGAGTTTGACCCTCCGACATGGCCAGAAGATGACGATGATATCAATAAACACGCCGAAGATCTGGTGGGCGCTCTTACCAGGGCGGTAAAGGCTGCTGTACCAACCAGGAGGAGAGCCGTTGCGGCTTCTCCATCACCATGGTCTGCGGAGATAGGGCAGATGCGTCAGTCTGTCAGGAGGGCGAGGAGGTATTACCTGCGAAGTGTCGTCTGGGAAGAAAAACAAAGATGGCTACAAACATACAGGGAAGCCAAAGAGCAGTTTCAGAAGGAACTGCGAGCAGTCAGGTTGGAAAGTTGGAAAAAATACGTGCACAGCCAATTGGCTATGGATCCCTGGGGCACTCCTTACAAAATAGTAAGGGAAAAAATCAGGTCGCCAATGGTGCTCTCCACTATCAGGGACGGAAACCGGATGACTGGGTCTTGGCAGGAAACTGCTGAGGCCCTCCTCCACTCACTCCTCCCTGATGATAAAGTGGAAGAGGACACAGAAGAACAACGCCTAATTAGGCAGGCTATGCAGGCAGACTACCATAATAACACCATGGTGTACCCTTTCTTAGAAGAGGAAGTGTCAGCACACATAAAATCACTAAAGAAAGGAAAACCCCCAGGACCAGACGGTATAATTGCGGAGGTGGTACAATACCTCGCTCCTCAACTGGTGACACCTTTAGCAAGAATTTACAATGAGGCCCTGCGCCTCACAACATTCCCCACAATCTGGAAACAGGCCAACGTCGTAATTATCAAAAAAGGGCAGGACAAAGACCCTAAAGAAGCAAAGTCCTATAGACCTATCTGTCTGTTGGACCTGTTAGGCAAATTGCTGGAGAGGTTACTAGCTGATAGACTGACAGCACACCGAGTGCTATGCGGGATGAGTGACAGACAATTCGGTTTTCGGCAGTGGCGATCTGCGTGTGACGCAATTGCCCTCGCGTCCGAGGTCTGTGGGTCGTCTCCGCACAAGTACATAGTTGGCATCATGGTGGACATCAGTGGTGCCTTTGACAACCTGTGGTGGCCTTCGCTCTTCTCCTGCCTGCGGGAGAAGGAGTGCCCAGGGCCGCTATACGGCTGTCTTAGGAGCTATTGTATGGAAAGAGAGGTCTGGCTATCGTCCACTAGCGGGCGAATTGGTAAGAAAATCACGAAGGGGTGTCCACAGGGCTCTGTCCTGGGGCCACTCTTTTGGGATATAAATATGGAGCCTCTCCTGGAGAGCTTGGTGAACAGTGTCGATATGCTAGAGGCGATAGCTTACGCTGACGACCTCCTTCTGCTGGTTGGCGGCCGAAGTCGCGAAGATCTTGAACCCAAAATCAACAGAACACTAGCAATTCTCACAAAGTGGTGCCAGAACACGAGAATGACTATTGCGCCTAACAAGTCGACATATCTATTACTGAAAGGCCAATTGGCCAGGAATCCAACGGTAAGAATCGAGGGCTCACCGGTGATTCGGCGTCGTGAGGCCCGATATCTAGGAGTAATAATTGATGATAGGTGGAACTTTGCCAAATATATTGAAACAGGTACACAAAAATCACTAGAAGCCCTAAATAGTTTAATCATGATAGGACACAGCAGATTTCATCTTCCACCAGAACTCGTAAAGCTGTACCATAACACCATACTTGTTTCCATTGTGGGTTATGGATCCGGAGTGTGGGCACACAAGCTCACGAGGGTCGTGCCCGCTATGTCTGTGAGGAGGGTGCAACGCAACATGCTGGAGCATACAGAACATCTCTGGGACGGGCACTACTAACACTCATGGGGGTGTGTCCCCTGGACATCAAAATCCGGGAACAGGGAGCTTGGTATTGGGTGAACAGGGGAGATGTAGAAAAGACTGAGAGCATCTTGGGAGTGCGGGTGAGGGACAAATTTGCAATCAAGAGAAGAGGAAAAGAGCTATGGGAAGAACTCTGGGACGCAGAGGCAACAGGCCGAAGGACTTACCAGCTGCTCCCAAGCATCAAAGAACGCCTGCAACTTTCGTATTTCCAACCGAGTAAGGGACTGTTGCACTTCCTCACAGGTCATGGACCGTATCCGGCATATCTTTGCCGATTCGGGAAAAGGGCTACCCCCTCGTGTGACTGCGGAGCCGAGCGGGGTACTCCGGATCACGTGATCTATGAGTGCTCTGTCTTCGATGACGTAGCCAGTGATCTAAGAAACCAGCTACCTAACAACAACACATATCAGCTAATCAGAGACCCTACTACATTCAGTATAATAATAAGCCTTGCCAGCGAGGTATCAGCAAAGGTCCTGCGAGAATATTTAAGGGAAAATATATGAACTACCAGACATGACATGACTTAAGGCGACCCATCCCATTCCGCCGAGGCGTGGACTGACCAATCGCCGTGACGGTAGGAATCCGCCACGCTCTGGAACAGGGGGAGGGAGCGCTAACACCCAAATATGACAACTGCGCACAGATAGTGACTTAGTAGTTATCTAACCATTACGTAGATAGTAGAAAGAAGACCCCAAACAGAACCTGCAGCGATCTTCTAAAAGGCCAGCCCAGTGCCAGGGGCATGCTCACTGGGATTAGCTCAGTGGGCACGGCCACACAGTAAGTTTATATGCAACAACTGGCACGCCTGTAACGCTGCAGGAAGTAGCCCCTAGATTAGTTAGTTAAGACTAGACACTAGATCTTACCCATTAAGAAACTAACTCATTATTTCCTGTAGCAAGTAAGCTTACTAATACCTAGAAATAGAAGTAAAAATGCTGCTAATACTAATAAAATGTAATGTAGATTGAAGACCCACTAATGTATAAGGTGGTGGGTTATGATGTATGAAATAATTGGATAGAATAAAAAAATTTAAAAAAAAACACGTTACCACTCAGTTAAGCAGTGGGACTACGATGTTCAGTACTTTCAGTCTTTACTTTGCAAATTGCTTATAGTTACAGCTTCAACATGCTTTCAGCTCCGGCAATACATGCACACGCATATTCTTCTGTAATGTTTACTATCTCAATGCACTAACTTTCCACAGTCAGGGTACGACTTCTGCAAATGTAAATATTTTGTCCAGATACGCCTTCATTTGAGTCAAATTTCACATTACCCGAGTTTGCCAAGGCGTTAGTCTATTATTTTCAGTGACTTTAGACTATGTCTTCTGAATTTACGTGTAATAAACTCAGTTTCTTGTTTGATGTTTTACTCAAATTAACTACTTTATCACTATTTTGTTGGCTAATGCTTTGTTTATGTCATGTGTACAAGTTAATATTAATACACTACTGGCCATTAAAATTGCTACACAAAGAAGAAATGCAGATGGAAACGGGTATTCATTGGACAAATATATAATACTAGAACTGACATGTGATTACATTTTCACGCAATTTGGGTGGATAGATCCTGAGAAATCAGTACCCAGAACAATCACCTCAGGCCATATTAACGGCCTTGATACGCCTTGGCATTGAGTCAAACAGAACTTGGATGGCGTGTACAGGTACAGCTGCCCATGCAGCTTCAACACGATACCACAGTTCATCAAGAGTAGTGACTGGCGTATTGTGACGAGCCAGTTGCTCGGCCACCAATCACCAGATGTTTTCAATTGGTGAGAGATCTGGAGAATGTGCTGGCCAGGGCAGCAGTCGAACATTTTCTGTATCCAGAAAGGCCCGTACAGGACCTGCAACATGCGGTCGTGCATTATCCTGCTGAAATTTAGGGTTTCGCAGGCATCGAGTGAAGGGTAGAGCTATGGGTCGTAACACATCTGAAATGTAAAGCCCACTGTTCAAAGTGCCGTCTATGCGATCAAGAGGTGACCGAGACGTGTAACCAATGGCACCCCATACCATCACGCCGGGTGATACGGTAGTATGGCGATGACGAATACATGCTTCCAATGTGCGTTCACAGCGATGTCGCCAAACATGGATGCGACCATCATGATGCTGCAAACAGAACCTGGATTCATCCGAAAAAATGACGTTTTGCCATTCGTGCACCCAGGTTCGTCGTTGTGTACACCATCGCAGGCGCTCCTGTCTGTAATGCAGTGTCAAGGTTAGTCGCAGCCATGGTCTCCGAGCTGATAGTCCCTGCTGCTGCAAACGTCGTCGAACTGTTTGTGCAGATGGTTGTTGTCTTGCAAACGTCCCCATCTGTCGACTCAGGGATCGAGACGTGGTTGCACGATCCGTTACAGACATGAGGATAAGATGCCTGTCATCTCGACTGCTAGTGATACGAGACCTCTGGGATCCAGCACGGCGTTCCGGATTACCCTCCTGAACCCATCGATTCCATATTCAGCTAACAGTTATTGGATCTCGACCAACGCGAGCAGCAATGTCGCGACACGATAAACCGCAATAGCGATAGGCTACAATCCGACCTTTATCAAAGTCGGAAACGTGATGGCAAGCATTTCTCCTCCTTGCACGAGGCATCACAACAAAGTTTCACCAGGCAACGCCGGTCAACTACTGTTTGTGTATGAGAAATCGGTTGGAAAGTTTCCTCATGTCAGTACGTTGTAGATGTCGCCACCGGCGCCAACCTTGTATGAATGCTCTGAAAAGCTAATCATTTGCATATCACAGAATCTTCTTCCTGTCGGTCAAATTTCGCGTCTGTAGCGCGTCATCTTAGTGGTACAGCAATTTTAATGGCCTGTAGTGTATGTTCAGCTAAAGATTCAATTAAAGCACCTCCCAGAAACAACGACTCCTTATAATCGAAAATTATTAAAGAAAGAGTATCGCGGTACGTTGCAAAACGTTTACCACATCTGAAGGTTTTTTTCTATCATTGCAGACTTTCACTGTGTGCTCCTTTCGTCGCTCATAGAACATCAGCTCGACATTCGAGCTGCGCCCATTCATGGTCAATAGTGTAGCATCAATGGCATTGAACGTGTCATTTATTCGTGCTCGTAGGACAGCAATGTCACTAACTGCTTTCATGAACGGGTGATCCTGGATGTTACCACACACAAAGAAGTCTGACGGCGTGATACTGGGTAGGCGTGCGGTCCATGCCATAGAACCCATCAAGATCCGTCCATCTCTCAGGAAATGTGTCAATCAATATGTTTCAGTTTCAATGTGGGGGTGCACTATCGTGCTGGAAGATGATAGAAAATTGCTTTGAAATGCAGCTTGTAGCTTGCTCTCTTTCGACAAGTGCTTGAGATACAAGGGGACATCCACTACAAGGGAAGTTTTGCATTCTGCTTGTCTCTTTAAGGTTCTTCAACCATCTCATTATCCTCGCTTCTGCCAGTGTTCGTTCCTGTACTGGGGTCGATAATTTCACTGTATCATTTTCACAGATTTACATTCTGCGTACCAGATGATAAATTGCCCTTCTTGTGATCTAACACCTTTTTCCTGCATTTCAAGTCAGGTCTGCAACCAACTAAAAAGTGAAAAACTTTTGAGAGCTTCTAAACATTTTACAACAAACCACGATTGTCTGTCTATACCAAAACAGTTTCAAAGATATGACTGTTTATAAATTATAGTAGGACTTTATGGCCCACTATACAGATATGTTCATGTAGTGGAGTTTTTTTATAATTATGATATAGCTAGTTGTACAGTAGTTCAGGAACTCTTATCGTCATATATATGCGTCCGCCTATGTAGTTCAGTGGTCTGTGTTGACAGGAGCCTACGGGAGGACATTTGTATGTGGCACCGGAATATGATTTTATAAACAATGTATGTCTGTGATAGGCTTTATATCGTTGACTGTGTAAGACCACAGACCCAGAGATACTGCTAGTGACGGAATAAGAGAGCGCTTGGGGCACAGTTGCAGATAGCTGTCTTTGAGGGAAAGACGATGGAGTAGGCAGTTTTTGTGGTGTACTGTGTGAAGCCACCAAGTGTTAGATTAATGTAGGTGTGTCAATATTATTGAAGTTGTAAGAAGAAGCCTTCATGCAAGCAAGGTCAAGACGTTAAATAATTTTGATCTCTGTTTTTGTCAGCGCGTTAGTACAAATGAGTTGGCTGATAATTTGTAATTGTTGAGTAACCCCAGAACGTATGTAAACCGTTTTGAAGAAAGGTTAGTTGGATATTATACCTTGTAATGTTTCTAAGATTTGTTAACGGAGCTATATTTAATATGATGATTTGCATTTATGTTGGATTAATGAAGTTAGATAATACTTGCTCTTTAAATCTCATTGTTTGTGAATCAATTGTGAGTAATGATACTTCAACTGTCACATGTTATTAACAACAAATTTAAATTGCAATATAATTTTACTAAAAAAATTCAGTGTTAGTAATTCACCATAATCAGAACCACCTCCCTGTCCAGGTCATATGTTTTTCAAAGAAGTTGGCTTTTTCATAAATGTTTTCGTTTATCAGCCAAAAACAATTTCATGTGCATTTCAAAGTATTACAGCCAGCACTGCTCGCCGCTGAGCCTGTAGCTAGCATATTTATATTTTTGTGAGAGACCAGAATATACGCGTTCCACAGTCGCTGCTCTAGAGGTTGGTCAGTTTAATTTATTTGTCATCTGCACAGGGACCAAAGTCATCAGTTTTGAACAGACCCAGATGATTCAGTGCCTAAGGGGCACAATGTGTTTTGCAGTGACTGTATTTCTTTATTGATATTGGGAGTTGCATTGCCCAGTCAATTCGTATTAAGTTTGCTAACAATAACACAGTGTAAGTACACCACTTGCAGTTACAACACGCTACACGATAATTCGTGTTTTGTATCCATTCCACAGGTCAGACATTCATTCAACGTAATCGTGAAGTTTATTATTTCATTTTTTTAAAAGAACGTTACTGTGTCTGACTCCTATGCGTGGGGAGTCGGATTGGATTCCCGACAGTGACAGGGATTTCTGCTCAGGATGGACTACTGCCTTGCGGTGTCAATTGAAGAGCTATTTGACTGAGAAGGTCACGAAAGCCGAGAATAGACGGGAGAGCAGTGTGCTGACGCCATGCTCCTCCGTACCCCACTCTCACAGGACGATACGGTGGTCGGTGGGTCCCGAGTTACACATCTGCGCCGGAACACGGAGATTTGATACCGTAGGTACTTATCTTAGAAAATAGATTAAGGAAAGGCAAACCTACGTTTCTAGCATTTGTAGACTTAGAGAAAGCTTTTGACAATGTTGACTGGAATACTCTCTTTCAAATTCTGAAAGTGACAGGGGTAAAATACAGGGAGTGAAAGGCTATCTACAGTTTGTACAGAAACCAGAAGCCAGTTACAAGACTCGAGGGACATGAAAGGGAAGCAGTGGTTGGGAAGGGAGTCAGACAGGGTTGTAGCCTATCCCCGTTGTTACTCAATTTGTATACTGAGCAAGCAGTAAAGGAAACTAAAGAAAAATTCGGAGTAGGAATTAAGATCCATGGAGAAGAAATAAAAACTTTGAGGTTCACCGATGACATTGTAATTCTGTCAGAGACAGCAAAGGAGCTGGAAGAGCAGCTCAACCGAATGGACAGTGTCTTGAAAGGAGGATATTACACTCCTGGAAATTGAAATAAGAACACCGTGAATTCATTGTCCCAGGAAGGGGAAACTTTATTGACACATTCCTGGGGTCAGATACATCACATGATCACACTGACAGAACCACAGGCACATAGACACAGGCAATAGAGCATGCACAATGTCGGCACTAGTACAGTGTATATCCACCTTTCGCAGCAATGCAGGCTGCTATTCTCCCATGGAGACGATCGTAGAGATGCTGGATGTAGTCCTGTGGAACGGCTTGCCATGCCATTTCCACCTGGCGCCTCAGTTGGACCAGCGTTCGTGCTGGACGTGCAGACCGCGTGAGATGACGCTTCATCCAGTCCCAAACATGCTCAATGGGGGACAGATCCGGAGATCTTGCTGGCCAGGGTAGTTGACTTACACCTTCTAGAGCACGTTGGGTGGCACGGGATACATGCGGACGTGCATTGTCCTGTTGGAACAGCAAGTTCCCTTGCCGGTCTAGGAATGGTAGAACGATGGGTTCGATGACGGTTTGGATGTACCGTGCACTATTCAGTGTCCCCTCGACGATCACCAGTGGTGTACGGCCAGTGTAGGAGATCGCTCCCCACACCATGATGCCGGCTGTTGGCCCTGTGTGCCTCGGTCGTATGCAGTTCTGATTGTGGCGCTCACCTGCACGGCGCCAAACACGCATACGACCATCATTGGCACCAAGGCAGAAGCGAGTCTCATCGCTGAAGACGACACGTCTCCATTCGTCCCTCCATTCACGCCTGTCGCGACACCACTGGAGGCGGGCTGCACGATGTTGGGGCGTGAGCGGAAGACGGCCTAACGGTATGCGGGACCGTAGCCCAGCTTCATGGAGACGGTTGCGAATGGTCCTCGCCGATACCCCAGGAGCAACAGTGTCCCTAATTTGCTGGGAAGTGGCGGTGTGGTCCCTTACGGCACTGCGTAGGATCGTACGGTCTTGGCGTGCATCCGTGCGTCGCTGCGGTCCGGTCCCAGGTCGACGGGCACGTGCACCTTCCGCCGACCACTGGCGACAACATCGATGTACTGTGGAGACCTCACGCCCCACGTGTTGAGCAATTCGGCGGTACGTCCACCCGGCCTCCCGCATGCCCACTATACGCCCTCGCTCAAAGTCCGTCAACTGCACATACGGTTCACGTCCACGCTGTCGCGGCATGCCACCAGTGTTAAAGACTGCGATGGAGTTCCGTATGCCACGGCAAACTGGCTGACACTGACGGCGGCGGTGCACAAATGCTGCGCAGCTAGCGCCATTCGACGGCCAACACCGCGGTTCCTGGTGTGTCCGCTGTGCCGTGCGTGTGATCATTACTTGTACAGCCCTCTCGCAGTGTCCGGAGCAAGTATGGTGGGTCTGACACACCGGTGTCAATGTGTTCTTTTTTCCATTTCCAGGAGTGTAGATGAACATCAAGAACAGAAAAACGAGGTTATGGAATGTAGTCGAATTAAATCGGGTGATGCTGCGGGAATTAGATTAGGAAATGAGACGCTTAAAGTAATAAAATGAGTCTTTCTATTTCGGGAGCAAAATAACTGATGATGGTCGAAGTAGAGAGGATATAAAATGTAGACTGGCACTGGCAAGGAAAGCTTTTCTGAAGAAGAGAAATTTGTTGATATCGAGTATAGATTTACGTGTCATGAAGTCGTTTCTGAAAGTATTTGTATGGAGTGTATTCATGTATGGAAGTGAAACGTGGACTATAAATAGTTTAGACAAGAAGAGAATAGAAGCTTTCGAAATGTGGTGCTACAGAAGAATGCTGAAGATTAGATGGGTAGATCACACAACTAATGAGGAGGTATTGAATAGAATTGGAGAGAAGAGAAATTAGTGGCACAACTTCATTAGGAGAAGAGATCGGTTGGTAGCGCATATTCTGAGGCATCAAGGGATCACAAATTTGGTATTGCAGGGCAGCGTGGAGGGTAAAAATCGTAGAGGGAGGCCAAGAGATGAATATGCCAAACAGATTCAGAAGGATGTAGGTTGCAGTAGGTACTAGGAGATGAAGAAGCTTGCACAGGATAGAGTAGCATGGAGAGCTGCATCAAACCAGTCTCTGGACTGAAGACCACAACAACAAGTACGCAAAGAAACGTCATGTTATACTCGGGATGTGTCCCAATGTGTTGAATTAAAGTAAAATATTTTAACTCGCAGTAGTAGAAAAAGAATAATTTATTCAAAACATTCATGCAACGTACAAGTAGTCACTGAAACTGCCTTTACTAAATCTGTGTTCTCTGAGTGAGGTTATCAGCAAATGTGGCGGATTTTTCTTCGACAGATTACAGCAAGAACATAAAATTTCCTAATTCTGAAGCCGATGGCCCCATTAACCCTAGACCTCAACAGTTCCCCTGAGTACCACCTATAGCACAGTTGTGCCTTTTGATCACCACTCTATAGTACTGACATCAAACGAACGACTGTCAGGAATGGTGATGTTCGAACAGGGCCGTAAGCTGTGCTGTTTAAAGCTGCGGTCGTCACAGCGAGGGCCGAGTGGCGTGTACCGTGAGCCGTCGGAAAGGAAGAGCAGTTATTAGGCGGCTAACAAGGTCGCCCGCGCCGGCTTTATTATGTCATTAAAGCTGCCTGCCGCCGGCTGCCAGTTTAATTGACGTAATCGCTCGAGACTGCGCCTGTGGATTTAATTACAGCAATTAATAGGCCAGAGTCCGACAGGAAGGATTCGCCGCCCCCATTATTAAATATGCGCAGGCGGGCCCGTGTCGCCGGCGCCACACATCGATTGGCGCTAAGCGACCACCCGGCAAGCGGCCAGCCAGCGCGGCTAATGAAAATTCCAGCAGCCTCCTGCAACGCCCTCACACCCCCTACTGCCTCCAGCGGGGCACAGTATGTGGGTGCATTCCACGCCCTGACCGCGTCCCACAACCACCAGTCCAGTCGCCACAACAAACGTATACATAGGCCCGTCCGCTCAGAACTGTGCCCAAACTGCACAGTTATACCTTCTTCGATGCGCTCCTGTTGCTTCTCGTTCGTATTTCAGCTGGCTCGTACTTACTTATTTTATCCGGTGAAACGAGGAACTCCATGATCTCTCTTACATCAGACGAAAGTTTTTACACATCCAAAAATCTTTTACATTCCAGTTTGAACAAATAACCACAGCCCCAATAATAGAGCGTGTTTCAAAAAGAAGTACTTGGTTTCAAAAGCTACTTATTCACTGATAAAAACGTACTACGTGGGACTAATTGCAAAATACAAAAGCTTAAAGTTTTAGCTATGTTAATATAAATTCTGTGCACTGATCAGCCATAACATTATAACGACCCACCTACTATCGATATAAACCCGTCCAGGCGATAGCTGCGTCATCTGGTGAAGTATGACTGCTTGTAAGACACACTCAGGATGCATATAGTATCAGTGACAGTGCTGCCACGGTGTAGAATGGGGAAGCATTAGCTAGCACCTATTCGTTCGGCCGAAGCGACTAGAGCTAATGATGAATCATGACTTGTAAAAAGGCTTAAAACCATTGGCTGTACTTTTGAGGAAACTAAAAGAACTGTTTCTCATTGTGTGACTTCAATTCATAATACTGCATCTGCTGCTACTGCTACTATTGGACATATTTAGTATAACATTTTTCATTTGAGAAGTAATCAAGAAGTATTCTAAGGTATTTATAGTGCATGGACGTAAGTCCATTTAACAGTTCATTTGTAAAAAGCTCCAAAAATTGTATTTCTTATTTCTTATTGGTATGACAGTTTTTGATCTGAAACCATTATTTTTAAACACAATACTGGCTTAATATATTTTTCTGGGTGACTGCTGAATTCATGTAGAACAGTTCATTTCTCAGAATTTTCATTTCTCAGAATTTTGCAGGTATCTAACAATATTCCAGAAGTAATCATATTTAATACTTTTAGAACATTCAGATACATAATAAATAAAACATAAACTGTGCTTTTTAAGGCTGGCAGTAAGGCAGTGATTTTACAAACACTGATTTAACAAGTCATGATTCAGTAAATGCCGCATATTCGCCCCTCAGTATTGTTCGCTCTTGAGTCTCTGGGAAGGTCTGGACTGCCAGCGCTGCACAGAACAAAGACACCCTGCTGTCTGCAAGGCCCTTTGCCGTCCGCCCACACAGCTTGTGAAAGCCACTGCGCATTACCCAGGCGCACAACTGTGTGACGTCACTCGGCCGGCCTCCTGCCGAACACGGAATAGTTTTCCAATTCATGCCACACAACAGAGCCGAGGCAACCAAAATCGATAGTCCAGAAAGCTTTCCCGTGTACACAATCATTGATAAAATCTTAACAGCAAGATAAAGTTATGGAAAGAAATTACTGAAGAAACATTACCCCTGAACCTCGCAGTCACTCACTTATTGATCGAAAATAAAGTTGAAGCTAACAGGGAAATAAAGTCGCATATACTTGAATATGATTAATATCACTATTGAATTGAATGTGAAGTGGTGCCTGGTAACGCCGTCACCACAATATGTTTTCCTTTGAGCAGATTATAATGGCTGTGCCTGCAGTCATACCTCTGCCTCTCACCATTGCTACAATCGACGTTACTGTACATTTACAGTATGAATATCTGTGTACGTGGATCTCTCACACTCTGCAGTTTTGTTAAGCTTGCTACATTTCTGTACTGGCTCTCTGGCCCTGCACATTGAACTATCTCACTGACGTAATGTCAATTATGACGATATGAATGTAAGGACAGCACAATACCCAGCCCCCGAGAAGAGAAAATTTCAGATCCAAGTGGGAATCGAACCCTGGCTCCTTCGTTAAGCACTCCACCGCGCTGACGACGCACCTACCGAGGCGGACGACTATAGTCTTCCCTGAAACAAGGAGAAAGAGGAGGTAACGTCGAACAGATGCGTGTAAGATTTTATGCAGCTGTGGATTAAAGGTGTGACGGTGGGGGCGAAGGAGGCGATCGAATGACATTTATTTTGCAATCTGCGTTAGAGAAATTAAAGCTCTGGTCAGTAGTTTTAGTCATTTACTTCCGTACTCCCCAAGCCACCTTTCTTTTGTGAGCCTGGGACTGTGCTACCAGTACCAGCAGTTTGTGCTTGCCTTCCTGCTTGAAACGCACGCGCCAAATGTTAGTAGGTTTTCCCGATCTGCCACAGCACCGCTCACTTTCAGTCACCCGCGCGGCACTGTCTGATTTGCGCCTTCATTGTCATTACTGCTATTGTTGGACTCGTCGATTAGAATTCAGTAGCATATCCAAATAGTTCATGGACATTGACGAATTTTTCAGCTTTGTGCGTCATTTAACGAGATTCAAAAATATGATCTCCTTCCTCTAAAAAACTGAAGACATCATGTAAGTGGCATTATGAGGACCTGTGTTTTTTGTTCCGTATTAATTAATTTCGAAATTTAGGTTATTAATATAACACTATTTGAGATAATATAATAACAGAACTTAGTGGACTATTTTTGACACTGCGGCTGTAAAGCTAAATTAGAAAGTGGAGACCATTTCTAATTCAGTCGCCTTAGTGATAAGCACAAAGTATTTTTGTAGTGATCAGACATCTTCAGATGGTTAATGGATCGAACTAATTGGTCAAAGTAAATTAGTATCATTTGTTTAGACAGTGAAAAGTATGCATTCGTACTTTATGTAGTGAATCTTCTCGAGCTAATGACAACATATATTTCACTGAATTTGACGTTGATCATGTAAGCGAGAGGAAGTTTGGAGAAGGTTTGAAACTATCCGTAAAGTTAGTTGGAAGTCGCTAAGTGCTCTCACACTCAAATTCTGGATAGTTGTAGTGTGGATAACTTGTGCGTATTGAACTATACAGCCTCAAGACAAACACACAGTATCTGAGTATAATGCATATCTTATACCCACAAACGTTTAACATAAGATCATATCTCTCAATGAGTACATTATAACAGAATTTTAAACTTTTAAATTAGGTCAATAATCAAGCGAAATATTGCAATTTAAATTTTTGTTACTACTGAAAGCTTTAGGTAGGCAACCTGCAAAATGGAACCGGGGTTCCGGGATAGTCATTTAGTAATATAAACCACTTTGGTTAATTCTGCATTCATTTCATGGGGTAACAATAACTACCATTTTAATAGCTAGACTTCCGTACCTAATCATCCACAGTATTAATTAAAATAAAATTCCATGTTGGCATAATATTTATCCTAAATTAGTAGTCCAGTTCTTTTTTACTTTTTTGTACGTAACGTTTAATATTCTTCAGTAGCTGCTTGGGCGTACTAACTGCGACGTACATTTATGCCTGTATCAAGAAAGAGCTAAACCCATAAAATTTATGATTTTAATGCTACGTTGCTTTTCAAGTTGCACGCCAGACGAACATGTTGAGGATTCAGCGCAGGTCCAAGATAGCAGATCAGCTGCTCTTCAGCTTAGATTATACTTCGGCTTCAAGCATTAATTATCACAACGACATTCGTCTACAAATTAAACCTTCAGACAGAGCCCTTGCTACGATACTTCAGAACCCATGGGAACGCCCATCTGAATTCAAATTTCCACTTTCTAATCACAACAATGGACGGAAGATTGAAAACGATATCTGAAAAAAGAGCACTTGGATAGATACAAAATATTGTTAGCTTTGTCACCATCAAAACGAGGCCTATTTTGCAAAAAAAAAATTGTTCAAATGGCTCTGACGACTATGGGACTTAACTGCTGTGGTCATCAGTCCCCTAGAACTTAGAACTACTTAAACCTAACTAAACTAAGGACATCACACACATCCATGACCGAGGCAGGATGCGAACTTGCGACCGTAGCGGTCGCGCGGTTCCAGACTGTAGCGCCTAGAACCGCTAGGCCACTCCGGCCGGCGCCTATTTTGCAAAGTATGTCCCTTTTTCTCCCTGTTCTTAAGGGAGGCCATCTTGAAGCAATGAACCTAAACACACTAATGATTGTACACATAACAAAATTATCTAAGTTACTAGGAAAAGAGGGTGTCTTGGTGCGTCACAGCAAACAGTTGTATCATCAGCAAGCTTTACAACGTGCTGACAACTCTCTGGTATCTTACCAAAACCCCAAGAATTCCACTGAAAATCAAGTGGACACATACAAAATGAAAAGAGCAATAAGGTTCAGCAGCTGGCATATGGTGGCAGCAGTTCTCCGTCTGCCAACACAAGAGTTGCCATGTTAATCAATAGCACAAGGAAATCTGACATTCGTTAAGTATTGGCCCCTGTGTGGATCATCTAATTACTTGACTAACTTGACATAAAATTAATGTAATGTATTCAAACCCGCAACAAAATAAATAACATCGTAGGGAATAAGAATGGGTGTCGTTGAAAAGTTAATATACAAAGGCCCTACGGTATGACAATGAGATTTATTAACTAATATCAAGGTCAAGAGAGAACAAACATATACACAGAAACTTCAACTGTATAACATTTCATTAACACAAACTCAGGTTGGTTGGCAACAGACTTGGGGAACCTAACTGGAATTTATGTGTAGATAAGACTGGCTACTATGACCGGAAGAATGCCAGTCTAGCACTTAGTACTCCATCTTCAGGCCACGAGTGGCCTACCGGGACCATCCGACCGCCGTGTCATCCTAATGTCGGTCTAGGCGAGCACAAAAAATGGTTCAAATGGCTCTGAGCACTATGGGACTTAACTGCGGAGGTCATCAGTCCCCTAGAACTTAGAACTACTTAAACCTAACTAACCTAAGGACATCACACACATCCACGCTCGAGGCAGGATTCGAACCTGCGACCGTAGCGGTCGCGCGGTTCCATACTGTGGCACCTAGAACCGCTCGGCCACCCTGACCGGCTAGGCCAGCACACTCTGCAGTATTGTTCCACTGATTAGTCTGTAACGTCAAAATATAATTAAGCATGCAATGGACACTGGGAGTGAATACTACGAGTACAAGCCTGCTATAAAAAAGATGGCCGTGAAAATGTTTGCTAAGCTTCTGACTTTGCCGAAGCTGCGAGGTGTTACCGATATAGCCAGTGAAGGATGAGATGCCGTCGTCTGCATGCGGGCGCTGCCGAAGCTACAAGGTTCGGTGGCGCATCATACTGCGAGATGAGCCCACGTCCGCCGGTGATTGTCTCACGTTCACAACAATATTAAAGTTTCGCCTGGGAGTCCAGGCGAGTTTACCACTAACTGTTCTCTCCGTAGAAACAGAAGAGCTCTAGCGTCTGCACACCGCAACAGACGAGAAGCAAGTCCTCTTGCAACTACCGCTGCTCAAAACCTTCCGAAAAACCGCCGCTCCCCGGATGTTCTTGAATAAACCAATCATGGCACAGCAATCATGTTTTCTAGCAAGGGGACCTGATATTCCTCAACCAATCACTGCAGTGCAGTACACACTCTGGCCTCTGAAGAAAACATCACACAATGCGTGGAGGTCCTATATCCGAAACCCAAGGGCATTTCACAAGATGAGGGAAGCTTCCTAGTGAAAACAAGCTGGTCTCGTCCATGAAACTATTTAGTGGTCGCCGTTTTGGCATCTAGGAAACGAGACATCCGGGTAAATTTGTCGTCCCGTCTCACAAGGTACGCTCTTCTTGTAATAAACACAGTAGCCAGGAGCCAGCCTGACGCCACTTTACCTGGATCTGCACACAGTATAAGGAGACCAGACTCCCACACCACGTCCACTTGATAATAAAGCGGTTAGGCCGGCGTCAAGATGCCCAGCACCGCCATTTTCTAAAGAAGTGTCATTGCGCATTCAGTCACGGCGTTCTCACCCTCTTCATTGGCCACCAGCGGAACAAGGCCGACCGCCAGAATGACGGTCCATAAACCACTACCCTGTAGGGCCCACGGCCAGTTTCGATGATGAGAAGGTTCCACGAACTCGCTTACTGCTCGGGGAAAGCTTTAAAGATGGCCCTTATCCAACGTTCACCAGTGTCTAAAAATATGTCTCTCTAGCTGAGTTTAATTCTTCTACTGCGACAAAAAGGCATGCAAGTACTGTGAGATCAATCACTGCTTTATCCTAATCCTAACAGTCCATCAGATTACTAGCAGTAACGAAGAATTTAGAGACACCAAAGGCGAATGAAATTGTATGATAATCACAGATATAAAATGGAAGGAGAGGTGCCTGGAGGATATTACCACAGCAGTGGCCTGCACGGAAGGCACCGCAGTCTTTCGGGTTATATTTCTTGGGAGACGCCTGCCTCTTTAGCTGGGTGGACACGTGCTCGCCTCCCATGCAAGGGGGCCCAGGTTCGGTTCGCGGTCGGGTTGGAGATTTTCTCCGCTTGTGGAGTGGGTGTTGTGTTGCCCTCATGATCATTTCATCCACCATCACCGGCGCGCAAGTCGCTCAGTGTGGCGTCAACAGCAATAAGACTTGCACTTAGCGGCCGAGTTTCCACGGATGCCATACGCTCATTTCCATTTTTTTTTTTTTTCGGGAGGCGCAACATGCCGCGCGGTTTAAGGCGCCATGTCGCTGTTTGTGCGGCCCCTTCCGGAGAAGGGTCGAGTCCTTCCTCGGGCACGGGTGTGTGTGTTGTTCCTAGCATAAGTTACTTTAAGTTAGTTTAAGTAGTGTGTAAGTCTAGGGACCGATAACCTCAGCAGTTCGGTCTCTTAGGAATTCACACACATTTTTTTGAGGCACAACTTACCTCTTAATGGGCAGCATGATAATGGCTACGCTTTCACAAAACAGCAGAGTATCAAATAAAGGTCACTCTAAAGAACTGATGAATTTTCTAGCACAGGAATGTGAAGATACTGAATTAGTGGCACAGTATAGCTCTGTTATTAAAAGAGGTACATTTCTGAAGGAAAGTGTACAAAATGATTTCACTGAATGTTGTGGCGAAAAACTAACATATACCGAATACAAGAAAACGGATTCTGCACTATTGGGTTCGATGAGACGACTAACACTAGTCAAAAAACTCAGATGACAATTTTTCTCATTTATATTTAGCAAGATACGCTCAAATAACATTTGATATGTTTTATTAATCCATGAGAACCAGAAAAAAACTGTGGAAATAAACTGTCAAAGTTCGCCACAAACGTAAAATAAACGAAGATTTCTCCTCAACTTCTGCAAGTGAGGGTGGTCACCAGGACTCTTTTGAAGACGACAGAGTCGCCACTAGTTGTGAGAAGGACAAAGCAAATGAAGGAAATAAGGATCTCAGAAAGTGGGAGTAAAATTAGGTAAACCTGTGTTAAACACTATGCAAGTCTTAACCTCGATTTTAGTAACTTTATTGATATTGCAACAGATGTCATGAGATCTATGGTTGAGTGAACAGTCGCTACAGTACAGAAAGTTACTAATAATCTGAATGAGCCCCTTGTTTAATCATTTTTTGCATTCGTCTCTTTATAAGTAAATACTCTGACGTTCAATTACTTCGAAATTTAATTGAGATGGTTAAAGAGATTGTTTCTTTTTTGACACCTTCGCCAAAAAGGAATTCTTTGTTCATAATGCATGTAAAAGACCAGCTAGTCTCAATGTGCGAAACAAGATGGGTAGAGAGGCAGCTGTCTCCAGCGTCTTTTCCACAAAACAAGGAAAAAATCTCGTGTCATGGCTTGAGGAAATTTTTTGAAGTCACACCTCTTGTACAGCAGCTAGGGACTTTTTATATGCAATCTGTAATGTATAACACGACGCGACTCTCGCGTGCTCTGCAGATACGCGTATCCACACGTTACCTGTCGGTAGGCTGTTATCCAAAAAAGAGACTGTTGATGTTAGCAAAACAACTGAGATCTTAACCGATATTTCCTCATTTTAGAAAACAAAGCGGTAAAATGTGGTTTCAGAGTTCACACTGCCGTACAATCAAGCCAAAAAAAGTGGCGGATATGACAGGAAGCACCAATCAAACACCCAAAATCACGTCTCAACGAGGCAACAGTTCTAATGCTGCTCTATCAAATATGGAAAATTATTTTATGCTGTCTGTAACCCCTTTCCTGGCGTAATAAACACCTATCCAGAAAACTCATCCTCTAAAGACGTTCTCAACCTCTAAAATTTCAACACACTTCTAACAAAAATCTGCTCATCTTCAACAAGGTCCATCGAGTGAGCAATTAGGGATGCAGAAATTCTGGGAACGAATTACTACAAAGTAATCGAATTGAATAAATTGACTACATTTCTAATCTGATGGAGGAAATCAAGCTGTGGGTAGCAAAATGGAAAAGGGAGGATAGAAACAAAAGGCGTCTACTGGGCTATGCAGTTGAGGGTTTGCAGTTCTGTGCGTCAGAAATTTTCCCTTCAATTAGATCTTCAATGATGATCCTTCCATCTTTTCCTGTATCAACTACAACATCAGAAACATATTTCTCGACACTGAAACACATAAAGAGGTGGTTGTGCAACGGCTGTGTGGCTTAACTGGACTTCCTTTGTTTTACGAGTACATATGTCCATAGAGACATCATCATTAACAATTAAAAGATTATACACAGGTATAATGAGAAGGGTGGAAAGAACAGAAAAGACATGTTTTCTTAAGGATAGATAATATACAGCCAACTGTCCTTCTGTAATGTAAGATGATCGAGCAATTAACATTCACACACTCATATTACTATTTACAATCTTATACTCAAAACTGAAAAAGTACAAAACAGAAGCTAATGTGCGTCAAACACGCCAAATATATACCGTGCGAGTAGAGAACTAAAATGAAAAATATAAACATGATAAATTTTTGTTAAATGGCCTTCTATGCCATATTTTAATCACTTAATGTATTAAAAAAATAGAGTATTTCACTCTAAACTACTGTTTTATGCACCTTCAAGTAAACTTTGAGTTACTGTAATGGTATCATATAATTCTCAATGTTTACATTGTTATTTCTTTTACTAATATAATTAATGTGGAAATTGCATTTTTATTACTACTATGTTTATTTCAAAACGAGTATCATTGTAAGTGAACTGAAAATAAAAATTAGAAAATCTAGTCCAACAACTATTTAAGACTTGACAATTTTTTTAAAAATATGAAATATATATATATATATATATATATATTTCTGAACTAAACTGCAAGAAATATAATTGCTATAAAATTAAAAACTACAATCATTATTATACTATACATGTAGTAGGCCCTTTGTGGATCACCTGAAGCTTCTATAGTTCTTCCTGCGGTTTTTTCCAGGAGGCCTTCATTTTCGCGCTCATGGCTTCCTTTCTTTCATCCGCCCACTTTGTTACGATCTCTTTGGCTCTTGTCTCTGACTGGACTTCCCGCTTGTCTATTTTGCTTCTGAGGATGTTACGGTCTGCAGTGTCTTGAATGGGGAGTTGAACATCAGTAAGGTCTTTTCGTACTTGTTCGGCACATGTCATACCTTTAAGGTTTACAGTGGTTATCTGGCGTGTGAGTCTATACTCAGGGAGTCTGTGTATGTGTCCATACAATGTAAGGCGTCTGTTTTTAATGTCAGCAGCAATATTTGAAATTTCCTCTGTAGTTTTGTTGGTTAGCAGTCTACATCCAGCTTCAGTTTTTCGTGGTCCAAGGATTTTCCTAATGATCTTTCGTTCTTCTTTTTGTAGATTTTGTAGTATCATCTTGTTATGGGATGACAAGATTTATGCTGCGTACAGCACCTCAGGTTTAATGACAGTGCTGTAGTGCTTGATTTTTCCATGCATGGACATGTACTTTTTGTTGTAGAGTTGGTGTGTTCGACCGTAGGCTCTCTTTAGTTTCTCTGCTCGAGTTTCTTAAGATTTTTTTTCTAGTCTGGTTGGTTCCAAAATTTCCCCTAGGTATTCAAAATGTGGAACTCTGTTTATCCGTGCATATTTTGTAGTGAGATTCTGTAATTTTAAGAGTGTACGCATAAATTCCGTTTTCTCAAAAGAAATTTTGAAGCCAACCTTTTTGGCCCATTTCATGAGTATTTCTATTTGATGTATTGCATTATGTTCATTGTCTGTCAAGGTCATCGGCAAAGGATAGGCAGGTGACTTCGGTTTTCCTTCCAATCTTCACTGGTTTCCATAGGCCACGTATTCTAAGCTCACTCTCTCGTCCCCTTATGACCTAGTGCAAAATTATATTGGACAGAATTGGAGATAGTCCGTCTCTTGTCTTACTCCAGTTCTGTTCTCAAAACATTCCGAGATTTCCCCCATGAATTTTACTTTGGAGGTTGTGTTGGACAGTGTCTGTTCAATGAGCTTACGTATTTTCTGGTCAGGTCCGAGTTCTATTAGTGTTGACAATTATAAAACTATTTTATTCTAATTTCAGTTTATTCTCTTTTAATATGCTTGCCACCTCTGTGTTGATAAACAGCTTGGAGAGGTTGTGGTTGCTTGTTAATAATCATGTAATGTAAGCTACTCAGAAAATGGCTGTGAATGCTACAGTTTTCAAGATATTTAAAGTTTTTTGTCTAAGATAAAGCACATTTTTGTACTTTTTCGATATTTTTGAGTGTCAAAAAAGCGTAAACTAGTAGTTAACGAGAGTTTGTTTCCTTAACTTTCAAGGGGTGAACCCATGGATCTTCCTTCATTTCCTGGTAACCGCCCAAAGCCACAAAATTCTATTAATCCGCAACTGATATTATGACGTAGCGCCAGTCCACTTCCACCTCAGTTACAGGTCTCAATAGGACACGTTCGCTGTAGGCACTTGCCAGTTTGCATGTGTATTTGGTTTCTATAATACTGTGTGCGAATGCCCCTTGAGTCACGGTTGTGTGCTTGCCATTGTTGAAGTGAAATAGTTTGATCTTGAGAACCAATACTTCTGATTAAGCGTTCTCACGAAAATTACACAGGCTAGATAGCTCCTTGAAGAGTCAATATTAGCAATAAATAAATAAAGAAAAAGGCAACTTCCAAGTTTGACAAGAGAGAAATTCTCATAGGCTGTTCCTGCTATGGGCATGGTGCTACTGGAAGCGTATATTGCGAAATGAGGACCCGTAACTGAAACGGGGTTATGTAATTCTTCAGAAACCAATTCAGATGTTATTCTTGTCTTTTATTAACTCTGCTTAGGAGTTAGAGGTATTCCCTTCTCTGATATTGTGGGGTATAGCACTCCATATTGTACTCCTGCTGCGGAAAAGGATTTAGACACGGGGATTTTGTGATGGGTTGGGACAGAAACAATTCTGTGGTAATCGTACGCATGTTTCTGCTGAGTTGTTTACATATTAAAATTGAAGCCGAGGAGTGAGAGAGGAGGATGTTAGTGCGTTCATGAGACGAAAAAGCATACAGAATGCACGTATTTTTGATATTATTGACGGTAACTTGATTAAGACTGAATGTTTTGGAGCTATTCGCCATTAACACCCACCAAATAATTATAGTCTTTTCGGAGTTTAACTGTGGTTCTCTATAACGTGAGGTACTGACTCATTTACTCATCAAGGACAATGCGGCAAGCCACATATTTTGTATTACCTAGACCACGCAGATTCTTCTACGCAGATTTTGTAAGTTAATGGCTGACTTTAATGTTCGCCACAGATTGCCTACCTCTGATATACCCTAGCTTGCAGGTAACGTCATTTTCTGTGGCGGAACTCGTTTGTATGTCCGATGTACAGCGCCTCTAAGACTGAAACGTCCCCTTAGAAAAATTGTACATGACTGTGCTTAAACTAACACACAATACTTTTAGCACAACGCAATCTGACTTTCAAAAATCCCTACAAAAGAATGGCCCTGACTAACATTAACCTATACGTTTCACAAATCACTTACCTCACAAAAATCTTGGTTACTCGAACTACTGCAATACAGTGAGCGCCACTACTGCCAGCTAAATAAAAGACTCAAACTACGGAAGGCACTAACTACTGATAGGCATAGTTAGCAAATGAAAGATTTTAATAGAGAACAAACAATGTATTTACCTTAATAGTCATCAAAAGTCATAATACATATATCAGTTCATGACATCCAGTCTTACAAATTTCAAAACTCCGCCATTTCTGTCCCCACATCCACCACTGCTGGCGGCTCACCTCCAACTGCTCAACGCTACGCGCTGTTCACATCCATCTGCCCAACACTACAATGGAAGACAACAACGCAAACTAGCCACAGACTGCACACAGCACAGCCAGTGATTTTTCATACAGAGCGCTACGTGGCGTTACCAATAAGAAAACCTAAACAGCCTACTTACATAGCCCCCATGCTCCCCACAAAAAATTTTACAAATTGTTTTGGGCAGTGGCCAATACAGATTTGAAAAAATTTTTCATAGTTACAATAACAAAGATATCAAATGCACACACACTTATTGATACAATGTTGGTCATAAGCTAAAATTTTCTCACAGTCCATAAAGACAGTCTTGATCATTTATCACAGTAAAATTGCAGTGTTTTTCTCAAAGTCTGAGCAGTAAAAGAAAATGCACATGGAAGTACTGGGTTTCCATGCAGTCTTGAAGAAGTAGTGTTGTCCTTCCAACGGAAAGACAGTGCTGACTCTCGACATGCAGACAGGTAATGTGCCACAACAGAGGAAACCCACAGCAGTCATTCAACGTTTTGGGTAGGTCATCACAGAGCAGACCCACTGTAGTCCTGGTAGAGATTGTGGTATTGGTGGGCCACCAGAGGTGCAGAGCCACTGCAGTCCTTGTAGAAATAATGGTACTGGTGAGTCAGCAAAGGTGTAGACCCACTGTAGTCCTTGTAGAAATAATGGTATTGGTGGGTCATCAAAGATGCAGACCCACTGTAGTCCTTGTAGAGATGGCCAGCAGCCATCTGATGTGACTGTGCAGGTGCACAATCACCATTGAAGAGTCTTGCGGATAATATAGCAAGTCCATAACCACCACTTGTGCACTCACAAAGTTTTTGGAATTGTCCTTAGAACCAGCAATGCTGTTATCCAATCCCTTGCTGAATTATTAACACACGAGCAAACACTAACATAGTCCATATACTATGACCAACAGAAACGCGTGCAGTGAAATGGAACTTACAAGTTAATAATATGATGAACTGGTGTCAATTACAATTTTATAACATAAGAATGCAATTACAATGGTACAAAATACATCATTAAAGAACATAACAATACAGATAACATTTGTAGTACAAACTTTACAACAGAATAGAAATAAACATATACATCAGTGTTACAGGAATTATGACATGATTACATACATAAAAGATCAGAATAACTTTCGAAACATCAACTTCACTCATGAGCATTAAAACAGAACAGAATAAATAATGTCTAAGCATATTTACAAGTTAAATAACATATTATCATAGAAATTCTACAACATAAATCTTATTAGCTAAACATATACAGACAGGAAAAACACAAATTCACATAGTGTAATAACACAAAAATACAGGACATGGTTTGTTTTCAGTGTAACATTTGATACTGCAGTCCAACCCAAAACTTCATTCCATAGATCGTCCCTCTTACTTCGACATTTGCTCCAGCCAAAGAAAAATCCTATCCAAGCATGCTTTCTGTATTCTGTTCACATCCTCTTTCAAAAATAGTTTTTCTCCACTGTACACTACTTGTTTGGCCAAACCATTTTCTTATAGCTTCTCAATGCATTTCTTCCAATCCATCATAGTTAGTTTCTTATATAGTCTACCCCCTCTTACGCTAACTTAAATCTACTGAGCTCAGATGCTAAACTAAGGGACGAGGCAATGCAGCAGCACAAAACAATTAACACAAACAGCAATGACAAAAAATGCAGATTTGCAAAGCAAGCAGCATTATAGAAATTAGCAAAGCAATTGCAATATTACAACTAATATAAGGCAATGTGCAGCAAACAAAAAAATAAATCAGTAGTAAAACTGGCATAACAGAGTAATACAAAGTGAAATTCAGTAGCACTATGCCTGGCAAACAGCAGCAGCAAATGCAATAACTTATACCTAAATATGACAAAGCTCAAGCAGAAAAAATATTACAGTAAAAATGGCCATGTTTAATACCTATGTCACATCTTAACACTAGAGTGATGCATCACGAGAACTTACTCTAGCAGATAAGTTACCAAATCGTAAAAAAATTATTTATGCAGTTCCTGTGAAAGGAAATGTATATTTGTGCTCTCTTTTCAAAGAAAGTATATCATAAACGTATTCTTTACTGGGTCTGTAGACAGAAAATAGTGATATTAGTACATCTATTAAATTTTATAATAACCAATGCTGCAGTGCATCTAGAAACTAGATATTAAAGAAAATGAGCAAATATGTATATAAAGCAACATATGAAACGTCATTTACTAGGCAAATGGCGTCTCCAAAGGCAAAAAAATTCTCTCAGCTAGAAAGACAATAGATGTAAAATGTTTCTCATCATTTCATTAGGCATTTTAGTAAATATCATAAATTAAGAGCTCCACAGTGTAATCATATATTTTCAAGTTTGAGCGTGTCGTATTTGCGATGCTTTCTACAAAGGAATGCCAATAGCGATGACAATGGCCTCTTTTTTTTTTCTCCACCTGTGCCTCTGAAAGGCAAACACTAATGGCTTTTTCCTAGGCGACTATCACGCAGCTGGGTGCCCACCACGCATTACATGAAGGTCACTTCACTCTCCTACCGAAATATTTACGACAGCAGTTTGTGCTACAGTGACAGTCTCATACAAAAAATTTCACAGGTCGAGAATTTGCGTTGCAAATGTGTAGAAACAAAATCCTATGAATATAACAGTGTTCAAAAAGTTTTCTTCGACATTGTGATACATTTGCGCATTTACACACATTTCATAACTCTTAAAGTACGATTCTTGGTATCCAACATCCTTTTTCACAAACCAAAGTCCCTAACTTCTATTCATTATTCATATACATATAAACACGTAATCACATTCCTCATATAGCATCAGCTTATTGATCATAAACATACCTCAACAGCATAATACACGTTGTCATCGTAATAATAACATCATAAAAACTCAGTCAAATCTTAAAATCGTTGTAGTTTTCTGCAATAATTTCAAACTATAAAAAAATATTCTCTGCTCATTTCAGTAGTGCCATCTACCTCGAACGAACTTTAAAAATCATGATCTCATACCAAATACATCATTCAAAGCCCTCATAGTATCACAATGGTTCTGAAAAAATATGAAGAGTTCACAAAGTACAGACAAAATACAGTTTCATAAGTGTGAAGTTATCCAAATGTGTAATTGCATAAACATGTCACTGATGTAGTAAAAAAAAAGTTTGCCTCTCTTAGTTAAATGAACAGATAGCTGTGTAATTTATGTGTTAGAGAAATATGGTACCGATGTGTAAAGTTGTATAAGCAAGTACGACATTAGCTAGGGCTCCTTGTGCTTGCCAAACACATGGTACACAAAGCAAGCGTGTACTCCCCTGAGGATTAATGTAATTATACCATCAGGTGTTACAGATTACAGCAATGGAATGAAATGTATCACGGAAAACCTTTGTATCATTGTACTTCAAATATCTTTAAAAATAAGTGTTTTAAGTACAAAATTAATCAAACAAATACGTGTACTGTAGCGCTAAACTGTGCGTCTTGTTGTAAGATAATCTTTGTGGAAGTGTCGTAGTTATCGTCCTCCGAAAGCTAAGTTCTGCAGAAGTCAATGTACTTACCTCATGATAAACAAAAGTGAAATGCTTTGCCTATAGATATCTTAGTTATTACGCTTATTGCCGTGATGAAGAAAGTACTGTGCTGTAACGTATTGTTGTGGTACGGGAAAGGCTGTCTCATTATAGTTATACCACAAAAGTTACTACTAAAACATGTTTTGCTTTCCAGAATAATTCAGAAAAACTGTGCAGATATAAAACAGATACAGCGCAAAAGCAATAATATAAATTGTGTCACTCATTAGTAGCGTCGTAATATAATCGTGTAGCTGTCAAATAAACTAACCATTGTGTCATTTGGTATCTCACAGAAAGTACTTTAAATCCAGAATGTATTTTCAAGTAAACCAAAATGTTGCATTAAACTCTCATTAGCAGTACTGGCAAATGTTCTAAGTATGTGAGCCTTATAGTCGTTACGTAATCGTGCAACTAACAAGCAAGAATGTACACACACAATAACACTGTGTCGTCTGTTCAAAATAACAATGCATTCGTAATTTCTGTTTAAATAAGTTCTCTTGGTTCTTGACTGGATATTTAACTTCAAACATTGTTGCATGTTAACAGATTCTAAGTCTGACAAAGCATACTAGTAACGTGAAGTGAAAAGTTTTATGGCAAAGACTAAGTTATAAAGCAGATTATCTCTCAATAAATGGTTTTACATGTGAAATGTGGTGTAAACCTTTACTCTTCCTATTGCGCAGTGTTTCAACTTCGACGCAATTATCATGTGGTATACGTCGGATTCTGTAAGGTCCATTGTAAACTAGAAAGAATTTGTGACTCAAGTGTTTCTTCTTATGTGACAATGAATGAGCTTTAATGAGAACTTTCTGACCAATATATAATTTCTTTGCATTTGCTTTGCTGTGTAGTTTTCTCCTTTTGTCTGCTGCAGATTTTATATTTATATTAGCCAAATAAATTATGTCTTTGTGTCGAAGTTTACGTGTATTCGGGAAAGGTACAAGCTCTCTGATTCTGTTCGGTGGTTCTTCATTCTTCAGTACAAGAGTAGGTGGTAAAGCAGTGGAGTTATGAGACATTTCATTCAGCGCGTTTTGAAATAAGTGTAAATATCTGTCCCAATACTGATGCTTTCTGTGACAATAAAGTCTGCAAAGCTTATTGATTTCTTTCATAATACGTTCGGAGGGGTTACAATGTGGTGAGTACAATGAAATAAAAACAGGTTTGATGTTATGATTCCAAAGCATGCGTGACCAAACAGCAGATCTGAATTGCGGTCCATTATCTGAAATGACTTTAGCAACGTGGCCAAAATGTGCATAGCTGAAAATGTACCAGGTGAGCTTATTAACAAAATCGTCAGGAATGCAAAGTACCCATAGCTGGTCATAAACAGTGCAGCGTTTGAACAGTATGTTGTTTCTAACCAGATAATAATGCCGAATCTGTGTATGTGTCTTTTCATGCCATTTGCTCTTGATGTCTTTCCAAATCGGATCTTTATCTTGTTCATGAGCAATGTCCTTTAAAGATGTGGTGATGAAGTTTTCAAAGGCGACTTTCTGAATGTAAAGAATACTGAAATTTTTCTCGAGATTGCCTTCTGTGTTACTTTTCTCAAGCCCAGCCGGTGCGCGTGACAGTGCGTCCGCAACAATGTTCTCCTTGCCGGGAATGTAGACTATTGTGAAGTGGAATTCTTGCAGAAGCAATGCCCAACGTTTTAACCTGTCATGATTTAATTTTGAAGACATAAGAAATTGTAATGCACGATGATCACTGTATACTATTACGTGCTTACCAGAAAGAAAGAAACGGAATTTGTTAAATGCCCAAACGATAGCTAAAGCTTCTAATTCAGTAACGGAATAATTTTTTTCAGATTTTCTTAGCACTCTGATAGCAAAAGCAATAGTTTTCTCAGTGGTAGTGTCATTTTCTATGGCTTCTTGAAATAAATGGGCACCAAGACCGACTTTAGAAGAATCCGTGCTAAGGCAGAAATCTTGTGACAGATCTGGATGAGCTAGTATTGGCGCGTTAAGTAACGCTTCTTTCAAAGAATTGAATTCCAATTGTGCTTGTTCGTCCCAGTTCCAAATAGTATTTTTTCCAGTGAGAGAACAAAGTTTTGGTGTAACAAGAATTTGCATATTCAGAAAACGACGGTAAAAATTTATGAGACCTGGAAAACTGCGGACTTGTTTTTTTGGGGATGAAACTGGAATGGCTCTGATTGCTTCTAACTTTTCAGGATCCGGCTGAAAGCCTTCAGAAGAAATAATATGTCCCAAAAACCTTACCTTTGACCTACCGAATTCAGACTTTTCCAAGTTAACTGTAATTCCAGATTCTGCAAAAATACGTAACAAACTGTTGAGGATGCGATTATGTTGTTCCCACGAAGCTTCTGCTATTAGAATATCGTCCACATATAAGGTGATGTGACGTTTTAAGAACTCAGGTAATATGGAATTTAGCCTGCGAATGAATGCTGCCGAAGAAATATTCAAACCAAAAGGAAGTTTCCGAAACTGATAACAAACGCCGAAACAAAGGAAAGCTGTGTATTTTATACACTCTGGATGAAGTTCGATCTGATAAAAGCTGGATCTGAGATCAATGGAAGACAACACTTTTACACTATTAAAATTTTGAAGAAGTTCTTCCAACGTTTGCGGCATGCTGTTTCAGGAATGATGATAGTATTGATTTGCCTCTGATCTAAGACAAGCCTGATAGATCCATTTTTCTTCTCAACAACATGTAATGGATTGTTGTATGAGCTTACTGCAGGCTCAGTAATGCCCTCGTCAAGCATAGATTGTATTTCTGTTCTAACACGGTCCCTATAATGTGCTGGAATTACGTATGGTCTAACACAAAATTTAGTAAGCTCACGAACACGAAATTGGTATTGAAATCACTTGATTGTTCCTGTTTTGTGAGTAAAAACTGTGGAATGTGCTTGTAAAATTTCAATAAGGTCTTGCCTATCAGTATCACTACAATTCTCAATTGTTTGAATTTTATTCTGAATTAACTCATTAGTATCAAATGCGCCGTCGATATCATCCCTGTCAGTACTTGCAGAGTGATTGTTAGTATCAAGTTCCGTCGAAAATTCCGAACTGTTGTCTAACAGGAGGTAAAGCCGATTAATTTCTTCGTCATGGGTTGAGAGCCAATCTTCAAATTTCAAAGCTACTGACTTACATTCTTTCTCTAAACTTATTTCAGCATTATGAAAGTTTAAGATTGCTTTGTATTCATTCAAAAAGCCTACTCCCAATATAATTTCCGTCGACAATAATGGAACAATGAGAAAGTCCATAGAGGAACTGTGGCTTTGACAAAAGAATTCTAAGTTGGTTTGTAGGCGTACATCTACACTTTTTCCAACGATTGCACCTTGTAGTTTAATCTTACGTAACGGAAGTGTGGGGCAATCGTTCGATTTGTTGCATTTGCTAAAGGCTGTTTCACTAATTACTGAAATGGGACTGCCAGAGTCAAGTACTGCCGTAAATTTTACGTCATTTACTGTAATGTGAATCACAGGATATGCAATGTTGTTATGTTTTACGTCGTGTTCCTGGAATAAGATGTCCCTAATGTCTTCCATTTTTACGTAATTACTAGCTACGGCAGCTGCGTCGTCAGTTTCAGAAGTACGTTTTGTGGCTGCCAGCGGTATGAGTCATTGCCTATTGTCTCTTTGTTGGCGCGCGTCGTTATTGGGATTTGGAGACCTAACTTCTACAAATTCACCTTGTCGAGAGAGCCCTGCTCTGTTTGAATCCCGCCAGTGCTGATGCAATTCAGGTCTGTCGTCACGATCATATCGTCTGTCGTCATGTCGGTAGATTCCATAGTTTCTTTCTTGTCGGTCACGTGGTGGAGAATTTCTCCCTGAATCGTAACTGCGCTCTGGACCACTGCATCTTAAGTTATTCTGTCTCCCTTGATAATAATTATTTTGGTTCCCATATTGTCTGTTTCTCTGATTGTCTCTGTGATAGTCATTACTGCGGAGAGGTGATCTTTCCCTGTAATTATTACTACTCTGCCAACGGTTGTCATACGGGTGGTGTCTGTTTTGGTCACGATTTGTGTTGTGAGAATAGCCTTGTTGTGTCCAGTTATTATTTCTTTCATCGCGGAATTGCGATGGATGTGACCTGAAATTGTTGTGTTCCTGTTTTCCCGTTCTGCGATTGTCAGTGTCAATTTCTAATTCTTGTAAGAATCCCTGAAAAGCTTCAATGTCGTCTTTGCAACGTCCTGCCAAAATAATATGTCGTAAATGTTCAGGTAGTTTGATTAAGCAAATGCGGATGAGTTCCGAGGGGCTGTATGGGTTTGACAGGTACTGATTCTTGTGCAACATGTCTTCAAAATATTTCACAAGACTGGAAAATTCAGATTGTTCGAAATGTTTCATCATTATGATGCTAGATTTTACTCGGTCTTGTGTAGCTTGAGACCAATATGCTGAGAAGAAGGCATGATAAAATTCTCCTTCACTGTGACAATCGTGAATGACCGATCGCATTCTTTCAGCTCGTTCATTCTCTAAGTAGCCACACATAAATTCTAATCTGTGCTCTAATGACCAGTTGGGAGGAAAACAATGAGAGAATTGATGGAGCCACGCTTGTGGATGAATGTCGTTGCTAGAATTCTTAAATGTTTTGAATTTATGTGTAGTAATGAACAGCTTATAGTCAAAATCATCGTGTCGGCGAGTAGCAGATCGCTCATTGTTACGTCGTTTCGGCGGTTCCATTTCAGAATTCAATGTCCTGTGTTATTATTTTGTGGTTGTTCCGTATTTCTACGCCCCTCTTCCCGTACTGGAGCGCGAGTGTCCTCTGAAATATGTAATTCTTATATTACTTGTGCCAACTGATCTTGTATTTCCCGGATTTCTCTTTTGTACAGTGTATTGATTTGATTTTGATTTTGTTTCAATTTTCTAATTTATTCATATTCTTCAGTGTCAGTGAAGGCTACAGGTCTTGTGTCATTCAGATCATCATCTACCTTTGTAGATAAGTTAGTGAACTGATCTGAAAGTTCGGCTACTTTATCCGATAGTGAAATTATTTCCTCTGTGTGTTTTTCTGAACCAAGTTTCAGAGTGTCCATTTGTGTTGAAATCGTATCTACTGTGTTCTTTAAGTTTTCCTGAGTTTTTGCAAGTAGCGTAACCGAATCGGTAGATGCAACTGAGTCAATTTTAGCTTGCAAGGTCTCATGATTTTCATGAACAATAGTTTGCAGTTCTTTTATGACTGCTTCGTGATTCTGTAATGCATTTTCATGACGCGAAAAAATAGGTTGGAAATGCTCACAAATTTGTGTTTTTACGTCATTACAGACTTTTTGGCATTTCGATTCAATGTTATGTAACTCAGTAGTTAAATCTTCACGTGTTTGTTCAAGTATGGTGTCTAACTTTCGAAGCTTTTGCTGTGTTTGTCTCTGATTTTGTTCCATTGTGTCTAACTGTTGCTGTGTTTGTCTCTGGTGTTGTTCCATTGTGTCTAACTTTTGAAGATTTTGTTCCATTGTGTCTAACTTTTGAAGATTTTGTTCCATTGTGTCTAACTTTTGAAGATTTTGTTCCATTGTGTCTAGCTTTTGAAGATTTTGCCCCATTTGTTTCTGATTTCGTTCAAGCGTTGTGTCTAACTTTTGTAGCCTTTGTCCCATTTGTTGCATTAACTGTAATAACACTGCACTGGTGTCTGAAACATGTTCCTCAATGCTATTCGGCAGTGCATTTGAACCGGCAATATTCGCATTCTGAAAAGCAGAAAATGTGTCTTGATTTATTTGAGAAAACGGTGAGGACGCAAAACCTGAATCTACAGTATTTGCAAGATTGTGTCCCGTCATTTCGGAATCCTGAGGCGAGCTGTTGCCGACCGATCGATCGATAATGCTTCCCTGTTCACTAATGGTTTCACTGCCTACACCATTATTTGCAGCCCGCTCCATTTCCCTATGCACAATTACCAAATTACTACTTTGAACATTAGTTAATTCATTGCATGGTGGCGCTAACACACTGCTTTCGTCTTCACTGTCATTTCTCAGTTTACTTTGGAACCTAGTATTACGTTTTTCACACGCCATTATTGTCACAATATTTCACACGACAACACAGAAAAGAACAATTTGAAGAGCAAAATAAGAAAACACATTAACATAGCATTGAAAATAATATCTCGTTAATTGCAAGCGCAGCTGCGAAATACTTGGTGCAAATCTACATGCATGCCACAACTGTTTTACTGTACAAGAATGAAAACTACAACTACAAAGGAAATTCTCTCTATGATTACGCGCTAGCAATAAACAATAGCTAGACTAATTACACGAACTACAAGAACAAAATCAGAAGATTCCAGTGAGGTATCCTCGGCTAAGGGTCGACATATGAAACGTCCCCTTAGAAAAATTGTACATGACTGTGCTTAAACTAACACACAATACTTTTAGCACAACGCAATCTGACTTTCAAAAATCCCTACAAAAGAATGGCCCTGACTAACATTAACCTATACGTTTCACAAATCACTTACCTCACAAAAATCTTGGTTACTCGAACTACTGCAATACAGTGAGCGCCACTACTGCCAGCTAAATAAAAGACTCAAACTACGGAAGGCACTAACTACTGATAGGCATAGTTAGCAAATGAAAGATTTTAATAGGGAACAAACAATGTATTTACCTTAATAGTCATCAAAAGTCATAATATATATATATCAGTTCATGACATCCAGTCTTACAAATTTCAAAACTCCGCCATTTCGCTCCCCACATCCACCACTGCTGGCGGCTCGCCTCCAACTGCTCAACGCTACGCGTTGTTCACATCCATCTGCCCAACCCTACAATGGTAGACAATGCAAACTACCTACAGACTGCACACAGCACAGCCAGTGATTTTTCATACAGAGCGCTACGTGGCGTTACCAATAAGAAAACCTAAACAGCCTACTTACAAGACTGATGAGCTGTTTCAGACCATCCGCTGGCTAGACGCCGCTTTTCGCCACATTTTTCCGGTATTGAGAGCAGTATGTTTGTCGTATTGGAAGGTTATTGTCGTTCTAATGTTTCAGTTAAGCAACTATAGCAACTGTTTTTGATTTTTTGAAAGTCCAACATATTTAAAACCATTCATTTTTACGCGAGTAATATGTCGCTGGTGAGATGTAAGGGCAACAGGCCTGATATCTCGTATGGTAAAGCTTACTCACCTCGAGAGTTTTGAGGAAGTGTGTTCATGTATATTACAGAGACAAAGTCAAACTGTGTACCACATTCCCGCATTTTCTGCTTCTGCATGCTGTTCTGAGTTGTGTCCAGAGTAGTTGGGACTACACGCATCGCGAGGACGCTGCTTGTACTTACTCGTATGATGTTCTATTTACATGTTCGTTACCTTGCTGCAACACATTGCAATCTACCTTGAGACCGATGTTAGCATATGCAGTTTGGCGCAATATTTTGTTGCGGAGCTGTCGGGTGCATAGATACACCTTTTGCATCCAAGGTTAGATTCTTTGTTCGAAGACAGGGAGTTCGTCCTACATTCAGGGATCAATGTGGGTATACCATTTAATCACCCCTGAGCACAAGCTCACCTCCGATTCATTCAAAATTATTACGAGAGTTGCTGATTGTGAGGGTTTTCCTTTTGTTCTGGTTTTTATGTTACGTGGAACTGAATTTCACGTGATCCGCTGAAGGAAAACTCTTATCTTGATGTTTCAATTGCTTTTGGGTTGTTGAATAATAACATGAAGTTATTCTAACATTTCTCTTGGTTCATTTCCATCGAACAGTTACTTTTGAAACTTATAATTCTTTTATGGTTAGTTCCCACATCATCATGTCTACTTACTTATATCTGCAGTTGATATGAGAACAAAACATTAAAAGCATTTTGTCTTCAGCAGAATTATTATCGAAACAAACTTCCATCAGGTGGAACATTTCTCATTTCTTAGCATGTATCTTACAGCCAGTACAAGGTAAATTAGTGTTGTCAAGAACTTCGAAATTTCGTGTGGATCGTTAACACATATAAAATGACTAATGCTGAGTTTACAATATCTATTAGGATTTACTATGTGAGCTCTTACATCCTCATAAGAAGTTTTCTTTCTCTAAGGAAGAGCACAGAGACACTTACAGATTTTGCTAGAATATTAAGTGTGATTATAGCGTTATATTCATTTAAAATATTTTTCATTACATCCTTATATTCTTCGTCGCATCATGAATTCTCTCCCTACCTGTGTACATATCATTCAAACTGAAGTCCGATCATGCTAATGTTCATTCTTGGGTCTGAAGTTTGCATACAAAGAGGAATATTTTGAGCGAATGTTCATGAGGTCATATCAGTTACATAACCAGTTTGGCTAAAAATAATAATAATCTGAGAAAATTTGATAATTTCTTTATTTGGCTGTCTCAGTTGAATCAATATACAATTTTTCTGCTGTGGTTACCGGTTTCTGGCTGACGCGCCCATTCTCACACGACGCACCTTATTACTAACCCTAAGTAGTCATACAACGCCTTCCGACCACATCACCACACGACAAATGACGACTAGGAATGTTGAGATGATTCATTCCCCCTCTTTCACTTAAATAAATAACTGTATCATGTCCACACATAGTCAAATCGTCCCCAAGATTGGAAATTTTGTTATTGAGATACTTGGGGCGCAAAAACAACTAAGGTCATACGCGTGAATAAGGTACTGTAATATTAGCAAACATTTCATGTAAAAATCCTCTAATTTATCTGTCACAACATCAATCCCTTAACCTCATAACATTTTCCTTTCTGACTTGACATTTCATACTAGTCACCTAATAATTGGCCCTCAGGGTAGATTTACAACACTAAGAATAGCTCTTTCATTCATTCCACCTTCCAGAACACTTGAAACCACTTCCTTCATTGCAAAGTCACCCAACTCCCCTCGGCCCTCATTCCCAGATTCATCTTGAAACTTGAACTTGTGCCCTGAAAGCAAAAAAAAGATTTGTTTATGTGGCCCAGTCCACCCAAATTTGATATGGCGCATATTATGCTACTCACATCGCACATTAAACCATGGAAGTGAAAGAAACAGACTTGAGTAAGCAGGATTTCGTCATTAGAATACAATCTCTATTAGACTACTTAAATATTAATACTAGAGTGATAATATTTCTGTTTATCTCCAACATTATAAAATGACGCTGAAAATTATACTATTCACCAGCTTCGAGACTAAAAAACAAAATATGTTTGTGACACAAACTCACCAGCTACATCGTTCATATTCTAGCAAATGACTGAGAGATTTCTGCGTTTTATTCCAAGCACTGCTTGCGTTTGTAAGAGGTCCGAGCAGATGTAATTTCGATGTATTGCTCATGCGTTGCCTGCGATATGCAAGGTATAAGAGAATCGCTGACCAGAGAGCAGTGTTGACTGAGTAGGAACTGTGTAGCTGTAGCAGTAAGTTGTTACTAGTCTGCGCTCGTCTGCAGTCTGCTCTGGTCTGGTATAATGTATCGTGTTGGCGATGCCAGAGCCTGAGTATTATTGTATAAGATAAAAAGCAGCCTCACGCATATCTAGTAATGTTATCTGAACTCCCATGTAAATGTTTTACAAAATGTCCTAATAATAATCTTTGTCATATAAAGTAATTTCTAACAAGCATTCATTTCAATTTAAAGAATTTACTAATTTCTCCATTCCATGATCATTCCGATTGTTGCAAAAGAAAAATCAGTTGCTTCCTTTCATAAATGACCAATCTATCGGCCAGCATTGCACGGAGCTGTGCCGGAAAAATTTATTGTAAGAGCAGATATATTCGACAATTTTATTGAGGTAACAATTTTTTCCTTTTTTATTCAGAATGATCTCACAGGGGCATGACGCAGCACTGCTGTCGTCCAAAATTTACCAGGTTACTGAATTTATTTTTTATTCGAAGGTTTAGGAATTTTTCTGTTTCAAGCTTACATTAGATGAGAAAAGAATTTTGTGGGTACATTAAATGTGAAAGAATGAATTTTGTGGGGAGGTTACACTAAAATTAGAATCACTATCCATAATACCTATTATATTATTTTGTGTGGGGAGGTTACACTTGGTGACAACCGGCCAGGATCGTATTTCTTTGTGAATCTCTGAGACGTAGTCATATATCTGCTCTTATTTACTTAAATGTAGTTTGCATCTGGCGCAACGTATTTAATAATTTGTCACTCTTTCTTTCACAGATTATCGGCAATTTATTGCTCTTTGATGTAATTGTGTTTGTTCCATTTTTGCTTCCTCTTTGTTTCATTTTGTGCTTAATTTTGATTTGTGAAAAATGCCACAAAAAACTGTTAACAGTACATCGTGATGTGCAATGAGTGAAATACTCGACTCAAATAATTTGTCCGATAATACTTGCGACACTCAGTGTAATAATGATAATCCTCCATTTACAGACAATCAATGCGTACCAATCACTAATATTGATTTTGATCCTAATGATGAGCAAACAAATGCAATTATGTCCAGAGTAAATGTAACAATTGATGACGCGGCACATTCTGATACAATGAACACTGCCCAGTCTGACACGCCTAATTTTCAAAATTTATGTAGTGAACAGATAATTGTTTCTAACGAAGGTGAAAATATTCACAAAACACGTCAGATTTATTTGATTCCGGTGTAGTGACCAACAGTGCACATCCGATTGGCAAACCTTTTTGTGAATCAGAGAATGACCTAATGGTGACACAAAACGTGACAAATGCAGATACACCATCAAACAGCACAGAGAATAGAGTTGGTAATATTGGCATGGATCAAGTTATGGAATTATTGCTACAACTTAATGAAAATTTCAAACAACAAATTAATGAATCGAACAAACAAATTAATGAAAAACTAGACAATAATTCCAAACAGTCGAAGAAAGAACAAGACAACAATTTCTAACAACTTAATGAACAGAACAAACAACTTAGTGAACAGATTACAGCCATTGCCACGCAATGTCATGATATTAAAGAACAATTACGTGAGGAAATTAAGGCTTGTGCAAGGAGCAGTAGTGAAGAAATTAGATCTGTGGCTCAAGAATTAAGTAATACACATGCAGCCACTACTAAATTACTTAGAGACGAAATTAGTGCAGTTGCTAAACAATGTTCTGAGAACGCAACACAGTTATGCGACGAGTTTAAATTAATGTCAGCAGAACTTTCACGCACACTGGATGCGAAAGTAGACGCGAAATTTGACCAACAGAATAGCCAAACTGACGAACGTTTTAATCACCACCTACAAAACAGTGTAACGCGTTACCGTAAATTTATACAGGAACAGATTAAAGTAAAGCAACAAGTCATGGAAACAATTACTGTACAGAGACAGTAAGATAAGCGTAAATTGTTTACGAAAGCAAAAACATACGTAGACAACAATATTGCTACAGTATCAGACGAAATCAAACAGTTGAACACCGAATTGTATGATGAAATCTCCGATCTTAAAACAAAAACAGACACACACACATTAGAATTTCAGACAATAACCAACAGACTTGAAAAGTTGGAACTAATGCAGGATCCCGATGCCATCAAAGCAGACGTTAAAAAGTTGAACAAAACCACACGTAAAATACAAGAACAAATTAATGCTTGCGATACTAAAAACGGCCACACGTAAAATACAAGAACAAATTAATGCTTGTGATACTAAAAACGATGATCAGGTAAACGTACTGACTGAAAAATATGATGAATTCGCCAGTCGTATTGATTTTATCGAAAGTAATAATGACACCAAATCGGACGATACTTCACCAGTTTCGTTTAATCAAACTCCCGAATTCCAAAATTTGCAGCAGACGATAAGTGAGATAGGTTCGTCCAATAATACATTACGTAGAAAATTGTCATCTTTACAGCACGAAGTGACACAGATGAAAAATGTTTCAGCCGCTAACACAGCACAGCATACGCCGCTTCACGAATATTTGTCAGACTCACACAGCCAGTATATTAGGTAATTTACAGAGAGTACGTGAGTTTGATTCCGAACAGTCACAGACAAACAGATTAGCATACAATCGTGAACCTGTTCAGACATACAGAGACGAAAATTTTGATTACAAGCACTTTCTATCCGTGAGAAAATTTAAAGTATTCAAAAATGACAGAACACAGATTCACCCCTTGGATTGGATACAACAATTTAGCTTTGCTTTTCCACGAACTTGGCCCATAACACACAAACATGAATTTATTTGCAGTTTTTTGGAAGGCGAACTGGCAACTCATATGAGACTGATCGTGAGACAATTCTATTCAGTAGAAGAATTTCAGAATGCTTTTCTGTCAGCGTATTTGTCGAAGACGACACAGTGCGGAATCAAGGATCAATTAATTAGTTTACCGAATTATGAGAACTCAAATTTTTCCATTGTCACGCAATTTTTTGAACACATGGTCCAACAAAACCAGTACTTAAGTGAGCCATACAGTGAATCTGCACTTATCCAATTATGTATTTCTAAATTACCACGATCATTAAGAGTATCACTTTTAACAGGTCGGCAGAAAGAAAATATTTCGGCATTTAGAGATCTGTTACAGCTTTTGGAAGTTCAGCAATCAGATTATTCCTTCGTAAACAAAAATTTTTCATATAATAACCAAGGTCAACAAGCATACAGCAATTACGATGAGCCACGCTATTTCAATAGCAAAGTTAATAGACCCTTCAGGAACGACAACCACCAGAACTTTAATAAGAGACAAAATTTTACTATCAGTATCGTCAAAATTATCAGCGTCAGGAACCACATTTTGGTAACAATAGAAGTTTTTCCCAACAACAGCAACAAAACCAACCGGTTAGCATACCAAACCAACAATGCAGTCTGCAAGGTCAACCAAGTTTTAATGTTTCGCTGCCTACACGTATAGCGTCGGCTCCGCCAAATAGTAACACATAGCAACAAGGAAATCACTACGTACAGAAAACACACCATTTCAACTCATATCGCAATGCACCGTATAGTAATGACTATCATGACAGACGTAAAAGTAATGAGTACAATTTTCAGCGTAACAGTCGGTCTTACCAGCAACAGAATCATCCGCAACAACAGATTATCATGAATGAACCAGACAGTCGGTATCATCCCGAACGTAATACGTCTGGAAGAAATAACAGAACGGTAGAAATAGTCGAAATGCCACAGCATCCTCCAGCAAATAATAGCACGTCAGATAGAATTTGACTAGATACAGTACAGGTTGCATCTTCCAGCAACGCAAGTAATGCTTTTGACACAGAGAATCTTGTTCACGAAAATGTTATTACTTTTGACATCTGAGACACACTTTTACATGAAAAATCAATAGTCTGAATTTGTCAATCTGAAACAAGCTTGTTGAATACACCACTTTTATCACATCCAGATCTTACTAGAAATTTTTCCATTGCCACCGACAGTTCTAACACTACTTTAGGCGTACACATTTTTCTGGAAATTGAAGAAGATGGTTCTACAGTAATTAAAAACATCGCCTTTGCGAGTCGCATTCTGTCAGCTGCTGAACGCAATTATTCTGTCACAGAACTTGAAACATGTGTTGTATGGGCATTTACGAGATTTTGGCATTTTCTTTATGGAAGACATACGACCGTTTACACAGATCATAGAGCTATACAGTTTTTACTTTCCGCTAAATTTACACACGACAGATTAAGCAGATGGAAACTTTATTTACAGGAATTTAATTTTACAATTGTTCACATTCCCGGTACACAAAATATTGTAGCAGACACACTATCCCGTTCTCTCAGCAACAATCACCAACCATCGCAACCAACTTCTGCCAAGCAAATTTTAGCGTCATGTATATTCAACAAGTTGCATTTGAAAATTTCATTTCGGCATCATTACGAGACATAGCACAAGAACAGAGTAAAGACAACGTATGGAAAGAAATTAAACACCTTTGGCAAGATAGGAATAATGTTACCATTAGAAACCATTACACTGTATGCAATAACATTCTGTTTCGCCGCTCTCACCCTGACAGCAACAACTGGTTGTTATGTATTCCTGACGAGCTTGTTAACAAATTAATTTGGTATACTCATTTAAGTTAGGCACATTACGGAGCCAGAAAATGTTTTCTTATACTGAGACAGATCTGTTATTTTGCCAACATGGAGAAACGTATTCGACGAGTTTTAGCGTCATGTAAAATCTGCCAGAAAGCTAAGTCAGATACGACTTCACATATTCCTCCATTACCTCCCATTGTACCTGTTAAATTGAGACATATGGCCGCTGTAGATATTTTTGATCGGATTCCCAGAACTAATAGAGGTTTTTGCTACATCTTTGTCTCTCTTGAACTCACTTCGAAATTTGTTACCTTCACTCCGTTACGCAAAGCTACTGCTAAATCTGTTTCGAAAGCATTTGTAAAACATTTTCTATTTCATGTAGGACATGTATTGAAAGTAATTTCCGACAATGGATCACAGTTTCGATCTGCAGTATGGACACGTATGTTACGAAAAAGAAACATTTCTCCGATCTATATATCCAAGTATCACGCTTCTTCGAACCCTTGTGAACGTCTAATGAAAGAAATTGGTAAACTATGTTCAAATGGTTCAAATGGCTCTGAGCACTATGCGACTTAACTTCTGAGGTCATCAGTCGCCTAGAACTTAGAACTAATTAAACCTAACTAACCTAAGGACATCACACACATCCATGCCCGAGGCAGGATTCGAACCTGCGACCGTAGCGGTCACGCGGTTCCAGACTGAAGCGCCTTTAACCGCACGGCCACACCGGCCGGCTGGTAAACTATGTAGAATATACTGGCATAAAAAAAAAACATATTGATTGGGACACACACATACTCATTCCAGGATGTAATTAATTCCATACCAAATGAATCTACTATGCTATCTCCGTCTGTTATACTGAAAAATGTTGAACCACCTAACAAAATTAAAGAATTAGTATCCTTTCCTACGACACCATGAAATAATTGACATTGCACTCAACAACATCAAACGTGCCGCAGAGCGTCGGAGAAGACAGCAAAAACATGTTTGTACACGCCGTGACTTTCACATTGGACAGAAGATATTAGTATGCACACATTATTTATCCAATAGAGGAAAGAGTAGATGTAGTAAATTTGAGCTTCTATACGCAGGTCCATATCGAATTCGCAGCATTCCTCAATCCAATGTAGTACACGTCGAAACTCTGAGAACCAGAAAAAGTAAAGGCAATCACCACGTCTCCAATATTAAACCCTTCATTGAATGAACATACTTAATGATTTATCACACTGTAATGCCATTTTCTGATTTTTTTATGACCACTTATGCAATTCTATGTATGTGATTACTTACTGATGATTATCGTATTTTTTCTTGGCAAGTGCCCGGCAAAGTAAGGTTAGCAGGTCGCTTTTCTTGTCGTTATATATCAGACCGTGCACATTTTTCCATTTTTCGTGTATGTATGATTGTTTTCCTGTTTTGTCTGTATGCACTATGAAATGTTTAAGATGTAACAAATACCAGTTAACTTTGACATTTTCCTTATGATATCTCAATATCTTGACTATTTTTTTTGCTACTAGATTATGATACACGTTGTACTTTTTTTTTTTTGCATCTGAACACTCTCTATGTTATTGACATAATACTTTTTCTGTCATGCTATGCTGTATGCCTAATTATATCACTAGAAACCAATTTTTATTTAATGGGTATATGATTTAAATGCAAGATATTAATCCTTATTCATCCTTTTCAGAAAGGATGAATAATGAATATACAATTTTTCTGCTGTGGTTACCGGTTTCTGGCTGACGCGCCCGTTCTCACACGACGCACCTTATTACTAACCCTAAGTAGTCATACAGCGCCTGCCGACCACATCACCACACGACAAATGACGACTAGGAATGTTGAGATGATTCATTCCCCCTCTTTCACTTAAATAAATAACTGTATCATGTCCACACATAGTCAAATCGTCCCCAAGATTGGAAATTTTGTGATTGAGATACTTGGGGCGCAAAAACAACTAAGGTCATACGCGTGAATAAGGTACTGTAATATTAGCAAACATTTCATGTAAAAATCCTCTAATTTATCTGTCACAACATCAATCCCTTAACCTCATAACATTTTCCTTTCTGACTTGACATTTCATACTAGTCACCTAATAATTGGCCCTCAGGGTAGATTTACAACACTAAGAATAGCTCTTTCATTCATTCCACCTTCCAGAACACTTGAAACCACTTCCTTCATTGCAGAGTCACCCAACTCCCCTCGGCCCTCATTCCCAGATTCGTCTTGAAACTTGAACTCGTGCCCTGAAAGCAAAAAAAAAGATTTGTTTATGTGGCCCAGTCCACCCAAATTTGATATGGCGCATATTATGCTACTCACATCGCACATTAAACCATGGAAGTGAAAGAAACAGACTTGAGTAAGCAGGATTTCGTCATTAGAATACAATCTCTATTAGACTACTTAAATATTAATACTAGAGTGATAATATTTCTGTTTATCTCCAACATTATAAAATGACGCTGAAAATTATACTATTCACCAGCTTCGAGACTAAAAAACAAAACATGTTTGTGACACAAACTCACCAGCTACATCGTTCATATTCTAGCAAATGACTGAGAGATTTCTGCGTTTCATTCCAAGCACTGTTTGCGTTTGTAAGAGGTCCAAGCAGATGTAATTTCGATGTATTGATCATGCGTTGCCTGCGATATGCAAGGTATAAGAGAATCGCTGACCAGAGAGCAGTGTTGACTGAGTAGGAACTGTGTAGCTGTAGCAGTAAGTTGTTACTAGTCTGCACTTGTCTGCAGTCTGCTCTGGTCTGGTATAGTGTATCGTGTTGGCTGGGCCGGTCGCGGTGCAGCGATGCCAGAGCCTGAGTATTATTGTATAAGATAAAAAGCAGCCTCGCGCATATCATGTAAATGTTTTAAAAAATGTCCTAATAATAATCTTTGTCATATAAAGTAATTTCTAACAAGCATTCATTTCAATTTAAAGAATTTACTAATTTCTCCATTCCATGATCATTCCGATTGTTGCAAAAGAAAAATCAGTTGCTTCCTTTCATAAATGACCAATCTATCGGCCAGCATTGCACGGAGCTGTGCCGGAAAAATTTATTGTAAGAGCAGATATATTCGACAATTTTATTGAGGTAAGAATTTTTTCCTTTTTTTATTCAGAATGATCTTACAGGGCCATGACGCAGCACTGCTCTCGTCCCAAATTTACCAGGTTACTGAATTTATTTTTTATTACGAGGTTTAGGAATTTTTCTGTTTCAAGCTTACATTAAATGAGAAAAGAATTTTGTGGGTACATTAAATGTGAAGGAATGAATTTTGTGGGGAGGTTACACTAAAATTAGAATCACTATCCATAATATTTATTATATTATTTTGTGTGGGGAGGTTACAGTTTTCTAACTAATAGCCAACCCGGGAAACACCAAGTGACGCATATTTCCCGCCAGCCCACACCAACTGTCGTTACACTAATCGTTTTGGTTTACAAATGTAATCTTTTTCCATTGATATCCTTACGTTTGCATATTACTGCTGCATGGTAAGTAAACAGTGCTCCCATGAGATATGTGCCTTTAACAGAAACTGGCTTTTTGTTTACAAGTAACAATAAATATTGATAGGACTGGGTCTACATCGGCAGCCCGTAGTCGAAGATCGTTCTCACGCCATTAGGTATGGCTCACTCGATCATTAGCTTAGGCTGGCTATCTCTATTGATCTGATCCATATGCACTCCCTTTGTGAACGAACGAATGCGAGTTAATAAAATGCCGTTCTATTCGCGTTCTCCAATAATAACGCTGTGTCTACTACTCTTAACGCGTCTCCTTCTATGATTTCTGATGAAATAGGCCAGTTTACATAAAATAATTACGTCAGCTCTGCAAGAAACACGACACAAAGCGCTCAACGTTTTCTACGCGCACAACTTTATTCTGAATAAATGAATCCTTCACAACTCTGTATGTTCTATCTGACATTATAAATTATGTCTAACAGCTGAACAGGAAAGAAGTGCTCGAGAGATTTTGTGATCAAAGAGCAGTGTACCCTCCAGAAGATAAACACCTTGAGAGCAATGTGAAATATTTGTACGCCGGCTTGTGACCGGCCGGTAGTTGGTATTACCGTAAGCCCTGTCCACTCTCAGCCGTGACCAGCAGAGAGGATGGAACGGGATTTCCCCGTAGCGGACGGGAAGTGGCGCCAAAGTAAACATCACCGAGTGGCAGCGTAAATGGAAAAAGCCTCGCCTTGGTGATTACGAAAGCACTCCGTCCGACGTTAGAGACAAACTCAGAAAGAGAAACAGGTGCTGTAATCTCATCTGATACGAAAACTGTATCACAGTTTACGGCATAATGCAGAAACCTTTCTGCTTCTCCTACAGCGTCTAACCTCTATAACTCTCTCCGGTGCCAGGGTATTTATACCTCGATATATTAACGTGATGTTTCGTATCACTCTGTCCCGTCATATCGTCAATCTTTTCCACATAATCACCTCATCACCCATTCCCATCAGAGCATAGCAGGAGCCGAAAGTCGAATTCGGCCACAAAAGTTGGCACGACACTAAAGGCACAAACAGCCTTTCTGGAATGCTGGTAGGGAGCATATGCATGACTACTGCTCGCAGCACCTGTACCGGCGGCTCCGAAAGTCGTCGAAACAGATTCAGCAGCCCTAAAACTTACTATCAGTTTTCGGATTTGTAAATCTGTGAATTTTTTAATAAGTTTAATAATATTTTGTTCTGATACATTTCTGTACGAAATGTGAAAGATATAAACACCTGACATTCACTTTTGGATTTTACACCTCACACAACAACAGGTAGTCTGAGCAAATTGCTCGAGCCAACCGAATTTTGGTGTGTAATATATTTAATATTATGGATTATTTATTTTTTTAATTATTTATTTTTAACTTATTCGTGTTTGTTAAAGGATATACAATGTGTAATGTTTGCCTTACGGAAAGTTACTGTGTAATGCATTGTTGAGCAAATGGTGTGCTTAATTAGTTTTACTGTAATCCAAAGAAAAATTAAACAACTGCATTTCCTGCACTTTCATGTGCTTCTGTTTATGAACATAATGTCTGGTTTGAATACAATGGGACTCTGGTACATTGTATCTGAAAAATATATAAAATTAATGAGTACATGATATGGACATGTGTTACAGGGTACATTGATTTCTTAACTCCACATAGGTGAAAGCAAGTACACTAGTGACATCATCAAGTACAAGGGATTTTGCACAAGTTAGAGCACAAGACTGGGCATAAATGAAACATGGCAACATTATAAAATACAAAGAGTGACTAACCTACCAAAAAAATCTAGTGATAATTCAACAGACAACAGCATAAACTTCTGCATAGTATCATAAAAAATAGCACATTACATTGTATCAGTAGAGACAAAACAGCATTAAAGATAAACGGTCATAAGGTATATAAAAGCTATATACAAAAAGCACACAAATTCTTATTATACAAAAAAAGTTTGAGTTACAGTTTGCAGCGGTCAGACCACCCATGGGATATGATCCGCTGGACACATGTCAAAATAAATGTTGTCTCTTTCAGTTGTTGTTTTCGTGTACATTAGTATGAAAACAGAAAAATGTGCAAGGCCTAAACTTAAGGTAAGAGAACAGACCTGCGGATTCTACCTGCCAGGCACGTCGCCACCTAGTACAATGCTGAATAATCAAGGAAACGTGAAAACAAGGTAGCAATAGAAATTGTATAAGCATGGAAAGAGCATCAGGTAAAAAGCTCTGTGTTGCGTCATATTATTATGAACACTCATATCTGAATCTGAATAAGCATATATAAAAGCTGGCAATATAAACCCGCACATCTGTAAAAAATTTGTCAGTTAGCAGAGTTCCTGGAAAATAAGAAAAAGATTTATACAAAGCTAAAAGGCGAAAAATAAATATTTGTGTCATGTAATCGTCAAAATTCTGTCTAGCTACGTGGAATTAACCACATCAAAAGTTATTCTATAAGTGCTTGACGTTGCTTGCGATTTTCTCGTTTGTAAAGTTTCAATGTGGACCACATTGGGATAGGGAAGATTACGTATCTTAAAAGGTCCAGAATATAAAAGTTCAAATTTACTGCAGCGACGCTTTCCTCTGTTGGATAGGTAGTGAGTGCATACCAATACTTTCTGCCCTATGCAAAATTCCTGGAGGTTGTGTTGTTGATAATTCTTCCGGGTTGTATGGCCGTGGTCCATGGAATTTTTCTATTCCTAACGTTTCGTCCAATACTACGTTGAACATCTTCAGAGGTATGGCTGGTCCTGCTGAGTCCTGCCGACTGACTAGTCGGGCGTATGAGAGCGGCCTAAATACCGAAGAAAGTGGGCGTGGTCTAGCTTGCACATAGTAGCAGAGAGAAAACTAGTCAAAGATAAAATGTAACTATCGATAATAGTCCGTCATAGATAAAAATCACTTATCGATTCTGTAACGCCACTGTCCATATCTCGCTTAATTTCAAGGCCTCTTCTTTTCTATTAAAATTATCTTCATGTTTATAAATTTCAATAGCCTCTCTATACAGTCGTGGATAATAGTTCGTGGTAGCACTTAAAGCTGTAGTTTCAGAAAACTTAACTACATGGTCACCTGACTGAAGTGCATGTTCCGCAACGGCCGATTGATCTATTTTTCCCAGTCGGCAAAGACTTTTATGCTCCTTTACCCTCGTATTCACACTTCTTTTCGTAGTACCAAGTACTTGCCACAAGTACACGGAATTTTATACACACCGCTAGATAATGGTGGCCTTCTATCTTTAACAGAACGAAGTACTTGTCCTATTTTTCTGGTAGGTTTGAATACCGGTTTCACTTTATGTTTCAGCAAGATTTTACCGATACGATCTGTAACCTTACTAATGAAAGGTAAAGATACCGTATTCTTCCATTGCTGTGTACCATCCTTGTCCTTTGGCCTGCTGTAATTAGGTCTTAAAACTCTATTAATTTCTTTGCTTGAGTACCCATTTTTTTCGAAGGCCTGTTTCGGATGATTCAGTTCCGTATCCAGATGTTCCGGCGTACAAATCCGTTTTGCCCTGTCCACTAAGCTTTTGATTACACCTCTTTTTTGTTGTGGGTGATGATTAGAGTTCTTATGTTAGTATCTATGAGTATGTGTTCTCTTCCGAAACACTTTATGTTTTAGACTGCCATCGGTCTGTCTCATGACTAACACATCGAGAAACGTTTTAGCCTGGTCTTTTTCCACTTCAATGGTAAACTGAATTTTAGGTTTTATGCTATTAAGATAATCAAAAAATTCGTCTACGGCTGTTTTACCGTGTGTCCAAACCACGAATGTGTCGTCAACATAACGATACCAACAACATGGTTTCTTATTTGCTTTATTCAACGCTAATTATTCAAATTTCTCCATGTAAAAATTGGCAATCGCTGCGCTCAACGGGTTGCCCGTGGCAACACCATCCACTTGCTCATAAAGCTCCTCATCCCACTGAAACTGGCTAGATGTGAGACAGTGTCTAAACAGAGCGGTCAAATCTTCAGGGAAAACTTCCGTTATGTAAACCATAACTTCACTGACTGGTATCACAGTAAACAGAGATACAATATCAAAACTGACCAGAATGTCTTCAGGAGCCAAGGTTAGACCTTCCATTTTCTCAATAAAATGACGTGAATCCCTCACATAAGAATCAGTCATTCCAATGTATGGTTGTAAAAGAGTAGCTAGATACCTATATATTTGATAAGTAGGGGAATCAATCGCACTAACAATAGGTCTCAGAGGGAGATTTATTTTGTGAACTTTAGGTAAACCATAACCCGGAAGAATTATCAACAACAGTACCATCCGGTCGTGAAAGCCTTCATTGTATGATTCCTGGAGGTTGCTCACCTGTTTCTGTTGACGTTTGCGGCGTTGTGCTGCACGCTTTATAATGTTAAGTGAGATGCCTATAATTTCATGGTGACGTAATCTTCTAGTCGTAGGAAAAGAAACAATATTAATTTTATTAGGTGTATCTATATTTTTCAACACAAGATGCGGCGAAAGCATGGTGGAGTCGTTTAGTATTGAAATTATGACGTCCTGAAAACCTGAAATGTGCTTGTCCCAGTCAATGTGTTTTTTCTGACATAGATACGACAAAGTTTTCCAATCCCTTTCATGATGCGCTCTCATGGATTGGATTATGGGTGTAATATTTTTAGCTTGTAGTGTGCATTTCCATATTACTGATCGAAATTGCGGTCCATTGTAGGAATTTACCGTCTGAACATGTTCAACATCAGGCAAAAGTGTTTAGTAAAAGCGCTAGAAACAGTTGTAGCAGTGGCTTTTCGTAACGGAGTGAAGGATACAAATTTCGAAGTTAGTTCTACAACAATGAAAATATAACAGAAACCTTTATTAGTTCGTGGGATGGATCCAAATAATCAGCAGCTGCCATATATCTTTATTTCATGGGTACAATGGGGTACAATGTGAGATATTGCAGAAGATTTAGCTTCTTGACAAATTCTGCAAGTCGCCAAGACTCGTCGAATACGCTTTTCCATGTTTGTGAAATAATAGTTCTGTCGTAGTATCAAAAAGCATTTGCCAGCACCATAATGGGCGTAACTCAAGTGTGTATACTACATTAATTTATTGACAAGTTCGCCAGGTATGCAGAGAGTCCAATTTTCGCCGTCAGGGCGAGCGCGGCGAAACAGAATATTATTGTGCACGGCATAGTAATTTCTGATTGTTGTCTGGCTCGTGTCACGCCACAGAAGTTTGATCCCTTTCCAGACGTCGTCTTTGCTCTACTCTCTGGCGATGTCTTTTAACGATGCTGAAATAAAAGTTTCAAAAGCTACTTTTTTAATGTAGAGAAGGCTGAAATTGTTTTGACAGATATTAGCGGCGATTTCTTGCTGGTTACTGCACAGTGAGCGAGAAAGCGCGTCTGCTACAGTATTCTGGATTCCTGGGATGTGGACAATCGTAAAATCAAAATCCTGCAAAGAAAGTTTCCGAAGACTAAGTCTGTATGTGTGAATTTAGCTGAAATAATAAACTGAATAGCTCTCTGATCTGTGTATACTGGTTGTGAGTCTGCCGTATAGAAAGTGACGAAATTTAGTGAAAGCCCTTGCAATACATAAGGTTTCGATTTTAGTGATAAAATAATTTCTTTCAGCCGATGTGAGGATGCGACTAGCAAACTCGATGTTCTTCTTAATAGTTGTAACATTTTCCTCTATTTCCTGAAATACGTGAACACCAAGAGCAGTCTTGGAGCTGTCTGTAGCAATCGTAAAATTCTTTGTCGGGTCAGGATGTGATGGAACTAGAGCGTTAAGTAAAGCATTTCTTAAATTAAGAAACTCGGATTGTGCTTGGTCATCCCACGACCAGATAGTATTTTTACCACTGACATGACACAATCTACAGGTATCTAGGGCAGAGTGGTGTATGAAACTGCGAAAAAGATTTATCAAACCGAGGAATCTACGAAGTTGTTTTTTGATAGACGGAATTTTAATGTAACGGATGGCTTGTAGTTTGTCGGGATCAGGCGCAATGCCGTCAGCCGAAACTAGGTGGCCTAGAAATTTAATGGAAGTCTTGCCAAAATGAGATTTACTGAGGTTCACGGTAACACCTTCTGTAAGAAAAGTTTGCAATAGCTTGCAAAGAACAGAAATTATGTTCCGACAAAGAAGGTTCTGCAAATGTCGTCAATGCATATAGTGATTCTGTCTTTTAATTCATCTGGAAGAATAGTATTCATCGCATGGATGATAGCAGCGGAGGTAATTGTTAAACCAAAAGGAAAATTACAAAATTGGTAGCAGTTACCGAAACAAAGGAAAGCAGTGTATTTTCTGCATTTATAATGCACCCGAATTTGCCAGAATCCAAATTTTAGGTCCAGAGCAGTATAGAATGACGTTCTGTGAAACTTTTGTAAGATCTCTTTCAGCGTTTGCGGACAATCGGTTTCAGTAATGATGATTCCGTTGATCTGCCGTGAATCTAACACAAGACGAAGTGAGCCATCTTTCTTGTTACCAACATGCAGCGCATTAATATATTGACTAACGGCTGGTTTAGTGATACGTTGGTCTAACGTAGCCTGAAGGTCTTGCTTGACTTGATCTCTATATATGAACGGAATGGAATAATGTTTTGCCTTGAATGTATCATGCGGTTTTACTTGAAATTCGTAAACAAAACTGGACACGGTTTCTCGTACATTGTTAAGTACTTCACAGTGCTGTAAAAGAATGTTCTGTAACTGTTCTCTATCGTCATCCGTAGTAGCTCGGCTTTGACATACCGTTTCATTAATTGTTTCTGCTTCATTGAAGTCGAAATCATCTGGTAGATCATTATTACTTTGAAAATACATATCCATAAAAAATGTCGTTTGTCAAATGGTGTTTGCGGATGCAGAAATGAACTCAGTACGGTTAATGTTTCGTTCTTTTGACGAAAGCGTGTTTTTAAACTCCAGAGCGAGTTGTTGTTTGCTATTCTTAATCACCAGATATGGATTCTTAAAATCAATTATGGCATCATGTGTAACTAGAAAATCCATGCCTACTATTACATCAGTGGTGAGGAGGCGAACAATCCAGACGTTGGAATAGAGTGTGATACCTACAATTGAAAACGATAAATGTGTTTGTTGCATGACATCGACTCCTTTGCCGGAAACAGCTCCTCTTATTTTAATTTTGCTTAGCGGAAATGTCCTCCCCCCATGAACCATAGACCTTGCCGTTGGAGGGGAGGCTTGCGTGCCTCAGCGATACAGATAGCCGTACTGTAGGTGCAAGCACAACGGAGAAGTATCTGTTGAGAGGCCAGACTTCAAGAAGAATATAATAATTCCAATCCCAAAGAAAGCAGCCGTTGACAGATGTGAAAATTACCGAACTATCAGTTTAATAAGTCACGGCTGCAAAATACTAACGCGAATTCTTTACAGACGAATGGAAAAACTGGTAGATGCTGACCTTGGGGAAGATCAGTTTGGATTCCGTAGAAATATGGGAACACGTGAGGCAATATTGACCCTACGACTTATTTTAGAAGCTAGATTAAGAAAAGGCAAATCTACGTTTCTAGCATTTGTAGAATTAGAGAAACCTTTTGACAATGTTGACTGGAATACTCTCTTTCAAATTCTGAATGTGGTAGGAGTAAAATACAGGGAGTGAAAGACTATTTACAATTTGTACAGAAACCAGATGGCAGTTATAAGTGTCGAGGGACATGAAAGGGAAGCAGTGGTTGGGAAGGGAGTGAGACGGGGTTGTAGCCTCTCTCCGATGTTGTTCAATCTGTATATTGAACAAGCAGTAAAGGAATCAAAAGAAAAATTCGGAGTAGGTATTAAAATCTATGGAGAAGAAATAAAAACTTTGAGGTTCGCTGATGACATTGTAATTCTGTCAGAGACAGCAAAGGACTTGGAAGAGCAGTTGAACGGAATGGACAGTGTTTTGAGAGGAGGATATAAGATGAACACCAACAAAAGCAAAACGAGGATAATGGAATGTGGTCGAATTAAGTCGGGTAATGCTGAGGGAATTAGATTAGAAAATGAGACAAAGTTGTAAAGGAGTTTTGCTATTTGGGGAGCAAAACAACTTATGATGGTCGAAGTAGAGAGCATATAAAATGTAGACTGTCAATGGCAAGGAAAGCGTTTCTGAAGAAGAGAAATTTGTTAACACCGAGTATAGATTTAAGTGTCAGGAAGTCGTTTCTCAAAGTATATGTATGGAGTGTACCCATGTATGGAAGTGAAACATGTACGACACCTAGTTTGGACAAGAAGAGAATAGAAGCTTTCGAAATGTGTTGTTACAGAAGAATGCTGAAGATTAGATGGGTAGATCACATAACTAATGAGGAGGTACTGAATAGGATTGGGGAGAAGAGGAGTTTGTGGCACAACTTGACTAGAAGAAGGGATCGGTTGGTGGGACATGTTCTGAGGCATCAAGGGATCACCAATTTAGTATTGGAGGGCAGCGTGGAGGGTAAAAGTCGTAGAGGGAGACCAAGAGATGAATACATTAAGCAGATTCAGAGGGATTTAGGCTGCAGTACGTACTGGGAGATGAAGAAGCTTGCACAGGATAGAGTAGCATGGAGAGCTGCATCAAACCAGTCTCAGGACTGGAAGACCACAACAACAACAACAGCGGAAGTGTTGTGCAAGAATTGTCCTGGTTCCATTTATTAAAGGCTATTTCATTTATCAGCGTTATAGGGGAACCACCGTCGATCAAAGCAACAAATTAGTTCAAGCCAATTTTAATTTCAACTATGGCATGAGAAATATTCTTTTGAGTTTTGTGTCTCGTAATAATGTGTCCCTAATGTCGTCGAAGATTATGACGTTTTGCTGAACGGTGTTATGAGTAGAAGAATCGCATTGCACGTTTTCCTATTGAACAGCGTCGGCAGTTTCTAGTCATCCATTATCAGTTGACTAATTGGTGGCAGAAGATTGTTGTGATGGTTCAGTCATATGTACTGCACCGTTGTTTTGGTCTGCAGAACGCCACGGTGGATGGAAACGAACATTAGGTTTATTAAGAATGAACAGACTGCTGGAGCTGATTGTGATTAAAGTTGCTGTTGTCAAAAGCACGCTTAAATTGTTGATTATTGCTTGTGGTGAACATTTCTTTTCTGTTAATAGCTTAGATGTGACTGTGACCATTAGTTTTTGTGGGAGAAGTTATTCCCTTGCGGTTACGTAACTTTACTGGACTGGGCTGCACTGGCAAAGTTGGGCTTGTCGACCGTATTGTTATTGGATATTTCCGGACTGCTGCGGCTGCGGCAAGAAATACGGTTGGAAACTGTGATTGTTGGCGTCGAAATTCTGATATTGTTGCTGCTGCTAAATGCACTGGTTATCAAAATTTTGTCTCTTATTAAAATTTCCGTGAAAATCGTTATCGGAACCAAGTCTATTATTTCTCTTGCTATGGAATGTGGGGGTTGCTCATTGTAACCGAATGAGTTGTTACCTTGTTCGCTGTTATTAAAATTCTTATTGACAAATGAGTAGTCCGATTGCTGAATTTCTGATAATTGTAATACGCCCCTGAAAGCTGAAATGCTTTCCTTTCTCTGTCCGGTGAGAAGGGCAACTCGTAATGAGCGCGAAAGTTTTGAGATGCATAATTGTATGAGCGCAGACTGGCTATACGACTGGCTATACGGTTCGCTCAGGTACTGGTCTTGCTGAACCACATATTCTAAAAACTGGGTACTAGTGGGAAAACTGGAGTGTTCAAAATTGGGTAAACTGATTATCTGCTCTTTTCTGCCTCGCTGAGTCGTTTCCGACCAATACGCAGATGGAAATGCTTTTTTGAACTCCGACCGAGTGACATTGCCTTGCTATGGCTCTCATACGCATCGACGGTTCTACCTCTAAAAGGCTACGGATACATTCGAACTTCGGTGTCACTGGACAGTTTAGTGGCAGCGAAAATGAAAATTGGTGCAACCAATCAAGGGGATGCAGATTATGCACAATGTGTGTGGTATTGTTTGAATCTAAAGCGTCAACTTGCTTCTGTACCTTGCGTATAGTTTTGCTCATCTTTTTTAAATCTGTTTTAATTGTGTGAGGGTCCTGCACCTCTATTGTTCAAGACGGGAGCTTAACGACTCGGCACTTACGCAGTTTAGGGGGTACATGCGCTGATCACACTGTCTGCTTTCAACAAATTATTCATGTTGCTATGCCAATAAGGTACAGAAAATGTGGAATTTCTCTGGCGTCAACGGTTTGAGGAAAATCCATTCCATAATTTCATTGAGCATGTTCGAAAAATCTATCCTAATGCTGCAAATTAACTTGAGGTAGCTGTTTTTATGTAATCTGTGATTCGAGCTTTAATGTTTATCTGTGAAAAATAAACAAATATGATGTTTTGAGAAACTTTTGCAAAAACAGAAAAAAATTTTGAAATTCCGTGCATACATATGCAATACATTATTTTTGATAAAAAAAATTTTGAGACAGTTAATTGATTTTTTTTTTTTTTTTTTTTGCATCCATATGAAAATAAGTACTTTTCTGGTGACGAGCGCATCAGATATGACTGTAACACACAATTTTTGAAATAATTTTTTTTTTGGTATTCCGTGCATATTTATGCGTATATCTTCAGAAATACGTGTTTCCTTCAAAAATAGGTACTTTTCTCGTGATCAGCGCTTCTAACCCCTGAACTGCATAAGTACCAACGACTCAGTGTCAACCGTACACTTTTCTTCAACTTTTTGGATTCGTGTGTCGACAGTGGTTTTGAAATCAGTTACATCTGTCTGTATTTAGTTCTGTGATTGCTTTACTATGTTAACCTCGTCTGTATACTAGCGTCAACATGGGTTGCAAGACTAGTGATCAACTATCGTTCGACTTTCTGTCTTTGTACTGCTAATGACTGTAACAACTGTTTTTCTCTGTGTGTTTACGGATAAAGTCTTTGTATTGCTTTTCTGAGGTCTCAGTGTGAACTTTAAGACGTGCATCTAATCTAGTGTCTTGTTGATCTATTCTTTCATTAACTGATTGGATTTCATCTATAAGCTTTCTATAGGTTTCACTGCATTGATATCTTAAAGCATTAACGTCATCTCTCAAAGGTTTGGTACTATCTGCATATTGCCTGGCTATCGCTTCAGTTTTATCGCAAAGTCTTTTTCACTGGCCTTGATACTTGTATTTACCTGTTTGAAACGGTCATCAATCGTTTCTGTGCACGATTTAAGCTCGTCACGTATGGTAGAAAATTGTTCATTGAACTGAGTGGTGGTGTCAACTTGTATTTCCCGTATGATGGAAAATTGTTCACCGTTTTTATTAAATCGTTCATTGAATATGTTCATGAGATTTTGAAACATCGCTTCCATATTGCTTTGAACTGCGATGGGTGTCACCTGTGTTGTGCTTTGTGGTGTGGAAACGTCATCTACAATCATGGACGTCTCGTCTGTTGCGTTATCTGCAAAATTACCGTTTACGGTATCTGACAGTTTTTTAAAAACAGACTGAGTACTTTTCAATACTGTTTTCTCTGACACTATTTGAAATCAGACCAATTGCGTGACAAGCAGGCAAATCACCTATCTCAATCGGTAAACAGTCAAGTTTTGAACAGTGCACATTCGCCATGTGCATATCTGCGGCGTCCGCAATACTGGAATATACCGTCTGATTACTAGTCAGTGGGGAAAATTATAGTGTCAGGAATTTGTTCATTATTTCGAGAAGGCGAACTCACGTTTTCTGTGGTGCTTCGCAACTGTTGCGCCAAAGAGTGGTCACTATTATTCTCAACATTGCTGTCAAAAATAGGAAAATCTTTAATTGTGGGATTACGCGCGGGAATCTTAACAGTTTTGCGCGCCATCGTAAACCACATACAGGATGCAACTCCAAAGACAAAAATTCAACACTCAACTCAATGTAAAAAAAAAACAAAGCGGAGCATAAGAATGCCGATGATCTGTGGAAAAATTTGAAACGTCCCCTTTTGAACAATTATACATGACTGTGCTTAAACTGACATACAATATTTTGTACGCAACGCAATCCGACTTTCAAAAATCGCTACAAAAGAATGGCCCTGACTAACATTAACCTATGCGTTTCACAAATCGCTTACCTCACAAAAATCTTGGTTACTCGAACTACTGCAATACAGCGAGCGCCACTACTGCCAGCTAAATAAAAGATTCAAACTACGGAAGGCACTAACTACTGATAGGCATAGTTAGCAAATGAAAGATATTAATAGAGAACAAACAATGTATTTACCTTAATAGTCATAATATATATAGCAGTTCATGACAAATTACAAAACTCCGCCATCTCTCTCCCCACTGCTGGCGGCTCACCTCCAACTGCGCAACGCTACGCGCTGTTCACATCCAGCTGCCGCTGCCCAACACTACAATGGCAGACAACACTGCAAACTAGACACAGACTGCACACAGCACAGCCAGTGATTTTTATACAGAGGTGGCGTTACCAATAAAAAAACCTAAACAGCCTACTTACAAATTTTATAGCCTACAAGTTAGTAAACTGCGTTGTGCCAAAAAATCTAACTACTATTATCGCTACAGAATGGTTGAGAGAACAGAAAATATATATTAATGACTAATTACATACCAAAGAATGCACTAAGCTAAAGCCTGCAGAGCTATCGCCAAGTGTAACGATCTTTTAATTACTTTACATCATTCGTGTTTGTTAATGGATATACAATTAGTAATGTTTTGTACTACGCTGTTCAGTGTCAAAACACTGCGACACCACCGCAGCAAAACAGTAATACAGGCCAGTGGCAACTGGCGCAGCCGCAAATTCAAACTCAGAACTCGAATGCATCTATGAACTCGCAGGTGAGTCAAAACATGAAAACGCAACGACCGCCACAGTTCGGAGACTGGAATAAACAATACATACATATACAGGATGGTCCATTGATAGTGACCGGGCCAAACATTACGAATTGTTTTGTGACTTTATGAAATTTTGGATAGCGGTATTTAGTTTTAAGTATGCAGCAACGCAATGTGGATTTTGCTAATTCTAACACTATCTTCCCTTGCATGTAGGATCCAAGTATCTTCCATCAGATTTAACGTATAGTTTGATAAGGTATACCCGATTTTGTAATGGCTCTGAGCACTATGGGACTTAACATCTGTGGTCATCAGTCCCCTAGAACTTAGAACTACTTAAACCTAACTAACCTAAGGACATCACACACATCCATGGCCGAGGCAGGATTCAAACCTGCGACCGCAGCGGTCACTCGGTTCCAGACTGTAGCGCCTACAACCGCTCGGCCACCCGGCCGGCCAACGTGCTAGGCAAGCTACGTGTTGTCTCATCAATCATCACATACCAAGCACCCGACAGCAAAAGAATCTGGTGATCGATCTGGTCCGGGACAATCTCGTACAGTCTGAGAGTGGCACGGACTGTGTAAGAGCATTATTGCGCTGGAATGGCACATCACGTCTCTGTCTTACAAGGGGAACCTGCTACAGGTCGCCTTATGGCACAGTCGAATTATCTCAGGAGGAAAGAAGGGTGAATATAAAGCGACACCTGTTTTGTCTTAGGTACCAACACTCAGCAGTTTCCGAGAAAATGAAGTTCAAAGTTTCGATGCTACTTCATCAGTTTGAAGATGCAGCAATAAATCAAACTAGGTGGTATCGTTATGGCTAAGAGCACACCTGTGTATTTTTGCACTCCATGTCCACATCCAATCGTATGTTCTTTCATTGTGATGCAAGTATGTAACATACATACAGGGTGGCCCATTGATTTGATCAGGCTGGGCCAAATATCTCACGAAATAAGCGTCAAACGAAAAAACTACAAACAACGAAACTTCTCTAGGTTGAACGGGGAGACCAGATGGCGCTATGGTTGGCCCGCTAGATGGCGCTGCCATAGGTCAAATGGATATCAACTGCGTTTTCTAAATGGGAACCCCTATTTTTTTATTAGTACGTAAAGAAATATGAATGTTTTAGTTGGACCACTTTTCTCGCTTTGTGATAGCTGGCGCTGTAATAGTTATAAACATATGGCTCACAATTTTAGACGAACAGTTGGTAACAGGTACGTTTTTTTAAATTAAAATACAGAATGTAGGTACGTTTGAACATTTTATTTCGGTTGTTCCAATGTGATACATGAACCTTTGTGAACCTATCATTATTGAGAACGCATGCTGTTACAGCGTGAATACCTGTAAATACCACATTAATGCAATAAATGCACAAAATGATGTCCGTCAACCTCAATGCATTTGGCAATACGTGTAACGACATTCCTCTCAACAGCGAGTAGTTCGCCCTCCGTAATGTTCGCACATGCATTGACAATGCACTGACGCATGTTAGGCGTTGTCGGTGGATAACGACAGCAGGTACCCTTAGACTTTCCCCGCGGAAAGAAATCCGGGGACGTCAGATCCGGTGAACGTGCCGGCCGTGGTATGGTGCTTCGACGACCAATCCGCCTGTCATGAGATATGTTATTCAATACCGCTTCAACCGCACGCGAGCTATGTGCCAGACATCCATCATGTTGGAAGTACATTGCCATTGTGTCATGCAGTGAGACATCTTGTAGTAACATCGGTGAAACATTACGTAGGAAATCAGCATACATTGCACCATTTAGATTGCTATCGATAAAATGGGGGCCAATTATCCTTCCTCCCACAATGCCGCACCATACATTAACCCGCCAAGGTCGCTGATGTTCCACTTGTCGCAGCCATCGTGGATTTTCCGTTGCCCAATAGTGCATATTATGATGGTTTGCGTTACCGCTGTTGGTGAATGAGGCTTCGTCGCTAAACAGAACGCGTGGAAAAAGTCTGTCAGCGTCCCGTAATTTCTCTTGTGCCCAGTGGCAGAACTGTACACGACGTTCAAAGTCGTCGCCATGCAGTTCCTGGTGCATAGAAATATGGTGCGGGTGCAATCGATGTTGATGTAGCATTCTCAACACCGACGTTTTTAAGATTCCCGATTCTCGCTAAATTTGTCTGCTACTGATGTGCGGATTAGCCGCGACAGCAGCTACAACACCTACTTGGGCATCATCATTCGTTGCAGGTCGTGGCTGATGTTTCACATGTGACTGAACACTTCCTGTTTCCTTAAATAACGTAACTATCTGGCGAACGGTTCGGACACTTGGGTCGTCCAGGATACCGAGCAGCATACATAGCACACGCCCGTTGGGCATTTTGCTCGTAATAGCCATATATCAGCACGATATCGACCTTTTCCGCAATTGGTAAACAGTCCATTTTAACACGGGTAATGTATCACGAAGCAAATACCGTCCGCACTGGCGGAATGTTACGTGATACCACGTACTTATTCGTTTGTGACTATTACAGCGCTATCTATCACAAAGCGAAAAAAGTGGTCCAACTAAAACACCTATATTTCTTTACGTACTACACGAATATGTAATAAAAAATGAGGGTTCCTGTTTAAAACAACGCAGTTGATACCCGTTTGACCTATGGGAGCGCCATCTAGCGGGCCAACCATAGTGCCACCTGGTTTCCCCCCTTCAAGATAGACGAGTTTCGTTCTTTGTAGTTTTTTCGTTTGATGCTTATTTCGTGAGGTATTTGGCCCGGTCACTATCAATGGACACCCTGTATATGTATATACTGTTTATTCCAGTCTCCGAACTGTGGCGGTCGTTGCGTTTTCATGTCTTGATTCACCTGTGGGTGCATCGATGCATTCCAGTTCTGAGTTTGCATTTGCGGCTGCGCCAGTTGCCACTAGCCTGTATTATTGTTTTGCTGCGGTGGTGTCGCAGTGTTTTGACACTGGGCAGCGTATTTGTTTTTACTCTGTGTCCGTTGTTGGTATGGTGGGGATTCATAGTTATTTTTGCTTCTCTTAAAATTTTTGTTACCATTCTGATAATTATTATTAACGTTGTAGTTGTTGCTGTTGCGCTGCCTCTTATTTGGATTACCGCCAGTGGATTAAGAAGTGTTATAAAAAATGGTTCAAATGGCTCTGAGCACTATGGGACTCAACATCTTAGGTCATAAGTCCCCTAGAACTAAGAACTACTTAAACCTAACTAACCTAAGGATATCACACACACCCATGCCCGAGGCAGGATTCGAACCTGCGACCGTAGCAGCCTCGCGGTTCCGGACTGCAGCGCCAGAACCGCACGGCTACCGCGGCCGGCAGAAGTGTTATAATTGTTGTCTGTGCTGTGTTCACCATGTAGGTTCTGTTGTGTATATACATTTTCCATGTGAAGCGGTTGATCCTGTTGGCGTGCGTGTCCGACGGAAGCCGGCGCGTCGGAATTGGATTGGCTACCCTGCGTATTTTCCATGGCGCTGGTGTAAACATCGTAGCAATTGTTTTGCCGTACGGAATGCTGGTCCTCGTAAAGCATGTCAACAGAATCTATCACTGTGAGAAAATACTCTGCGTCGTTGTCTGGGATGTGCAGAATCTTTTCTTTGATGTTAAACGGCAGTGCGGCCGGTGTGGCCATGTGGTTCTAGGCGCTTCACTCTGGAACCGCGCGACCGCTACGGTCGCAGATTCGAATCCTGCCTCGGGCATGGATGTGTGTGATGTCCTTAGGTTAGTTAGGTTTAAGTAGTTCTAAGTTTTAGGGGACTGATGACCACAGATGTTAAGTCCCATAGTGCTCAGAACCATTTGAACCATTTTTTTTTTTTGTTATTTTAAATTCCGCGACAGTGTCGTGGACAACAACAGGCAGTATTTCTTGTAAGCACTCGTCAAAATATTTGTCTTTTTAACTGTGAAATTCTCTACTGATGCATGAGAAATGGTTGTCAGTACGTATCAGAAAGCTGTTTGTCAAATGCGTCAACCTTCTTTTCGACATCGGCAATACGCGTTTTTTATCATTCACTGCCGGATAAGATTTAATCTGAGTAACTACAGACTCGCATGTTTTAATGAAATTGTTCACTTGTGCTTACATATCTGTCACATCTTTATTTGTGTTTTCTTGTTCTAATGAAATATCTGAACATTTCGCGCTGAGTTCGGACACTTGTCCAGTCAGTCTGTTATTTATCTCCTCAACACGGCTACACAAAGTGTCGTTTGACGTTTTAAGTGCAGCTAAATCTGATTTAATTTCATCATGTCGTGTTTTCATCTCGCCATAAGCTATTTTCAAATTGACACGTACAGCCGTCATCTGTCGGTCATGTTGTGTCATTTGTTTCATAATAGCATCGAACATTCTGGCAATACAGTGTGCAAATATTCCGCCCCCGCCACGTCGTTAGACATGACGTCAGACACCAAAATGGGTTCGGAACTAGAGTTAGGCATATTACTGGTAGACGGTCTATTTTATAAATTTGCGACACGAGAACAATCAGTAATATGTCGCTCATTAGTATTCGAGTTAACTGTTATGTCACGTTCATTATTTAATGTCATGTCAGAGTCGGATTGCGTCTGTGTTCACAGTCTCTGGTTCTCCATCTTTGCTACTTGTTTTTTGGTCAGTACCATGCCACACGTAACGTACGACACAATAAAAGTGTTAACTCGTATGTGTAATCAGAATAAATGTAAAAATTAATCTCGCTGCGCGACAATGTCTGAACAACAAAATTAACTGCCGGCCGCGGTGGTCTAGCGGTTCTAGGCGCGCAGTCCGGAACCGCGCGACTGCTGCGGTCGCAGGTTCGAATCCTGCCTCGGGCATGGATGTGTGTGATGTCCTTAGGTTAGTTAGGTTTAAGTAGTTCTAAGTTCTAGGGGACTGATGACCACAGATGTTAAGTCCCATAGTGCTCAGAGCCATTTGAACCATTTTTTTAACAAAATTAACTGTCGAAAGTAATGGTGGAATTTTGGATACTAATGGCTGCACACAAGTCGCTCAGAACTAAGTCGGCCATATTATGAACTGATAAAACTCTATTGTTGTACTGTATGAATAATGAAAATAATTTTGGAAACCGCGATGTGGCTTAAAATCACTGCTACGGAAACGGAAAATTGTGACAGCTCTACCAAGCAAGCTACGATAATACAATAATAAGATTGCTGATGTAAGGATGCGGTGCCTTACCTTGTATCTGCGATTGCAGCGTAATTTCAGGTGTCGATATACATTCCAATAATTAGCCTTCTTCAATGTATTCCCTTCTCGTATCCCGTATGTCGTTTGCAATAAACCTGAACAAAAGGAAGACAATATAGTACATATAACAATGCGCCAATTTAATTAATTTCTTATTGCCTCATTCGTAATTTGATCGAGACCATACAATGAATTATAGTAATGAATTAAAAAAAATTGTACAAACTCTTGGGGCTAGAGCATGGCATTTTCGTTAAAATGTTCATGTATTTTTAACCGTGTTTCTTTTCTCTGTGTTTTCACTAAATTCGGCGTTCGTAATATGACAACATCCGAAGACGTCGGTGGATCGAGGTGGACGACTTTTTGCTTAAAAGTACGGAACCTTTTGCCATGCCAAGTCAACCGACAATCATACAACGACTAAAGACACAAAATAAAACATGTATAGGTTAGTAATAACAATGTATTCCGAAATAAAAAATACAATTAAAAGTACGACACTTACGTTATACAATTACGACTGCCGTCTGGTTGCAACTCGTGAATAAAATAATGAAATAATGTAGTATTAATGGCGGTGTGCCACATACGGCGGATTTGGACAAGACCTAGAAAACAAAAGGTGACTTCCTCATTCGCCAATAACATGACGATCAAAAATCTTCAAATGTTTCCAGCGACTGCATACAATATTTATACAGCCGTGGACTATATCTATGGCTTAAATTATTTCTTTTTTTTAATTACTTACAATTACATTTCCGCTAATAAAAGCTCAGCATGCAAATGTGCCTTTAAAGTATGTTTCTGCCTCCACCTCGGCTGCTGTATCTTCATAACTTATTCTTAAGTTTTTATCATCGTTCATCACTTCTAATCATCTCTACACTAAGTTCTGTGGTAATTTAACCGGACAACTCAGCCAACATGCAAAAGTATCGCGTACGCTTACGCGTTGGGGACTGTCGTTTCGCGGAAGACAAGACTAGTTTTTGAGACCCAGATGTATAATCACGTTGGAAGACTTATCTGTACTAAGTGCTTGACATACGGTAAATACGCGTAAAGAGAACATCGAGAATTGTGTAAAAGTTAGCGTTTGATGAGATTTCGTCTCAGGATGACGTGAATTGTTTTGACAACAGCGAAGGATCGTAAACTTATTGTGGGAAGAGAGTGTAATTGGAATTACTAAAGTTTCCCGTAGCTGGTCGTGTTATAAACAGTCCTGCCCTTACAAAATAACACCAAGACGATCTTAGAAAAGCTACCCGCAGTGTTGTTGAGAGAATATGAAAGGTACTTGATCATTTGCCTTCTGAGAGGAAACGAAAAGTAAAGACTTCAGTGTTCAATACTAAAAGCTGGTCGCATGTGAAATTAGTAGCTCCCTTTGAACATAATTTCAGCTATCCCTCGCTTAAAAGTGGGATGTCAGAAACATTGTAATGCTTTGCTCCGATAACGCACAACTTGCTACTGGCATTCCGTGACAGAAGTCAGAATGCCTGTCGGCAAATAACTGTGATAACATCCGTTTTGTCTGACAGTTAACACCCATGACACGTTTCTGCACTATAATATTCCATCACATTGATACATTAGTTGGCATAATTTGTATTAGCGCCATTACAACTAATTCAATTAAGCGAATGCGGAGGGGCGATCAATCAAAGTGTCACGCTAAGCGAATCGTGACAGCTCCACGTGTTCCAACGTCTCTGGCATCTCTACAGCGTCTAAAATCTCTCCGGTTACGTACTACTCGCACGCGAGCGGCTACCGATTGCGTAATTTTCATCAGCAAGAATGAAAGGATAGATTAACGTTTCACTCGCAAGATAGTCATACAACGGAAAGGCATATAAACGATTATATACGTGGAGCGAATACGGATCCGTGGACTGAGGCATAACCGCGACTGAAGTCAGTCGGCAGAGCCACGGACTAGACTAGGTTGCTCCCAGAAGGCGACGCGGAAGTGAGTGAGGGGGAAGCGCTTCTGTTGGCCGTCACGCTGACCAAATGTTGCAGTGACACTCTATGAAGGAGTTGGTAATGGGGCGGCCGGAGCATGTGGTCTCAAGAATATGGCTGTCTGTATGTTGTGCAGAGGTCGTGATAGCTACACGTAATTCGAGTGCCTGAAACCTGGAACATTCAGTACTATGTGCGGGGAGAAGCGAGATGGAATGTGTATTTCGTAGCGAGTGCTGAGCCAAGAATGCTTACTCAGCAACAGCATCTTTTATTGTTCGACGCTTCCATACAGGAGGTTAGCCACAGCAGTGTGTGAGTATGCTGTGGCAGCGAAATGCTGTGGCAGTACAGTAGTTGGAAGTTTACATATCATTGTTTATTTAGCCTTAGCAGGCTACGACAGATATAAGTATACTGTCAAATATTATTACATTGTCCACACACATTAATCTGACCGCCTGTCAAAAGCCTGAACAACCACCTTTACCAGTACGGACGTGCGGAAAGAAGTCAACGACGTTTTGTGTGTGTGTGTGTGTGTGTGTGTGTGTGTGTGTGTGTGTGTGTACGAAATCTTATGGGATTTAACTGCTAAGGTCATCAGTCCCTAAGCTTACACACTACTTAACCTAAATCATCTTAAAGACAAACACACACACCCATGCCCGAGGGAGGACTCGAATGACGTTCTGGAAGGTATTGGCAGGGATTTGGACTCATTCTGACCCCAGTGCCATGGCCAGATACAGTAGGTTTCTCGGCTGAGGATCCATGGCGCGAACAACCCAATCGATGTGATCCCGCAGATTCTCGACTGGGTTTCAATCTGAATCTCGCGGCCAGGGAGTATAGTAAACTCATCCTGGTGTTCTCTCAAACATTCGCATACATTGCGAGCTGTGTGACGTGTTGCATTGTTCTGCTGATAGATGCCATCATGCTGAAGAAAAAAACAAACTGCATGTAGGAGTGGATATGGTCCCCACTCATGGATGCACATTTATGTTGTTTCACATCGCCATCGAGAATGACGAGATCATCCAGGAAATGCCAAGACAGTGACTGCACTACTTTTCGCGTCCCCGACACGTGTATACACCCTCCACTGCTAGTGCTTCCATGCCCTGTCTGTTCAAAAATGGTTCAAATGGAGGAGGAGGATATTAGTGTACGTCCCGTCGACAACGAGGTCGTTAGAGACGGAGCGCAAGCTCGGGTCAGGGAAGGATTGGGAAGGAAATCGGCCGTGCCCTTTCAAAGGAACAATCCCGGCATTTGCCTGAAGCGATTTAGGGAAATCACGGAAAACCTAAATCAGGATGGCCGGAGACGGGATTGAACCGTCGTCCTCCCGAATGCGAGTCCAGTGTGCTAACCACTGCGCCACCTCGCTCGGTGGTTCAAATGGCTCTGAGCACTGTGGGACTTAACTTCTGAGGTCGTCAGTCCCCAAGAACGTAGAACTAACTAACCCAAGGACATCACACACATCCATACCCGAGGCACGATCCGAGCCTGCGACCGTAGCGGTCGCGCGGTTCCAGACTGTAGCGCCTAGAACCGCTCGGCCACCCCGGCGGCCGTACTGTCTGTGAGTGATTAAGCTCGTTGACCTCATAGCCGTTCGTCACATTAATGTGACCGGATTTTGCATTAACTTTTGTCTGTCGGTGAGCATTAATGTTTCTGCAACTACTGACAGTGTCACTACCGTCCTTGATTCAATGCTTGCTGGTAACTAATTTGGGGCTGGCCTGAATATTTATTAACCAATTAAATACAATAATTATGAATTAAACAACTTCACATGACGGACAATTAACGGAGAGAAAATAAGTAACCCACCGTCTGCACCACAGTCGCACATAATAATTATCCAAATAGGATTGTAATTTCATTGGTGATTTCAGTCATTGTTCCTTCAGAGGGTAAATCTGTTCAGGATTACATTACCAGGTGAGGTCAGGTCAGTGAAATCACTAGTGTATATATTTGAATCTACACCTACATGATTACTCTGCAATTCTCAATTGAGTGCCTGGCAGAGGGTTCATCGAACCACCTTTAAGCTACTTCTCTACCATTCCACTCCCTAACAACGCGCTGGGAATTCGAACACCTATATCTTTCCGTGCAAGCTCTGATTTCTCTTATTTTATTACCGTATGATGATCATTTCTTCCTATATAGGTGGGCGCCAATAAAATATTTTCACACTCAGAGGAGGAAGTTTGTGATTGAAATTTCATAAGGAAGTCCTACCGCACGGAAAAACGTCTTTCTTTTATTGCTGCCACACCAACTCAGGTATCATATCCGTGGCACGCTCACCCCTATTTCGCGATAATACAGGATGTACATGAAGTCTGGAACACTTTCAGTTATTTATTGCACAAGAACTAAACATTGTACAGATATAATACGTATGTCATTTTGAAGAGAAACCCTGAAAGTTTTTTTTTATGTATACCGCCACAAAACCCCCTCCACTAGAACCTTGCCTAGTGCGGCGGTGCGGGTCTCCCGCATCGTCCCCCTACATTCTGTTACGGAGTATGGGACTTCATCATCATCATACCACCACAGTGTAGTTTGATAATTTGCCGATAGTCAGCGCTAGTCGCAAACATGGCGAGTTCAGGTGTCGAGCGAACTTTTTGTGTGTTGGAGTTCGACGAAAACAAGTGTGCTACAGCTGTTCAACGGATGTTCAGAACCAAGTACGGTAAGAAGCCACCAACAAGGAAGGCCATTTACTACTGGCACATTAATTTCGTTACGACGGGTTGCTTGTGCCCGGCAAAGAGAAGCGGGTGTCCCAGAGTGAGTGAAATGAACGCGGAGCGCGTACGAGAGACATTCATAAGGAGTCCAAAGAAATCGGTGCGTCGTGCATCCCGTGAACTCGAAATGGCTCCAGTGACAGTGTGGAAAGTCCTGCGAGAGACGCTGTCCATGAAACCATTCAAATTGGAGCTAGTGCAGAAGCTCAGTGACGACGACGAAAACAAGCGTTTTGAGTTGTGTTTGCAGTTGCAACAATTGAATGAGGATGGCATTGTTGATCGCTTAACTTTTTGCGACGAAGTCACTTTTCACACTAATGGGGAAGTGAGGAGGCATAATTGTCAAATCTAATCTACACGAAAACATTGAATTTGAGCATGGTCCCAAAGTTAAATTTTTCTGTCCCGTGTTACGTCGAGAAATGTACGGGCCATTCTTCTTCACGAGAGCACTGTTACTGGATATTCCTACTTGGCCATGTTGCAGCAATGGCTGATGTCTCAACTGCAGTCGGACTCTCCGTTCATCTTTCAGTGGGATTGGGCTCTACCCCATTTTCATCGTGAAGTTCGTGGGTACCTGAACATGGAGATGCCACATCAGTGGATCGGACGTGCTACAGAAGGGGACAGCTGTTTCATGGAATGGCCTCCCCGATCACCAGACCTCACTCCGTGTGACGTTTTTCTGTGAGGACACGTTAAAGATCTGGTGTATGTACCGCCTCTATCACGTGATGTAGCAGAGCTCCGGGACAGATCACGCGAAGCGACTGCCACAGTCGACGATGCCATGCTGGGACGGGTATGGCAAGAATTCGCTTACCTTATTGACGTCTGCTGGGTCACTCATGATTCACATATCGAATGTTTGTAAAAAAAAAATAAAAAAAACCTTCAGTGTTTCTATTCAAAATGCAATATATATGAAATCTGTACAATGTTTACTTCTTGTGCTATAAATAACTGAAAGTGTTCCCGGGCTTTAGCAACACACTGTACAAATGAGCTGCTCTTCTTTGAACAGAGGTCATGATAGCTACCCGTAATCCGAGTCCCATCTGACGTGGATCCCACACCGCACAACACTGCTCCGCAAGACTGCGAACAAACGTAGTGTAAGCAGTCTCTTTAGAAAACCTGCTACACTTTTTAAGTGTCCTGCCAATAGCTCACGGTCTTTCGTTTTCTTTTCTCCGCAACATTACACATGTGATCGATCCGATTTAAGTTATTTGTAATTGTAATCCCTAGAGATTTAGTTGAGTTCATATCTTTCAGATTCGTGTGATTTGTCGTGTAATTGAAAGATAGCACGTTGTTTTTAGGGTTCATGTTGATGACTTCGCACTTTTCATGATTTAGTCATTTGCCACTTTTTGCACCATACAGATATTTTGTCTAAACCATTTTGCAATTCGGTTTGATCATCTGATGAAATTAAATGATGGTAAATGACAGTGTAACCTCCCCGCATGAAATTTGAAAGTCAATAATTATAAAAATGTGTGCCAAATGTTGTCTTCCCACAAAAGTGAATAATAAAAAATGAGCCAACCGTAACCTCCTTGCAAAATTAAAGAATAATAATTGCCCAAAACGTAAACTCCACACAAAAGTTAAGAAATGAAGATTGCTCATTAAACCCACAATAATGTTAATTAAAAAATGAACCATCAACTGAATGTAACATCTCAACAGAAATAATGAAACCTGATAAATTTTATAAGGGCAGCAGCGCTGACCTTCGGCCCTGTGAGATAATTAAACCTGATAAATTCTTACCTCAGTAAAACTGCATGTATATCTGCTCTTATTTATCGACTCAGCTCCGTGCAATGCTGGCCCATATTTAATTTTCATTCTTGGAGGAAATGCATAGGAAATATTATTTAACTTGAAATTAATCTTTTTCTTTAAATGAGTTACTTTATAAAAGGTTATTATTGGGGCATCTTTTGAACAAATTAATTACAGTTAACATACGTTACTAGCTGAGCGCAATGCTGCTTCATTACCTTCTACAATAATATACATATCGTCCACCACATTCCTGACCAGACTCGTGGGCAGAGCATGCCGCGGACGCATGCCGACCCGCTACACACTAGCACTGAGTACAACTATCCAACTGTCTACTCCCTCTGCCGACTCGCCACACACCAGCACTGTCGTCTCGCGCGGTCAAGCGCAGACTAGCAACGATAAATAACTCTCTGGTCAGAGATTCTGTCATGCCTCGCCATCGCTGGTAATGAATACATATGAAACGTACGCGTTTCAGCAGTATCGAAGAGGGCTACTCATATTGTGTTCTAAGCCGTTTATGTAGATCACGAAAAACATAGTGGCTATAACACTACCTTAGGGAACGGAGATATTAATTCTGTTTTACTCGACGACTGTCCGTAAGTTATCACGAACTGTGATTTTTCTGACAGGAAATCACGAATACAGTTACGCAGCCGGCCGCGGTGGCCAAGCGGTTCTAGGCGCTCCAGTCCGGAACCGCGCTGCTGCTACGGTCGCAGGTTCGAATCCTGCGACGGACATGGATGTGGGCGATGTCCTTAGGTTTAACTAGTTCTAAGTCTAGGGGACTGATGATCTCAGATGTTGAGTCCCATAGTGCTCAGAGCCATTTGAACCATTTGAGCCAGTTACACAACTGAGACGACACTCAACAGGCACCCAATTTAATTACAAGTCGCTTGTGAGCAATGGTGACAAAAGCCTTCTGGAAGTCTAGAAATGTCGGAACAATTTGACATCCCCTGTCGATAGCACTCACTACTTCGCGAGAATAAAGAGCTAGTTCTGTTTCACAAGAACGAGATTTTCCGAATCCCGGTTGGCTATACGTCTATAAATAGTTTTCTTCGAAGTGATTCACAATGTTCGAGCACAGTATATGTTCCAAAATCTTATTGCAAATCGACGTTAGAGATATTTCCAGCCTCTGCGTGCGAATCTTTCTATGAGCGAGCGGTTGTATAAGGCTGCTAAGTACAGAGTTATCGTATCAGCTTACTCTAAAGGAACCTGACTGACGTACAATCTGCACCGGAAGCCTTCGCTTTCTGAAATATTTTTAACTGCTTCGCTACAGCGAGGATATCTTGTTTTGAACTCTGGAATATTTACTTTCCTGAAGGAAATTCGGAAAGTCGGGTTTAGAAGCTCTGCTTTAGTGGTGATGTTGTCAATAACATCATGACTCTTGAGGCGCTTTGGAGGTGTTGACTGCGTCTTGCCACTGGTGTACTTTACTTACGACCAGAATCTCTTTGGATTTTCTGCCAGATTTCGAATCACAACTGGTCTTTAAGAAAGAACTTCAAATTTTCAAAGTATTACACTAATACATGCAAATTTCTCAATAATTGGTCTTAGTAAACAACGAAAGTAGACTTTACGAAGAACAGAAATCACAGAAGGAGTAGTTATCTTCTTCCTCAGCATTAGAATAATTTTCATGAGTCCAGCTACGATAGGGCAGACACTGAATCCCTCCCCACTTCGGCAATGAATGTTAGTACAGCCTATTACAAACTACCTGTATATATGCTTCGACTGGGTCTTATTTTCATCATTAAACCGAAGAATCTGGCTTTTCATTTCTTTTTCTGAGCTGGTCTAGTTTTTCCAACGGACGTTTTCTGTTTCGTCTCCATCCTTACGGCTTGGCCCTTCTGGATCTTCATCATAAAATGATTTACCTTTCTTTTTCTGATTTCTGGATTTTTCTTCAGCTTCCAAATTATTTTCGTATGCCTTTTTCAATATTGCTGGTTTTTCTTTGCACCTTGTCTCACGCAGTCTTCGCAGGAGACATTACAATCTCTGCTAACAACGAATGACGGTCGCTTATCAAAAGCTCTAGCAACCCCAGCAAATCCGCCTTATGTCTTTTTGAAGTCCCAAGTACAGCTACCAATTCAGACTGCGGTTCTTGAAATTTTTCTGTTGTAGAAGTCAGAGAAACTTCCTCTTGGAGCACATTGGTTTGAGAGATGCTATCTTGAAATGTTTCAGATGCTGATACTTTCACTTCCGGTATTTTACCTTATGGTCCCCTTTTTCACTTTAAAGTGCAGGAAAAAACCGTGTTCGCTCGTGGTGAACCGCTTTTACCCCACAGAGCGAGGTTCATTAAAACTTAGCGTTAGAAAATTGGCATTCAAATTATTGTGAGCATCACATAAACATGTAAATGCACTGAAAAACGTGATAGTCGAAATAATTTGTTACTTACGAATTTCTTATCATGTACTGTTCCTCTCCAAAACACTTTTTCAAGAAGCGCCGACATCGGAGAAAATTCCAGCATTTATAAGGAAAAGGAATAGATGCCTTCTAGTGTGGATAATCTGCAAATTCCTGAAATGGTGGCTGTTAGTAATTTCGAGCGTCATTAGACCAACTGCAGTGTAAGTCATATAGATCTGGAGGTACCCAGTTTGAGCCACATTTCCAGTTTTACCTCATTCTTATTCGTATATAGAGGAGATGTACAAGACTATGGAACCACCACAAACATAGCATATTACCATGCCTAATACGGTGTAGGAAAACCGTTGGCGTTCAAAATAGCTTCCAGTCGCCTCTAATGCATAAATACAGATCATGTACGGTTTTCAATGGAATCTTACACCATTCTGTAAAATACTACCCATTTTAGACAACGATGATGGAAGTGAATAGTGTTCACCCATTTTTCTCTCCAAAGTAGACCACAAACCTCAATAATACTGCAATCTGGTGACTGTGTTGGCCAGGAAAGATGGGAATTCATCCTAGTGCTCACAAAACCAGTCCTGGACGATACTAGCTGTGTAAAAAGGGGCTCTGGCGTCTAGGAACACAGCATCACCATTGAGAAGCAAACATTGTACCATGTGATGGACCTGGTCAGCCAAAATGTTCACAGAAGTAATGCGACCTTGCATGGGGGCTTAATTATATATTACGCAAATATTTTCAAGTTTTGTAGCTGACTGACCGGTTACGCAGTCTCGTAACCGGTTGGCCCTGACTGGTATTAGTACGCAATCTGACTGTATAGAATAACAACAAAGAATGAAAGAAAACTTCCGTTAACACAAATAATTAATTAAGTCCCCAGCAACTATAAAACCTACGAAACAACAAAACACAAGTGTAACTGTTCTGTGTGTGGAAGTGTGGTTCAACGTACACATCTGGCACGGTTCTTCCTCAAAAATACAAGATATTTTAAATACCATTTACACTGAATTAATTAAATAAAACTGAAATACTATACTTGCACATAGAAAAAAGAATTACAGTCTAATACATGAACACAAGCCAGATGCTTTGTTGACTGAACCTGTGACCAAGAGGCATTATTGTTTAAGACATTTGAAATCAAAATAAAAAAATTATTACCTTCATATCTATTCACGAAACATACACTCTGATCATTACAACATCCGCAATCGAACAGCATCGGCTGTCTAGCCCATCAGAACAACTGCATACAACATGCTCACAACTAGTCACGGCTACATCGGAACTCCTACTGCCCACTTCTCAATAAGCACTCTCCACCACGACTTCTCCACAAGAACTCTCCACCACCACATCTCAATAAGCACTGCCAGTGGAGGCGGCTGAATAATACCCTTTGGCGCAATCTCTGGCGCTGTGACTCAGTGTCGCCACCTTTCATATGCCCCTCCTCCATGGGCTAGAATTTGATGGTATTTTTGCCAGCATTGGTGGTGAAGATACCACCAAATTCGTCCAAAAAATACAGACAAAAATTAAAAAGCAATATTAATAAGTAAATGTCACATAACTAAATAAATTTTGGCTTTGCACTGACCCTTCAATAACCTAATATACACTCCTGGAAATGGAAAAAAGAACACATTGTCACCGGTGTGTCAGACCCACCATACTTGCTCCGGACACTGCGAGAGGGCTGTACAAGCAATGATCACACGCACGGCACAGCGGACACACCAGGAACCGCGGTGTTGGCCGTCGAATGGCGCTAGCTGCGCAGCATTTGTGCACCGCCGCCGTCAGTGTCAGCCAGTTTGCCGTGGCATACGGAGCTCCATCGCAGTCTTTAACACTGGTAGCATGCCGCGACAGCGTGGACGTGAACCGTATGTGCAGTTGACGGACTTTGAGCGAGGGCGTATAGTGGGCATGCGGGAGGCCGGGTGGACGTACCGCCGAATTGCTCAACACGTGGGGCGTGAGGTCTCCACAGTACATCGATGTTGTCGCCAGTGGTCGACGGAAGGTGCACGTGCCCGTCGACCTGGGACCAGACCGCAGCGACGCACGGATGCACGCCAAGACTGTAGGATCCTACGCAGTGGCGTAGGGGACCGCACCGCCACTTCCCAGCAAATCAGGGACACTGTTGCTCCTGGGGTATCGGCGAGGACCATTCGCAACTGTCTCCATGAAGCTGGGCTACGGTCCCGCACACCGTTAGGCCGTCTTCCGCTCACGCCCCAACATCGTGCAGCCCGCCTCCAGTGGTGTCGCGACAGGCGTGAATGGAGGGACGAATGGAGACGTGTCGTCTTCAGCGATGAGAGTCGCTTCTGCCTTGGTGCCAATGATGGTCGTATGCGTGTTTGGCGCCGTGCAGGTGAGCGCCACAATCAGGACTGCATACGACCGAGGCACACAGGGCCAACACCCAGCATCATGGGTGTGGGGAGCGATCTCCTACACTGGCCGTACACCACTGGTGATCGTCGAGGGGACACTGAATAGTGCACGGTACATCCAAACCGTCATCGAACCCATCGTTCTACCATTCCTAGACCGGAAAGGGAACTTGCCATTCCAACAGGACAATGCACGTCCGCATGTATCCCGTGCCACCCAACGTGCTCTAGAAGGTGTAAGTCAACTACCCTGGCCAGCAAGATCTCCGGATCTGTCCCCCATTGAGCATGTTTGGGACTAGATGAAGCGTCGTTTCACGCGGTCTGCACGTCCAGCACGAACGCTGGTCCAACTGAGGCGCCAGGTGGAAATGGCATGGCAAGCCGTTCCACAGGACTACATCCAGCATCTCTACGATCGTCTCCATGGGAGAATAGCAGCCTGCATTGCTGCGAAAGGTGGATATACACTGTACTAGTGCCGACATTGTGCATGCTCTGTTGCCTGTGTCTATGTGCCTGTGGTTCTGTCAGTGTGATCATGTGATGTATCTGACCCCAGGAATGTGTCAATAAAGTTTCCCCTTCCTGGGACAATGAATTCACGGTGTTCTTATTTCAATTTCCAGGAGTGTATAAAATACAGTAAGGAATACAAATGCTTGCATACATGTGATTTTACATAATAGTACACAAGTATCATTCAATCATTGGCACCAGCAATGACGAATAGGTGTATGTAAGAGTCTCATAACATCTCATAAACAGTAAACACACAAAAAATTAGTTTATACAAATATTCACATAAAATCCTTTCAATAGTTCAATAACAAGTAGGACTCCTCAGAGTAGTTGACAGTTCCAACAGTAGCACCCAGCAATGATCAACAGGTGCAAATAGCAGTCTCATAACATTTCATCAGCAGTATTTAAACAGTTTCAACAGTGGCACCCAAAAATGGCGAGCAGGCGCAGACACCAACAAGTGACATTATCTCAGTAGAAGCAGTCCATTAGTGGCACCCGTAATGTTGAACAGGTGCAGACACCAACAAGTGACATCATTTCAGTAGAAGCAGTCCATCAGTGGCACCCAGTAATGTTGAAGAGGTGCAGACACCAACATGTGACATTATCTCAGTAGAAGCAGTCCATCAGTGGCACCCAGTAATGTTGAACAGGTGCAGACACCAACAAGTGACATCATTTCAGTAGATGCAGTTCCATTAGTGACATCCAGCAATGTTTAGCAGGTGCAGACAGCAACAAGTGACATCATTTCGGTAGAGGCAGTTCCATTAGTGGCCCCAGTAATGTTGAACAGGTGCAGACACCAATAAGCGACATCATCTCAGTAGAAGCAGTTCCATCAGTGGCACCCAGCAATGTTGAACAAATGCAGGTAACAGTCCATAATATTCACTATCACTAATTAGACAGTTCATCAGAGTTTATCAGCAGAAATTAAACATGTCCTAGTGGCACCAATCATGTAGAAAAGTGCAAGTAACAGTCCATAATATTCACTATCACTAATTAGACAGTTCATCAGAGTTCATTAGCATAAATTAAACATTTGTAAGTGGCACCCATCACGTTGAACGAGTGCAGGTAACAGTCCATAATATTCACTATCACTAATCAGACAGTTCATCAGAGTTTATCAGCAGAAATTAAACATTTCCAAGTGGCACCCATCAATGTTGAATGGGTGCAAGCACGAACAACAGTTTGAAGGCACACACAATTACTTTTACAAAATTATTATCAATGCTCTTACACTAAACATACAAATTATAATAAACACACAAATGATATCAGATAATTGTCATATTAACTATTACAAATACACAAATATCAATAAACCTATAACATTTATGGGTGTCAGTGCAGGCCACAACAAACAAGTAAAATAATATTTAGGAGATAGGTCGGTACCAATTATTTGGGATTAGGATAGGAAAACACACAAAACACACTCACTCATCTTTCATCCACATTAAGTACTACTGTGTAATTGAATAGTGTTAACTGTGTAAATGCAATTCTGTCCAAAATTTTATGTTCAACTTGTGTATCAAGTAGTAGTGGCAGCAATGTATAACATTCAATAATAGTTAGTCAACGTGGTGGTCATCATGTCAAGACCAATGTTTGCCAAGCCAAATCAAAATGTACGGTTGCTGAACAACTGTCAGTGTGCCAAGATATGCAAATGCTTCCTCTCTCCAAAAAAAAGTATATACTGCTTAGTGATTTAACAAAGTGTGTGTGTAGACAATCTTCCTCCTACTTGAGTGTTCTAGTCTGCCATCTTCATCCTCCTTGTTCTATATAAACCAACAAAAAAATATGCTCCTCACTTACTTTACCTCTTATGCACCAAAACTCCAATAATCATCATCATTACATAATCTTAATACTTCAATAATACCTCTTACGTCGATACATATAAACCTTATCATCAATATCATTTACCTTACCTCTTGTCCACCAAAACTCCAATAATCATCAACTTCACACAATCTCAATACCTCAATAATACCTCTTTAATACGTCGATACATATAAACCTTATTACCAATATCATTTCACTTCCATAACAACTCCTTCCTCTAGTCAGTCTCCTCGAACAAGTACAGACAAAATCCTAGTGCAAACTTCAATTTATCATCCCATGCAATTCGAAGACACAATGTCCACACACAACCTCTGTGTAGTCCACCTGAGCCAAAACTTCTACTCATTATGAATTATAAAATACATTTTGGCTACCTTGTCCATCATAAAATAAAAGAAATGCATACATGACCTCTAACAGCCTTTAGTTCGAATAACTTTCAGTAAGTAAGTATGAGTACGGAGTGTTAATGATCGTAATATTTCACAGTGTGTACACCACTTCAAGAATCATGGCAAAACAGAAGCAAACATGTGGAGTATTTCTTGTGTCATGTGTCACTTGCTATTTCAATTGCTCACGAAGAATGCAGTGTAATAACTGTCAATGGTCTAAACATAGTGTTGGTGTGTCATGTCGTTAGCTTCCTTCCTAGTAACATAAATTTATACAGCTTCCATAAAACCTCCAGCTCATGTGACTTCAATGAAGTTTCTTGTACCAATGTCGTTCGTAGAATTATAGCAGTTCATTTTCTTATCTTAAAATATAAGGCACTAAGCGTAAGTAAAACATGCAATAGCGAGTAAATATACCAATAGAGAACAGAATGTTAACAAGTGGATGCAGCACAATCCCTACAACGAGGCTCTGCCTAGCGAACAATCTATAATTAATACCATAGTGTAACCTAAACTCTATGTTCATACACAGTATATCAGCATTTCTATATACCAAATTAAAGAGTAGTTGTGACAACAAAACAGAAATATGTAAATATGCAATCCATAAGCAAGGCAGCAAATATGTTATCTTACATAATAAACAGGTCATTAGCATCATATCAGCATAAGCAAATAAATGTTCATATGTAATCTTAATAAGTAAACATGATGGCGCAAGCAGATAAATCACAAAGTATAACATACATACATAACCATATGAGTACAATTAATCAGGTGACAATTATAATTTAAATAAATAAGCACAGCAGACACATAATAAAAAAAATGTGACAGCAGTGAAAAAGCAGTGCAGCCAACCGATGCATAATATACATAGTTAACAACCCTGTTCATTGATCAATCATTGTCAAAATCAGTTAACACGAAGTATAAATCACGTAATCGCGAGCAGCAAATTACGTCTAAAGTACGTACCTAAGGGGAAATATGTCACCTGAAAAATAAACTCAATTAATAGTTACCTTTTTAGTTTATTAGTTTCTTCTTCGAAATTACATTCATCCTGAAAATTTCTCGGTAGCAAGTCCTCTTAACGTCAGACACACACAGAATTTACCTGAAGTTCTTAAATATTTTATACAACCGTATCCTGAAAAATACTGAACGTTAATAACATAATTTATCAAGTCACTATAGCTTTATACTGAATTTATTCGGAGAAATTACACTGTGTATTTGTTTACGGCTGTCAGTGCATTCGCACTGAGCGCTCGATCAGCTGTAGGTACGCGTCACGTAGGAAGTAATTGTTTGCGGTCAACGACTGCCTTGTGCGGCGCGCAGACTTGACTGTTGCTTTGAGTGTGTGCCGCCGCCGGAACACGGCGCGGTATCCTTGTACTCTCCGTGTGTTTACGTGTAACTGTCAGTTTCTCAAAAGTATGTCATTCCACAAAAATTTTAACGTTCGATATGTGATGTATTCCCTTAGAGAGCCGAGATTTAAGTTTTTCTACTTCGACAGTGTTATCATGAATAATTTAGCGAACTCTATATGGACCGTTATAAAGCAGAAAAAATTTGCGACACAAGCCTTTTCCTTTGTGAGACAAACGGTGAGACTTAATTAATACCTTTTGACCAACTGACAAGGTTTTTAAACGACCAGGACATTTAGCTGATTTCTCTCTTCTAGCAGCCGCAGATGCAATATTTTGCAGAGCCAGGTTCACAACTTCAGAATGCCGCAGTTTCCGTGTAGGCGGAAAAGGTACGATTTCAGAAATGCGATTTGTCGGTGCTTTATTTTTTAATATCAATATAGCCGGTAAAGAAGTTGAATCATTAGGAAGTTCATTCAGAATGTTTTGAAAAATATGAAGATACTGATCCCAAGTTCTGTGATTCTGATGACAATAAAGTCGACACAATTTATTGATTTCCTTAATCCATCTCTCTGAAGCGTTAGATTGAGGGTGAAAAAGTGAAATGAAAATTGGTTTAATTTTACGACGCTGTAGAGTACGAAGCCAAATTTTAGAGCGAAATTGTGATCCATTATCTGATATAACCTTATCAACATGACCCACTTCTTTAAGAAAATGTTTGATGAAAGCATTAGATACTGAACGAGCTGTTGCTTTACGTAAAGGTGTAAAACACACATATATTGATGTCAATTCCACTGATACCAAAATGTACGTAAAACCATTAGTAGAACGAACCACTGGACCGAACAAATCGACTGCAGCCATCTCCTGTAATTTCGCTGGAATGATAGGAAACAACAGTGCTCTGTGAGAAATAGTTGGCGGCTTGGCCTTTTGACATAATTTGCATTTGGCAAGAACTGATCGAATACGTTTTTCCATATTACTGAAGTAGCAATTTTCTCGTAATTTATGAAAGCATTTTCTGGGACCAAAGTGTGCATAACTGAAATGTGTGTACCAAATCAATTTATTAACCCAGTCATCAGGAATGCAAACTAACCAAACAAAGTTGTCGACCGATTTTCGTTTAAAAAGAATATCATTGCGAACTAAATAATACTGTCTAATCGCTACGCTTTCCTTTCTCCTCCACTTCTCCTTAATGTCCTTCCAGATTGGATCCTTATTTTGCTCCTTAGCGATGACCTGGAGTGAAGACGAAATAAAATTCTCAAACGCAACACCTTGAATATACATCAAACAATAATTGTTTTCTTTGCAGTCCTCCTCAGCACTTTGTTTCAAACCTATAGGTGGACGTGATAAAGCATCAGCAATAATATTTGAAGAACCCTGTATGTAAACAATACTAAAATCAAATTCCTGTAGATACAGCGCCCATCGCGACAATCTTCCATGTGTTAATTTTGCTGACATAAGAAATTCCAGAGCTCGATGATCGGTGTAAACCTTAGTATGCCTGCCATAGAAAAATATGCGAAATTTTGTGAAAGCCCATACAACAGCCAAAGCTTCAAGTTCCGTAATCGAATAATTCTTTTCTGATTTAGAGAGAACACGGCTTCCAAATGCAATAGTTTTCTATACTACAACGCCGTCTTCTTCTATCTCTTGAAATAAGTGTGCACCTAGGCCTTTGTATGATGAGTCCGTCACCAAACAAAAATCTTTAGATAAATCCGGGTGTGAAAGAAGTGGAGCAGCAACTAAAGCATCACGAAGTTGTTCAAATTCTGATTGAGCTTCCTCATCCCAACACCAATTAGAATTATTTCCAGATAGTTCACATAAACGAGGTGTGGCCAAATTATCCAATCTAACAAAGCGTCTAAGAAAATTACAGACACCAAGGAAACTACGAACATCACGTTTTGTGGTAGGAACAGCATAATTACAAATAGCGTGTAGTTTCTCTGGATCAGGAAGAATACCTTCTGTAGAAATAATATGACCAAGAAATTTCACCTGAGAACGACCAAATTCAGATTTTTCCAAGTTCACTGTAATGTCAACTCTTGCAAAAATACGTAATAATGAATCCAAAATTTTGTTGTGCTCACTCCAAAAACGTTTAGCAATAAGAATATCGTCAACATATGAAGTAATATTTTCACGAAGATAAACAGGTAAAATATCGTTTAAACTACGAATGAATGCTGCTGAAGATACAGTAAGTCCAAACAGTAATTTCCGAAATATCGTTTAAACTACGAATGAATGCTGCTGAAGATACAGTAAGTCCAAACGGTAATTTCCGAAATTGGTAACAGTTACCAAAGGCTAAAAAGGCAGTGTATTTTCTACAGTCCGGGTGGAGTTCTATTTGCCAAAAACTTGCGCGCATATCAATCGTGGATAAAACTTTAATTCCATGGAAATGTTGAAGAAGTTCATCTAAATTTTGTGGACGGTCAGTTTCAGGAATGATGATATTATTTATCTGTCGAATCCAGAATCAAGCGAATTGACCCATCCTTTTTAAGAACGACGTGTAATGGGCTGATATAAGGACTGACTGCTGGCTCAATAATGCCTTGATCTAACATGTATTGAAGTTCACTCTTAACCTTGTCTCTGTAAGCCAAAGGAATAGCGTACGTTTTCCCCCGAAATGGTGTGTGTTCTTTTACTTTAAATAAATATTGTAAGCCTTGTATAGTTCCTGTGTGATGGCTAAATACTGTAGCATGTGAAGTCAAAATTTGGTGCAGTTCTTCTCTTGCAACATCATCTGGCACTTCAGCTTTCTTAACTTTTTCGTTAATTAATTCTTCGCTATTAATTATATCATCCATCCCGTCTCTGTATCTATTGTCATTGTCATGAATGAATACATTGTCGTCATAATGCTCAGCGAAAACAACAGAAGTAAGAAACCTTAAACATTTTGTGTCTGATACAGATTTTGTTAAACACTCGAAAAATTTCAAACTTTTCGGCATTCCGGCAACAGTCAAATTCACACTTCCTTCTTTAAAGTTTAAAATTGCCTTATGTGCGTTAAGAAACTCCATACCTAATATAATTTGTGTGTTGAGTAATGGAACAATAATAAAATAAGCAGAAAATTCGTATCCTTGACAAATGAAATTTAGGTTGGTCTGCTGTCTGACTTCCAGACTTTTTCCAGATATAGCGCCTCGAATTGTAGTTTTAGAAACAGGTAACACAGGACAAGCAATAGTTCTTACACATATACGAAAAACTGATTCACTAATGACATTCAATGGGCTCCCAGAATCTAAAACTGCGGTGAACTTATTCTTACCCACATATACTTCAATAACAGGATGTAAAAATGCGTCTACATTATGTTCCTTTTCGTCTAGCAAAATGTCTCTCATGTCTTCCAGGCGTACGTAGTGTAAAGTCGTAGTGTCATTACTTTCTGAACCGTCTATATTGCTGCCAGAAGCCGAAGCTACAAGTCATTGTCAATTGTTTTCGTCACGTCTTTGATTATTCGCGTCATTTCGCGGATCAATTTCTACGATTTGCACTTGTCTCTCTGAATTTCTGTCACGCGGAGGATGCCAATTAGGTCCCTCCTGTCTGTTACATGTAAATTCTTGGTTGTGTCTATTATTAAAATTTCTGTTTTCCTGGCTATCTGCACGACTACTTCTTGTGTAATTTCGACTGTCACTTCTGAAATTATTGTTATATCTACTACCCTGGTTATTTCTGTAGTAAGAATTCCTATTATTGTATGAATAATTTCTGTCTTGATGATACTGATTACTGTTTCCGTATGATTGATCATTCCGGTAGGAATTTCCGTTATTATAACTGTCTGTGTAATTTCTGTTAGACCGTCTGTTATTGTCATAAGGCTGGTATCTATTGTCCTGTCTGTTACGTCTGTCATTTTCAAAATTACCACTATAACGTCCGTTCCGATCACTATCACTTTTCTCTGAAAATCTATTGTAATTACTGTTACTGAAAAAATTACAAGAAGTCCCTTCGTCGTTGTCATACTCAAGTTCTTGTAGCAACGTCTTAAAAGTCTCAATGTCGTCTTTACATCTTGCAGCTAAAGCAATTTGTCTTATCGATTGTGGTAGCTTAGTTACACAAATGCGAATTAATTCAGTCGGGCTATAAGGGTTGGAAAAGAACTGATTCTTTCGAATCATGTCTTCAAAGTATTCTGCTGGCGTGCTGAACTCAGACTGTTTAAAATTACGCTGCATAATAAGACTACGTTTGACTCTGTCTTGCGTGTTTTCGGACCAATATGCCGACAGAAATGCATGATAAAAATCATTTAGATTATTACAATCTCTAATAAGTGCGCGCATGCGCATCTCCGTATCGTTTTCTAAATATCCACACATAAATTCCAGTTTGTGACTTAGTGGCCAATTTGGTGGAAGTGCGTACATAAATTGATCTAACCATGAACATGGATGTATGTCATTCTTAGAATTGCGAAAGATCTTAAATTTCCGAACAGTTAAGAAGTGTTTATAGTCAAAGTTTTCGCCTCGTGGCGACAAAGACCTACCGCGTCTGTCCCAGTCCCAATGTCGATTATTGTCAGGTTCGCGCGCCTGGCATTCTCTTGTTGCATCCCGTAAATGAAACAAATTATTTTCTTCAAAGCCCTCTGCTATCTGTGATTCTAAATTTCTTCTGCTGTCTTTTCCTACGATTTCGCTTTCAATATGTTTCACTTGCTTTTGTAATGCCTCAAATTCCCTTTTACCGCGATCATTAAATTTTCCCTGATTTTCAACATGCTTATTTATGTTCTGGTACTCTTCGGTTTCTGAAAATGGCAATGGAGCTGTATCATCTGAATCTCTGTCCCCATTTAAACCAGGACTTGTCAATTTATCTGAAATCTCCCAACTCTTTCCGATAAGTCACCTATTTTTCCTTTCTGTTTATCTACGTCTTCCGTAAGTGTCGCGACTCGGGATTCAGTATTGACACATTTAGTAGTTAATTGTTCATACTGTTGCGTTAGGTTATTTATTCTGTCATTTGGTACGGATTCCTCGATTCTTTCAAATATTTCTTTCTTATCGTGTGCACGTTGTAAATTTAACTCTGAAAATTTTTGTACTATCGCGCAATCTCTTTCTTCCTGTTCTCTATCCTGTTCCCTTTGTCTGATTTCTATTGAAATTAATCTATTATTGTGAGCATTCAAAATCGGTTGTACTTCTTCTCTAATTTCTTTTTTTAATTCATCTTTCATGTTTTTGAAACATATCCCTATCCGTGAGTCTAACCGTGTTTCCATTGTTCCCATATCAGTTTCTAACCGTGTTGCCAAAGTTCCCATCTCTGTTTTAATTCTGATCCCAACTGCGATCCTAGTGAGTCTAACCGTGTTTCCATTGTTCCCATATCTGTTTTTAATTCAGATCGTAGCTGTGATCCCACTGTTTTTAATTCAGATCTTAACTGTGTTTCCATTGTTCCCATATCAGTTTTAATTGTTCCTATTTGTGAGTCTAACCGAGATCCCAAATTTAATATTGCACTCATCAATTGCTCCATGTCAACTTGTTCGAAATTCTTTTCGCCCCTAACATTTCCCGTAAAACTAACTTCCTTCGACATAGCCGTAAAGCTATCTGTGTTCGATACTATTCCAGAATCTTCTGTCGTTAATCTCGAATTCTGAAAATTTTTTGATTGTGAAAAATTTTGAACTGGTTCTGGACTATTTTCCCGACTTATTAAATTGTTTTCTACTTCATTATTCATCATACTGTTCTCCTGTGTTGGCGAGTTCGCCATGTTAACAATTTCGTGATTCTCACTATCCATCATTTTTGCCTTTTTCATCGATCGCGTAATCATTTACAAAACATACGAAACTCGTCACTATACGAAAATTACACACAATATGACACTTTACCACCAACAATACCATTCACACGAAATGCTTCCCGACAAACACGCCTAACGAACAATTAAAACCTTCACAATTACACAAAATTGACAAACCCGTATACAAGACATCAAAAATTAAATTCTGCAAAAATACCATTAGAAGAATGACAAGACAACTACAAATGTTCAATTACCAAATCTACACATGCAATATAGACTACAATTACTAAACTACAAATTGCTACAACAATACTACTGTCTGCAATTTTTACTATCAAAAGAATTCCAAGGGACGATCCGAAGCAGCTGTCGCCAAGTGCATGGGGGTTTAATTATATAAAATGCAAATATTTTCAAGTTTTGTAGCTGACTTTCCGGTTGCGTAGTCTTGTAACCGGTTGGCCATGACTGTTATTAGTACGCAATCTGACTGCATAGAATAACAACAAAGAATGAAAGAAAACTTCCTTTAACACAAATAATTAATTAAGTCCCCAGCAACTATAAAACCTACGAAACAACAAAACACAAGTGTAACTGTTCTGTGTGTGGAAGTGTGGTTCAACGTACACATCTGGCACGGTTCTTCCTCAAAAATACAAGATATTTTAAATACCATTTACACTGAATTAATTAAATAAAACTGAAATACTATACTTGCACATAGAAACCAGAATTACACTCTAATACATGAACACAAGCCCGATGCTTTGTTGACTGAACCTGTGACCAAGAGGCATTATTGTTTAAGACATTTGAAATCAAAATAAAAAAATTATTATCTTCATATATATTGACGAAACATACACTCTGATCATTACAACATCCGCAATCGAACAGCATCGGCTGTCTAGCCCATCAGAACAACTGCATACAACATGCTCACAACTAGTCACGGCTACATCGGAACTCCTACTGCCCACTTCTCAATAAGCACTCTCCACCACGACTTCTCCACAAGAACTCTCCACCACCACATCTCAATAAGCACTGCCAGTGGAGGCGGCTGAATAATACTCTTTGGCGCAATCTCTGGCGCTGTGACTCACTGTGGCCACTTTTCAACCCTGCAGAGTAGCCATGGAGACCAGGGAATATCACGATATGGCTGCCCAAATCGTAATCGAACCCCTGCCATGTTTCGTTCGTGGGACGGAAACTCGGTCAGAAATTGCAAACTGTGTGCAACAGGACTCATCCGACCAAATGATTTTCTTCCACTGCCGCATAGTCCAGGTTTTACGTCTTCGTTACCACATTTTCCTGTTACGGACGTTTTCATCACTGATGAGTAGTTGTACAATTCCATGTCGTCCTGGAATTCCCTGCTTATGGAATTATTTCGGTGCTGACAGGGTTCGCGAGTGCGACATTCAGTACTGAAGTGACTTTTGCAGCTGCTGTCCTTTTATTTTCCGTCACAATCCTCTTCAATTACCGTCTGTCACGATAATTCACGACACTTTTTTGTCCGCGTTGCGTATTAGCGGATGACGTTTCTTTCTCTTTCCTTGTTGCGGTATAAATCTTCAATACGGTGCCCCTTGAAATACCAAACACTTCGACTACGTAGCACCTCCCATACAAACATCAACCATTTCCCCACGTTCGAATTCACTTAGCTCCGATATGATGCACTCACAACTACACAGAACACTTTTCTGACCGCAACTGTATACTGGAAAGTTGCCGTTCGTGACAAAATACAACAGCGCTACCTGCAGGATTTGCTCAAGAGTGAATTTCTCGTTATATTTCCACACTTTTGCCCAACCCCTGGAATGCTGTCCATCCTCCGTTACTGTTGCGAACTTATTTACTCGCTGTCTCCTCTACACTGGTGTTGTCCACTTGTATACGAAACAACAGATTCAAGTGATGAGTGTTCTTTTAAGCAAAAAAAAAGTGTCAGTCTAAAAACAAGCTTTAATTGAAACTTTTAACGCATTCTCTAAACTCAAAAGCAGCACATAGAACAGTCTATTACAGATTAAAACGCAACAGTTTTGGTAGAAAGTTAAATTCGATTTGCATCAGTATCATTTTTGAGTTAGCATCTTCTCTGAAATTTCGATAATCCTGGGGCTAATATTACTGCTTAATTATTGCTTCGTCTTTCTGCTGGTGTACTTTGGATTCAACCAGAATCCCTTTGGATTTTCTGCCAGATTTCTAGACACTGTTTCTTTGTGGAAACTATTAAAAACAAATCGTATTTAAATCCACGCTAAATTTCGAGTTTCAGGAAAACATCGCCAATCTTGGGGACTCTAGCATTACTTTAAATTTGGCATCCTTTTTTCGTTGGTTCGGAATCAGCGTTCTCACATGTTTTGTGTGCTATAGGGGATCAGTAATATAATTAATTTATTTGATATACCTCTCTCAGCTGCCGTCGACACCATTTCGTTGAGTTCAAGCCACATCTAATCTACACTCACACAGTCTGTTTGCGAGCAGTGGAGACCGTCTCTTAGGAATATGTCAAGGGAAGTTTTATGCGCTTTTTTAAATAGATATATTTTGAGTTCATTTTTGATGAATTTGGATGTTATGGAACTCAGTGTTACTGCAACAACCTTGTGGTCACTAATTCCCGTATCCGTCATGATGCGTCCTATTTGTTCAGAGTTATGTGTTAACAAAAGGTCAAGTTAACACTTCGAGTGGGCTCCTAAACTTAGTGCTCCTAATAATTTTCGGTGGAAGCGATCAGTAAAATTCCAGACGATATTCTGCCACCGACTCGAAACACGTGGTTTCGCTAACATATCGGGAGCAGACAGAAGTCACTAGCAGCTTCTATTGCATGGTGGACACCAATTTTGAATGAGTCTCAAGTTTTCTTTGAACTCTTCTGCAGCTGTGTCATCTGAGGCCGGAGATCGGTAAAAGCAACTAATCCTTCTACTGTACAAGACGTAAGCAATTATGACCTGGAGCATTGGCCGTGAAACTTTGTTGCTCAAAAGCCAATACTGACACAGTAGGGAGGCACGTCGGGTCACATAGGTAAATTTTCACCAAACCATCGTTGTTGATAGGGACTACCCACTTACACATTTTGAATCTACATACTATATCACACCAAACAGCCCGTTTTTAAGGGAAAAAGAAAATAATGCGTAGGAACTACATGCATTTTTCTGATGGCTTACATAGTGACCAATTTTACGTACTGAAGTGGGTAATGTGGATCTCATGTTGGTTTTTCAGATTTTAAGTCACATTCTCGAAGCTTCGTCAGGCCCTAGTGTATGACAGAATACCAAGCGGCTGCAGCAGACCGTTTTCAATTGGACGTTTGTATTAGGCCAAATATAACGGAATAGAGAGGGCTTTAAATAACATACCATTATTGATTCAAAATTTCCAAAAATATATAGAATATAGGATAATTGCTTTATATGTAAAACGGTTTAGAAGTGAGTTTCATCTCTTGTGTTATGCGTGTTTCTTGGCAGTAAGTAACTGTTATTGAGCCCGCATCTCGTGGTCGTGCGGTAGCGTTCTCGCTTCCCACGCCCGGGTTCCCGGGTTCGATTCCCGCCGGGGTCAGGGATTTTCTCTGCCTCGTGATGGCTGGGTGTTGTGTGCTGTCCTTAGGTTAGTTAGGTTTAAGTAGTTCTAAGTTCTAGGGGACTGATGACCATAGATGTTAAGTCCCATAGTGCTCAGAGCCATTTGAACCAACTGTTATTGACGTTAAGATCTTGGCCGCTTTTCTCAAACAGCGGTGTGACTACCTTTCCTAATGGACACCATGTCGGACTTACTGATCTACAAAAAAAAACTATCGGGCTGAAAGAAATAACAAGGAACTACATTTGTAGGCCAAAAGACGTTGGTTAAACATCGTTACTCTACAAAAATTACTGCTCTCCATACAAGTAAGGTAACAAGATTAAATGACCTACCTTTCCTTAGACAATTGAAAATCAAAAAGGTTTTTACTAAAAAACAGTGGAATAAGATTCTTCTGTCAATCTCACTGACAAAAATGGTGCTGTGTTTTAGAGATAATATCATCACTTCTCGACAGGCAGCATCCCTGTTAAGGTCAAAAACTGTGCTTTTCCCATCCTCACCACTGTACCACACATCCCCTATCGATGTTATTAAGAATTTATAACCTTCATAAATCAGTCATCATCATCATCATCATCATTTAAGACTGATTATGCCTTTCAGCGTTCAGTCTGGAGCATAGTCCCCCTTATAAAATTCCTCCACGATCCCCTATTCAGTGCTAACATTGGTGCCTCTTCTGCTATTGAGCCTATTACTTCTAAATCATTCTTAACCGAATCCAGGTACCTTCTCCTTGGTCTACCCCGACTCCTCCTACCCTCTACTGTTGAAGCCATGAGTCTCTTGGGTAACCTTGCTTCACCCATGCGTGTAACATGACCCCACCATCTAAGCCTGTTCGCCCTGACTGCTACATCTATAGAGTTCATTCCCAGTTTTTCTTTGATTTCCTCATTGTGGACACCCTCCTGCCATTGTTCCCATCTACTAGTACCTGCAATCATCCTAGCTACTTTCATATCCGTAACCTCAACCTTATTGATAAGGTAACCTGAATCCATCCAGCTTTCGCTCCCATACAACAAAGTTGGTCGAAAGATTGAACGGTGCACAGATAACTTAGTCTTGGTACTGACTTCCTTCTTGCAGAAGAGAGTAGATCGTATCTGAGTGCTCACTGCATTAGCTTTGCTACATCTCGCTTCCAGTTCTTTCCCTATGTTGCCATCCTGTGAGAATATGCATCCTAAGTACTTGAAACCGTCCACCTGTTCTAACTCTGTTCCTCCTATTTGGCGCTCAATCCGTTTATATCTCTTTCCCACTGACATTACTTCCGTTTTGGAGATGCTAATCTTCATACCATAGTCCTTACATTTCTGATCTAGCTCTGAAATATTACTTTGCAAACTTTCAATACAATCAACCATCACAACTGAGTCATCCGCATATGCGAGACTGCTTATTTTGTGTTCACATATCTTAAGCTCACCCAGCCAGTCTATTGTTTTCAACATATGATCCGTAAATAATATGAACAACACTGGAGACAGGTTGCAGCCTTGCCTTACCCCTGCAACGAGTCTGAACCATGAACTCAATTTACCGACAACTCTAACTGCTGCCTGACTATCTATGTAAAGACCTTTGATTGCTTGCAGAAGTTTGCCTCCTATTCCATAATCTCGTAGAACAGACAATAACTTCCTCCTAGGAACCCGGTCATATGCGTTTTCTAGATCTATAAAGCATAGATACAATTCTCTGTTCCACTCGTAACACTTCTCCATTATTTGCCGTAAGCTAAACATCTGGTCGTGACAACCTCTAAGAGGCCTAAACCCACACTGATTTTCATCCAGTTTGTCCTCATAAATTAGTACATTATATTAATTACCAGCAGAAATCGCATCATTAGACACCACCACAAATGTTTACTAAATATGTGGTGTGTTATTATTTTTCCACTCATCGCACTGTATTTCAGTGGCCTGAATTTGGTTTCAGATTACTTGATAGAAACATGTACCGCATTTGAGACGACAGTCTAAATGATTTGCATTGACGAATCTATGTTACTTCCGTTGACATTTATACCACAGCAGCTGAATGGTTCGAGTTGCGCACGCTCTTGTGTTGTCAGGATTAGAAGACAACCAATAAAACATTCCCCCTTTCACTTCTATTAAACCTTTAACCGCGCAGAGGTCGCGCTGTTTACCACACTGCAAAGCAGCCAATTTTACTTACGGCACGGCCGAATTCACCAATGTCAAGTACAACTAAGCACATCTTAAAATTTATTCCGGCCGGGCCCGCAGCGTAGAATACGTCATAATATGACATTTTATAATGACTTATTCCTGGCAAGCTGCAACAGTTTGGTTAGTAGTGCGCCTTACTCACTACAAGCTCGTTTCGGCTATGGCGCCATTCTCAAGAAAACGTCTAGATGTTACAATCGGTGAGTCTACATACGTTTATACAGGTTGTACTTGAAGGGCAGTTTACAAACAGAGTTAGTCTAGTTGTAGGAGATGCCTATGCTGCAACACTTATTGCTAGACCCTTATAAGTCGCGTAATTTCTATTTACGTAGAATTTTTCGTGAAATGCTTTTGACAGATCGACAGTTTATTCTCGTTGATGCTTTATGTTTTGAGTGTAATGCTTGCAGTCAGTGATGTTAGTTGCGTTTCGTTGATATCGTAATTCTTTTATGATTTGTATCTGTGGTTATCTTTTGTTTTTGTTTATTTTGTGTTTTGTGTTTCGATTTGTTAGTTGAGGATATCATTTGGATGATTTTTCGTTTGTGTATATACTTCCAATTTTTCCAGAAAGCTCATAGCATGTCCTTTTTGTATTTTGTGTAGAACTTGCAATGTATTTTCAATGTGCTCTGCTTTACGATTTTGGCTTTTTGGATGTAGGTAAAAGCTTTATTGATTGCTGCCGCAATTTCTTGTGTGTTCTTCAAATCTAATGCGGAAGTTTCGTCCAGTTTGACCGATACAGAAATTAGCGCGGTCGTTACAAGAAATTTTGTATATGCCTGCGTAGACAAAATCAAGGATTTTGGTTTTCCCAGATCGAATTTTTTTCTTTAGATTTTTGTTTGTCTGGGATGCTAGTTTTATGTTTGCTGTCTGTAAGATTTAGTTTAATTTATTCTATATTTTCCCAAATACATTACAGAACAAAAACCAACATGTGCAACGACAATATACTTGGACAAATATCGAATAAAATTAATCCAATCTTACAGAAGCAAACATAAAACTAGCTTCCCCAACAAACAACAATCTAAAGAGAACAATTCGATCGGGGATATCCAAAATTCTTGATTTTGCCTACTCAGGAATATACAAAATGTCTTGTAAAGACTGTGCTAAATTCTGTATCGGTCAAACGTGACGAAACCTCAGCATTAGATTTAAAGAACACACAAGAAATTGCTATAGCAATCAACAAAACTTTTACCTACATCCAAAAAACCAAAATCGCAAAGCAGAGATCATCGAAAATGCATTACAAGATTCTACACAAAATACCAAAATGACATGCTACGAATTTTCTGAAAGAATTATAAATATATATACACACACGAAAAATCATCCAAACGATAATCTCAATGAACAAATCGATCTTAAACATAAAAATCAAGTAGGAGATTTTACTGACATTTTTGACATCGAGAACGGATAAAAACACACAGTAAACGAAAACAAAAGATAACCATAGATACAAATCACAAGAAAATTATAATATCAGTGATGTACAACTAACATCACTGACTAGCAAAAATTACACTGAAAACATAAAGCATCAACGAGAATAAACTGTCAGTCTCGCTGTCAAAAGTATTTCACGAAAAAATGCTCAACAATAAAAATTACGCGGGTATAAGAGTCTAGCAATAATGAGATAGTCGGCAATATGGGCATCTATCCCAACTAGATGTAATCACGTATGTAAACTGATCTTTATACACTACTGGCCATTAAAATTGCGTGCTACAGACGCCAAATTTAACGGACAGGAAGAAGATGCTGTGATATGCAAATGGTTAGATTTTCAGAGCATTCACACAAGGTTAGCGCCGCTGGCGATACCTACAACGTGCTGACATGAGGAAAGTTTCCAACCGATTTCTCATACACAAACAACACTTGACCGGCTTTGCCTGGTCAAACGTTTTTGTGATGCCTCGTGTAAGGAGGAGAAATGCGTACCATCAAGTGTCCGACTTTGGTAAAAGTCGTATTGCAGCTTATCGCAATTGCGTATCGCAACATTGCTGCTCGCGTTGGTCGAGATCCAATTACTGTTAACAGAATATGGAATCGGTGGGTTCAGGAAGTTAATACGGAAAGCCGTGCTGGATCCCAACGGCCTCGTATCACTAGCAGTCGAGATGACAGTCATCTTATCCGCATGGCTGTAACGGATCGTGCAGCCACGTCTGGATCCCTGAGTCAACATATGGGGACGTTTGCAAGCCAACAACCATCTGCACGAACAGTTCGACGACGTTTGCAGCAGCATGGACTATCAGCTCGGAGACCATGTCTGCAGTTACCCTTGACGCTGCATCACAGACAGGAGCGCCTGCGATGGTGTACTCAACTACGAACCTGGGTGCACGAATGGCAAAACGTCATTTTTTCGGACGAATCCAGGTTCTGTTTACAACATCATGATGGTCGCATCCGTGTCTGGAGACATCGCGGTGAACGCACATTGGAAGCGTGTATTCGTCATCGCCTTACTGGCGTATCCCCCGGCGTGATGGTATGGGGTGCTATTGGTTACACGTGTCGGTCACCTCTTGTTCGCATTGACGGCACTTAGAACAGTGGACATTGCATTTCAGGTGTATTACGACCCGTGGCTGTATCCTTTATTCGATCCCTGCGAAACCCTACATTTCAACAGGATAATGCACGACCGCATGTTGCAGGTCCTGTACGGGTCTTTCTGGATACAGAAAATGTTCGACTGCTGCCCTGGCCAGCACATTCTCCAGATCTCTCACCAATTGAAAACGTCTGGTCAATGGTGGCCGAGCAACTGGCTCGTCACAATACGCCAGTCCCTACTCTTGATGAAGTGTGCTATCGTGTTGAAGCTGCATGGACAGCTGCACCTGTACACACCATCCAAGCTTTGTTTGACTCAATGCCCAGGCGTATCAAGGCCGTTATTACGGCCAGTGGTGGTTGTTTTGGGTCTGATTTCTCAGTATCTATGCACCGAAATTGCGTCAAAATGTAATCGCATCTCAGTTCTAGTATAATATATTGTCCAATGAATACCCGTTTATCATCTGCATTTCTTCTTGGTGTAGCAATTTTAATGGCCAGTAGTGTACACAACTTTTATAAAGGTAAGGCGACACCCCAACTGTAACATCTACAGGTTCACTAGAGGATGGTGCTATAGCTGAAACGAGCTTGTAGTAAGTAAGAAGCACTACTTACCAAACTATTGCACCTTATGTGGAATAATTTATTGCATAAAAGAAACCTTAAGCGATCACTGTCTCTGCTTTTTTTTTTCTTACTGGGAAAAAAATACTCTTAAAAAGCTTTTTAACGTTAGTTGACCTTTTTGGATTGTGTTGTTAGGTAGTCGCTATAAACATACGATTATAAAATATGTTTGAGAATCGCGGGCAGCAAGAATACTTTATTCGAGCCGCATTCCGCCTGCCGGCCGCAGTGTGTCGACTACTGGTGCGGAGTCTACAGCTAACCAACTAAGTACGGCAAAGCTCGGCTAATGGAATGAACTCGAGGCAAACCGCAGACTTCTGTCTGTGTCTTGCAGGCCGAGCTGATCAGGAAAACGGGTCGAATGCACTGTGCGGATACCAACTGGCCCGGAGCGGCGACACTCGCAAGGGGGAGGGAGACGGTGCAGGGTGTACATCGCCACCCCATCCCCCAACCTGCCGTCCATTACAGGATTAATTAATTCGGCGGCAAGTGGAGGGGACGGCGCGGACAGCTGCTTCGGACACGGTTTCCGGGTCAGCAGAGTGTGTCGGCACGAGGCGTGCCGCGCCGTGCTGTGCCACGGACAGCAAAGTCCTTGGGAAATCTCGCCCCGCCCGCGAGCTACGGTTATGATTGGAGCGGAGCCGCGCCCGCTGGGTGGCAGAACCGGCGGTGGCTCTCGTTAATTAAAGGACGGAGGGCGCTGGAAAAGGCGACGGCGGAAAGGGCTCGTTCCTATCCACCGTAACCGCCGCGCACCCTTCTTCCCCACTGGTCGACACTCGACCATTAAATGAACACGTACTCCTACTGCGATGTCCTTTCCAATACTCGTTAATTAATTTTCGCGCCAACACCGGAACGTACTTTGCACATACAACGGCCAGGCGTGATGCAGTTTCTCCAATTCACCGGCGGCGGACGTCCGCAACGGCTCATCCCAGACCTCATCCCCAGAAATGGAGGAACGTACTGTACAAAGGACGCGAGGGTAGCATTCCGACACATATCCATTCCCTTTTCTTTACCGCTCTGGCAGTCAACCTAGTTTCTACCACCACTACTGGTCGTCCCAACTGGCATGGTGGACGGTAGGCGTTAAAAATATTTTCTTTAGATTTTCATAAAATTTTGGCATAGAGTACATGGTAAATAATTATTGAAACCTTCCCTTCTCCTATATATCTCTTTTCTTACGCAACCTTCCCTTCTACAATAACCTATGAAACCTTCGCTTAGGATTAATAATAATTAATAATAACAAATAATTAATAATAACAAATGAAATCTTCCCTTTAAAATTTATTCTCTTTCTCGATCTTCGCATGTAAATTTAATTCCTGCTTATTAAAAGTGATTTTCTGATTATTTCGACGAAACATTTAATGTGTCGTCGTCGTGGCCCTCAGTCGTTATCTACAATAATGCAAAAATGTTCCTTACCTTTTTACTGTTACTGTATCGCCATCTGACTGCTACATCGAACTGTGACATGAATATACTTACTCTGCTTTACTATAATTTATTAGCTGTTGGTGGGCTGTCATAATAAGTGGCTGTATTTATTACCAAAGCTGACGTTATTCTTTAATAGCAAAGCTGACGTTATTCTTTAATTAATTTGACTGACGTTACGTAATTCATAGTTAAACTTTTTCTTGACAACAATAAAATTTTGCAAAGTTTTACGTTGATTGTTTCTGGGATGGATTATAATCAGTAATGCAATATTGCTGTCAAACATTCATTATTTTCTGAATGAAATGATTTTACAAACGTTGAAATGGGACTTACTTTTTACAATAATCTTACAACTATCATTGCGCAAACATAACTTCAGTAGTCTTGAGTTTCTCAAAAAAATAATTCAATAATGTTAGTTCGTCTTGTGATAATAGATAGTTGATGTCTCTGTACATCCGTTTATAATCTCTCGTAAATCATAGCTGGTGGCTGGCAGGCACACCGCTCCTCTCATCCTCTGGCTTCAGACCTGCTACCGACTCGCTTCACTTCTCGCTTACTACTGACTTCCTACGAACTCTAAAGTGCAGTCTCTCCCGCCAACAATGCTTTCTGATGTAGACAATCCCAGCTACCATTACAAAATGTATCTATGCGCGGTCTTTCCCGCTCTTTTCTTAAAATGTATCCACATGCCGTCTCTCCCGCCCTTCTAAAAATTATATCAATGTGCGGTCTCTCCTGCCAACAATACTTTGGTGCAGACATTCCCTGCTACCACAATTATTTCCAACATGACAAATATTAATTATTCCTACTTAGTCCTATTAATAAAATACAAACATCTTTCATAAATTGTGGTTTGACGATAGACAATAGAAATATGCACATCTTACATTATTTTTGCACGTATCAATTTCCTGTAATTCTGATTTATCAGTTTCATACGGTAAAATTACTTCTCTACTTCACCATTACTGTGGAACCTCCGTGCTTTTTGAAAATGTTACTATTAACAAAGGTATGGAAAAGGCCGTAGACAAAATAGGTGACTACCCCTCCTTTACAAAATTAATTCTGGATACACTCAAGTTATCTGTTATTTCTATTTTACCAGCTGAAGATAACGTCAATATTTATATCTTTCTACCAAATAGGACGCGCAGGCATTTGTAGATTTAGGGAAAGATTTTGAGAACGTTGACTGGAATACACTCTACGAAATTCTCAAGACAACACGGATAAAACACAGAGAGCAAAATGTTATTTACAATTTATACAGAAATCAGACTACAATTTAAGAGGCAGAACTCAGAAAAAGGAACAAGTGGTTGAGAAGGGGAAGTGAGATGGTTGCAGCCTATCACCGATGTTATTAAATCAGTACACTGAGTGAGCAATAAAGGAAACTAAGGAGAGATAAGGGGAGTGAATGAAAGTTCAGAGAGAAGAAATGTAAAATTTGATGTTTGTCGACAACACTGTAATTTTGTCGGAGACAGAAAAGCACTTGGAAGAGCAGTCGAACGGAACGAATACGTTCTTCAAAAGAGATCTTATGACGAACATCAACAATAGTAAAACAAAGTTAATGGAACGTAGTCTAATTAAATGAGGCGATGTGGAAAGCATTAACTTAGGAAATGAAACACTATGTGAGGGGTTCACAACACTGCTGGAGCAAAAGGGGTTCACCAACATGCTGGAGCAAATGTAATCTCGATGTATTGTTCTCTGGCCATTTATTATTTTATTTACTTATAAATGGCAAGTGAACCATAAACCGAGATTACATTTGCTCCATCAGGGTGGTGAACCCCTTACAACTAAAAGTGATAGATTGTTTCTGCTATTTGGGCAGGAAAGTAGCTGGTAATTCCAGATGTAGGGAGGATATAAAATCCAAGCTGGCTATAGCACGAGAAATGTTTCTGAAAAAAGAGAAAATTTTTAACATCGAATATGAAAGTAAGTGATAGGAAGTATTTCCTGCCTTCGGTCGAAGTAGAGAGGATAAGAAAGACATACTTGGAATAACAAAAATAGCTTTTACGGAAAAGATAAATGAACAGAAATGATAAAAATTTGTTTACATGATCTATAAATGCTATGTGTTGGCAAGTCTTTTCTGGAGGTATTTGTGTGGATTCTAGCCATGTACGGAAGCGAAACGTGGACGGTAAACAGCTCAGACGAGAAGAGAACTCCAGCTTTTCAAATAAGGCGTTGGTTGGTTGGTTGATTTGAGGGAAGGTACTAAACAGCGAGGTGGTTCAAATGGTTCTGAGCACTATGGGACTTAACATCTGAGGTCATCAGTCCCCTTGAACTTAGAACTACTTAAACCTAACTAACCTAAGGACATCACACAAAACCACGCCCGAGGCAGGATTCGAACCTGCGACCATAGCAGTCGCGCGGTTCCAGTCTGAAACGCCTAGAACCGCTCGGCCACACCGGCCGGCTAAACAGCGAGGTCAGCCGTCCCACTGGCTTAGGGTTCAAATGGTTCAAATAGCTCTGAGCACTATGCGACTTAACTTCTGAGGTCATCAGTCACCTAGAACTTAGAACTAATTAAACCTAACTAACCTAAGGACATCACACACGCCCAGAACCGCACGGCCACTCCAGCCGGCTTAGGGGAGAATGGGGAAGGAAGTCGGCCGTGCCCTCTCAAAGGAAGTATCCCAGCATTTTCCTGAAGCGATTTAGGGAAATCAGGGAGAACCTAAATCAGAATGGCCGGACGCGAGTTTGAACGGTCGCCCTCCCGAATGCGAATCCAGTGTGCTAACCACTGCGCCACATCGCTCGGGCTACAGGAGAATGGATAGATCGAGTAACTATTGAGGGAGTGCTGAATCTATTCGAGGAAATAAAAAATCTATGGCACTATTTAACTAAAGATTAATGAAAAAAGGCAATTAATGGACATAGGTTGCAGTAGGTATTCGGAAATGATAGAGTAGCGTGGAGAGCTGCATCAAACCAGTCTTCGGACTGAAAACTATACCAGTAAGAGTCAAATAAAATATAAAGACAATGTTGTTGAAGTATAATCGACATAGCAGTTTGCTCACATGATATTCAAAAAGCCGTGGATCAATGTAGTCAGGTAAATGCAGTATTTATTGACTATCGAAAAGCGTTTGACTCAGTAACATACCAACATTTATTAATAAAAAGTGCGACTACGTGAGATAGCAAACAAAACTGATGAATCTGTTGAGGTTTGTCACGCGGAGTGGCCGCGCAATGTCCTCCCGCCGGAGGTTCGAGTCCTCCCTCGGGTATGGCTCTGTGTGTTGTTCTTAGCATAAGTTAGTTTAAGTAGTGTGTATGTTTAGGGACAGATAACCTCAGCAGTTTGGTCCCTTAGGAATTCACACACATTTGAACAGTTTTTGTTGAGGTTACTTGATGAGGAGGACACAGTATGTTATCCTGGATGGAGAGACAACGCCAGAACTGGAAGTAGCTTGAGGCGAATCCCACATAAGTGTGTTGGGACGCTTGTTGTTCATATTGTGTATTAGTACAGTGATACACAGTTTAATGGATAGAAGTAGGAGAACAAAGAGACCATCACCCAACCCTCCATTGTTGCCAAATTTATTCAAAATGGCAGAGCCAAGGTGACAGCGATAGATATGACAACGTCGCAATGGCTTCATAGTGGGAAGTTCAAATTTCGGCGAGAAGATAAATCAATTGGGCTACCTCCAGTAAACCTAAACCCTTCCCCTCTTATTCCCCCTCCCCTCCCCCAAAAATGATTCCATTAGGGCACTGCAACACACAACAGCTACCTCCACAAACGTAAGAAAATGGCGGGAAAATAGCTCTCTTGGGCTACCTCCACTAACCTAAGTCATCGGACCGCCATTTCTACCAAGGGGAAATGACTCAGCCTGTGTTGTATAGGATGGACATAAGTATTTTGCATGCAGTGTTTATTTAAACAATTCGAGGCAGTAGCTCCATCCAGTGTGTTCACCATGAGGACTGGAGTCCAACTGTCCTAGTACACAGTACTATCACCAGATGGTGCCGTCGTCCCTCCTGTGATCTAATCCAAGATAATAGTCTGGAGAGGGAAAATGGCAGGAAAAGAACTCAGCCAGTTCTTGGGTGCTGGAGAGAGGAATGAGTGTACTTTATTTACATCGCAACAGTTTATTTAGACACGAATTTCACGTAGTTTATTTGTTACACTGATACAAAACACTCGCCCTGACGTACTTGGGGTCAAAGTAAATAGTCTGAAGACCTGAAAATTACTCGTAAACCGTCGAAATAATACAGTGCACTGATGTAAAGACACGCAAACAAATCGTAAATTACCGAAATAATGCAGTACACAGCACACATCCCTACAAACTACTCGTAAGTCACCGAAATAATAAAATACACTGACATACAGACAAGCAGACAACTCGTAAATTACCGAAAGAATGCAGTACACATCACGTAGACCTGAAAACTACTCGTAAATCACCGAAATAATGCAGTACACTCATGTGCATATACTCAAAGAACTCGTAAATTCTCAAAAAATAATGCATGTAAAGGGCTCTGCAAACACACTTACAACGCTTAAACAGCTGAAAATAATGCACTACACAAACACTCATTGAATGTAAAAACCGCTTTTGAACTGCTGTCAACCGCAACTATCAGAGGCTCCAATGTGCTCACACGCAGACGCCGCCGCGAACCACGGCCGGACGCAAGCCAGCGCCATCGCTCTCACGCTGCTGCCGCCGACAGCATGCAGGTGAAAGTCGCGTCTATTGTGGGGTATACAGCTAGAGGTCTTTGGCTCTTATACTGACGTCACAAGTCGATGTCAATGAGAGACAACTCACCCTCTGGGTCATGTGCGCATGTTTACCATTGCTAGCACGAAACCTCTCTACCTGTGGATACTGACATCAGAGGTCACACCGTAGAAATCTGTTCCAATGCCTCCTAGAATAGCACAGGGTGCATTGTTCCTAGAAATCCTAATGGGACATGCAATAGAAATCCTAATGGTACATGTAATCTATGTCTTGCCACACATGCATTTACCAGCCAAGCATCGCTGACACATTGCCTTGAAATGCTCACATAGCTACACACGATCACTGGTGTATCTAAAAGTTTCTCAATATTCTACTGATGTATATGGCTATGTAAAATAAGAGCCATCTCAGATACTGTATAGGGTCCCAGAAATAGTTAAAGGTAGCTTTGGTAGGAGCTTTCGTGGTGTCTCAGCTTATCTGCATGAAAATTCTTGCCCCAACAGAACCTGTTTACGAAAATAGCTTAGAATAACACCGAATGCATTCTTCCTGATGATCCTAGGGTGGCACACCATCCACCACGTGCTACCCTTTCTGGAAAGCATAAGTCCTGCTTTCAACAATCGTCTCCGAATCACAAATGTTCTCACCAATATGTAGAGGCTCCTGTGTCCCAGCACAAAGGATGTCTTGTGAATGAATGGAGCATAATGATTGACTCTTACTGAATTTATCTGCCAAATACTGATGCCGCCGGTGTGTAAGCACTGTCTGCCTTTTTTTTTTTTTTTTCTTCTTTCTCCAGGCGAGACTTTCAGTGCAAAAACTATTTTGTACATATCGTCATATTGCACTGACAGTTAAACCCTGCAAAAGTGATCTACAGATCGTCAAATACATCCCACGTATTCACTGTGCCACTGTGCAGCGTCAATGGAGGAAACTACCACCATATACACGGCCCCTGACCGCAGCCGCGGAAGAGCATGTCAACCAGAGAGAGAGGCCAGTCAGCCGTGGACGACCCAACATCCGGGGAAAATGGTATCAATACTCCCAGTGCAAACACTCACTGTAATGAATCTTTTCAAATTTTCTCAGAGTAGATACGTGACACACACGGTCCCGAAGGAAACTCAATACAAACTGGGTATTAGTTCACTATTCACCTACCCAGGGGGAGCCGCGAGCCAAATGGTCATAAGCCATAAGCTTTCTCAGACTCTCTGAACTGATGTACAAAGGATGGGTAAGATCCATCTCAAAACAATGGCGTTACTGTTTCCAGCCCCGACCTGCTTGCTTGCTGCTACACTTTCAACGGCCATCTCCAGACTCACAAGAATATTGGGAACCAGACACATATTTATCAGTGTAACTACAGTGAAATATTAGCATTGCTGCCATAGTCTGACACCAAGCAATGGACTGGATATGTCTCCTCTATATGACTGTGGTTAAGAAATGAATCTCAGTAACTATAGCACACATAATTTTCCATTCCTTTCACAGTTATCGATGTGCTGAATCTGTACCTCCCTCACGATAGGACACAAAGTAGCACCCAGCAGACACTCGCATATATGCTGTAAAGACTGTTGTACAAAGAATGGTTCGGTTCCCCTCAGCACACAGGCCCCGACCTATTTACTTGGTTGCTTGTTTTCTATACACATCTCCAGACTCTGGGAGTATAACAACACATGTATTTTCACATGGTTTGCCAGAATGTTATACCATTTACGCGATACTTCTAGATATCAAGCACATAGCAATATTGCTTGCTTACCAGTATCGTTTGAGCAACATAATTCTGAAGATAGAGACTGGAAATTATTTCTCTAGAAATACGAAACGTAGCGAGGTGGAGCATGCTGTAAATCACTGACAAACTAGAAACTTACCCCGTCTGCGAACATCTTTATGTAAAACTCGAAAAAAATAGAGGAAACTATAATTTCCACTCGCGAATACCGATGTCGGTGATGCAACAGACTCGAAATCATGCCTATAATTTACAAAGTCAGCTAAGCTGTTTCTCATGTCTAGAGTACCAGCAAACATGTCTTCAACTCGTCTTTCACCTGGTAGATGCACACACCACTATCTATGTTTCCCCAACTAAATAAAGGCGAAAATTGTGCAGAAGCAGTCAACCAGACAATTTACATGGGAGGGAACAATTGTTCGGCGCAAACACATGTCCATATTGAATCTTCTCAAATTTCCATGCTATCACGAAAGCTGTCCAACACTTCCTAAGTATTAGGTCGCTATTTGGTCGTGTAGAGGACGACACGGTTAAGTCAGCTACATTCCTGCATCCCAACAGGCCTCTCCATTTGGACAACTCCTACCAGTAGTGAAAAACATGAATCATTCCCGCCACAGACCACCGCTGGCGGGCCACGCACCCCTAGGCAGAACCGACCTATGAAATCGGCTACAAACCTAATTGATCGCTATACTTACAATTAAATGTTATGATTGCGGTATCAGTTGAACGACATTTGACAATGAGCGAAGTATCGGAAATACACCCTGCAGACGGCTACAGCCCTGGATATAGAAGTATCTGTACCAGTCTTTTGACTTGACATACTTTTCCCTTTGTTACCACAGTAGTCCACATCAAATACATACCTTCCGCACGACTGGACATAGTCAGTTCCTTTGCACATGGCGGAACACCCACACATACTTTATAAGCCTGATGTGCAATGAGGAACTATTATGCATCCCCTACTACTAAGCATAATACTTCGCCAATAACCGATTGCTGGCGATTCGAAATAATACTGAGAGAAAATCATCGAGCCGCCCGGGGTTGCCGAGCGTTTCTAGGAGCTAGAGTCTGGAACCGCGTGATCTCTACGGTCGCAGGTTCGAATCCTGCCTCGGGCATGGATGTGTGTGATGTCCTTAGGTTAGTTAGGTTTAAGTAGTTCTAAGTTCTAGAGGACTGATGACCTCACAAGTTAAGTCCCATAGTGCTCAGAGCAATTTGAACAATTTTTTAAAATCAACAATGGGTTGACATGTCTCATAAGTTTTTCTTGCGAGTACTACCACTGTGTCTTAGAAAGAGAGGCGTAATCGTCTTACAAACCGCCAGATGTTTAATAAAAACACGATCGCAACGACTACTGTATGTTACTGACACAAGTGGTCTTGGTTCTAGAGGTGCACACAAGTATCCATGTCAAAAGCTATACTGGCTTTATAAATCGAGGTATAGCATTACCTCCGAATGACGTGGTTTTCTTCCTGACAAATACAGCAACACTGAATATAGATGGTGATTGTAGGAGTATATATTATCAGACCAGTTTGATGATGTTTATGATTTGGTATCAAGTCTTTCCATTCGCCCACATACCTGCGTTGGACCCTATGCAGAACTCCTCTAATGATTACAGTCACTAGTGAATCATATTTCTGGCCTCTCATATCTCGAAACGAGTCACTTTTCTCGAACCTACCTGATACAGTAAAATTCCAATGTGGTTTTAGGTAGGCCCTATGAATCGTGCAACTACCACACAGACTCTGCGCTACCATCCCTGCAGCTTTGCGCATGTGATCATTCCAGTGTAAGTCGAACTGAGTACATGAAGGCTATATCTACCACCTTCTGCAACCCATGTAGAAACAGGCTAAGCTGAGTAACTGCCATTTGATGGCAACGGGAACGCGTTGTCATAGCTCCACCAACTGTGCATGATGTTTAAGGTCAGCACCAAACGAAACTTGCCCCTGCAACTCGCAGTAGTATAAAAGACAGTATGGGAATTGGAGGAAAGATGTGGATTTTGCTACTGCATTGTGGTGCTTCTCCAAACTACAAACAGGTACTACAGATCTGCATCCCTCAGGGCCCATTCACGTCTATCACGCCAACATTCTACCATCATTATTCTGTACCGTCCAACAGAGAGAAATTACGAACTATAAAAACTCCACTAACTTCAGCCGATAGAGAACTATATAAGATTTTTACTGCACCTCCCTCCTCCCATATATCGAAAACAAATACCACATACATGCCAGCATCGAGCACATGTGACAATCCTGCTAAATGTACGGGTATTGATACACTGCACAGACCAGTTTACAGTTTCATCACTACTGTAGGAAGATGACCCTATTCCCCAAACAATACTGTAAGTCGCAAGAGACGCTTCCTGTGATCCTGTGACGTTGTTTGAAACATTGTTTTTTTTCTCTGTAACACGCATTGTACACTGCCACACATTTTGTTTTTCCACCACGACTTCGAGGTCTGTATTAGGTTCTAAACTATTATTAACATGTTCTGATCCATTGTCTCTCGCACAAAACTAGACATTGCATGTTATAAACCAACGTGTTACTGGGATGATTTTAAATAAAAAGACAGTTACAACATAAGGACACTGGAATAGTTTGACGACGTTGCGGAGAGTTTCCAAACTGCAGTCTGAGGGTGACTGATGACCTCTACATTTAAAATATTCTGTCACAGGGACGCAACGGCTGATGGCTCTGCATTCCATTTCGACTGACTCCCCATATTGCAGTCATGTACGCGATCACTGTTTCAGTGCCAGCTATCCCTACAAGGTCTTGCCCCTCCACAAAACACTTTCTCCAACTCTAACAAGCGATGTCAGTCAATCACTATGTGATAGCCAACAGCATACTAGAGGATGGATGGGATGGGAAAGACACCATCGACACCCGGTAACAATAAGCATCACAGTTGGTAGTGCAAACAATTTTAACAATTTTACAGTAATTTCAACACCGACTAATGATGCGACTGCATGTTTCCCATTTTCAGTATCATAGCTAAACCACCCCTTCTCTACTTTGAGAGTATCATTGCGGATGTAGATAGATGACTGTGCAGTATGTCCACTCATTGGACCTGCACCTCGAGCATAGTGCATATTTTACGCTCTATCTCTATGCGGATGAGAGTCACAGAGCATAAAATTAGAGACTGATAGACCGCCTCGCATTGTCTTTGACCAGCCCGCCCTGCCGCATCATTAACAAATTGATCTGCAGCAGACCAGAAGTAGACGGCTACATTCCGCGTCTCGTCAACGAATGGATCTTGCTGAGTCCTCACAAGTCAAAGTGCACAAGATTTCTCCAAATCCGTCCATGTGGAGGAGGTTAGCACTGCCTATCGATGTATAGTAACAGCTTCGAAAATAATGAGATGTAATAGCTGACAGTTAAGAAGAACAAGAAACAGGTGATTTTTTGCGTGATGGAGCTCCAGACAAATGGAGTTCGAAGCATTTTACGTAAATCAACTACAAAATCAATTTTAAAGTATTGATCTATTGTCTGGGATCAATGCCAGGAGGGTATTAGTAAGAGAGAACATAAACACACGCACTCCTAAGAGTACACGGTTCTGCACTTAAAACAGGATATAATGTTAGATCGCTTGAGTTTCCAACCTATCAGTTGTGTCGAATGCAGCTCTGTCAATATTCCAATGTAAAATATATGTTTCCAGCGCATGACATACATCCTTCTTGGACGTTTCTCTACGATAAACTATGGTAACAAACTGTAAAACGAATAAACTACTTCCTTAAAACAGTGGCTCTGTGTGATATATGCACAATATAGCTCTCCAGAGATGTATACCGTCCACTGTTCACGTCAGATAGTGGTTCAGAAATTATACTATGCCCGCATCAATCCCATATAAAATGATCGTTAGTATCGGAGAATACCTCTTACAAGGAAACAGATAAACGCATAGCAGTAGCGGCCAACATGTGAATTTACAAGTCATGCAGCCACTAACTCTGCAAACAGTATATCTGTCAAGCAGATGTATACACTGAATTGCAGTGTCTCACAAACACCTATTGCTAACTGAGAATCATCTTAGTTATGAAACTGATGTATCGACTTTACACCCAAGATGCGACAGGGGAATGGAATACATTGCATAAATCTTGGTTCGTTTAGAGGAATGTGTCACGTTTTATCACACATGATAAGGAAGTCCTCTGTTGACCGAGAGTTTTGCTGTTAACGATCGCGAGTAAAGGCTGCTCTAAGACCCACACAGAACATGCAGCTGTATACTAGTCGAACACTGGTTATGTCACTCAACTGTTGTATCCTGACAGAACATTAGGAAAAAAAGGTCAAATGACCCGTATCAAATAACCCCCCCCCCTCACTCTCTGTAGAATTAATCATTAGTTTAGCATTAAATTGTACCTCGTTAGAACTTGATCTCAACTGACCACTCCATCCACTCTATCTCATCCTTTAATGCAGATGCAAGTACGTTTAGAGACAGATGGTTCTCTGTCTTCTTGAAAAGTGTCAAATGCAGTAGTCAACTCACATGTATCACTGTTACCTCAATAGACATGCAGTAGAATGCTGCCTTGATGGAAGAAAATGACTGTTTCCCTGGTTCTCTTCGCTTCCATGTCGAAGTTTTCTCGGATTCCTCTTGCTGTTCCAAGTTAAGGAATTGTTCTGCGCCAACCAAAAGACATGAAAGTACTTCCTCAATTTCCCCGCATTTCGGTGTATATTCTGGCAATTTGTACCTATCCCCCCATCATTTTTCGCAATTCTATCGATTTTATGTCAGTTCTACCCATGCGATCATGACATAATCAGTCATTCTGTGTTCTAAATGGTTCAAATGGCTCTAAGCACTATGGGACTTAATATCTGAGGTCACCAGTCCCCTAGACGTAGAACTACTTAAAGTTAACTAACCTAAGGACATCACACACATCCATGTCCGAGGCAGGATTCGAACTTGCAACCGCAGCAGCAGCGCGGTTCCGGACTGAAGAGCCGAGAATCGCTCGGCCACAGCTTTCTGTGTTCTAAAATTGCTTGTAAGTGTAGCACAGCTGCCAACACCTAGCGGAAATGCACTGATTGGGAGGCATAGTACAGCACTGTACTCAATTGTATCCAATCGCCTCCACCCCACATATTCCACATTTGCAGACCATCTGCTCTGTTTTATGTATGTCTGTGTATGTGCATGTGTCACAGATGGCTACCAGGACCAGGTCCTCCCACTGGTGGACTCAATTTCAAACATAGAACACATGTCCATATGTAATCACATCTCCATATGTAATGCGTGGTAGGTCCACCTGATAGCCCTGTCCCAGATGTGACGTGTTGTGTATCCGTCTCTGAACATCAGTCTGTATATATTGTGTGTAGCAGTTCCACACTCGAATACTAACTCGGATGTGGTATATTGAGGATCTGCACCCCAATATCGCTTCGTACATTGTGCATGGCGGATCCACCTTCAAACCCTATCCCGGACATGGCATATTGTGGATCCGCATCCCAACATCACTCTGGATATAATGTGTGGCGGATCCACATTTGAAGACTAACTCAGGTCTACCCTGTGTCCTCGAAGCCATGAGCCATGACTTCGAATTTCACATGTCGGACGCCAGTGCTGTGCGTTTATCTGTTTCCTTGTAAGAGGTATTCTACGATACTAACGATCATTTTAAATGGGATTGATGTGGACATAGTATAATTTCTGAACCGTGATCAGATGTGAACAGTGGACGCTATACATCTCTGGAGAATTATATTGCGTATGTATCACACAGGGCCCTGTTTTAAGTAAGTAGTTTATTCGTTTTGCAGTTTGTTACCTTAGTTTATCTTAGAGAAATGTGCAAAAAGTATGTATGTCATGCGTTGGAAATCTATTTCTTACATTGGAATATTAATAGCGCTACATTCCACATGACTGAGAGGTGGGAAACTCAAGCGATCTAACATTATATCCTGTTTTATGCGCAGAACCGTGTAGCCTTAGGAGTGCATGCGTTTATGTTGTATCTTACCAATACTATCCCAGTACTGATCCCAGACAATAGAACAATACTTTCAAATTGATAGCGTATGTGATTGACGTAACATGCTTCGAACTCCATCCATCTGGAGCTCTATCATGCATAAAAATCACCTGTCTCTTGTTCTTCTTAAACAACTGCTATAACACCACAACATTTTCAAATCTGTTACTATAGAGAGTGCTAACCTCCTCCACATGGACGCATTTGGAGAAATCTTGTACACTTGGACTGGTGAGGACTCAGCAAGGTCCATTCAATCACGAGATGCAGAATGTAGCCATCTACTTCTGGTCTGCTGCAGATCAAAATTGTTAATGATGCTGCAGGACGGGCTGGTCAAAGACAGTGTGAGGCGGTCTTTCAGTCTCTAATTTTATCCTAAGACTGCAAGAATGCTCTGTGACTCTCATCCGCATAGATATAGATAATAAATTATGCACTATGCTCGAGGTGCTAGAAATATATAGAGCATTGTCTGGTATACTTTGATGATGTATGTATTCGAGAATTGACAATGAGTGGATGTACTGCACAGTCATCTATCTACATCCTAGTGACACTCTCAAAGTAGAGAAGGGGTGGTTTAGCTATGATACTGAAACTGGGAAACATGCTGTCGCATCATTGGTCGGTGTTGAAATTACTGTAAAATTGCTAAAACTGGTCGCACTATCATCTGTTATGCATATTACTACAGTACATTGACGGTGTCTTTTCCATCCCATCCATCCACTGGTACGCTGTACGCTGTTGGTTACCACATGATGATTGACTGACATCGCTTGTTAGAGTTGGAGAAAGAGTTTTGGTGGGGGGGGGGGGGGGTGGGCAACACCTTCTGGGAACTGGGGATAGCTTGCACTGAAACAGTTATCGTGTACATGACTGAGGAGTCTATCGGAATGGAACGCAGAGACATCAGCTATTCCGTCCCTGTGACAGATGAATTTAAATGTAGTGGTCATCAGTCACCTTCAGATTGCAGTTTGAAAACTCTCCACAACATCATCAAACTCTTCCAGTTTCCTGATGCTGTAACTGTCTTTTAATTAAAATCATCCAGCGTGTGTGGTGTGTTACGGTATCAGCAGTAACACGTAGATTTACACTATCCAATGTCTAGTTTTGTGCGAGAGGCATTGCATCAGAACATATTAATATCAGTTTAGAACCTGACACGGATCTCGAAGTCGTGGTGGAAAAACAAAATGTATGGCAGTGTACAATATGTGTTACAGCAAGGAAAGAAAAGCAATGTTTCAAACAACGACACAGGATCACAGAGACGTCTCTTGCGACTTATAGTATTGTCTGTGAGGTAGAGTCATCCGCCTACAGTACAGGAGATGAAACTTTAAACTGGTCTGAGCACTGGATCAGTTCCTGTACATTTAATAGGATTGTCACATGTGCTCGATGCCAGCAAGCATGTGGTATTTGTTTTCGATATATGGGAAGAGGGAGATGCAGTAAAAATCTTATTGAGTTTTTAATTTTTTTTTTTTTTGTGGGATCTAAAATTTAAAAAAATCTCTCACATCGGCCTGATTTAGCTTCACTGATCAGGATAGTAAAAACATGCGTATGTTAAGGGAATTTTCATTCACAAAGCAGGCTTATCACATTCACACAGTTCAATACTGTTCTGTCCTGATTAAATTGAGCTTAACTTAAATTCCATAAGGCAGTGAAGCCATTTCGAAGTCTCGGTACGACGAAAATTTGTCAGTCGATCTCCTGAAAACATTTGTAATAATTATTAACTTTCGGTGATCACATGGGGAAGACTGGAGATCTGCTGGTAAGACCGTGTTAGCCTATTTATTTGAAGAAACTGGATGTCTTGAGCATACAAAACGGCAGGTTCGTCCAGTGTAAATCAGACGTTCCCGACTGAACCCTTGCAACACAGCGTAGTAAACAGACACTGTCAATAATAATCAGTTAAATAATACGCGAACACACTTACTTTAGTTTAGTTCATGTATTAAATTCCTTCTCATACAGCATCTCATCAAGTTGGCGACTAGCTCAACAATACATACATATACATCCTCCTTCTTTCACGACTAATCCGCAAGCATTCCTTCATTCTTTTCATAAGAGAAAACATAGATAGCAGAGAAGCTATTCCATGGAGTAAATGGACGTTCCAAGGAATTATTGGGCTTGAAACTACTTTGCATTGATAATCGGTAAGATAAGAAGAGATATTTCAAGATATGTACTGAGTTATATAATTTATAAAATTTCTGAGAATATCGCGGAGAGACCGCTGCAAGAGACATTACAAGTTCTCAATCGGATGAGGTTAGTGGAGTTTTTATAGTTCGTAAATTCTCTCTGTTGGATGGTAAAGAATAGTGATGGTAGAATGTTGGGGTGATAGACATTAATGGGTCCTGAGGGATGCGGATCTGTAGTACCTGTTTGTAGTTTGGAGAAGAATGGTACAGATATTTCTATTTCCAGGGCTGCAGCCGCCAGCAGTGTGTATCCACAATACTAAGCTAATTGTCGAATATCGTTCAACTGGGACAGCAATTGTAACATTTAATTGTAAGTATTGCGATCAGTTAGGTTTGTGACCGATTTTCTAGGACGATTCTGCCTAGGGGTGCTTGGCGCGCCAGCAGTGGTCTGTGATGGAAATGATTCACGTTTCCGGTTCATGGTAGGAGCTGTCCGAATAGAGAGGTCTGTTGGGATGCAGGAATGTAGTTGACTTAATCGTGTCGTCCTCTACACGGTCGAATAGGGAACTAATACTAGAGAAGTGTTGGGCGGCTTTCATGATAGCGTGGAAATTTGAGAAGATTCAATATGGACGTGTGTTTTCATTGGACCACTATTCCCTCCCATGTAAATAGTCCGGTTGACTGCTTCTGCATATTTTTCACCTTTATTTAGTTGGGGAAACATAGATAGTGGTGTGTGCATCTACCAGGTCAAAGACGAGTTGAAGACATGTTTGCTGGTATTCTAGATATGAGAAACAGCTTAGTTGACTTTGTAAATTATAGGCATGATTTCGAGTCTGTTACATCACCGATATCGGTATTGGCGAGTGGAAATTATAGTTTCCTCAATTTTTTCGAGTTCTCACTTAAAGCTCTTCGCAGATTGGGGAAGTTTCTAGTGTCTCAGTGGTTTACTGCATGCTCCACCTGGCTAAATTTTGGGTTTCTAGAGAAATAATTTCCAGTCTATATCTTCGGAATTACGTTGCGCAAGTGAAACTGCTAAGCAAGCGATATTGCTATGTGCTTGATATCTACAGTAGAAGTATTGATATCTAGAGGTATCGAGTAAATGGTATAATATTCTGGCAGTCCATGATAAAATGCATGTGTTCTTATACTCGCAAAGTCTGGAGATGTATGCAGAACGAAAGCAACCAAGTAAACAGGTCGGGGCCTCTGTGGCATTACGAACGGGCCCAGCATTTATACAACAGTCTTCGTGGTATATGTGTGAGTGTCTTTTGGTCGCTACTGTGTACCCTTTCGTGAGGGTGGTACAGATTCAGCACATCGATAGCCATAAGTTGAATGACAGATTTCTTTTACTTGGAAAACTATGTGCGCTATAGATACTGAGATTCGTTCCATTACCACAGTCGTAAAGAGGAGACATTTCCAGTTAATTGCTATGTGTCAGACTGCCGCAGAAACCATAATTTTTAATTGTAGTTACACTGATAAATATGTGTCTGTTTCCCAATATTCTTGTGAGTCTGTAGATGGCTGTAGAAAGTGTAGCAAGTAGGACAGGGCCAGAAACAGTAACGCCTTTGTTCTGAGATGTGCCTTGCCCATCCTTTGTGCATCAGTTCAGAGAGTCTGAGAAAGCTTAAGGCTTATGATGATTTGGCTCACAGCTCCCCCTGGGTGTGTGAATAGTGAACTAATACCCAGTTTGCACTGAGTTGGCTGTAGGAGAGCTTGTGTCTGGTGTATACTCTGTGGATATTTGAAAAGATTCAATACAAGGAGTGTCTGCGCTGATAGTATTAATAGCGTTCTCCTTGGATGTAGGATCGTCCCCGGCCAACTGGCCTCTCACTCTGGTTGACACGCTCTTCTACGGCTACGATCATGAGCCACATTTACAGTGGTAGTTTCCTCCTCTGGTGCTACACAGCAGCACTATGAATACGTGGGTTGTATTTGAAGATCTGTAGATCACTTTTCTGGGTTTTAACTGTCAGTGATGGCGATCTGTACAAAATAGTTTTTTGCCACTGAATGTCTCGTCTGCAGAACGTTGAAAAAGGCGGACTTTGCTTACACACTGGCGGCATCAGTTCAAAAATGGTTCAAATGGCTCTGAGCACTATGGGACTCAACTGCTGTGGTTATCAGTCCCCTAGAACTTAGAACTACTTAAACCTAACTAACCTAAGGACATCACACACATCCATGCCCGAGGCAGGATTCGAACCTGCAACCGTAGCAGTCGCACGGCTCCGGACTGCGCGCCTAGAACCGCGAGACCACCGCGGCCGGCCGGCATCAGTTATTCGGCGGGTAACTTCAATAAAAGCCAATCATAGTGCTGCATTCATTAACAAGACATCCTTTGTGCCGGCACATAGGAGCCTCTAGATAGCGGTGAAAACGTTTGTGTTTCGGAGATGTTTGTTGAAAGCAGGACTTTACGATTTCCAGAAAGGGTAGCACATGGTGGACGGGGTGCCACGTTAGGACCATCAGGAAGATAGCATTCGGTGTTATTCTGAGCTATTTTCGTAAACAGGTTCTGTTAGGGCAAGAATTTCCATGCAGATAAGCTAAGACATCACGAAAGCTCCTACAAATGATACCATTAACTTTATCTAGGACACTATACAATTTCTGAGAGGTCAAATTGGCTCTTATTTTACATGGCCATGTGACGTCAGTATAACATTGAGAACCCTTTAGTTGCACTTTTGATCATGTGTAGCTACACAAGCATTTTGCAGCTATGCATCAGCCGCGCTTGGTTGGTAAAAGCGTGTGTGGCTGGATGCAGCTCGCATGTCCCTTTAGGATCCCTAGGAACTGTGCTATTCTGGGAAGCACTGGAACAAATTTATATAGCGCGACCTTTCACGTCAGTGTCCATAGATAGAGAGGTTTTGCATCAGCAATGGTAAACACGTACACGCGATCCAGAGGGTGAATTGGCTCTGATTTACATAGTCACGTGATGTCAGATAACACATGAAGAATTCTAACTGTATACCTGCTCGCTGTAGGTGGCAGCAGTGTGAGAGCAATGGCACTGGCTTGTGTCCATCGGTGGTGCATGGCGGCATCTGCGCATACGCGTATTGGAGCCTCTGATAGGTGCGGTTGATGAAAGTTCGAAAGCGTTTTTTACAGGCAATGAGTGTTTATGCAATGCATTATTTTCGGCTCTTTAAGCATTGTGAGTGTGTTTGCAGAGCCTTATCTCATGCATTATTTTTTGAGAACTTACGGGTTGTTTGCGTGTCTGCACATTAGTATACTGCATTATTTCGGTGATTTGCGAGTAGTTTGTAGGTCTGTACGCTGTGTACTGAATTATTTCGACAGTTTATGAGTAGTTTGCAGGTCTGACCCCAAGCACATAAGTGCGAGTGTTTTGTATGAGTGTAATAAATAAACTACGTGAAATTTCTCCCTAAATAAATTGCTCCAAAATAAATAAAGTACACTCCTTTCTCTCTTTAGCAGCCAAGAACAGACTGAGTCCTTTCACCTCATTTTCCCCTTCCAGGCCGCCATCTTGGATTACATCACGGAAGGGACGATGGTGCCCTCTGGTGGCAGTATTGTGTACTGGATCAATTGGATTCCAGACCTCATGGTGAACACACTGAATGGAACTACTGCCTCAAATTGTTTAAATGAACACTGCATGCAAAATGAAGACTTACATCCATCCTATACAGCACAGTAGAGGTGGCGGTCGCATGTCTTAGGTTAGTGGAATTAGCCCAAGTGAGCTATTTTGCCGCCATTTTCTTAGTTTAGTGGTGGTAGCCATAATATGTTGCGTTGGCCTGCTGGAATTTGAAGTTTCCACCATTTTCTGGGGCATGAAGCGAGGGGAGGGGATTAGGTTTGCTGGAGGTAGCCCAACTGACCTATTTTCCCTCCAAAATTTGAACTTCCCACTATGACTTCATTATAATGTTGTCATATCCGTTATTTGAATAAATTTGGCAACAATGGAGAGTGGGGCGACGCTCTCTTTGTTCTGCTACTGATAGATTCACTGATAAAGTGTTGGCCAATATGCAGCTTGTGTATGGTTTCACTAAATGCAATGGAGGAGCCGTACAACGACGCTTTCCTGAGCTGTGTCTGCAGTGTTCGTGACCACATCACAGTACAGTGTCTGTAGTGGTGTGATGCACATTTTGGTTATTGTGTATTACAGGCTTTTTCTCTGTTGTGAAGGTATTCTCACAGAAACACTGGTAACTGCAGCAACAAACTGAGTACTTGTAAATTATAATTACATTATTACCAGTGGCGGATTTACCAGCAGGCTGAGTAGGCTGGAGCGGTAGATTTTAGGGGCGGCAAATTTGGAGCAAAATTTTTTTGTGATACAGAAATTTAAAAACATTCATATTTATATACCTAAATGTCATTAGGCCCACCCAAACAGTTCACCATGTATATGTTGCGCCACTTAGATAAATTTTTCTTCAATCTGTGTGGTCGCGTTTGGTTGTGGCACAGAAAAGAGTGACAAGGTCGTTCGCTGTGTGTCTCGCCAAACTGACTGCACGAGCGCGGTGCAGCCGCCTGGGAACCGAAGCAGGGTTGTGCCGTTGTAGGCATATGCCACGTGGTGGGATTGAGTTAGAGAGAGACGGATGTAGAGTGGCGGTGCAAACGGGCAAGTCCCGTCCCGTACTTACTTCAAAAACGAAAGAAAAGCAGCCTCGGCTGATTGCGTCCTGCAATTTCTAATACTATCTGGCCACGATAACTTGACGATTCACGCCGCGGCTGCTGCGGACGGCCTTGCCCCCAAATTAAAGCTGTCGAGGGGAGAGGAGTGGTTAGAGGAAGCCAGAGACTACTGTTTGCAACAGTGCTGTAACCATTACCTTTATTCATGTGTAGAGTACCACTTTGCGTTTACGGGCAGCGTAACGTTGGCAGCGCTCGGAGGCAAATGAAGATCTTTCAACCAGCGTCGATTTCCTCAATTAGTTTATTTCGTTTGCCAAATGTACATCATTGTGTAAGTAGAATTGAGGCTTACCTTTATCCGCCTTATTAGTAGCACATAATTAAGCTTTTTTTAGCTCAGAAACAGATCTATTTCTAGCGCTATCTTATCTAAGTAGTTGGGTTGATAAAATAATATAGGAACTGACGTATCGACCCCCTAGTTCACAGTTATATTAATTACCGGAAAAAGTGGTGTAATTAGGACGATAGTGCATGAATCATACAGTTACAATTTCATTTACAAAAAAAAAAAAAAAAATATAATTAATATGATTGTGAAGTAGGATATCGAGTTGTAGAGGTTGGTAGGGGCGGTAAACTTTGAACAGCCTATACTGGACCGCCAGAGACCCTGGGCCCCCAATAACAAAATACTCAGAAGATGTCGCTGAACAGCCTCTGAAAGTCTCTCAGTGTAGTTCTAGTTCAGTTTGTAGAAATAGTTACTGATGCTAATTTATTTGAGAAAAAACTTATTGAATTGTGATGTAACTTTTTTTCATTACTAATTAAAGTAGATTACATTGAATTTATTTACGACTTTATACTTTCGCTCACATCTACATCTAGATAGACAAAATAGAAACCAAAGAAGCTAAGAAATAAAGATGAGAAGTGAGCCTAGCAAAAATCGATATGACTCCAATAAACGAACAGTTCCATCGATATGAATCTAATAAACGAACAGTTCCGTCAAGGATAAAGACTAAAATAATTTTCGGACTATACCACCATTGCAAAACCAGTGAAATTACCGAACGAAATTTAACAAGGAATTTATAAATGTACAGTATGACACTGTATTATTTTTCTGTTCATATACAGATTTTTTTGTATTACCACTGTTCGCATGTCAAATTACAATCATTTTTTGTGTTATTCATTATTTTGCAGCTTCAGACGTTTTGTTGTATAAATCATTGAATATTACATGTTTATATTTCGTTATTATTGTATTTATGGCTTATATTAAAGCTTCATTGTCAGCAAACACTTTGGAAGACCATGACACAGAATGTTCCACTGAATTGCGCAGTATTAAGTACTGTCATTATATTCTTGCAGATCTGACTTTTGTGTAAGCATATCTGCAACGAATCTTTTGCTCGATGAAGAACAGTAATAATAGTTGAGCTTTGCCAACCTCTGCGTTCTTGCGTCCTGGTTTAAAAATTATCAATCAGCAATGAAGGGAAGAAAGCCTGAATTCTTAACGACATTCGAAGGTTTTTGCAGTCTCTGATTCACATTCAGATTCTGAGCAAAGAAATAAATTGTTTTTCCTTCCGAGAAGAAATGAGGATAAGCATAAAACTTCCGGCTCTCGATGGGTTCATTAGAGAGGAGAACAGGCTCGGATTTCAGAAGTATGTGGAACGGAGATGCTCAAGTCTTTGTTTTTTTTTAAAAAAAAAGTTGTGCTACTTGCATTAAAAGATTTAGGGAAGCCTCGGAAAAACTAGATATGGATGGCAGGATGTGGGATTGAGCCGCAGACTTCGTCAATGCCAGTCCGGTGCTATTACCAACGCGGCACTGCCCTCGGTGCCTGGCGAGAGACGGTCCATCCAATTCCATCCAGTTCCACCTAGTTTTCGCTAGGCAGAGTTCCACTAACGTGTCAGAGGTTGTTTGCCTCGTTAAATCCTACTAACTGGGGAAATTCGTTTTCCTAAATGATATAACTTCTCCCACTGCAGGGATAATTGAGTTCAACCTGTGAACATAGTTACTTCACACGTCTGTGAGAGTGCCTTCCACAAACCCGTAACTCTGTAATGTTATGGAGTGGTGTGTTATTAGTCGCCAGTACAGGAAGAGCAGTGCTGTGTAATGATACCGGTGACAGTATGGAAAGAACTCATCCGGTTGTTTAGAACAAAAGATTTTGTTACTGGATATTAATATGACGACGAAATGATGTTGAATTTAGAACCCTCGATATCATCGTCTTGTGCGTCGATATCGAGACATAACCCACTACATAAGTTGGACACCGTGGCCAGTTGTTATTTGGTTTACAGCTTCATTAGACACGCGGTCAAAGAAACCTTGGATGCAACTGGAGAGAAGTTCGACACAAACTGCACAGAGATTTTTGGTGATTCTCCTCATCAATTTACTTAATTTTCCGTGTGATATACAAAGAACAATATGAGGTGGTTTATAGGTATCAACTTATAAATGGAGCATTTCAAGACCAGAGCACTAGAATAGTCTAGATACAAGTGGACATCTTGCTACCGTTATGATGACGAAACATTTTTAGTATGGTCACGTGGATGAAGAAACTTGGAGAATTCACGTACTATGTCAGCATGACCCATTACAGCACGGAATTCAAGAGAGAACATAAGGTACGTTTCCCTAGGTTTGGGTTGATAGGTCAGGCAGAAACCTGAACCACAGTGCCGACGGATATGCCGCCCATATCGACCTCTGATTCGAAGATAGCGATGGCATTAAATGGACTGCTTAGCATCTTACTGATCGTAATGCTATTCGAACGAAATGAATATTTTATTACCTTGTCATGATAAGTGAATCATTTATTCTGCTCTATCTCACAGGGGGCAATTATCACAACCTAAAAGAAAAATGATTTAACAAAATGAATACACATATCATCTTATTAGGTATTGATAAGTTATCTTAGTGGAAGTTTGCTGGTGATGAACGCCCAAGCGGCTACCGGGTTAAAGCTCATCTCACGTGGAGAAAGTTTCCTCACAAGCTTGCTTGACAGCGTTCTAGACGGCTGGGTTACAGGAAGCTGGCACGGCTAGCTCGTCTGCCGAATAGTGATGGTGGTTATCACTGAAATAACCGGGTTTCGGTTATGTCTTCTTCCACGCCAGTTTAACCTGACTGCTAAAACCTCTCAGAATAGCCGGTTTCGGAAATAACCGATTTTCGGTTTTTTATTCAAGTTTTATTTCCTGTAATAAGCATAGAAGTCGAAAAAATATTTAAAAATTTTGATTATCTCAGATCAAAGGTAAGTAGAGTCAAAATATTAAATTAAGTAGGGAAATGAAAGGAAACTTAATCCGTCCATCGGTCACTGCTTTTCTCGAAAAGTGATAAATGTTTAAATACTACAAAAGATCACAAGTATTATCCCACTGATTCCAACTTGTTGAAGCTCTGATTAAAAATTATATTGTAATTGGGGATCATAAAACTATCTGAACATAGTCAGTGTTAATGGGTGAAAACTCAGGTTAAAGAACTTTGTTTTTCATGTTAATTTGTCCGTTTTCAAGAGCTACAAGCAGATAAAAGCATATTATGTAGACACAGGCAGCAGTTCAGCTACTTTCAGCTTTTATTGTTTACTGTGAATGAATCATCGAGTTTTTAATTTATAGCTGTTACCATAAATTCCTTTCTCTTTTAATATTTCACTAAATTATTTCCAGACTAGGATTGGCGCCATTTTGCAATACAACGGATGTCCGGCGACAACAGCGAGAAATTACCTTATAGGCCCTGGGGGAAAATCTTGCACACTGCACGTACACGCGTCCCTTAAGCCGCGACACACAGGAAAAGAGAGGACATTATTGTCTCAGCAATGCTGTACCAATTCTTATGCAGTGTGTTTGCTGCTCGTTTCTGTCGGCATTGTTAATAAAACAGTAGTGACTGATTTTCCCATTTTCTATAATGACGCAAAATTTCAAACCAATGCAGATTTTACGAATAAAAGTTCCTCCTTTTTTAAAAAAGGTTTATTTAAAAACGAAACATTTTAGCACTACTGCTATGGCAAATTAATATTTCAGCTTTTTTACTCGATTGTTTGTAAGAAGTAGAAACCACCTGTTATAATCTAGGCCAAACATATACCAAAAAATACGGGTTATTCAGAACGAAAATACCGGTATCGATTTTAACCGGTCGGTTTTTCTCATCCCTACCGTCGAAGGTGACACACGGCGCAAGGTCTGCAGCCAGATGTTTGGTAGCAAAATGTCACATTCAAGTGCAGATGTTTATTCTAATAATTGGGCTATTTCTCAACATGTACGCATAACTCTTCCCTACCTGCATCAACTGAAGTGATAATGTTTTCTTTACTTTAGTGTAAGGGCATAAATTCCAGCCGAGCGCCTCCGTAGCACGGCCGACCTTGTAGCTACTCCCTGCCTAGCACGAGGCCTACGAGAAAGACAGGCCGCGGCGCGTACGTCACGAAGGTAGTCCTGCGCTCGCTCGCTCGCTCAAATCAGCAGAAAAACTACGTTTCTACACCTGTTAACTTGTAACTAGGCTTGCCGTACAAACTAAAACTGAATCTTCTACTGGAATCCGCTATTATGGAATCTAACTGTTATTAGTCCTATAATGATGGGAAGTCCATGGGCCTACTTATAATTTGTTACGGCTGTACTGGAGTACAGTAAAATAAAATCATGCTAAAATGATTATCAGTGGCATAAGGCATCACTTCCAGCATGTAATGAGTACTGTTAAGCAGAAGAGACTAAATGCTATAAACAAGCCGTTATACCATTTATATCGAGTACTGATCTTAAATTAAATTTTGCTGTAGTACGGTTAATCAGAAAGACTTCACAATAGCAGATTCCAGTGGAAGATGCAATTCTCGTTAGTACTTGCACGCCCAGCTACGAGTTAACAGATTTAGTAACGCATTTTGTCTGCTGAGCTGAGGGAGCGAGCGAGTTCAGGACTACCTTCGTGACGTAAGCGCCGCGACCTGTCTTTCTCGTGGGCCTTGCAGGTTGTGACGTGAGATGCTGACAGCACTCCCGTCTGACCGGCGCAGATAACATTCACAAAAAATAACAGTACAGCTATCCTACGGAAACGTACGGCGTTCCTTGCAGGGAAGCAGCCTAGCAGCTGACGGAGCATGTTTTTGAGCTGTCTGCGAGCCATCAAGTAAGTGCGGCAGATCTCTTTCCATACGCCACGGACTTAAGACTGAGGCGTCCATTGTACATCGTGAGGATCGCTGCATGGTGTCTCGCCTGCGGAAAGTGGAGGCTATAGTCCAGCTCTTGATAAAGGCTCGCGGCAGTGGAGACCATTCTGCGTTGGGTACTCTGGTTTTCAAGACTCATAAACACGGGAACTCTCGAAAAATCTCAGTCAGAACCTGTCAAATATTGACGACTTCATTACGTTACTACACTTAAGGCTGTCGGGAGCCATCAAGGGCACTCCAAGATAGGAAATTAGAGACACAATGCAGAGAGCAGGCAAAAGTGGCAGCGTTCATGTTACCAGAGCTAAATAATAACAACAGAGCTCTGCAATTTGCAGGCGCTCTAGGCAGCTTCTAACAACCCTACCACAACAAAGGTCAAAAATTAACTATGATTATAGTGTTGCTCATGCTGCTAAATATTGCATTTTCGGGCAACAACAAAATTATATTATGTGGCAGGTGTCAGAGCACAGTTAATAAAGTCATTTCTTGAAATAATGGATAAACTAGGCACTCATGTTTTCGTGTTTCCCACCCTGGTCTCGTTGTGAACTCACGGCTCAATCGTCGAAAATCTAGGTAATGATGATTCCAAGCTCGGATGCAAAGAGGCCTAGGTGTTATTCTGCGATATTCAAAAGTTTTAAGATGTGTTTCATAAACCATTCTTGAAGATGAAACTTTTGCAAGTTAGGACAATGGTGACGTAAAAAAGTAATCAGCACTCCGAATTTATGTTACACTTCTTTTTTATAACTTTTGCTGCAATATCACGTAACTCGTTCCAAAACATCGCTTCACAATATAAAACATATTTGAAAATATCTTCCTCACGGTTAAAGTTCACATTTCATAAACTGACTACAATTTGCGTCTTTTTAACATGGCGACCAAAGCTTGACTCTCTATTAACCGCTTACGCGCCCAAAAATCAGAGTTACAAGTATGTCAAGGTCATAGTGACAAAAGAAAGATTACACATAAGAATAATATCATTGCAATATATACATATCGATTTATCGAAGTACCTCTACATTAATGACATCAAATGTGAATGTTGTCACACAAATATGTTAACTATTTTACAGAAACACAGTAGAATATTGCTGGTATCGAGAGGTTGAGGTGAGGTGCCGTAATGGTTACGTAATTCGAGTACCATTACAAGCTGTCCCAGGGGAGAAATTTCACTTCAGAAGGTTACCTGGTAACTGTATCCGCGGCCTAGACACTGCTGTAAGGCGACACAGTGGAAGATGGCCACTAAAAGACACGTCTTAGCAGAGGCAGTCGGATTGATACTTGTTCCTGAGAACTGCAATAGCAGTGGGTTTACACAGTGTCACCACAGTAGTCACGATTCATAAAAGGACTCATCGCTGTTGTTTCTGGCCATAATAGGAGGGGCAGTAACGTTTAGCTTTCAGCTAAGCGCTGTTGCTACCAAACGTAGAGGCTGTTAATCTAAAGTCCAGATGCATCCCACATACCGAGGAGGAGGAGGGGAGGAATGTGAATGTGGTTGGCCAAAGGCACCCTGGAGGTTCAGAGCGACTCGCCAGGTTGGCCGAAGCTTGTAAAGTGCCGGTGGATTGGTGACCAGGAAGGGAGAAATAGTGTGTCACCACGGTTATTTAAAAACGCATGTTTTTGTATTCACAGGGTGTTCTCAATCAGACCGCTGGAGCGCCGACTCCTGCCGATCGTGGCCAGCCTCAGTAAGCTCCGATATGTCCTTTTTTCTCACTGGAGTGCTGCTTCCAAGTTTGTACTTAGTGTTCTCTACTTGTGTTAGCGCTCAAACTAATGGATTCAGGCACTGACTTCTGTTGGCCAATCAACTCCTCCTTTGCTTTTTCTAATGTTTAGAATTAGCGTTCAGTGTATTAGTTGGTCTAACCGCTAATAAATAGTGTTAATCAGACCCCTGACTTTCTCGAGTCCCCTGCTGTAAGCATCCTGTCGACTTTCAAAATCCGCGCCCCTCTTAGATGCCCTGTGACCGTGTTTGGCGTTAATCCAAGTCATCAGGCTGCCTTCACTGGGAATTTGTCTTTCTGCATTTGCTCCTCACTGCTCAGAAATTACAGACTGACCTCAAACCCCCTGTCTTCCTTTTAACCTGTGTTAGGACACGAAAAACCGGTGGATGGAAGTAATTTTTAATTTAATTCTTGGACAATGGTCTCGAGTAAAATTAAAAGCCTAGCGCAGGCCTTGCCACGGTCTGCACTACCGGAGGGCACTCACGCTCCGCAAACGCAGTCGAGTCTGCTCAGCCCTCCGGCTTGTGCCACCATTGCGCTAATCCAAAGTGTGTGAGTGAGACTACTACACACCGAAGGTTGCACACGCGATAAACGTAGGAAGACGTGTTTGCAACACATTGCAGCTACTTCTAAGGTGCGAGTATTGCAGCATACTTTTTAATGAATGAAATTATCATGTCCGTTTATTGATAACTTTTATTTCTTTATTAATTAAGTACATCATGTAGAGCTAACAGTGTGAGCTGAACTACAAAAAGCCTTACAGACAGGCATTCAACAATGAGTTATGCTGTTTATAAATTTATACACTTTTCAAATGGTTCAAATGGCTCTGAGCACTATGGAACTTAACATCTATGGTCATTAGTCCCCTAGAAGTTAGAACTACTTAAACCTGACTAACCTATGGACATCACACAACACCCAGTCATCACGAGGCAGAGAAAATCCCTGACCCCGCCGGGTATACACTTTTCGATTATAGCATATGTAATACTTCTGGAACTACAGTTCATGAGATGCTTAAACGCAGACGTTTACAGAGATTAAAATCTATTAAACCCAAACGTTGGCAGGACTTGGTCAATTTGATAAAAAAAAGTTTGCGCACGTTTTTTGAATCAAATACAGAAATAACTTTAGTGCCTAGAGGCTCGGTTAATTTTCCCGGCGTAGTAATTTGTGCTATTCATGACATGGAAATGGAAGAGAATGTGGATGAAGATGAAATGGGAGATATGATACTGCGTGAAGAGTTTGACAGAGCACTGAAAGACCTGAGTCGAAACAAGGCCCCGGGAGTAGACAACATTTCGTTAGAACTACTATCAGCCTTGGGAGAGCCAGTCCTGACAAAACTCATCCATCTGGTGAGCAAGATGTGTGAGACAGGCGAAGTACCCTCAGACTTCAAGAAGAATATAATAATTCCAATCCCAAAGAAAGCAGGTGTTGACAGATGTGAAAATTACCGAACTATCAGTTTAATAAGTCACAGATGAAAAATACTAACGCGAATTCTTTACAGGCGAATGGAAAAACTGGTAGTAGCCGACCTCGGGGCAGATCAGTTTGGATTCCGTAGAAATATTGGAACACGTGAGGCAATACTGACCCTACGACTTATCTTAGAAGAACGATTAAGGAATGGCAAACCTACGTTTCTAGCATTTGTAGATTTAGAGAAAGCTTTTGACAAAGGTGATTGGAATACACTCTTTCAAGTTCTGAAGGTATCAGGGGTAAAATACAGGGAGTGAAAGGCTGTTTACAATTTGTGCAGAAATCAGATGGCAGTTATAAGAGTCGAGGGGTATGAAAGGGAAGCAGTGGTTGGGAAGGGAGTGAGACAGGATTGTAGCCAATCCCCAATGTTAATCAATCTTCATATTGAGCAAGCAATAAAGGAAACAAAAGAAAAGTTCGGAGTAGGTATTAACATCGATGGAGAAGAAATAAAAACTTTGAGTTCGCCGATGACATTGTAAGGTCAGAGACAGCAAAGGACTTGGAAGAGCAGTTGAACGGAATGGACAGTGTCTTGGAAGGAGGGTATACGGTGAACATCAACAAAAGCAAATAGAGGATAATGGAATGTAGTCGAATTAAGTCGGGTGATGCAGAGGGAATTAGATTAGGAAATGAGACACTTAAAGTAGTAAAGGAGTTTTGCTATTTGGGGAGCAAAATAACTGATGATGGTCGAAGTAGAGAGGATATAAAATGTAGACTGGCAATGGCAAGGAAAGCGTTTCTGAAGAAGAGAAATTTGTTAACATCGAGTATAGATTTAAGTGTCAGGAAGTCATTTCTGAAAGTATTTGTATGGAGTGTAGCCATGTATGGAAGTGAAACATGGAGGATAAATAGTTTGGACAAGAAGAGAATAGAAGCTTTCGAAATGTGGTGCTACAGAAGAATGCTGAAGATTAGATGGGTAGATCATGTAACTAATGAGGTGGTACTAAACAGAATTGGGGACAAGAGGAGTTTGTGGCACAACTTGACTAGAAGAAGGGATCGGTTGGTAGGAGATATTCTGAAGCCTCAGGGATCACCAATTTAGTATTGGAGGGCAGCATGGAGGGTAAAAATCGTAGAGGGAGACCAAGAGATGAATACACTAAGCAGATTCAGAAGGATGTAGGCTGCAGTAGGTACTGGGAGATGGAGAAGCTTGCCCAGGATATAGTAGCATGGAGAGCTGCGTCAAACCAGTCTCGGGGCAGAAGACCAGAACAACAACAACATGTCGAGTATCCAGCAGGAACATATCGTCATCTGGACACAATATTTCGGCGGTCCACCTGGCCGCCTTCTTCAGGTGAGAGAGACCCGAAATGAGTATCACAACTTTAGTGCCTTGTCTCTGCAGTCGGGGATATTGATCTTAGGGTAACATTTTATAAATGTCTTGTAAAACCATGCAGTTGACAAACAGGCCGTTCAGCTGGGTGCTGTGCCGTACGTCTGACAGTTCCAGTTATATGTGTGAGGTGCATTAGCAGCTAAAACCGAGAGCCATCTCACAAATAAATCGAAATCCGTCTTCAGTTGTTCCGTGTTTCGGAATCTGTTTGTGAACTCGTTATGAAATGCCTCAATTACTGAAACGTTGTCGGTCACGCCTGGTCCAAAACGAAAGCTTCGAGGCGAGGTAAACGTTCCATGTCATTTAACTTCAAGCTGATTTTTCCACAGAATTACTTTAAGCTGATAGCATCAATCTTGTCCACCATACCTGTTACCAAATGATTGTGCCCTTGCCTTAAGACACTTACTGGAATCAAATAAATGGTGGTACTATACCATTAAACCTGTTTTCTCCTTAGTGGCCGCCTTCAGTTTAGCCAGAATTCACTGTTGTTCGTCAGAAGACAATTGTCTCCTCTCGTCTTTGTGGCTGGTGTTGCAATGAAGTTCTAATAAGTGTTTTCCATATGACAGTAGTGTGGTGCAATATTAATTTTCCGTAACGCCCATTACCAAGTGGGGTGGGGGTTCTTTATATCCATCACTAAGAAAAATAAAAATAAAACTTCATTAATCGTTGTTGACTTATGTTAAAATGATACAAAGAGGTTTTGATGTACAAGTGGGGTCCATAACCAGAAAATATCTTTTGGCCCACTCTTACTAATATCAAAACACTTTCAGTAACGTGCAGTAGTGACAGGGTGATACTTTATGCTCAAAAATTGGTTAATTGTTGAGTTTTGCTCTGAACATATTTTAAAGAGATTCTGATGTGTAAGTAACGTCCTCAACGCGAAAATACTGAATATGACGTTCACTGTGGAAAGCGACATCTAGTAAAAACACTTGAATGTATGGATTAGGTTTAACTGAAAAATTTACAGCATTTATGGAGTCTGGTAGAAAATTTCATAAACTACAACACCTTTTCTTTTAATTTTAAAATATAAAGTTGTTGTTGTGGTCTTCAATCCAGAGACTATTACAGCGAATGCCAGAATCAATCCGTTGAAAGGGCACAACCAACTTTCTTCCCCATTCTTTTCAGTTCGAGAATCTGCTTCATATTTAATCTCGTTTTTAACGAGACACTGTACTATAATCCACCTTCCTTTCTTTTAACCTCAGTTGTTGTTGTTGTTGTGGTCTTCAGTCCTGAGACTGGTTTCATCCAGCTCTCCATGCTACTCTATCCCGTGCAAGGTTCTTCATCTCCCAGTACCTACTGCAACCTACATCCTTCTGAATCTACTTAGCGTATTCATCTCTTGGTCTCTCTCTACAATTTTTACCCTCCAGGCTGCCCTTCAATACTAAATTGGTGATCCCTTGATGCCTCATAATATGCCCTACCAACCGATCCCTTCTTTTAGTCAAGTTGTGCCACAAACTTCTCCCCAGTCGTATTCAATACCTCCTCATTAGTTACGTGATCTACCCACCTAATCTTCAACATTCTTCTGCAGCACCACATTTCGAAAGCTTCTATTCTCTTCTTGTCCAAACTATTTATTGTCCATGTTTCACTTCCATACATGGCTACACTCCATACAAATACTTTCAAAAACGACTTCCTGACACTTAAATCAATGCTCGATGTTAACAAATTTCTCTTCTTCAGAAACGCTTTCCTTGCCATTGCCAGTCCACATTTTATATCCTCTCTACTTCGACCATCATCAGTTATTTTGCTCCGCAAATAACAAAACTCCTCTACTACTTTAAGTGCCTCATTTCCTAATCTAATTCCCTCAGCATCACCCGACTTAATTCGGCTACATTCCATTATCCTCGTTTTGCTTTTGTTGATGTTCACCTTATATCCTTTCAAGACACTGTCCATTCCGTCCAACTGCTCTTCCAAGATCTTTGCTGTCTCTGACAGATTTACAATGTCATCAGCGAACCTCAAAGTTTTTATTTCTTCTACATGGATTTTAATACCTACTCCAAATTTTTCTTTTGTTTCCTTTACTGCTTGCAAAATATACAGATTGAGTAACATCGGGAACAGGCTACAACCCCGTCTCACTCCCTTCCCAACCACTGCTTCGCTTTCATGTCCCTCCACCCTTATAACTGCCATCTGGTTTCTGTACAAATTGCAAATAGCTTTTCGCTCCCTATATTTTACTGCTGGCACCTTCAGAATTTGAAAGAGATTATTCCAGTCAACATTTTCAAAAGCTTTCTGAAAGTGTACAAATGCTAGAAACGTAGGTTTACCTTTCCTTAATCTTTCTTCTAAGATAAGTCGTACGGTCAGTATTGCCTCACGTGTTCCAATATTTCTACGGAATCCAAACTGATCTGCCCCGAGGTCGGCTACTACCAGTTTTTCCATTCGTCTGTAAAGAATTCGCGTTAGTATTTTTCATCTGTGACTTATTAAACTGATAGTTCGGTAATTTTCACATCTGTCAACACCTGCTTTCTTTGGGATTGGAATTATTATATTCTTCTTGAAGTCTGAGGGTTTTTCGCCTGTCTCATACATCTTGCTCACCAGATGGTAGAGTTTTGTCAGGGCTGGCTCTCCCAATGCTGTCAGTGGTTCTGATGGAATGTTGTCTACTCCCGGGGCCTTGTTTCGACTCAGGTCTTTTAGTGCTCTGTTAAACTCTTCACGCAGTATCACATCTCTTATTTCATCTCCATCTGCATCCCCTTTCATATCCATAACGTTGTCCTCAAGTACATCACCCTTGTATAGACCCTCTATACACTCTTCACCGTTCTGCTTTCTCTTCTTTGCTTAAAACTGGGTTTCCATCTGAGGTCTTGATATTCATACAAGTGGTTCTCTTTTCTCCAAAGGTCTCTTTAATTTTCCTGTAGGCAGTATCTATCTTACCCCTAGTGAGATAAGCCTCTACATTCTTACATTTGTCCTCTAGCCATCTCTGCTTAGCCATTTCGCACTTCCTGTAGATCTCACTTTTGAGACGTTTGTATTCCTTTTTGCCTGCTTCATTTACTGCATCTTTATATTTTCTCTTTTCATCAGTTAAATTCAATATATCTTCTGTTACCCAAGGATTTCTACTAGCCTTCGTCTTTTTGCCGACTTGATCCTCTGCTATCTTCACTACTTCATCCCTCAAAGCTACCCATTCTTCTTCTATTGTATTTCTTTCCCCCATTCCTGTCAATTGTTCCCTTATGCTCTCCCTGAAACTCTGTGCAACCTCTGGTTTATTCAATTTCTCAGGTCCCATCTCCTTAAATTCCCACCTTTTTGCAGTTTCTTCAGTTTTAATCTACAGGTCATAACCAATAGATTGTGGTCAGAGTCCACATCTGCCCCTGGAAATGTCTTACAATTTAAAACCTGGTTCCTAAATCTCTGTCTTACCATTATATAATCTATCTGATACCTTATAGTATCTCCAGGCTTCTTCTACGTATACAACCTTCTTTCGTGATTCTTGAACCAAGTGTTAGCTATGATTAAGTTATGCTCTGTCCAAAATTCTACCAGGCGGCTTCCTCTTTCATTTCTTACTCCCAATTCATATTCACCTACTTCGTTTCCTTCTCTTCCTTTTCCTGCTATAGAATTCCAGTCACCCATGACTATTAAATTTTCGTCTCCCTTCACTATCTGAATAATTACTTTTATCTCATCATACATTTCTTCAATTTCTTCGTCATCTGCAGAGCTAGTAGGCATATAAACTTTTACTATTGTGGTACGCGTGGGCTTCGTGTCTATCTTGGCCGCAATAATGCGTTCACTATGTTATGTCCACTACTGAAGAAAAATTCGTTAATTGTTGTTGACATATATTTAAATGATACTTTTTTAAATAGGTTGTGATGTACAAGTGGGGTCCATAAACTGAAAATATATTTTCGTGCTCTCTTACTAGTATCAACATACTTTCAGGAACGTTTACTACTGACAGGGGTATACTTTATGCCCACCTTAAAAATATTCAAAAAAGCGAAATTCTTTAACTGTTGAGTTTTACACGCAACATTTTTTAAAGAGATTCTGATGTGTAAGTAACATCCTAAACGTAAAAACACTGAATATGACGTTCACTAGAGAAAGTGACATCTAGTACAAAGACTTGAATGTATGGGTTAAGTTTAACTGAAAAATTTAGAACATTTATGGAATCTGGTAGAAAGTTTCATGAACTACAACAACCACTTTTTTCAAAATTTTAAAATATAAATTAATTCACTAGATAACAACATTTTCAAAAGGTGGGCACGAAGGAACATTATTTCGAGGATTAAACTGCAAACGTGGCGTTCATACTACATGGAATGTGAAGCATTTCCAGTTCAAAACTGAATGGTGTGGCTTGTCCACTTTTTCTGTTGTGGTCAAGTGCGTAGGCGCCATAATATCGCCACGCAGTACATAAATCTAATTTAAGGCAAGTTGTATCGTAAGCAGACTGATTGGCGTATGATAATGTGATTGATTTGATATAGCCTCATCCGGCTGCCGCCTTCCAGTTCCTTTCTCTCCTCCCCCTCCCAGCCCCATTCGCCACTACGCTCGGGACGCTAGGGAGGAGTGCGGCAGAATATCTGCGCTCGCTGAGCGCTTTTCGTCCAAGCCTGAAGTATTGTGTAACTGAATGTATTTTTCAATATGCATACAGAGCAACATCGATGACCTGCTTGACGTGTGAATTGTATACCTACGTCATGGGTGATGAGATGTTGCGCGTCTGTGCTGTGTCGTATCATCGACTACGTATAGGCTGTTGCTGTGTTGTCTGATGACCGAGTGGCACGATCGTGGGAATACTTACACTTTCACTTTGACTGCCACCTGTGCCAAGGCCGCGATGCTCATGCTTCCAGTAACCTTGGAGTCCTTCGCAAAGAAGTTAACGAAATCGCTTTGTTGCACGCTGGTTCACAGATACAGTGCACTGTATTTTCAGATCGCTGTAACTCATACACATTCCGTATTACGTTTACTCAGTGATGGTTGTCGTCTTCCCGCAATGTTTGGACCTGAGTACCTGTAAGTAGTAAGAGTCGATAAACGTTATTTCAGTTCAAGTGTTCTGTCTACCAAGAGAGTTCCACATGATGGCCGTTGCCTTTTCTGTGAATATATAGGGATACTCGGCGCGGAACATATTTTATGTTTAACAGTTTTTATGAAATAAAGGAGCACAAGAACAAATTTCTTAACGGTACAGAAAATCACCTTCTAGTGTAACCTAATGTACCTTAGTTGAAAATCACTTAAAATTGTACATTATGCATTTTTTACAGTTTTCCCCGTTCTCTCCCTCGGGGCAGAACGAGATAAGGCAATTTCCTGTTCGAATTATTGCATAAATATTGAAATTATTACGAATATCATCTTAAATGTAAGACAAAACCACTTTAATAATGATTTAGACTAAGTAATATGGAATCTAACAAATAAAAAAAGGAATTATTTTCATTCTGAAAAATGTAGAATTATTTTTAATACTTAATACCAAGTTACTGTTAGTTTAGTGAACCATATCGCTCGTGAAGCACATAAATAATGCCTAGCAATATAGACTATCTCACTCCTGTCCAATTAGGTAAGTTAATTTGTCAAATCTGTGTGGTAAACCACTTAATTCTGGCTGATAGGCAAATGATCTGACAATGAGATATTGCATCGTTAGACAAAAGAGTCTGCTCTCCGTTGACTTCAGGTGTGCTACCAGCTCGTCTTGTTGTGCAGCAGTAAACACATTTTTAAGTTTTCCATATGACCTGCTAACTAAATTGGGATTATTCTTAGCCGGCCGCGGTGGCCATGCGGTTCTAGGCGCTGTATTCCAGAACCGCGCGACTGCTACGGTCGCAGGTTCGAATCCTGCCTCGGGCATGGATGTGTGTGATGTCCTTAGGATAGTTAGGTTTAAGTAGTTCGAAGTTCTAGGGAACTGATGACCTCAGATGTTAAGTCCCATAGTGCTCAGAGCCATTTGAATCATTCTGGGATTATTCTTAGCTTTACAAAAGCATCTTTCCAACATGGATTTGGGTACGTTAAACTCTTCAGATGCTTTTGAACTCTCATTTCAGAAAATAAAACAGCTGAAACTGCCATTACCGTTGAGTTAATATACCATTGCTGTTTATCGATCTTTCTAATACGAGTTCACACCATCTGGAAACGCAGGATAAAAGAAGAAATACACAGTTTTAAATCTGCTTGCATCAAAGAAAGGAAGGAGCAGAACGGGACCTTTCGCATTCTGTTCCGATCCGTTCCGGCTCAGCAGCACATTTCAGTTTAACTACTTTTGCGGAACAGAATAACTGCCAAATTTAAAGGTATTACATAGCTAACGTACAGCGAATGGCGTGCACTTAAAGATCAAATGCCATTTAAGCGCTTGCAATTAACGACTAACGACTTTTCTTGCGTTGAAATTTATCAGAAGTTATAAAAACGTCACTGAAAACGTGAAAGCCAACCGTTCTCTTACAAGTCGCACTCCAAGCCAAGTCAAAATGGCTGTCCCATCTTCCAGTAAGACACATCATTACTCAGTCTCAAAAACACCACAATGTGCGAAAAAGTGTATGACAATGTGTATATCCCAGTATGTACTGCAAAATTAAAGATGTGCATTGTGTACACCAATTGCACAACAGAAGCAGACATCATACAATGTTAAACTGCAAACAACTAAAAAACCAGATGTAAATCACTAAAAAGCACCTGAAGATGAGCCTCCAGGGCTCTAAATGCATAGTGCAGTAAATAAACGCAACTTGTGACTGAAGGCGGTTTGTTCTTCATTTTACCACAATTTCGTTGTTCCCCATTGTCCCGTTCTGCCCTGAGTTTCCCTGTGTGTTCGGAGGGAGGGTGTCTGACAGTTCTGTTTGGAGATATAGTTGATTGCTCAATTTTTTACACATTAGTGGATATTATAGGGGAATACGGCCACTGTATTTTCACAGGTGTCGAGAACATGATGTTAATGTTCGAGGAGAAGACACATAAGGGACACCCAAATGAAATCCGAACATCCTCCACAACGGGCCCATGGAATGCTGCCATTCAAAAGTAATCACCATTCACGTTAACACGTTTATTCTACTGGGAGACGTGACGATCATTTTCTGTTTCGTAGAACACAGTCGGCTGCAGGCAGATCCACAATCGTATCCACTCTTGCACTTCCTCGTCCGATTGAAACCCACGTCTCCGCATGACGTGAAAACCACACGGTGAAAGACACAAGTTGAACGAAGGGTCTTGCAGTGTTTCCCAACCAAATGGCCTAAACGTATACTTCGTCCGACTGGCGTCATCGTGCAACAGGACGCTTCCTCTGCTTGCCGAGTGCATCGAGCATGGAACTGCAATCGATGCGTTGTTCTATGAAGACACTTCGCAAGAACTGCGACGCGCCATAAAGTCAAAACGCACAGAAATGCTATCGAACGGAATCATCATCTTGCGCTATAACGCTCGCCTTCACACTACCAATCGGGAGAAGGCTACACTTCAGCAGTTTGGTTGGGAAACACTGCAGCATTCTCCCAACAGCCTGGATCTTTCACCGTGTGATTTTCACATCTTTGGCGACCTGAAGAATGACATCCATGGACATCAGTTTCAGTCGGACGAGTAAATGCAAGAGTGATTGCGGTTGTGGATCCGTCAGCAGCCGACCACGTTCTACAAAACAGAAATCGATCATCTCGTCATCCAGAGGGATAAATATCTTATCGCGTGTGGTGATTACTTTTTAATTGAACCATACCATGGTCCCTTTGTGGTGCATGTACGACTTTCATTTGACTGCCCTCATGTAGAGGGTGGTCGGAAATTCCCGTTACAACCTTCTAGGACATGTAGAAGGTAGTGAGTGCACAACATTTTCAACAGGAACCAATGTCCGGAAACGTATCATTTCTGTTCTACGACAGTTTCAATGCAGATGATTATCTCATCCACACCCACGTGAGGAATGTACTTGGTTGTGACCCAGTACAATTGCAGCAATCCATTTGAAAAGAATACTGACTCGTTCCGTTATTACTTACACATTTGCATTACAACTTACAACTCGCGGTTGACATTAGTCGACAACAACAAGAACCCAGCATCTACGGCACCAGCCGCAACGTACCGATGCATTACAACAGCGGCTCCATGTGGTGACCACCAACGTTGTTACACACATTGTGCCTCCGAAGCACTCTCTCCATCCCACCTGGTGTCTCTTCAGTGTCTTGTGCAGCGGCCAGAAGTGTCAGCATATCTTCCTCTGTCTCTACAGGTGTCTCATAAATTAGGCTCTACATCCCACACCACACCAAGCAGTCCATAGTGGTTAAATCCGGCGATCGTGCAGCCACGCGGTTGGACCACCACGGCCTATCCATCTTTCACCATACCGTCTGTTGAGATGTCTCCGGACAGCCAGTGAAAAGTGAGGTGGTGCTCCATCATCCTGGAACCACATTTCCTGACGGACATTCAATGGCACAGCTTCCAAGGACGGGTCCATTACGTGTCGTAGGAAGACTAAGTATGCGGGACCCGTGAGCTTGGATGGAAGGAGGTACGGCTCAATCACATGACCGCCCAGAATACCTGCCCACACTTTAATTCCAAACCTGTCTTGAAATTATATTGTAAAGGCGCTTCAGTCTGGAACCGCGTGGCCGCTACGGTCGCAGGTTCGACTCCTGCCTCGGGCATGGATGTGTGTGATGTCCTTAGGTTAGTTAGGTTTAAGTAGTTCTAAGTTCTAGGGGACTGATGACCACAGCAGTTAAGTCCCATAGTGCTCAGAGCCATTTGAACCATTTTTGAAATTATATTGTAACAAATAAGCCCTCGGTCACAAATATTAAGTCAAAAATTGACCTGGTTTCGACGCTACTATGAGCGTCGTCTTCAGAATTAGACTATCTGTACTAAAACGTTAGGTATATAGTACATTAATAAAATTAAAGTTTGTACTGACTCGAAAAGATGCAGTACTTACAAGTCACACATTAAAAAAGATCTCAGCTGGAAAGGCGACGTCATGAACACTTGTCAGATGGCGAGCCGCTAAGGGCTGCTCGTACTGTGGACAAGGACTTGTAAGTACTGCATCTTTTCGAGTCAGTACATACTTTAATTTTATTAATGTACTACATACCTAATGTTTTAGTACAGTTAGTCTAATTCTGAAGACGACGCTCATAGTAACGTCGAAACCAGGTCAATTTTTGACCGAGGGCGTATTTGTTACAATATAATTCTGACACGGTCACTGAACCTAAGCAGCTATGTTCAAAGTTTTACTGTCTTGAAATCCCTGAACATGCGTGACATGAGGGTTTTCGTCCGCCCAGACATGGCTACTTCGAGCATTCAGAACACAATCCCCTGTGAACCTGCATTCATCTGTGAAAAGAACTCGACGTGAAAACAGGGACGCGTCGATGCAACGGTGCAGGAACCGTGTGCAGAGGGCGACGCTTTCTGGGAAGTCCGCTGGACCCATAACATGTACCCTTTATAAATGGTACGGATGTAATTGTTGCACGTGCAGGACGTCCAAGACGGTACTGTGACTAACAGCCATTGCACGCGCAATTGTTCGCGAACTCGTTGACGGGCTGTCCTCAATGTGACGCAGAACACCTTTTCAAATACGGGAGTGGGTGAACGTACCCGATCCTCGTAGCCGTTGTGTAACTTGGACAAACAGTTTGTGCGATGGAGTGTGACGGCGTGGAAAACGCTCGTGAAACAGCCGACTAGCAGCTCTTCCGTTACCTCCAGCTCCGACATACACAAGGAGCATGTCTGTGTATTCCACAAACGTGTACTGCAACACGTTTCCTCTATCGGTGATGCACAGGTATTCACTCGGTCTCACAGCAAAGCGGACCATAAGTGACATCTGGGGATCGCTTGTACACGTCAGAATATCAACCCTGTTGCATACCAGGACAGGAAACTCTGAGACGTTTCTCTTGCCCTAAGCAGACGTTGACGAGGTACACATCTGAACCGAAACTGTTGTAGAACAGAAACGATACGATTCCGGACATGGGTTCCTATTCAAAATGTTCTGTACTCACTACCCTCTACATGTCCAAGAAGTTTGTACCGGAAATTTCCGACCACCCTGTATGTTGCAGCAAGCGAGCAGTTGAGAAATGGGAATTTGGTGGTACTTTCTTGTCGCGTGAAGTGGAAGCGCCACTTTCCGTGCGATTATTACTCAGTAGCGCGCCTTTTGTTTCCATGTATAAGCTCCTGAAGCTCTGTGAGTCTCTGAATAGTTGGTAGCTCCAGGGCTTGGATTTTCCACCACAAATTCGCCCACCAGATACAAGCATCTGGTTTCCGCTGCCTCCAAGTGCAAAGCATTGGTCGATGTGCATCGCTCGAACAGAGATTCTAACGCACCGGTGTTGTATTCTATATATTTTCACGAGAGTACAGTTGATGCCACTGTAATGTAATGTAAGACATTCCAAAATGAGGACTGTGTCAGGATGTACGCACCATCAAGAATGGAACTGTGGATGGAGAACATATATCGCCTGTTCTAGCATCGGAAGAAAAAACTGTTTCAAATGGCTCTGAGCACTATGGGATTTAACTTCTGAGGTCATCAGTCCCCTAGAACTTAGAACTACTTAAAAATAACTAACCTAAGAACATCACACACATCCATGCCCGAGGCAGGATTCGAACCTGCAACCACAGCGGTAGAGCGATTCCAGACTGTAGCGCCTAGAACCGCTCGGCAACCCCGGCCGGCGCATCGGAAGAAGATTGTCGTCTCTGGACAGGTGGACGTATTGAAAACTACGATGTTCGGCGTGAGTATTGGGAACAGTTCTGGTAGCTAAACCATACGAACTTTAATGATTTTTATTCATAGATAGAATGGGAATAAAAATAAGAAAATAACAAAATAAGCAGAATAAATTCTTGTCAAATAAAAAAATTAAATGAAGACAATCTGTTCAAAAGTGTACTTCTTTGGCCATCTGTACATCAGGATGACACAAAATATCTTGTTACTCCAACCCCCGAACTGTAATATGCTTGGAACCTAATTGCCATGAACAAACAGAAGATGCTTAAGGCGCTGCTGCACAAACTTGTTCCAATTTCCTGCATCTACACACACGCTCCGCAACGTAGTGTGTGACGATGATTCCTGTGACAACGCATGTGCAATCTGGTCCATATCGGCAGATACTGCTGACCGTTCCATTCGGTAGAGTCCTGCCCAGTGAAGGTAGATATCAACAGGTGTGTGCAGTGTGCTCGTATCTTATCACCGTCAAAGATGAACCTGGCACCAAAAAGCTGACAGCGTGCTCAGAAGAGTCTCTCTGCATACCGTACATTCCTCAAATTACCCTCTATACCGATGACAAGCGTCCGCCATCCATACGTGATTGTGATACAAAGCGTAGCTGACCAATAAATGTTGATCCCTTTGGGACTACATACCTGATAATGTGTACCATTAAGGTCTTTCCTATCAGGGACTGTTTTACAAAGTGCACGTCTACCTGGTACTTAGTCAACTAGTATATTAAATACGAGCCACAGTTCCTCCACTTGTTTGTACCCAGAGCTGAATGTTTCAATTATCCTCTCGCACTATCTGACAGAGATTTGAAATAGCCGCCCAGCAGGACTATCGATCTCCCACCGAGATACTTATGCTTTATACTCCGGCCACAGTTTCCTCCCGCCGTGGGTGCCTCCTTAGATATATCACGTGGGCGCTTCCACTGGTGCCGGTTATACCGCTGCCCGAAGCTTGACAGCCGATCTCGCTAGTTCACTGAAGCTATAATTACGCGCTCTTAATTAACAGAGAGTCCGGCCTCGCCTGTATTACGTTTTTAATTCGGACTGCTGCCTGGAGTGTCTCTGTACGCTTACGACTACTTTGCTGTGCTCTAGACTTTGTTTCCTGGTTAGCCATTCACTCTTTGAACTACGCCGTCATCGACCTCAGGAAGTGCTTGTTTGTTCCACTGGTCTCTGCCAAACCACCAGTGCGAGTGATAGTAAAGTGTGTTCCACCTACGCAGAGTACGGTAGAATACACTATTCCCTCTTTATCTAACTTACTGAACATGCCAGATTTTGTGATTTCTTAGCCGTGCTTTGTACTTTGGTAACCATTTTTGCTGTAACTACGTCATAGATACAACTTGAACGTCCCCAAAGAGGTCAGGTCTGTTTGTTTAACATTCAATATACGAGGATTGGAACTTAAATATTGGCCTCTATTTATTCACAACCGATACAAAAGAGTTACATGTTTGCACCTGTTACTGTCCTTATAAGTAGTCACCAGCGTTGTGTAGAACCCGTTGCCAGCGATATGGAAGGCGTAGTATACCGTTAACAGTGCCTGTTCTCTTGATGGTGGGAATGGAGCGGTTTACTGCCTGTCGAATGTTTGGAACCGTTCGGAAGCGAATGCTACGAAGTGAATCCTTCATCATCGAAATCAAATCAAAGTCACAAGGACTTAAGTCCGGGGAGTATGGTGGATGGTACAGTACTTCCCAGTCACATCGACTTAACAGAGCAGCCACAGCTTGCGCTGTATGCGCCAGCGCATTGTCGTGCAAAATGATGGGTGGGTTGCGCAGAAAGTGTCGCCGCTTCTTTCGCAAAGCTGACCGCAGGTGATGCTCCAAAAACTAACAGTAATACTGGGCATTGACGGTCTGCCGTGGAGGAACGTAATGCGTTACGATACCACCATCACAGTCGTACACGAGAATCACCAAAACTTTCACCATACTGGGGCTCTGACGCACTTTCGACTTTCGAGGCGACCCATAATGACGCCATTCGTTGGATTGGCGTTTCAGTTTTGGCTTGTACGATGTGGCCCATGTCTCATCCAGTGTTTCGATACGGCGTAAGAAAGCCTCTCCTTCGCGCTTATAACGTTCCGAGTGCGTCTAAGCAGCGTCGTAACGCATCCATTTCTGCATTTCCGTCATGTCATGCTGAACCCATCGTGATGCAATTTTTCGCATGCCCAGGCGTTCCATCAGGATGCGAAACACAGTCGTATGGGCTAATCTGGTTTCGTGGGCGAGCTCACGAATCGTATGGCGTCGATCACTGTCCACTATTGTGGCAACAGCATATACTTCTTCTTCAGAGACGCTAGGACGGCCTGCCCGATGCATGTCCCCCACAGTTTGCCGACCTTCGTTGAAGGCTTTTACCCAAAGTGCCACTGTTCTGTACGGCAATGCCAATGCCCCGCACGCCTCTTGAAGACGTTGATGACACTGACGTGCTGTACGACCTCTGGCATATTCAATCTTGATCCATCTCCGTTATTCCTGTTTCGAGAACATAATGACACCGTTACGTTAGATCGCTCACTCACAAGTGACTGTGTTTCCCTCGATTGTGCGCACGCCAGTAACGTGGGACGGGCGAGTCCATTCGCTCGGAGGTAAGGTAGGTATGTCAACAATGTGTGCTATCAGCGACAATAGTAGATTACATTGCATAGTGTCTCCACAGTAGTGTTCCCACTATTTAAGTTCCAAGCTACGTATTTCCGTCATGAGAGGGCTTCCGAAAGAACTATTATAAATCATTTTCAGAAAAGACATCCTCTACACACAAAAATATGACCAACCCATTGGACGTTTTGAATGACTGAAGGCACCTCAACTGACGACAGTATGGTTGCAGAAAAATACACTACTGGCCATTAAAATTGCTGCACCACGAAGATGACGTGCTATAGACGCGAAATTTAACAGACAGGAAGAAGATGCTGTGATATGCAAATGATTAGCTTTTCAGAGAATTCACACAAGGTTAGCGCCGGTGGCGACACCTACAACGTGCTGACATGAGGAAAGTTTCCAACCGATTTCTCATACACAAACAGCAGTTGACCGGCGTTGTCTGGTGAAACCTTGTTGTGATACCTCGTGTAAGGAGGAGAAATGCGTACCATCACGTTTCCGACTTTGATAAAGGTCGGTTTGTAACCTATCGCAATTGCGGTTTATCGTATCGTGACATTGCTGCTCGCGTTGGTCGAGATCCAATGACTGTGAGCAGAATATGGAATCGGTGGGTTCAGGAGGGTAATACGGAACGCCGTGCTAGATCCCAACGGCCTCCTACCACTAGCAGTCGAGATGACAGGCATCTTATCCGCATGGCTGTAACGAATCGTGCTGCTACGTCTCTATCCCTGAGTCAACAGATGTGGACGTTTGCAAGACAACAACCAACTGCACGAACAGTTCGACGACGTTTGGAACAGCTTGGACTATCAGCTCGGAGACCATGGCTGCGGTTACCCTTGACGCTGCATCACAGGAGCGCCTGCGATGGTGTACTCAACGAGGAACCTGGGTGCACCAATGGCAAAACGTCATTTTTTCGGATGAATCCAGTTTCTGTTTACAGCATCATGATGGTCGCATCCGTGTTTGGCGACATCGCGGTGAACGCACATTGGAAGCGTGTATTCGTAATCGCCATACTGGCGTATCATCTGGAGTGGTGGTGTGGGATGTCATTGGTTACACGTCTGGGTCACCTCTTGTTCGCGTTGACGGCACTTTGAACAATGGACGTTACATTTCAGATGTGTTACGGCCCATAGCTCTACCCTTCATTCGATGCCTGCGACACCCTACATTTCAGCAGGATAATGCACGATGGCATGTTGCAGGTCCTGTACGGGCCTTTCTGGATACAGAAAATGTTCGACTGCTGCTCTGGCCAACACATTCTCCAAATCTCTCACCAACTGAAAACGTCTGATCAGTGGTCGCCGAGCAACGCCAGTGACTATTCTTGATGAACTGTGGTATCGTGTTGAAGTTGCATTGCCAGCTGTACCTGTACACGCCATCCAAGCTCTCTTTGACTCAATGCCCAGGCGTATCAAGGCCGTTATTACGGTGGTTGTTCTGGGTACTGATTTCTCAGGATCTATGCACCGAAATTGCATGAAAATGTAATCACATGTCAGTTCTAGCATAATATATTTGTCCAATGAATACCGTTTATCATCTGCATTTCTTCTTGGCGTAGCAATTTTACTGGCCAGTAGTGTATGTACAAGTGAGATGAAGTTTCATCTAAAGTTTTCGATTACTTCTCGTGGTTGATGGAACGACTCAGTTATAAGTTAATGCCACCCTTTGATACTGTATCTTGCCCAATAAATCTCGCATGCAGCTTCAATTTCTGTTATAGAACAATTTCAATTTCTTGTCTGCCAAGACGGATAATAATAGTTATAGTAATGAATATATAGCATTACAGTAATGTCAATTTATTACTATTGTTATTTTCTCATAAAATCAATGTTTCTGTTGAACAGAAATGCAAGGCAGCAGTAAGAAGAAATCAGATCTGAAGAAGAAGTTGATGGTCACTAGAAAAGCGAAAAGAAAGGTAAGTTGGCAGAGAGAGCGAAGGGGAAAAAGAAAATGGATGTGGAAATCTGGTATAGTGTTCACAACGAGACAGAAATCTTAACTACTTTGCGTAACGGAAAGTGAATAAAAATGGTAAGTGGGACAGTTACGTCTGCTGGTGAATAAGAAGAGCCAACAGGAAAACGTTTACGAACAGTTTCAGCGGTTCATGTCTTTCATGCTTATGTTATCATTCAACTATTAACTCTTCCCACTTCTAACACATCAAGAGATGAAGTAATAACGAAATAAATATTGTAAGGCTCTGTATTTAGAAGATTACGATGGATAGACTCAGACACCTAAATGACAATTGTGTGGGCTGAGGTGACATTTTAAAATATCTGGATTCACGTTTGTGATGAGTAGGGTTCAAATTGTCATATAGTTACACTTATTTAGATCTTCCATGGTTTCCATAAAACACTTAGGCGGATTCCAAGAAGATTATCTTGATGCTCGACGCCACAGTTCCCATTTCCATCACTGTCCAGCTAAGTTAGTGCTCAATGTCTTACAAAAATAATGTTACCAGTACAGGAAGCTGTGGCAGTCATTACTTCTTTCTGTTCTTTCTTCGTCGATTCACTTATCTAATGCTTACTTTATTCTCTCCCTCTTTTATTTGTTGTTGAATAACTCCAATATCCACTGTGCCAACTTATAACTAAATCTGAGGGGGTGCGATGGAGAGGTTTCCTTGTCAGTTCATTCGGATGAGATATGACTGCTGGTATCCGCACTAGTATCACGAGTTTAGTGGAAACATGGGTAAACTCTTTTTAATCTGGTACTCTACATTTGGGATATCGTCCATCGCATTCTCCACAAGCAGCAGCAACATTGCCATTATGAAACCTGTAAACAAATATTATACGCTATCGGCATACTCAGCGTCTGTAAGTACACTGATCAGCCAGAAGATTATGACCACCGACCTGCTATCCATGTAAAGCCGTTCAGGCGATAGCGTCGTCACCTGGCGGGGAATGGCTGCTAGTCAGACACACGCTGGGTGGATGTAGCATCAGTGAGAGTGCTGTCCGTGTGTAGAATGGGGAAGGCGCGCGATCTATCGGAGTTTGACCGAGGAAAGATTGTAATGGCCCGGAGGTCTGGCACAAGCATTTCGGAAACTGCATGTCTTGTCGGATGATCGGGGAGTACTGTCGTGAGTGTCTTTAGCACATGGCGAAACCAAGGTGAAACGACGTCCAGAGTCGTGGGGTTCGTCGGCCACCCCTGATTAGAGATGTCGGACGTCGTAGACTGGGCAGACTACTAAAACGCGACAGGTGGCGAACTGTGGTGGAACTGACATCAGAGTTTAATGCTGGGCAGACTACGAGTGTGCCTGAACATACAGTGCACCGAACAATCCTAACGATGGGGTCTCCGCAGCTGACGACACATGCATGTGCCAAGGTTAACACCACGATATCGGCGACTATGGCTGAAATGGGCACGTGGCCATCGGAATTGCACGTTGGCACAGTTGCACAGCATTACATGTTCTGATGAATCGCGATACCTTCTTCAACATGCCAATGGAAGGGCGCGAATCCGTCATCTTCTAGGAGAACAGCTTGACACATATATTGCGGATAGAGACAACCTGGCAGCGGCACATTATGTACTGGGGTATATTCAATTGGATTTCCATGGGGTCATTGGAGCTCGTGCAAGGCAGCATGACGCCCAAGGAATGCGTACACTGGTTGCAGACCACTTGCACCCCTTCATGACGATCATGTTTTCCGAACAGAGTAGCATTTTTCAACATGATAATGCGCTATGTCACAAGGCCAGGAGTATGGTGGAGTTGTTCGAGGAACACAGTGGTAAGTTCCAGTTGATGTGCTGGCCCCCAGCTCGCCAAAGCTGAACCCAATCGAACACATCTGGTATGTGATTAAACGTGATGTCAGAGCTCATCGCCCGCCTCCACGGAATTTACGAGAATTAGGTGACATTTCTACCCTTTACTTTCATCAAACTTCCTTGAATACAGGCCAGACATACACATCGAAAACAGTATCGCCACACTGCACCATCATCATTTCTTCTTACTAGGATTGTGCCTATAAATTACTTGCGTGACGTTGAACGCGGGTCCAGAGGAAATCCTTATCCTATGGTACTGTAGAGTATCGGAATTATGATTATAGAGCTTGCTAAATGTAGTGTTTATACTTCCAGTGAGGAGAAGATGTGCTGGAAGATGTGGTGTAGCTGAGCCTCTCCCACAGTTCTTATGAACTGTCGTCTTACAGAAAACACAAGGCATGGGGTATTTTCTTGAAGTCGTCACCAAAAACAATACAAAGGTCAGTCCTTATCTATTATAATTTGCAGTCCAGTTGCCTAGTAAAATAGATTTAGGCAGTACACAGTAAGGTGACTTCCTTTTACTACCAAGCAACCATATTTGTGGGGATACTCTTGGGACAATGGATCACACAAAGCAGATTTCTCCCTCTCTCTCTCTCTTTTAAAATAACTATCGTCCAGCTTCAGTCCCATGGTAATAGAAATTCAGCACTGGGATAATACTTTCAGTTCAGGACTGTACACTGAAACACATCGACACCTGCCGCCTAGCGTGCACTTAGTCTGACGCGATTGTATACTATAGTGTTAGGTCGGCCTCGGCGTGCTAAACAGCACGCACGCACAGTGAGCTCCTCGTGTGCGTTCCGAGGTTCGGCTTATCTCGGCACTAGATAGTACGTCTCGGCTTCACTCGGTCCTTCTCATAAGTAATCGATACGGCGCAGCATTTCATTTGGCAGGGCGGTGCGGTATTTTTTGACTGGTGCGACTTTCTTCAGTTTGGTAGAATCGTGCGGCCAATGCTGTTTACTTTCCCCTATTTGTTCACAGTATAAAAGAAGGTCACAGGTCCAGTGGCTGTTTGCACAAAAAGGAGCAGTCTACGATCTGTCACCGCAAGCCTTTTAAGATTTATGGGATTAGCAGAAGACAAGGATGAGAATTCTCATTATCTGTTATGTAGTCGCGTAATCACCGGGTTACGGTAATTTTCTATGGAACGACATTACAGCATCATGCAGAATGAATTTATGATGTAGTTGATGATGAAAGAGCATAAAATTGCAATGATCGACAGACGATTTGTGCAAATTCATTGTCTTGTCTATAAAGAAGTACTTTGTGCTAAAGCTGCAGGCATGCAGCTCGTGATGAAATTGGTGTCATGGATACTATATTTTCTGAAATCACACACATCATTCACGGTCAGCTGCTACAATTTTTATGGGAATGAACAAAGAGTATGGAGACTATGTGTTACTGAAAAGCACTTTCGTTAAATCTAGAGGCATGCCTGGAACGATTTTTCGATTTAAAACTAGCTTTGCTGAATCTCTGAAGAAAAACGTAAACCAAGAACGACAATTAGAGCGGCATGGATGGATTGCAGAACTCGCTTTTTAAGTGGACTTGACTTCATACTATCCACAGTAAGACAATGGAAGGTGAGAAACAATCTATTTCTGTTTTAGTGGGGATACATGTAAAAAATAAATCGCACTGTGGTTTTCTAGCTGAGCACTAGATAATACCTAGCGATCTACAGTCGAAGGCCTTTGAAAATGAGTATGAGCTACTGACTACAAGGATGAGGATTCTCCGTACGTATTATGTAGTCGCTCAGTCGACGGGTAACGCAAATTTACTATGAAACTGTGTTACAAATCCAGTCAAACGGTATTCCAAGATTTAGGTAATGGTGAAAAGTGTAAACCTACAGCGATTTGTATGGGATTAATTTTTACGCACATCGAGAAGCACTTTATGTGAAATATGCAGGCATTGAACATGTGATGGAATTATTGGTATGTATAGCAAATTTTCTGTAGAAGCGTGCGTTATAACTTCGTCAGTTGCAATAGTTTTTGATGGAACTGAACGAAGTGGATACGTTAGATATTACTCAAAAGTACGTTTTTAATTCAAATGGCATGCTTGGAACGAGATTTTGGCTTAAAACCCACTATTGTTAAATTTCTGAAGGTAAAAGGAAAACAAGAACGAAAATGGGTCAGAAAGGATTTAGGACCACGTAATTTAGATAGGGTTGACTACCGACTTCCCTCAGTGAGACATTGCAAGGTAAGAAGCAGTTTATTTCTGATTTCATGGAAAAAATAATGCATTTCAAAAGAAAATCGCATTTTGGAAGGGACAACCTTTGACAAGGAACGCCGTTTATTTGCCTCGGCTCACTGGATTAAAGGGATTAAAGAAAACGTCAATTCTGAACAATCCATTGTGGCGTTGAAAGACAGGAATAGCTTCCTAAATATTTTAGGACACTGCCAATCTTACATTTATTTTGAGCTGCTTTCGAGACCGTTTGCTATTCCAGTTGAAAGCGTCGAACTGCAATGTTACTCCCGTTTAAGACACAATTCTTTTTTACGTTAAAACTGCCCAGGAGTTCTATGTTGTTTCCATTGGGAAGAGCTTAAATGTCTTCATAAAGAGTTTACAAACGTGGTATAAATGTTTTTATCAACATATATGTGTGAAAGACTTTTTTCGATTATGAAACTAACTAAGACACGATTACGTGGCAACCTGAGGCATGAAAATCTGCGAAACCGCCTGCGCCTGCCCGTATGCCGACAGTCTGTGCCAGATAAAAATTTTATTGTGTCTTCAGCGCGCCAAAGACAAATAATAACTTTTTTAGGTCTATGTTGCCGGCCGCGGTGGTCTAGCGGTTCTAGGCGCTCAATCTGGAACCGCGCGACTGCTACGGTCGCAGGTTCGAATCCTGCCTCGGGCATGGATGTGTGTGATGTCCTTAGGTTAGTTAGGTTTAAGTAGTTCTAAGTTCTAGGGGACTGATGAACACAGATGTTAAGTCCCATAGTGCTCAGAGCCATTTGAACCATTTGAGGTCTATGTTGTTGAGATGTATGGAATATGAAACCAAGGCGCATACGACTGCCATGACTTTTGCAGTTGCGTCCCTTTGCCTCTCTTCCCGCTGGGACAGTGGGGCGTAGTAGAAGGGGACGTATGTACTAGGGCAGAAGACATTTGCACATTTACGCGAGCATCGCACATGAGTCGGATTTCCTGTAATGGAGGATCGACAGAAAGAGTGATTGCACAAATGTATCGTTTACATTCTGTGGGAGTTGGGAATATATTCCAAATTTCTGGAGGGCGTAGAGGCAAGTAGAAGTGTCCCTGCATGTGGGGCCAGAATATTCTGCACAGATGTTGCACCCAAGTTCTTCACCATTTTCTGGTACGGTGTTGGGACTTCGCCGAAGAGAATAGGACAAAATTTTCATGGAGTTCAGGACTATTTAACATACGGCAGAGTACAAAAATAGCGGGATGAACCTTGTGGTTCTGCAGAGAGAACATTCTTCGAGAATGACTTTTCACTCCCAGAAACAACACTACGTTGACTACTTCTTAAGTGACTTTCAAACCACTTAAGCTAACTATTCGAAAATCTTAGCTGTTCAGTTCTCAAAAGTAGTATGCCAAAGTTTCCAATCCGTCGCTTCCTTTAGTCATAAATATATGTCTGGGTGATGCTAAATGAAAGAAAAGTGTAATCTTCTTAATAACCTTCAATTCGTGAGCTACACTCTTAATTTTTATATATGAATTAGTGAATTTTCTCAAGGCACTATTATTTTCTATGCCTGTGGTCACTTTCAGAAATCAAATCAATAATAAAATTAACTAATTTAACAAGACTGAAGCTGAAATTACTGGTGTACCCATGTGCCACCACAATAAAATGAAAACAGTGAATAGTTGAGGGAGTATTAATGAGAACACTGGCATATTTAAGTTTACCATATGATGACAAGCTTTATTAATCCTTTCGTAACTACAACTAGCTCATAAATCATACACAAAAATGACAGACACAAATCAGAAATGGAATGGTGTATGATTGGCAAAGCATACATTGGGGTGGAGGCTGTACAAATTCTCCTCTGAATTAATTCCTTTTACAGTGCAATCCGACTTGGTTTGCATGAATCCACTGTGAGGCACAGCTCTATTCAAACGGAATCAACTATGACCAAATATACCACAAACTATGGTTCACCGGAGAACAGGGAGCTGTGGATAGCATTTAAGAACCCCACTCGGGTGCAGTAGTATTTTAGCTTGATTCAGACAGCAGTAGAAAACGGCGCAGTGTAGGCGAGCAGCGATGTACTGTGGCAGCTGTAATGTTCTGGCACCTCCATGAAAATATGCAAACTACACGGCCTGGCATTCTGATTATCAGAATTACAAGAAAACTTTCGTATCAGAGCTCTCAAATCCCAGCAGATTTCAGTGTGAGGTGCACCCTTTCGCTTTATTGGCTACACCAATTTGATACACAGCCACGACGGTGGATGCTGGAATTGCCAGATGTCAGACAGCTGACTCAGGACGCATAAGTTCACCCTCGTGACACACGAAATGTGCGAGATGATATGTAGTTCCACTGTTGGTACAGTTGGAATCTCCCCCAGGCTCTTAGTTCACCAAAAGATACAGACCACAAGTCTCGTCCATTAGGGAAAGAACTGAAGTCCTCCACCAGAAGAGGATCACAAGACACAGAAGACAAAGAAACACAACCACTTCCCATCAAGCGTCGGTATGAGAGCCACATTAGGATAAACGAAACCGCCCCCACATGGTATCAACCAATCAAACTAACTATATTTACTTTAATCTCCCCTCTTGACTGTACTGTTGGCCTGGTAGCCAATCCAGACACAGCACCGGGGTTCCCACACTGGGGGAGCAAGCCTTCACTTTGCATATCCTGACAGGAGCAAATCAGCGACTCCAGATCTCTTTTGTCTGAAAAAAGAATAATTTAGACCAGAAAGTCATCGTTCTCACAGTAAGCATGGTAATTTTTTGGCAAAAAAGAATCTACCTAGACAGGATCACCTCATTCACAGAGGGATCTAATCTTTCTGCGTCAACCATTTCCAGTTTCTAAAAGAATGCTGTTAAGCTCCGCAGACAGTCGTTCCCATGACATATATGTTTTTCCTATTCGCTTAAAGAACCTGGCGACTTCTTGGCATCAGGGGGTTACAGTCTTGCATCCACTAAACACGTGCACCAGGAGCTCTGTCCGTATCATCCCAGCTTGGAGTTTCATGACTTTCCCACCATTTACACAAACGCTCAGTTTACAGCCGTCTCTCTTAAATGTCTTCCTCCACCCATTTCCCACCAACTGGCCACCTTTGCGACAGACTGCTACCTAGCCCAGGTAAAATATTTTGCAAATCGATGCCTCTCTGACCAACCCTAAGCAGGAGGAGGAGAGGGGCTGGTTCAGAAGTCCCTCTGCAAGAACGCTCCACTGAGCACTGCTTCCCAGAATCACTCACACACCCAGGTCGCTGTACTCAGCATTTCTGACCCCCAATTCATTTGTCTTTCTGTTCTCTGTTGTCTCCACTACAGCCCCTGGGGTGCAAGTTCTCTACAGGTTACACGTCCAGTTATAAGAACATTCTGCCCACAATTTCCCAATGTAAAAAAATCATAAACCACACATAGGCAATGTTGTTAAAGCGAGATGGTAGTCTGCCATCCCTCAAGTTGACAGTATTAAATGTTTTGATGAAGTCTAGCAGGATCAGTGGCCGCACAGTTGTCTATGGCATAATTGAGATTGTCAAGATGCCTTAATTACTGGAGTGTTTGTTTCACTGTATTTACGAAAACGCCAGGTTTAAATGTGTGCATAAGCACCCCTCAAGATTTCTTTTCTGACTTGTAGCTGTATTATTTCTCACATGTTACATATAGTGTTGTAGCAAGTTCTATGTAAGACATTTTGCAGTGCAGCAGCGTCTCAGAGGCCATGTGAGCAGTAAAGAAATGGAAGATTATTTCTCAAGTCAGTACCCTTTCTTTTGTACGAGGGCTGTCCAGAGAGTAAGTTACGATCGGTCGCGAAATGGAAACTACTATGAAAATCCGATATAGTTTTGCAAAGATGTGTTGGGCAGTGTCTCTAGTATGACTCTAGGTAGAATTATGTCGCTCTTTTCATTCCTGAGCTCTTAGTGAGCGCGTAAAGATGTTATAGAAAATAGTGTCTCTCGCCAAGTACGAGGGCCTGGTGAGAATTTTCCCCTGAAGCTATGCAACCAACATTACATGTCGTGCGGTTTCTTCTTCAAGACAATTCTCAGCCTCATTCTGCAGGGGCAATGAAGATGTTCCTGCATCGTTTCAATTGGAAATGTTTGGTTACCCACAATACAGCCCGTAATTGTCTCCCACTGAGTTTCATCTCTGCTAAAACGAACCGCTGGCTAGGAAGACATTTTGGCACAGACAACGAGCTTTAGGCCAGCGTAGAGAATTGGCGGAAAGCACTGGCGGCTGCCTTCTATGATGAGGGTATTGGAAAGTTGGTACAACGCTACGACGAATGTCTGAGTCAGAACGGCGACTACGTAGAGAAGTAGCTGAAAGGTGTAGCTAACTGTTACAAATGAAACATTTATGATTTTCACTGTGATTTTCATTTCGCGATCAATCGTAACTTACTTTCTGGACAGCCCTCGTATTTCACAGATTGGGGCTGCAGTCACGAAAATAATTCTCACATGTTAATAAGCACTATCCTGATTCCAGTATCCATGGATATATGCTAAGAGAAGCATTGATCAAAAGAGATGAACGCTGGTATCAAAAGAGTCGAAACACTGCGACTTTAAAAGAAGACGGGTGGCGACGGGGGTGGGGCAGGGGGACACAAAATATTACTGTCTGTAGCCTCTCCATCAGGAGAATAATGTCATGAATGCCTTGATTCTTTAAAAGCTTATAAATTTAGTAACAGAGTTCCAGCTGCCACTTCTTTACCTCGGAGATCAGTGAGCAGTGAAATAGCACCTGAGCACATTTCTTCTGCGCCACCTCTGGCGAACTCATTTCTGCGAGTCAGTTCACCAACTGCTGAAAAGTGAGGCCGTTCTTTTCCGCGGAAGCGCCTCTCCTTACCCCTCGTGCCAGTTTCCTTCTATTACCGCTGTCTCTTCTTGTTACAGTCGGCAACATTCGTAAGGAAAGTAATTTGTTTTAATGAAAGCCATTTGCAATATGAGGCGTATTTGACGCGCGTCGCTGCGTTTTTAATCTCGGCCGCCGGGGACTGGCGGCGCTGTTCTCCTCCGTCACTCATTTGTCGACATAGGCGACCCACGGTCGGGCCGGGCGAGGCGGCAGAAGGAGGGGTCGCCGGGAGAATACCGTAAAGTGGCGGAAATGTAGCGAGCGCGGGATAAAAGTTGTCTCCTCTGACTGCCATCTTCTGGCGCCTCTGTCGGCAGTAATTTTAAACAGTTTTGCTCTCTGGGGGCCGAGTCCTGCGCCCTCTTGCCTCTGCAGGAATCGCACTTATTCATCTTGACGGTGGCACAGAACAAACAGCCAGACACAAGAGCTCTTGCGTCGCTTAATGATTTCTGGAGGTAGCGGCTCATGCCAAGGGAGTCAACTGCTGCGAATACAGCGGCAACTGTCGTTCATTAGCAACTTTTGAAGAAACTGGAAGTCATATGGCGTTATTAGCCGATAAACACAGAAGGCTAGACGTATCCAATTCTAATATTATACGAACCTCAAACACGACGAGGTTTTAGAGAACGAATGAAATCGGGGGCATCTGCAGAAACTTATGCGCGAGAAGGAAAGATTCAAAAAGTGTCTTTTTTCATCTTTCTTCAGTATAGAACGTGTCGTCCCCCAGAAATAAATCTGACAGGAACTACAGAAAGTTACTGTGTCTTAAATATTTGAAAGTTGCCATTCAATGTCTTTTCTTAAGGTATCATACGATTATACTGAAACCTGGTTTAGGTAGATACTCATAGAGCGCACCGAGCGAGGTGGCGCAGTGGTTAGACACTGGACTCGCCTTCGGGAGGACGACGGTTCAATCCTGCGTCCGGCCATCCTGATTTAGGTTTTCCGTGATTTCCCTAAATCGCTCCAGGCAAATGCCGGGATGGTTCCTTTCAAAGGACACGGCCGACTTCCTTCCCCGTCCTTCCCTAATCCGATGAGACCGATGACCTCGCTGTCTGGTCTCCTTCCCCAAAAAACAACCAACCAACCATAGAGCGCACAGGATAAGGTTATGATTGTGGATGGGGCTGTAAACTGTTACTGAGAGTTGCACAATCAAACACACAACTTTATTTTTCTAAGAACCACTCATTTACAAATTGCTTTAACAGGTCACAATTAAACAATACGGCTGAAGGCCTAGTTAAAGAACTTGAGATGCTTTCTGGACTGAAGGCCCAAAACCACACGAGAAACAAGAACAGCTGAAGGCCTGGCTTATAAATCAAAAGCAATTAAAAATGGAAGGTAAATTTATTTTTCCTTTTTGAAAAAAACAAAACATGCAATTGAGAACAATTAGCGGCTGAAGGCCTACACTACACGTCTGAAGGACAACTAGAACTAAAACACATTAATAAACAATTTTTCCAACCAGGAAATTCCTTTTAAACTTACAACAGAACGGCCGAAAGCCTAATTAAAGAAATATTAACTCACTGCGCGACTGAAGGCCACAAACAAATTTGAAACGACGGCTGAAGGCCTGAACAACAAGTCAGACAAACAATTTAAAATAAACGCCTTCCTTCTTATAAAAAATTTTCATTTAAAGAATACACATGGCTAAAGGCCTTATCAAAAGAGGTTCACGTAAATCCTCGGCTGAAGGCCACACATAACACATTGAACAACTAACGGCTTAGATCCTGGATTTCAAACAATTTCAGATAGAACAAATTTTAAAGAAAAAAAAAATGTTTTAAAAAAATAAAGTCCATCTTCAAAATTTTAATTTAACGTGGCTGAAGGCCTTTATGAAAAATTTAAAAAGAGCTGAATTAATACATGGCCGAAGGCCTTGCACAGTACTTCAAACTAAAATGAAAATCACAATCTAAAACAAACAAAACAAGTGCTACTCAGAAGTGTTCCAAGGGTCGGCTTGAGAAGGTAGCTCAAACATAAGATGAGGTGAGACAGGCAGCCAAGAGTTGAAGTTAAATAATCGGATGGGAACCCAAACTAGGGACGGCGTAAGGACCGACCAACAATTTAACCAATTCCCTTTTGGTCGATCAACGGCACAACGATGGAAAATATAGGCCGAGGACGAGGATACGAATAGCATTACATCTTCAGAAATTGGCGTCTAAAAACAGCCAAGGGAACAATAACCACTCTAAGCAAAATATGAACCAAACAACTTAAAAGGCTGTCGAACTACACGCCGTGCCGGACAGCATCAACATGACGATGAAAGGCACACTGCCGGAAAACTACGCTAACGACCAGGGCAGGTAACCGGGGCGTTACCGGCCACAGGGCAAAAAATACCGCTGGTGCACTTCACTGGCAAGTAACAGTCAATTTAATAATTAATCACAATATAGGAAGACGGCTGCAAGATTTTGCAGGCTCTGACACATCATACATTGCTGCTAGCCTGAACGGCCCAGGGAGCAACAACTGCAAATGAATGAAGAGATGTCACAGTAGTTGAGGTTTCATAACAGGTTAACTGATCATTCAACTTCAGTGTCCAGGTTCGGTGGGCAACGAACTTTGTGCTCTCGCAGCTAGCGCCTCAAGATCCAGCAGCGCGTGCACGCCTCCAGCGGTCCCGGCGGGGCCTCACGCTGCGGAGACTTCCTCGCTGCTCCATCCCAACCAACTGACTACATGCAGCATGCAGACAGCGTTAAAATAGCTGCTCAGTCAAAACCACACAAGCTACACACGGTTCCACGAAAACACTTTCACAAACAACTTGATCGATACTAAAGCCAGTGACCGTGGAATAACAAAGACGAATCACAAGTCGACACACACGAAGAACCCAGAAGCGGTCAGCGACCAAATACACGTCGTCCGGTGAGACGACCGACCGAACGACCAACCGCGGTCGTCCTTACTCAAGTGATGTGTGTCGGCAACGGTCGGTCGAGTCATGGCTGTCCAGACCTCACTGCTGCTCCGTCCCCACTGAACTCCTGACACACGACGACTCGGAAATACTAGCGGTCACTCCAAAGATAGTTTGACAGTGCTGTTATCTATAAACGTTGCTGCTGCAACTCATGGGAAGGCAAGCCAGCAATTTAGTGACGCCAGTAAACCGAATAAGAGACGAGACAGGAGTATTGCCAAGACAAGATGTCAAGCAATAACGGCATGAACACGAGGCGCTCATGGCTCATATACGTTAATGGAAATCATATTTCTTTAGTGTATCTAAAATACGTCACTATACCTTATTAGTATGAATATGGGTGGGGAAAACCTTTCACAACAACCATAAAATTGGTCGGTAGAACCAACTCTTAACAGCCTAGGAGTGACACAAAATAGTACTTCTCACCCTAAGTTGACACACTAATGCATTGGCAAATGTGAAAAGTGGCAAGCTGTTTGGCTCATCTTTTTTCATTTATTTATGATAAATAATTCGACTGAATCGAAATTGATTTAGACAGAGACTGCTATTACAAAAGTTTAGATAGATTACAGTGATTGTATACTCTAACTTCATTTCCTCTTTTTTAATATTCTTTAATTTAACTTTGTGCTGGCCATATTCATTGCATTTCTGGGTGAGCTTTAGAATAGAAAACACAGCGGGTATGGGACAGGAGTTACAAACGGCATGGTGAAAGCAGCCCCCTGTGGGACAAAGGAATAAAGCCTCCACAGAACTGCGAGTGGGGGAACGGCAGGTATAGCTACCCCTCTGTTGTCTTGGCAAGTGGTCCTGGTTAGCTTCACACTGGTGCCCAACCAACCATGCAGTTTGTTGCGCGTTTCCAATTTGGGTAGCCGAGTTGAAAGGGTTCATTCCAGACGACTGCATTCAGACGGCAGGAGGTAGGCATTTGGTCAATGTTAAGAAAAGTGCATTCAGCAGATTAATATCTCGTGGTTTTCCAAAAAACATGACGAAATAGCTCTGACACACTACAGGTTCAACAGACACCGCCGAGTTGGCGGCTAGGCTCGAGCGCAGTTTTTTAACTCTTCTCATAGCCTGGGATGCGAGGCTTCCTGTTGCTTGAGAGGACACTGATTGACGAAGTGACTTGACATCAGGAGGACATAACATGCAGTTCAAAGTTTTTGGAAAAGTGATGAGGAAATCCCGATTATTGAGTTTTTGTGTTGCCTATTCTTGACGGGATATTGCCATTGTCAGGGCAATATAACTCCAAATTTGCTCCAGCTCTCGACTGATATACGTCTACAGAGCGGAAAGTTAAGTGTTTATCTTCTTCTATGTTTTCCTCGTGCTATTTTTATTAAATTTCATGCCTGTTTTCCTGTTTAAGAGGTTTAATCTCGAGTTTTTTTAAGTGTAAATTCATTCAATCTGTAGCGTAGTAGTCGCTCACTGAACAGCCAACTACATATCCTATTAATGCATCAGTGTCCATTGGTGAGCGGCAGGATGGCAAGTTACATATGTAGCATTCTGTGTGCTTTTATAGTTTACTTCTTGAGTTAGTCTTTCTAGGATGGTGTGCATGCTGTGTGCGCATGAAGGAAGAGCCGGCCGCAGCTGAATGCGGTTTTGGCTACGGTCAGTTTCCTTTCAGGCTGCTGCCTCGGGGTGTAGCCGTGGCAGAGAATCTGGTGCATCCCATGGGACACCTCAGGTGTCGCTCGTTTTGCCCACGGGCTCTGCCTCCGAGGCTCTCCTAGTGCATCCGACACTATATATGCATCCTCAAAGCAGGTTGAGTGGCGTGTGGGCACACGAGGGGAGAGGTTTACTAGCTATTGGGAGTTCCGACATCAGGCGTGTTGTGAAGCGCTTTAGACAGATAGCGTACAGGGCTGGAAAGAAAGCCAATGTTCACCCAGTATGTCGGGTGCTGAGGGCCCCATCCGAGATGTGGAGGTGGCCTTGCCTGCGGATGTCGAGCGTGCAGGGTGCAGTTGTCTGCAAGTTGTGGCTCACGTCGGCACCAATGACGCCTGTCGTATGGGTTCTGAGGCCGCCTCAGCTGATACAGGCGACTGGTGGAGTTAGTGAAAGCTGCTAGGCTCGCGCTGGGGTGCAAGCAGAACTCCCAATCTGCAGCATTGTTCCCAGAGTTTGAAGTCGAGTGGAGGGTCTCGACCAAAGGCTTCGTCGACTCTGTGACGGTCTTGGGTGCAGATTCCTAGACCAGCCTTATCGTGTGGGGATTTGTAGGACTCCAATTGATAGGTCAGGGATGCACTACACAAAGGAAGCAGCTAATAGGTTAGCAGAGTACTTGAGGAGTGCACATGAGGGTTTTTAAGATAGGCTTTAGTTTGAGGTGCTCTGATGAACACTCGCCAGTCGATGCGCAACAAGGCAAGTCACACTAAGTTCAGAATAAGGACACATCGATTGTCAAATTTTTGTCAGTAGTAGTCGAAGTATTCGTAATAAAGTTCTCGGATTTACTGCCGTCCAGGAATGTTCGCGCGCTCAAATTATTGTTAGGACCGAGAGCTGACTGAAACCCAAGGTGGAAAGCTCTGAGATATTTAACGAGTCATGAAACGTATTATAAAGGAAAGACAGATTAGAGTATTCATTGCAGTTGAAGAAAATATTGTCTCCATTGAGGTCGAAGTTGAGTGTGACAGTGATGTTACCTGGTCAAGCATAACAGGTGTAGGTGAAAGCAAGTGATTGTGGGATATTTTTACCGGCCACCCGATTCAACTGTGACAGTTCTAGAGTCATTCAAAGAAAGTCTACGGTCGGTAGCGCGTAAATTCCCACATCATGCAATACTAGTTGGAGGCGACTTTAACCTACTGAGTATAGGCTGGAATGTCTATGGATTCACTGAGGGCGGTACAGACAGATAGTCATACGAAATACTTTTGAATATATTTTCTGAAAAATATCTTGAGCAGCTAGCTCGGCAGCTCACACACAACGAGATACTTTAGATCTTGTAGCTACAAACAGGCTGGACAGTATGGACAATGTCAGTATAGAATCGTGGATTAGCGATCATGCTGTTGTTATAGCAACTATGCTTGGGAAAGTTACCATAGTCAGTCAAGAAGGCTAGGAGTGTGTTTCTGCTAGATAGAGCAGATAACCAGTTGTTAGCATCTCACTCAGACAGTGAATTCATGTCACCTAGTTCCACTACTATGGATGTAGAGGAATAATGGGCAAAGTTTACGCAGACAGTAAATCGTGGTGTAGAGAGTTACGTGCCCAGTAAGTGGATAAGGAAGGAAAAGATCCACTATTGCTTAATAACGAAATTCTGAAGATGTTGTAGAAGCAGAGGCTGTTGCACCCTCGGTTCAAAAAGGAATGCACACATGACGACAAGCGAAGGTTACTAGAGATTTGGAAATCTGCGAAAAGATCTATGTGTGAAGCATACAACAGCTATTACCGTCACACCTTGAGAGATTGCAGGGCACTCTCATTTCTGATTCGGTGTAGGGAATACCATCTACTGCGATTTGACTTCATACATTATGATGAAATGGTGGGCAGTAGGTTATGGTCTTATTTGTGTGCTCTAGGTAAGGAAATATGGTAAGCTTTACCTGCGTTCAAAGGAACAGGGTGCTGACTTAAAAGACTGCAGTAAAAGCACGGCGTTGGTGGGCCGACAAAGCGCGTTTTTTTTCTGGAGAACGGTAAGGAGACATTTCCAGACGGCCGCGTGCCGCGGTCGCATTGTGCAGTAACACATAAGATGGCCCCGGACGACAGGCAAACGCCCAGGTATACGGATCCAGCGCCGAGAAGTCGCCGACAGCACATTGCAGGCCGAGAATAAAGCAGAGGATGGACCCTTGTTGGGGAGAAAGCCGCCAAAAGAAATGTGAACGTTCTGCGAATCTCCATGGGACAGGGAAACTGGCGTCCAGACGTCCAGACTGTGTTTCAAAACATGTTTTGTCAATGCACAAAGCTGCTTGCGAGTTTATGGCCGTTCTATGTAAACTTTGGAATGGACGCAACAGGGGAGATAACAAGCTGTTTATGGAAGGCTGTGCTTTCACCCTGTATTGTGTTAGCATAAGACACGGCAAAAGTGTGGAAAGAGGCCGCGAAGCTGATTTTTCTCCGTTTTCTGCCAATTAACTTTAAAGTCTCTGATTGATCAAATCGGTTTGCAGTGCAAAGACCGTTCTCCGAGCTTAGAATGCCGGGCTCCAGCTCGTGACTGACTTGTTCGAAAATGGGGGGAAGTCAAAAAAGAGAAATGTGCTTTTGGAACCGAGCTGAGGAGGAAACGAGGAGAAAGGAAGAAAGGGCAATCTAGTGCAAGTCTCTTGTATTGGCGCTTTGCTAGTAAAGAACTGCAGGTGTCTATCTAAATGGTGAGACTTGTGTCCTTTCATAGTGTGCGATTTAGAGCCTGTGCCAGTCACCTTCTGGACCGTCAGAGGTACTGCTTATATCATCACAGTCACAACGAGTGATGTGTGCGTGTACTTATTTCTCTTGAGTCGGCTGTCTAATGGAATGGCCGCTATCTCTAAATCTGAAAACATCTACGTTAATGCGGATGATTAGGAAGAAGAGACCTGTAATGTTCGGATACAGTATTACTAGTGTTCTGCTTGACGCAGTCAAGTCGTTTAAATATCTGGGCGTAACGTTACAAAGCGATATGAAGTGAAACGAGCGTGTGAGAACTGCGGTAGGGGAGGCCAATGGTCGGCTTCGGTTTATTGGGAGAATTTAAGGAAATTGTTCACATGTAAAAGACACCTATTCTTGAGTACTACTCGAGTGTTTGGGATCTGTACCAGATCCGATTGAAGGAAGATATCGAAGCAATCCAGAGGCGGGCTGCTAGACTTATTACTGGTACGTTCGAACAATGTGTAATTGTTGTTCGAACTCAAATGGGAATCCCTGGAGGAAAGGCGGAGTTCTTTTCGAGAAACACAATTGAGAAAATTTAGAGGACGGACATATGAAGCTGACTGTCAAACGATTCTACTGCCACCAACATACGTCGCGCGTAAGGACCATGAAAATAAACTAAACTCTATCCAAATAGCCTTGAAGGGCCGATGAGCCGCCGTACAATCCTCAGCCCACAGGCGTCACTGGATGCGGATGTGAAGGGGCATGTGATCAGCACACCGCTCTCCCGCCCGTTTTCAGTTTTCCTAACCGGAGCCGCTACTGCACCGTCAAGTAGCTCCTCAATTGGCCTCACAAGGGCTGCGTGCACCCTGCTTGCCTACAGTGCTCGGCAGACCGGACGGTCACCCATCCAAGAATTAGCCAAGACCGTCAGCGCTTAAATTCGGCGATTTGACGGGAGCCGGTGCTACCACTGCGGCAGGTCCGTTGGCATCCCTAAGATAAGATACGAGAACTCATACGCGGACGTAGAGCTAGTCGTTTTTCTCTCTCTCTACTTGCGAGCGAATCAGGAAAGAAAATGATTAGTAATGATAGAGGGTACCCTTCGCCACGCACCGTACGGTAGCTTGCGGAGTAGTTATGTAGGTGTATATGTAGTAGGATGGTTGCCGAAATTCTTCGGGGGGAATAAGGGTGCATTAGGTTCCGTACTGACTAGAAAATACTTCATCTCTCGACTTCGCGCTGAACACATCAGTATTCCGCAGGGTGCTCTCTCAACTGGATCAGCAGACTCCGTCAGCAGAGTGGCCTCTAATGTTCGAGTCCTTGGCAGAGTGATTCTAGCATCGTACTTGATGACATCCAGCCACAGTGTCACCATACCGCTGATATCGTTTGTTTTGAATACAGTCAGAGAGAGTCCCTTTAGTCAGCCATAGTGCCAGTAGTGCTAGTGTTTGTTTTCAATACAGTCCAGAGAGACAGGTAGTGCTATTTTCATTGTCTTCTACAAGAAGTGTCTAGTAACCACAGTTTAGTCAACTATCAGCCGCCTTTAGTGAATTACCAGTCTAGTTAAAAGTTGATTAACTCTCTACAGTAAATTGATTTCTTAGGATGGATAGGATGTGTGACTGCTGTGTAGGACGCAGGAGGAGCTGGCCACGGTTCGCGAACAGCTGACCGTGTTGATGGCCGCTCTGCCTGTGAGTGGACATGTGGCCGCTCCTTCAGCAAGGTCCGAGCAGGCACACGGGGGGGAGGGGTTTATTAGTTATTGGGAACTCCAACGTTAGGCGGGTGATGGAGCCCCTTAGGGAAATAGCGGAAAGGTCGGGGAAGAAGGCCAGTGTTCACTCTGTCTGCTTGCCGGGGGTCTCATCAGAGATATGGAGGAGGCCCTGCCGGCGGCGATAGAAAGCACTGGGTGCATCCGACTGCAAATTGTTGCTCATGTCGGCACCAATGACTCCTGCCGTCTGAGTTCAGAGGTCATCCTCAGTTCGTACAGGCGGTTGGCGGAGTTGGTGAAGTCGGAAAGACTCGCTCTCGGGGTGGAATCTGAGCTAACTATTTGTAGTATCGTTCCCAGAACCGATCGCGGTCCTCTGGTTTGGAGCCGAGTAGAAGGCTTAAACCAGAGGCTCAGACGATTGCGGAGATCTGGGGTGCAAATTTCTCGACCTCCGCCACCGGGTGGTGAAATGTAGGGTCCCCCTGAATAGGTCAGACGTGCACTACACGCAGAAAGCGTGTACAAGGGTAGCGGAGTACGTGTGGAGTGCACATGTGGGTTTTTTAGGTTAGAGAATTCCCTCCCTAGGCCCGACAAGACGCCTCCTGAGACGCGGCAAGGTAGGAGTAGGCAAAATGCAACAGGGAATAACAATATTAATGTGCTAATAGTAAACTGCAGGAGCGTCTATAGAAAGGTCCCAGAACTGCTCTCATTAATAAACGGTCACAACGCCCACATAGTACTAGGGACAGAAAGTTGGCTGAAACCAGATGTCAACAGTAATGAAATTCTAAGCTCAGATTGGAATGTATACCGCAGAGACAGACTGGACAGTAAAGTGGGAGGCGTGTTTATAGCGATACGAGGTGCAATGGTATCGAAGGAAATTGACGGAGATCCGAAATGTGAAATAATTTGGGTGAAGGTTACGGTTAAAGCAGGCTCAGACATGGTAATTTGGTGTCTCTATAGGCACCCTGGCTCAGCAGCTGTTGTGGCTGAGCACCTGAAGGATAATTTGGAAAATATTTCGAGTATATTTCCCCACCATGTTATAGTTCTGGGTGGAGATTTTAATTTGCCGGATATAGACTGGGAGACTCAAACGTTCATAGCGGGTGGCAGGTATAAAGAATCCAGTGAAATTTTTTTAAGTGCTTAATCTGAAAACTACCTTGAGCAGTTAAACAGGGATCCAACTCATGGCAATAACATGTTAGACCTGGTGACAAACAGACCCGAACTATTTGAAACAGTTAAGGGAACCCGGAACGTAAAAATGATGAAATTTTGGGTTTTCAGTTTATTGTGAAAATACTACAGCTCTTCCTCTTTAAAATGACATATTAATCTTACCTGCAGCTCAACTCCAAGTATTGAAAATATTATTTTCAATAATGTGCTGTAGAGGGCATGTCGCGACACTGAATTTCCTTGGATACATGTTCATTGAAAACATAGTTTTTCAAAACTTCCGGTCTTTGCAAAGACTTTATTTTATGTTGGCAATACGATTTGATAGGCAATTGTCTTGTCTGCATATTGTAGTCTTTGTATACTGTTTTTTACACTGAGCATTTTGTGGTTATTGCACGATTTGTGTTGCATTTCTATTGTGTAACTGGAACTTATCAAATATGCCTCGATTTAGTAACAGAGTTTACAAGAGGAAGAAGCCTCCTCCGAGGTACACTAGTGGGATTGAATTGTGATAATTTCTCCGACCTTGGGAAATCATTCTGAAAATACTGAGGTTATTTATGAAGTGAAATCTATTCCCGTCTCTAGCACAAGCAAGATGTTGCCTGGATCAACTGAAAAATACTGCAGTTTATTGGAGAAGTGTAGTGAGGATAATGTGAACGAAATGATAAACATTTCATTACTCTCAAAGGTGGTTGAGAGTTCAGCACTGTGTAAGGCATGTTGCAAATTGAGTATGTCAGTAAATGTCAACCGGCACATAGGACTTGCAGCAGAAATCTGTCTCCATTGTACTAGTTGTCATTACACCGTTTCGTTTTGGAACTCAGAATATGTCGAAATAGGCCTGGGTGAAACTGATAGTGAGAAAAGCAAGTACTATGGTGTAAATATTAGATGTGTTTATGCTCTAAGGTCAATCGGTAAGGGATACTCTGCTGGTCAAATGTTTTGTGGTGTAATGAATCTACCACCACCACCAACGAAATTCTCAAAATATAACTCGGTTGTTGGATCCTGAGTTGAAGATATTACCCAAGAATCCATGAAAGAAGGAGTGGAGGAGGCTGTGGCGGTGAATGAAGAAATTCCAGATGTTCAGAATCCTCGGGACCTGACTGTCGCACTAGATGGTACGTGGCAGAAGCGCGGGCACACTTCACATAATGGGGTAATAACGGCAACAAGTGCTGATACTACAAAAGTTACAGATGATGTAATTAAATCCAAGCACTATAGGTGCCCTAAAAGAGTGAAGGATGAGCATGCAGAAAACTGTGGAAGGAATTACAGTGCGTCTAGTGGGGCCATGGAAGTTTCCGGTGTGAAAGACATTTTCAGTCGCTCTCTTCTGTGGTACAAGGTCAGATACCTACAGTTCCTGGGTGACGGTGATTCGAAGTCTTTTGCAGCTGTATCTGAGCTGAAACCTTATGGAAATGATGTTACCATTACTAAACAGGAATGCAGAGGTCACGTTCAGAAACGTATGGGAACAAGGCTGCGTCGACTGAAGACCAAAATGAAAGGCCAAGTACTCAGTGATGGAAAACCTTTGGGTGGAGCTAAAAGATTGACAGACGAGGTAATCAACAGATTGCAGAGAGACTATGTACTGGCAATCAGACAAAATACTCACAGTGTTGATGCAATGGAAAAGGCTGTAATGGCACTTTACTACCACACCTTATCGACTGACGAGGAACCACTACATGGACTATGCCCACAGGACCGAATTCCTGGTGCAAGTACAACAAATATCAGGGATCTGAATGTGTATACAAACATCATCACAGTCCACGAGAAACCGTCATGAAGGCTATAAAACCAATTTACAGAGATCTTTCTGCAACTGAACTTTTGAAGAAATTTCTCCATGGACGTACTCAAAATCAAAATGAGAGTGTGAATAATGTAATTTAGACCAGAATCCCAAAAAATGTGTTTGTGAAAATCCATACTCTTCCATTTTGGAGTATATGATGCCGTTGCTACGTACCACAAAGGTAACATTATAAAGTGCAATGTGCTGCAGAAGTTGGATGTGATGCCTGGAAAGTACATGGTGAGTGCAATGGTGTCGATAGACAATGAGAGGAGACGGGATGCTGAAAGGAAAGAAAAGGAGTGTGAGAGGCAATCCAGACAAAGAATGAAAGGTGTGAAAAGAAGGCTAGATGGAGAGATGTCTAGTGACAGTGAAAACCCCTCTTATGGTGCTGGACTCCACTAAGATGTTAGTGAAACTTCGCAACTCGTTTTCCACAAGTTCACTTTTTTGCCATATAAGGAACATTTTCTGATAAACTATTAGAGATAAAGACTTAAAATTTTCAAGGAATATAAACAGCGCCAATATACGCCTCGTATCATAGCCTTTTTGCGATACATAATTGATAACAGATTTTATTTCAAAGATACTATGCCAAAAAATGTGTCAATGTTTTTCAGTAACAAAATAATTAATATCTTTCCAAAAAACAACAATAAATTAAAATCCATATGGCACATGGTATTAAATATATGTAATATTATACTGTAAAAGTTTCATCATTCCGGTGTTAATAGTTCATAAGAAAATGTTCATTTCATTTAACATTGGATGTATAGGACGTTCCGGGTCCCCTTAACGCAGAACAGGGAATCAACGGTAATAAAGCGGTTACCGCATCGACGATTTCAGCCGTAAATAGAAATATTAAAAAAGGTAGGAAGATTTTTCTGTTTAGCAAAAGTGACAAAAAGCAGATTTCAGAGTACCTGACTGGTCAGCACAAAAGTTTTGTTTTAAGTACAGATAGTGTTGAGGATCAGTGGACAAAGTTCAAAACCATCGTACAATATGCGTTAGATGAGTATGTGCCAAGCAAGATCGTAAGAGATGGAAAAGGGCCACCGTGGTACAACCACCGAGTTAGAAAACTGCTGCGGAAGCAAAGGGAACTTCACAGCAATCATAAACATAGCCAACGCCTCGCAGACAAACAAAAATTACGCGAAGCGAAATGTAATGTGAGGAGGGCTATGCGAGAGGCGTTCAATGAATTCGAAAGTAAAGTTCTATGTACTGACTTGGCAGAAAATCCTAAGAATACATTTTGGTCTAATGTCAAAGCGGTAGGTGGATCAAAACAAAATGTCCAGACACTCTTTGACCAAAATGGTACTGAAACAGAGGATGACTAAAGGCCGAAAAACTAAATGTCTTTTTCCAAAGCTGTTTCACAGAGGACGGCTGCACTGTAGTTCCTTCTCTAGATTGTCGCACAGATGACAAAATGGTAGATATCGAAATAGACGACAGAGGGATAGAGAAACAATTAAAATCGCTCAAAAGAGGAAAGGCCGCTGAACCTGATGGGATACCAGTTCGATTTTACACATAGTACCCGAAGGAACTTGACCCCCTTGTTGCAGCGGTGTACCGTAGCTCTCTAGAAGAGCGTAGCGTTCCAAAGGATTGGAAAAGGGACGTCGAACAGATGTGCAGAACTATACACCTATATTTCTAACGTCGATCAGTTGTAGAATTTTGGAACACGTATTATGTTCGAGTATAATGACTTTTCTGGAGACTAGAAATCTACTCTGTATGAATCAGCATGGGTTTCGAAAAAGACGATCGTGTGAAACCCAGCTCGCGCTATTCGTCCACGAGTCTCAGAGGGCCATAGGCACGGGTTCCAAGGTAGATGCCGTGTTTCTTGACTTCCGCAAGGCGTTCGATACAGTTCCCCACAGTCGTTTAATGAACAAAGTAAGAGCATATGGACTATCAGACCAATTGTGTGATTGGATTGAAGAGTTCCTAGATAACAGAACGCAGCATGTCATTCTCAATGGAGAGAAGTCTTCCGAAGAAAGAGTGATTTCAGGTGTACCGCAGGGGAGTGTCGTAGGACAGTTGCTATTCACAATATACATAAATGACCTTGTGGATGACATCGTAAGTTCACTGAGGCTTTTTGCAGATGATACTGTAGTATATCGAGAGGTTGTAACAATGGAAAATTGTACTGAAATGCAGGAGGATCTGCAGCGAATTGACGAATGGTGCACGGAATGGCAATTGAATCTCAATGTAGACAAGTATAATGCGCTGCGAATACATAGAAAGAAAGATCCCTTATCATTTAGCTACAATATAGCAGGTCAGCAACTGGAAGCAGTTAATTCCATAAATTATCTGGGAGTACGCATTAGGAATGATTTAAAATGGGATGATCATATAAAGTTGATCGTCGGTAAAGCAGATGCCAGACAGATTCATTGGAAGAATCCTAAGGAAATGCAATCCGAAAACAAAGGAAGTAGGTTACATTACGCTTGTTCACCCACTGCTTGAATACTGCTCAGCAGTGTGGGATCCGTACCAGATAGGGTTGATAGAAGAGATGGAGAAGATCCAACGGAGAGCAGCGCGCTTCCTTACAGGATCATTTAGTAATCGCGAAAGCGTTACGGAGTTGATAGATAAAATCCAGTGGAAGACTCTGCAGGAGAGACGCTCAGTAGCTCGGCATGGGCTTTTGTTGAAATTTCGAGAACATACCTTCACCGAGGAGTCAAGCAGTATGTTGCTCCCTCCTACGTATATCTCGCGAAGAGATTATGAGGATAAAATCAGAGAGATTAGAGCCCACACAGAGGCATACCGACAATCCTTCTGTCCACGAACAATAAGAGACTGGAACAGAAGAGAGAACCGATAGAGGTACTCAAGGTAACCTCCGCCACACACCATCAGGTGGCTTGCGGAGTATGGATGTAGATGTAGACAATAATGGTGAGCATAATCAGCATCTCTGGCATGTTAGGACCATCACGAACTAGATGTTTAGGTTCATGATCGGTTTCTCTTTTCTAAATTTGTCAGCGGATGCTTTTTGTTTTAATTAATAAATTAAAGAGTTCACATCAGTCTTGTCTTTGATTGGAGTAGCTGTTGACTCCCTTATCACATTTGAAATTTTTCAATGATAATATGCAAATTCCCCATCCTAACGCTCACTGCTAAGGCCATGATGTTTCATAGCATTAACCTATGTGTTGCATATATTTATTCCAGAACTGGGTTGCAAGAATGTGTCTGCATCACGATTAGTTCTTATTCAGTTAAATCCACTCACACACGAACGCGGGGTTTCGCTTCTGGACTGCATAACTCATTGCTCTATGGCTGCAAGTCTCTCTGGGTTACAGCCCATATAGTTTAAGAAGGTCCCAACACCTTTTCGTCCGTGATATTTCGCAACTGTTTCTTCTCTTCTTTAGTGAGCTACAGAAAGGGACAATGCCAATACCTAACACAATAGACACCTACCCAAAACAATTCCACAAAATTCCATGGCATTTGTGTCCACAGTTGAAGTATAAGAGATTAAACCTGCAGTACAGCATTGCTGCGTTCTCCGCACTACACTTCATAATCTGTACCTTGTAAAACTAAATGTGACTACTTTATCCTAGTCAATTGCTAACTTACTGTGAGATTAATTTGTGCAGTAGGCGAAGTGGTCGTCTTGTAGAAACTGGTGGTGGCTTTTGGGTAGGTGTCTTTTGACTTAGGTGTTCGAATTGTTCCTTTCTGTAGCTCACTAAATGTGCACAAGGAAGGGACAGAGATCAAGTACTCTAATTCAGCAAGGCTCACATCCGCCAAGACTGTACAACGTCAAAACCGCCGCCACTATAAGAAATGGTATAATTTTCCGTGAACAGCATTGTAAGGAACACATGCAGTGTTTATTAATTCACAGTATTTGTCCACGTTCTCGGCAATTCTAATTTGCAGTTTAGTAGAATCTCTGATAATCATTTCTAGAAACTTACGGGAATTCTGTAGTGAATAAAATGTCTGTAACGCAGATTCCAAGAGGGTGAAAGTGTCTCCTTCGGGTCCACTCCCCTCCTTTCCAGAAGTCTATGAATGTAGTGGAAACATATCACAACTTTCTCAACGAAATCATAGACAGCGTTATACTTAGATGTGTAATTAAAGATTTAACTTATTAATGTATTTACGTATTTCTGGTATATGCCCTAGAGAACTAACATCCTTTGTGGTACACTGCACGCATAATGACTGACTCGGAAACAGGCTTCGAAGCGAATGAAGTACATCAAAGTACATACTTCGTAAAAAAAAAATGTAAGGATTTGCAATCAAAGAGTCGATGTCCATATTTGTCTTATCTATGTAAAAAAGAAGGCGTAGCCTTTGAATTTCTTACAGAGCAGCTAGTTGAAGCCTGGCTGTTTACAACTGTGTTTCCTCTTTCAGCTTTGACATATAAGCAGTATGTAGTTTAGCTGGCACAAGATAGAAAATCTTGTTTCATCTCAAGGGTAACGACGTTTTCCATTGTTGAGAAAAAAGGAATCAGTGTTGTTATTCAGCAGCGACGTTAATATTTGCGATTCATCAGTCTTTTGTTATTATGGAGAAAATTCCCAAAATAACGGAGAATGTTAGAATTAAATTTGAACGTAATATGGGGGACCTTAACACTGCTGTGAGTAAAAGCAACGTACAAGTTGAAGATGACACATTACAACACGATGTGTTATCATCCACTAGTAACGAACAGAACACAAACAATGCATTGACCTTCAGCCGACCTTGCGTTCCTGCCAACGCGAGACTCTAGTTAACATGAACGATTGTTGAAAAAGCTATTTATAGGTGGGATGTTCTCTCTTACAGCTGAAATATCCGCTCTAGATACTAAATTGACCACCAGAATATCCACTGTTGAAAGTACTATGACCACTAAAACTGACACAATCACTTTCATGAATGAAGTAAATACTGAAATTGCTAAGATGGTATCAGCTAAAACGACCACAAATTTCGATCAGACAACTCAACTTAGAACTGTCGTCGAGTGTAGCTAATCTACAGACATAGGTCTCAAACGTTTGCAGTCAGAAAGAAACATGAGTTCTCCTCATTACTATTTTCAGTGTTGATCAACTAGACGAACATATTGTACAAAATAGAAGAATGACTTTCCTGTCCTAGCATTTGGCACGACAGAAACCAAACACACAGAAAATTTTAAAATCTGTTTTTCCATCTTGCTATTTGCAGGCGTTGATCGTCTCAGTGAAAGTGAAAATGTTGACTTTGTATCTGTAGCCTAATGGAATGCAAATGAAGGCAGTTTGCTAGATTAATTTGTCAGGGATGTAAATTGTGTCACTTTAGTGAAGAATTTTAAAAGAATTTATATAAAAAAGGTACCGAAATGGCCATATGATCTCACATCACTCATGAACACAATTCGAAGAGACCTGAATTTCGATGCATTTGGTACAAGGCCTCATGTACGTCCGTTCGACGACGTGTACACAAATCTCAGTAAAGTTTCAGAAAACAAGAAAGACCATTTTGAAACTAAGCACTACACTAATGTGCTGTACAAAAACCTGTCTTTCCACAACCAGCCCTACGATATGGATGCACTGCTTGCCTTTACAATAATTTCTATTCTGACAACGTTGTATCTAATATTAATCAGCATAAATAATAAAAGCATAACAACACACTATCCTATTACCTATCGTATAATCCGGGGGCAGTAATGAAATTTTCACACATTTTCATGTTCTTCAAGATTTCGTTTAAACACAAACGATTAACTGTTCAGTTCCGAAACGGTGTTCAAAGGGTTCATATCAGGGACACCATGTTGTCACAGGTTAGTTATAAGAACCATAATAAACCAGAAAGTAATCAGACGTCTCCTGCATTTTTATTGAGATACAACGACAACACGGGTATTCGCACGAGTTAACGGAAGAAAACGCGAAATGTCGTGGCCCAAAGAATACAGGCCACAACATACACTAATGTGGGTTGTGTACCAACCACAACTGTTGTATTTACAGAGGCAGTAGTATGTGCTGTATCATACAATTTATGTAAGAGGATTAGGCAACAAGGACCTATTCCGCACTTTCCTGTTCAGAAATGCCGAACCGTGACTGTAATTGGCGTTAAGATAGATGGGGTTAGGATGCAGATTTTTGTGACAACTGAGCTGAGTAATGGAGCGATAGAATTCCCATTTCTGGTAACTGATCATTTAGTTACTGATTGCCTGATAAGCGTAGATTTCCTGAGAGATAAAGACGCAATAATTGAAGTCTCCTTAGGAAAATGTTCTTGACGCATAATGGCGAATGGATAGAAGTAATTCTGGACAGACAAAAGTTAATCATAGCAAATACCGTCAGAGTTATGGCATAAAATTCTTAGGCAATGATGACAGTCATGAAATTAGCCACCTCAGCAAGAAGGATGAACTATCGCATGTAAAGGAACTCGTAGGTGATATAGTGCTTGAATCTATAGCAATTACAGAGGAACAGTGAGAGATAACATCAATCAAATACTGGAATGGAAAGTAACTGAATCATCTATATCACCGTGCCGTAGATTATCGTTAGCAGTGAACAAGCGTAGTGAAAGTATTCATCTCCTGCTAGATGCACGAGCTTGTACGCACGAGTCCTGAAAACCTTGTTAAGCAAGTACAAAAATTTCATGGGGTCAAATACGTTACAGGTATTGATCTAAGGAGTTCAGACTGACAAGTTAAATTAACACCAGAATCTAGAAAGTATACAGCTTTTATTTTCGGTGGTAGAAGTTATCAGTTTTTCGTGCTACCTTTCGGATTTAATGTTAGTTCTGCAATGTTAATCACAGCTTCAGACACAGTTCTAGGTCCAGAACTGTGTAAACTGTGTGTTGACGACATATTCATACTAACAGATACTTGGGAAAACAACAGAAAATTTTGACAACAGATGCAACGACAAATTAACAAAAATCTAAAACTGCAAGAGAGGAGATCAATTTTTTAGGATTTATAATATATTCGCAAGGAATACACCAGATCCTTACTGAGTTTACTTAAGAAAAATGTTTTCTGGCTTTCGACACAGGGATGCACCCATGACTTTAACTCAGTGAGAGAAGCATTAGCTCATTCAGATATAAGAGTTGTCCAGAAAGTAAGTTCCGATCGGTAGCGAAATGGACACCACAGTGAAAACCCGATGAAGCTTTGCACAGATGTGTTGGCTAGTGTCTCTAGTATGACAGTCGATCGCATCAAGACGCTCTTTTCAGCTGTGAACGCACTGTGAGCGAGTAAAGGTGCCTAGAACAACGATGTCTCCCGCCAAGTAGGAGGGCCTGCTGAGAGGCTTCGCCTTAATGAATGCAGCCCACTTAACACAACTGGCACGCACTTCCTTCTTCATGGCAGTTCTCATCAGGAGCAGTGAAGACGCTCCTGCAGCCTTTTCGGTGGAAAGTGTTCGATCACCCACAACACAGCCCTAATTGGCTCGTCCTGAGTATCATATCTGTTCACATGAAAAACTGGATGCGAAGACAATAATTGGGCGCAGGCTACGCGCTATACACAAGAATAGAGAATCATCGGAAAGCACAGGCGGCTGCCTTCTATGACGATGGTGTTGGAAATGCTATAATGCTCCGACAAATGACTAAGTCGGAGCGGTGACTATGTAGAGAAGTATTTGCAAAGTGTAGCTAACTCTTGCAAACAAAATGTTCCTGATTTTCACTCTGGTTTCCATTGCAATTGGCTTTGCAAGCAGAACACTTACTGAATGCGAACTTTCTTATTTAGCGACAGAATGAGAAACACTAGCAATTGTGTGGGCATTCGAAAATTTCTGTTATTATATTTATGGTAAAAACATAGAGGTATAGACTGATCACCAAGCTTTGAGTTTTCTTATATTGTGCAAATTATTACACCTGCGCTTAGCAGATTGGGCAGTTTACAAGAATATTCATTTGAAGTCATACAAATAGCAGGACAACAGAGTATATTACCTAGACAGCCACAAGAACTTGCCGAAAATGCAGAAACACTAGAACAAGTAACAGACTATTGCATTTTACTCAGGAAGGACAAACATTACAGACAGTACTACACTGACACTTGCTGAAACATGAAAGAACTACAAGAAGCAGTCCCACGTTAGGGCAAAGTGAGAATTAAAAAAGGATAACGTAGGCAGTTTGAAACAATACTACGCCTTACACAATGACGTATTGTTCTACAGGAGACATCCTAATACAGATACATAGTGTGTACACATTCTGTCTGAAAATATAGATAAACTTATTTGGTATACACATCATGTCTGGGGACAATAAGGCACTACAAAGCGTGTAAGGACACTTAACCTATTTTGCTACTTTACCAATAGGCGAGAAAAAGCGCATCAACTGCTAAGCACTTTTGTCGTCTGTCAGAAAGCAAAATCCATCAACGAAACTTTTAAGACTGAACTGCAATCCATGTTGCCTAGTAAACCACTTGAAGTTGTAGCTCTTGATACACCCGACTACCCATGGAGGTATGAAGTATGCTATTGCACTATATGACATTTTTTTCAAGTTTGTTAAGTTGTGGATACAGTAATAATCAAGAAAATCTCGATTTGTTGTAAACCCACAGTCGGAAAACCCAAGCCACTGCTCACAGAAAATGCATCTTGCTTCAATGGCTATAAATGGAAGTAAATTTTGCAAGATAATGACATATAAATGGTTTTAATATAACGCAATAACTCACAAGCAAATCCTTGCTAACGTGTGTTTAGCGAATTGAACTGATACATTCGCAGTTATACCGATAACCAATACACACGTTGAGTGCAATTGCTTGATTTGTTTGAGCAGGTAATAAACCACCTAACTGTTTATGACACATAAAACACTCCTGAAGACTTTATGTTGAATGTCAGAGAAAGCCACGAATGGGTAGACCCTCTTCGGAAATTTCCTACACAAGCTGAATGCTACGAAGAAAAGGTAAGATCCCTGTCATCCGCACTCATTCGTCGAGTGAGGTGGCGCAGTGGTTAGCACACTGGACACGCATTCGGGAGGACGACGGTTCAATCCCGCGTCCTGCCATCGTGATTTAAGTTTTCCATGATTTCCCTAAATCACTTCAGGAAAATTGACAGTGCACTGCCGACTTCCTTCCCCATCCTTCCCTAATCCGATGAGACCGATGACCTCGCTGTTTGGTCTCTTTCCCCAATCAATCCAATCCAAGTCAGGCACATCTTAGAAAAACGCACTATGGCAAGAACCTCGGAAACACGCGAAATTGTGAAGAAGGAAATTACGTTCTACTCAGAGCTAATCGCAAATTTTCACAACACAAACTAAAAAACGGCAAGTGAGCATTAACTATGAATGACCTTATGTCATCACACGTATTCCATGCCCTTGTTGTTATTTGCTCACAAATCCTATAATCAGTAAGGTTCAAGGTTTATACCCACATAAAGATTTGAAGAAGTTTCAACATACACAACACTAGTAAATAAATATTACGGAAAGTAAGTACTAGCTCCGAGAATATTCGTCGACATACACATATAAGATTGAGAAGAAGATATGCAGTAGCTACCAATTCATTTTATCTATGTTTCTCTATTTTTTGTTATGATGTGCAGTTTCTTCACCTGTGTAGCTGTAAGATTGTTTTATCTGTGTGCAAGTTTGTACCACAGGCTTACACATTGCTGAGTGTTTCATATGCTTAACGCGTTTTAATACTACGACAGGTACTTTATGAAGAAAGTAACGGATCGTCATAAACTGACAAAAAGCTGCACAAATAGTAAAATGCCAGAGCCTGACAACCTGTCTCGAAATGCAAACATTTTTACAGATACACTACACAGCGCGCCATGCATAATCTAGACACACCCTGTTCACACGCATGTACATAATGTACTTACCTATTTACAAAATAAAAATCAGTAGCACGCTTACTCAAAACATAGCTAAGCTTCGTAAATGGCAGTGTACTGGTGACGTGAAACTTGTAATTAGGATTCTTTCCTCTGCTCCTTTTTGATGACCATTTGATTGTTTTGTATCTGTACCGTTTTCAGTAGTGTTTCTTTGTTATTTTGCACTCACGTATAGGTAATGATGTATGGTAGTGACTTTTCTTTCACCTGCGTTTTATGTGCGTATAATTAAACTTCATGATGTATGTATTTAAGCCCAGACTTTAAATAACATTTTAAAAAGCTGGAAATACCTTAAGAGACCTTTGTAAAAATATGACGTGTAATCGGAGTAACATTAGTGGATAAAATGACTTGCACAGAAAATCTGAAAAGAAAAAAAGCTCACAGTAAATAAGAAATTTACAAAGATGCCTGGAGTTCTATCACACTAAAAAAAAAAAAAAAAAAAAAAAACTGGAGGTCTGCAACTGATAAAAAGTCATAAGCGAATGCATCGCGTGAAATGTTTATGCCTGGTGGGTATTAAGTGAACATTAGGATAAATAAAAAGCATTCTGCCGGATAATAAAGTGCATAATTATAACAGGAACGAACTGAAGACGCTTCCATGAAGAAGACGTGCTACAGATAGTGTTTTGGTGGATTCGTATTCACGAGAATTCAAAATGTAACTCGAACACTAATCCTCGCTGAGAACAATCCACATCACATAAACACAGTGTGCCATATTCAACGGCCGCACCTTAACTCTTTCGCGACGCGCCAACAGCAGAATATGTGTTGTCGGACGTGCAGCTCACATTATTGACCATATAAATATACCCGTCAATATGTATATAAGAAAACGAGATTTACGGAGATGCTAATATTCGTGTAAATTCAACACCTTTTGAATTCTGCAAATAAACATTGTATTATCCAAACAGAAACCGAACTTCCAGCTTTGTGGCGTGTCGGAAAGCCGTCAAGCGTCGACGCCACACGGCACCACGCTGCGGTCTTGTTGGTTGCCAGCTCAGCCCCTGCGACTACACGGTGTTCCGACTCCGTCATCTGCAGCGTGACATGCAGAGGGCCTTCACGTACACCGTACCACACTACAGAGGGCGTGTAAACCAGCAGGAAAGGTCGCTCATACCACGAACCCTTTGCTGCATCCACCAATATCACGGGCAGCCAAGCAGGATAAAGTGTACCTCCGGCGTGCGGGTATTCAGGACCGCGTTCGCGGTTACGACGCTGCCAGCCATGAGACGAGGTCTGCTCCGGATCCAGCACCGCCGACTGCACGCCGCTGTCGCCGCCAAGGGACCTCAAGAACGGTTTGTGGACCTGTTTGTATTCTGTCAGGCTCACTTAGCAAGACTGTAGAAAGTGTGAACTCGTACAGACTGTAACTTAAATGTTAATCTGTTCCAATGTGCTCCGCTCAAGAAGAGAGAGGACTTAAACGTTCGACAGTCAACTAGTGGTGAACGTACTCTGTCTGTGAAAGCCTTCTTTTGTTGTTCTAAGTTCTCGCGTTTAGTGGAGCACTTACGGAGATTATTCGGAAAGTAAGGAACGATCGCTCGCGAAATGGAAACCTCAGTGAAAATCCGATGAAGCTTTGCACAGGTGAGTTGGGAAGTGTCTCTAGTATGCCCGTCGATGGCGTTACGTCTTTCGTTTTAGTTCTAAGCACAAACGGAGCACATAAAGATACCTATAACAATAGTGTCTCCCACCAAGTACGAGGGCCTGGTGAGAAATTTCGCCTGTAGATATACAGTCAACATTACATAACTGTCGTGCGTTTTCTTCTCCAAGGCAATTAGCTGAATTGTGCAGGGGCAATGAAGATGCTCCTGCATCGTTTGCAGTTGTAAATGTTTGATTACCCACAATACAGTCCGCTTCCGGTCGCTGAGTGGTCAGCGCGACAGAATGTCACTCCTAAGTGCCCGGGTTGGATTACTGGCTGGTTCGGAGATTTTCTCCGATCAACTGGGTGTTGTGTTGTCCTTATCGTCATCATTATTTCATACCCATCGACGCGCAAGTCGCCGTAGAGGCGTCAAATCGAAAGACTTGCATCCGGCGAACGATCTACCCGACGGGAGGCCCTAGTCACACCCACAATAAAGTCCGTAATTGTCTCCCTCTGAGTCTCATCTCTGCTCACAGGAACCGCTGGCTATGATGACAACATTTTGGCACAGACAACGAGCTGTAGGCCAGCGTAGAGAATTGGCAGAAAGCACTGGCGGTTGCCTTCTATAACGAGAGTATTGTAAAGTTGGTACAACGCTACGACAAACGTCTGATAGGCGACTATGTAGATAAGTAGATCGAAGCTGTAGCTAACTGTTGTAAATAAAACAGTTTTGATTTTCACTGTGGCTTCCATTTCGCGACCTATCGTTCCTTATTTTCCGAACTGCCCTCGTATTATTCTGTTAAGAGTTATAAAGTTGGTTACTTGTTTCTTTTGACGGTCAACGAAGGTCATTTGTATTGAATTTATTGTGTTCTTAAATGTAAAGGAAGGATGAACTGGATGCTCGTGTGCAGTAAACGATGTGCAAGTCTTTCACCTTGACAGAGTTCCATAAAAACATGAGTTGCTTTATACTATAGCCATATGTTGTTACAAACTGTAAAGAAATGACTATAAAATATTTATCTGTTATTTATGTATTTCTATCTATTTTAGTTCTGTATGCACAATAGAAGCGCATCCTTTCAACAAAGTAATATCACTGTACCAACGTTTCATAAATCACCGAGCATGAGCACTGCTACACACATGCGAATGGACACTGGGGTGAGAATCAGGAAGACAACTCTGTGTGTGTGCTCTGCGATCATACCAGGGAGATGAATCACGGGCGGCCGTGTGGCCATGCGGTTCTAGGCGCTTCAGTCTGGAACCGCGCGACCGCTACGGTCGCAGGTTCGAATCCTGCCTCGGGCATGGATGTGTGTGATGTCCTTAGGTTAGTTAGTTTTAAGTAGTTCTAAATTCTGGGGGACTGATGACAACAGATGTTAAGTCCCATAGTGCTCAGAGGCATTTGAACCATTTTTAGATGAAGCAGCCAGCCTAGTGCCACCTGGTGACGTCACGCAACCACCTCTGATGTCATTATCTTTGCCTGAAATCACACAGCGACTGACGTCACTCCTCCGATGGACTCGTAGGCAATGTTGCACTGTGTTCACAAGTCGATAAGTGTATGGCATCAACACACACCCTCAGAACTTTGTGTCGGTCATATATCATATGATATGAGTAAAGGACAAATCTGTGCCAAGGACATCACAACGATTGAAGGAAACGGTATATTTTACCTTTTCTTTGCGATATGTAGAGGTTGAATGACTAGTCACAAGAAAACAACTAATCGTATCGTTGTCATTCAAGAGGCATTATAGTACACCTTTCTAAACATTACATGTTAAAATTTTTTGTAAAGATTTGCGACCAAAGAGTCAATGTTCATATTTGTCTTATCTATGTAACAAAAGAAGGCTCTGCCTTCAAATTTTTTAGAGAGCATCTAGAAGAAACCTGACTGTGAGCACTTGCCATTCCACTTTCAGGTTCGACATGTAAGCGTCCTTGGCTCTAGTTGCTGTGATTTCTCAATATATTAACTTATTTTGAGGTATTAAAGTGTTTCTCACCGTCAACTAACCAGCACATTTGTTTATATCATTATTCACTCTATAAGGTATTTTATTTGTCAGCATTTCTATCAGGGAAGATGCAACACGTCGATGTGGCGTGATTTCATTACTAATTTACAGTATCCAGTCTTACCTAGCGTATGTGCTGAACCTGCAGTCATTCAGAAAAGAACCCGAGTTTTTTTAAACAGTCATACAGCATAATAGAACAACTACCCAGTTGCGATATGCAAACTACATTTTCTGAATTCAGTCGCTCCACATCGTCTGTTGCGCCGGTTTCAATACAAGTCTGGGATCATCCTCTTCTTTCTGGTAAAATATTTTAAAATATTTGAGACGTAGAGGTTAAAACCAATTCACAGTTTCAAAATTGCTGTCACGACCGATTAAGGAATCTCATTCGGAATAACATTTTGTATATGTAACAGAATCACTTACTGTATGCAATATTTTAGTGTAACGTTTAAAATATATGTTTTAACAATTTGTACGACATAATAATTGATCTAACACTTGTACCACTGTATGCGCTGCCAGCTGTAACTTTAACTGGAGGTAATGGAGTAACCAAGCTGTGCCTTCCTCCAGACCCAAGTCATAGACTGCAGCCGCAAGTCGTTTCATGTTTTAACCCACTTGCAGCTTATTACGACCAAACAGGTCACAAAAAACTTCGCACAAATCCTGACTGCAGTATCAATCAGACAAGGATTGCTCATACAGCAGTTTCTAGCGAACAAAACTCTATCAGTTGTTCTCCAAAACCTGGCCATTTGTATCCACACATTTTTTCTGGATTCGAAATTCGATGTGACTGAATCCAAACCATAATCTGAACCTAGAAATGAGGAACAAGAACTGAATGAACAGATAGGTCAATAACTTTAATGAAAATTAAAACATACTAATGGAAATTAGAGATTCCTGAATCTTAACTCCCGGAAGGCAGATCTTTAATAGGAGAGTGTCAGTAGATCCACAAGGTACCTCCCGTATCACAAGCCTACAAAAAAACTAAGAGACAGCAACATCGTACTATTGATCACAAGTAGTACTTACAAGAGTCTCCTCCTAGACAAAATAATCTGAGAAAAACAAAAGTAGGCTTAACGAAACAAAACGTGACAAAACCGAAAGTGGAAACACGTCTTCAATCTGGTTGTGCTAGACCTCTGGAGCAAGACATGATTGAATTCCTCATATGCTATATATATGGTTCTACACTCAATGTGCCATACTAAGTAGGAAGAAAAAACCTTAATGAGTACCTAATAGTGAAACTATTTAGCAGAAGTCCAAAAGAACCGTAATATTTCATATAATCAATATGCATTGAACATTCAGATTTGTTTTCTAATGTCTTAAAAATAAATATTGATCATACTCATCAAATTCCTGTATTTCCTGCCGCAGTTGAGAAAATTTTTAGTAGTACAATATATAATACCACTGATACAACATAGAAGACCTGCCTATATATTGTACCACTTTGCACCTCACTACCTATTGTCTTATATCGAACGTTTCACGGTGGGAAAAAATCCGTGTAAACAGGTACCGATGTATTATCAAACGCATCTGATGTGTATTAAACCTCACTAAAAATCAGCAAACAACGTTTAGGTCACTCGTAACGCCTGTCATTCTTTTGTCTCTATTAAAAAGTGACTCAACTAGGGCAACGTTCCTACAAATTTTTCTGTTTGTTTTGGTGCCTCTTACTCCTGCGACTGACTGTGGAAAACTGGAAATGAAGCGAACTGAATCGAATAGTTTGAGACGTGGAGTTACCAAATGATACACACATTTAAGTAAACTCTTAAGATAAAATGTGAGGAGTTTTTCCGCAGAAAACAGCGTCCAGAAGATGCGACAGTATGACAGGACATAGGTTAAGATGGCATGGAGTAACTTCTATGGTGTTAACGGCAGCAGCAAAAAAAAAAAAAAATTACAGTGCTTAGATGACGTTTGGTTTATGTTCTTTTGTTGGTGGTGACCTTATACAGATTCTGTGTTTTTTCTTCTTTTATCCGCATTATGGTATGTCAAAAAATTATTGTTCTGTAAACAACTTCATGACTGTAATATGTATGTAAGTAGATAGTGATATAGTTCCACTAAAAGGGAAAACTACAGATCAGAAAATACACACTGAAGGAAGGACAGCAGATCTGAAATAGGACAGTATGTGATCAGAAGTTTCCGGACACTCTCAGAAACATACGTTTGTCATACTAGGTGCACTGTGCTGCCACCTGCTGCCAGGTACACCATATCAGACCTCAGTAGTCATTAGATATCGTGAGAGAGCAGAATGGGGAGCTCTGCGGAACTCGTGGACGTCGAACGCGATCAGCTAATTGTGTGTCACTTGTCATACGTCTGTAAGTGGGATTTCGACATCCTACATATCCCTAACTCCACGGTTTCCGATGTGATAGTGAAGTGGAAACGTGAAGGGACACATACTGCGCAAAAGAGTACAGGCCGACCACGTCTGTTGGCTGACAGAGACCGCCGACAGTTGAAGAGGGCCGTAATGTGTAATAGGCAGACATCTATCTAGACCATCACACAAAAATTCCAAACTGCATCAGGATCCACTGCAAGTAGTATGACAGTTAGGCGGCAGGTGAGAAACCTTTGACTGCATGGTCGAACAGCTGCTCATAAGCCACACATCACGCCGGTAAATGCCAAACGACGCCTCGCTTGATGTACGTAACGCAAACATTGGACGATTGAACAGTGGAAAAACGTTGCGTGGGGTGACGAATCAATTAACACAATATGGCGATCCGATGGCAGGGTGCGAGTATGGCGAATATCCGGTAAACATCATCTGCCAGCTTGTGTAGTGCCAACAGTAAAATTCGGAGGCGGTGCTGTTATGGTATGTTATGGAGGGGACTTGCACCCCTTGCTGTATTGCGTTGCACTATCACAGCGCAGGCCTATACTGATGTTTTAAACACTTTCTTGTCATATGTTGTGCTCTGACACGATGGGATCTGTATGGCATGTTGATCATCCATCGGTAATGTTTATGTTATTATCGAAATCTAGATCTGCAATAAATCACGAATATTGCGATTGACTGCTGTCCCCCACTGTTGAAGAGCAAGTCGGGAATGGTGATTGCATCTTTCAGCATGATCAAGCACCCGTTCATAATGCACGGCTTGTGGTGGAGTGGTTACACGACAATAACATCCCTGTAATGGACTGGCCTACAGAGTCCTGACCTGAACCCTATAGAACACCTTTGGCATGCTTTGGAACCACGACTTCGTGGCAGGCCTCACCGACCGTCTTCGATACCTCTCATCAGCGCAGCAATCCGTGAAGAAAGGGCTGCCATTCCCCAAGAAACCTTCCAGCACCTGACTGAACGTATGCCTGCGACAGTGGAAGCTGTCATCAAGGCTAAGGGTGGGCCAGCACCATATTGAATTCCAGCATTACCGATGGAGAGCGACACGAACTTGTAAATCATTTTCAGCAAGGTGTCCGGATACCTTTGATCACATAGTATACACGCAGAGGGAAAATATATATATCAGAATATTCAAACTGAAGGAGGGACAGCAGCCAGTAGCAAAATCTTTAATTTATTGCAACTCTAGATTTGGACTACAACATAGTAGTCGACGCTGCATTACCAACAATACATATAGGTCCTAATGTGTCAAAAGATATGAAAAAAATGGCACTAACCTTTAGATGGCAGACACAAAGTCATGCAAAGACTGGTGTTATTTTGTCATATGTTATGCTCTGACACCATAGGTTCTGTATGGCACAGTGGTCGTGGATCGATAATGTTTGTTATAGTCGAAATCTAGATCTGCAATAAATCACGAATATTGCTATTGACTGCTGTCCTTCCTTCAGTTTGAATACTCAACAGTCTTTGCGCGCACAGGCATCCAATGGGTACCAACTTCGTTAAGATTAGAATATACCACACAACAAAATCGAGGGCGTGCTGAAAAGCCGAACTTTTTATTGAAAACTATTAAACGTTTTTAAATAAAACGAACTTTATTAACATTCTGTATATTTTTTTCATGTGTACCCATTTAGTTTTCAACATACTCACCCTAGAGACGAACACATTTCTCCCAAAGAAAGATCTGTCTTTGATACCACCATTGTAGAATGACTTTGTTGACCTCACCTCTGCTTGCACCTCACTGCCATCGTGGAGTTCTCGAAAGTGTTCTTTAAGTTTTGGAATCAGATGTATATCGGACAGAGCCCAGTTGGGACAGTATAGAGGATGACTGATGACAACCCAAGGCATCGGTTTGTTGCTGATGTCGCAGCGCTCGTGTGTGGTCTGGCAGTGTCATACTGAAGGGGAGGGCGCTCCATGTGTGGACGAACTCTTCGAATTAAAAACTCAACTACGAGTACAGTACGCTGTGTTTCAGACATCGACATAGTTACGTTACACGCCGCCACATTACGTTCTGGAATTCGGAGCCCTGGAGTGGAAGAGAGCGTCAAATATGTAGACATAGGGAAACATGTAGAATGTTAATAACATTTGTTTTAATTAAAAAGCTTGAGTAGTTTCCACATAAAAAAATCGGAGGCATTATTTTCAGCACGCCCTCATAACTCACGAAGGTGTGTGTAGAAATTACACCACTGGTCATTAAAATTGCTACACCTAGAATAAATGCAGATGATAAGCGGGTATTCATTGGACAAATATATTATACTAGAACCGACATGTGATTACATTTTCACGCAATTTGGGTTCATAGATCCTGAGAAATCAGTACCCAGAACAACCACCTCTGGCCATAATAACGGCCTTGATACGCCTGGGCATTGAGTCAAACAGAGCTTGGATGGCGTGTACAGGTACAGCTGCCCATGCAGCTTCAACACGATGCCACAGTTTATCAAGAGTAGTGACTGGCGTATTGTGACGAGTCAGTTGCTCGGCCACCATTGACCAGACGTTTTCAATTGGTGATAGATTTGGAGAATGTGCTTGCCTGGGCAGCAGTCGAACATTTTCGTATCCAGAAAGGCCCGTACAGGACCTGCAACTTGCGGTCGTGCATTGTTGTTGTTGTGGTCTTCAGTCCTGAGACTGGTTTGATGCAGCTCTCCATGCTATTCTATCCTGTGCAAGCTTTTTCATCTCCCAGTACCTACTGCAACCTACATCCTTCTGAATCTGCTTAGTGTATTCATCTCTTGGTCTCCCTCTGCGATTTTTACCCTCCACGCTGCCCTCCAATACTAAATTGGTGATCCCTTGATGCCTCAGAACATGTCCTACCAACCGATCCCTTCTTCTGGTCAAGTTGTGCCACAAACTTCTCTTCTCCCCAATCCTATTCAATACTTCCTCATTAGTTATGTGATCTACCCATCTAATCTTCAGCATTCTTCTGTAGCACCACATTTCGAAAGCTTCTATTCTCTTCTTGTCCAAACTATTTATCGTCTATGTTTCACTTTCATACATAGCTACACTCCATACGAATACTTTCAGAAATGACTTCCTGACACTTAAATCAATACTGGATGTTAACAAATTTCTCTTCTTCAGAAACGCTTTCCTTGCCATAGCCAGCCTACATTTTATATCCTCTCTACTTCGACCATCATCAGTTGTTTTGCTCCCCAAATAGCAAAACTCCTTTACTACTTTAAGTGTCTCATTTCCTAATCTAATTCCCTCAGCATCACCCGACTTAATTAGACTACATTCCATTATCCTTGTTTTGCTTTTGTTGATGTTCATCTTATATCCTCCTTTCAAGACACTGTCCATTCCATTCAACTGCTCTTCCAAGTCCTTTGCTGTCTCTGACAGAATTACAATGTCATCGGCGAACCTCAAAGTTTTTATTTCTTCTCCATGAATTTTAATACCTACTCCGAACTTTTCTTTTGTTTCCTTTACTGCTTGCTCAATATACAGATTGAACAACATCGGGGAGACGCTACAACCCTGTCTTACTCCCTTCCCAACCACTGCTTCCCTTTCATGTCCCTCGTGCATTATCATGCTGAAATTTAGGGTTTCGCAGGGATCGAATGAAGGGTAGAGCCACGGGTCATAACACATGTGAAATGTAACGTCCACTGTTCAAAGTGCCGTCAATTCGAGCAAGGGGTGACCGAGACGTGTAACCAATTGCACCCATACCATCACGCCAGGTGATACGCCAGTATGTGAGTGACGAATACGCGCTTCCAATGTGCGTTCGGCGCGATGTCGCCAAACACGGATGCGACCATCATGATGCTGTAAACAGAACCTGGATTCATCCGAAAAAATGACGTTTTGCCATTCGTGCACCCACGTTCGTCGTTGAGGACACCATCGCAGGCGTTCCTGTCTGTGATGGAGCGACAAGGGTAACCGCAGCCATGGTCTCCGAGCTGATAGTCCATGCTGCTGCAAACGTCGTCGAACTGTTCGTGCAGATGGTTGTCGTCTTGCAAACGTCCCCATCTGTTGACTCAAGGACCGAGACGTGGGTGCACGAACGGTTACAACCATGCGGATAAGATGACTGTCATCTCGACTGCTAGTGATACGAGGCCGTTGGGATCCAGCACGGCGTTCCGTATTACACTTCTGAACCCACCCCACCGATTCCATATTTTGCTAACAGTTATTGTATCTCGACCAACGCGAGCAGCAATGTCGCGATACGATAAACCGCAATCGCGATTTGCTAGAATCCGACCTTTATCAAAGTCGGAAAGGTGATGGTACGCACTTCTCCTCCTTACACGAGGCATCACAACAACGTTTCACCAGGAAACACCGGTCAACTGCTGTTTGTGTATGAGAAATCGGTTGGAAACATTTCCTCATGTCAGCACGTTGTAGGTGTCACCACCGGCGCCATCCTTGTGTGAATGCTCTGAAAAGCTGCTCATTTGCATATCACAGCATCTTCTTCCTGTCGGTTAAATTTCGCGTCTGTAGCACGTCATCTTCTTGATGTAGCTATTTTAATGGCCATTAGTGTATAATGAGATGAGGAGACTGACTGTACCAAATCAGAGAATTGATAAAAGGAAAGACTCCTACGGCAAATTTCCTACAAATTACAAACCACTGCACTAATGAAATCACGATTATGTTATCTAAGTAGCAATGTATACTTGGCATGCGTTTCACGTCGTTCGTGTTTGACTCGTGCAGTTGGAATTTTCACAAATCGTGGTATGATTTTATTTTGACAGATAGATATTTTAACAGTACCACATCTCACGATTTTATTTTGCAATATAGTTGTCAAATGCTTTTTTGTATTCCGTAGTCGAAAAGTTATATGAAGAGTGATTGCAACCTAAACTGATGAATTACAAATACTGCTTCTCAATTCTTTTGAGACAGTCATGTCGTACCTACTGAAATGCACAGGAATCTTTATAGAGAGTCCGTTTCAAAGTTTCTTTCGCGGAATTGGTATTTTTATCTGCAAACTTCTGTAAAAAGCGCGCATGGCGAGCCACGCAGACGACTCCCACCTCATTCGTCAATAGATAAACAAAACAAAATACTCGCTTGCGAAACAGGCAGTATATGTATGTATGTGTGTGTGTGTGTGTGTGTGTGTGTGTGTGTGTTTGTGTGTATGTGTGTGTATTCGCAGCAGGTGTGTCGGAGATTGGGGATGCAAAGGCAACAGAAGAATTTAATACAGCTGGCCGTATCGACAGCTGCAATCGAGATATTTTTGGGCATTCCGACTGTGAATGGTGAGCCCGCGCGCCATCGATCGCCGCGCGGCGGGCTTTCAGCGAGATGAATCGGCGCGCCGATAATGAAACGTTACACCCGGCGCGTCACGCTACGCCTATGTCAGAGGCTGCCCTGGCGCGCCGTCACACACGCGTGAGTGGTCAGACCGCATCTCCTAATGATTTTCACCTGAAAATATTACCCGCGTCCGATAGCGCAGCTTTGATTACAGCCGGAAGGCTTAGCCAGGCTTTGTGTTATTTACCACTGTGCGTCAGAAATATATCAGCCAAACCAGCCAGCACACAGAACTCCGAAAAGGTATTTCCACGCACAGGCATCCGCAAGGGCATTTGAGGAAAGGGGGGACGAAGGCGGAACGTGGGTCAAACCCTCCTCCTGGGGCCGGAATAATGTTTCTTTATTAATTTTGAAATCTTCACGAGTTTCTAGCAGTGATTGTCTGTGTGGCTGCTGAACTACAGATTTAACGCTGACGAGCTCAGCAGGAAATACTTTGATTTTAGCGATCACTATATAAGGGGTTTACAAATATATTCCTGCAGAAGGTAGTATAGAAGAAAATTACCTATAATCATATATCTGGAAACCAATACCTGTTGCGACAAGAGTCGTTGAAGATTCGCACTTCACAGAGTGCATTTTATTTACAGACTAGGTTGTTATCGGTCTTCTAATTGGTTTGATACTGCTAGCCTTTTCATCTCACAGTGGTATTTGTACCCTACATCATCAACAATTTTCTGGATGTATCCATCTCTGTCTTCCTGTACAGTTTTTACCCTCTACAGCTCCCTTTAGTACCATCGAAGTTATTCCTGATAACAGATCGTCTCTTATCATGTCTCTTCTTCTTATCAGTGTTTTACATATATTCCTTTCCTCGCCGATTCCATGGAAAATCTCCTCACTACTTACCTTATCAGTTCACGTAATTTTCAACATCCTTCTGCAGCACCACGTCTCAAATGCTTAGATTCTCTTCTGCTTCAGTTTTCCCAGAGTCCGTGTGTCATTACCACCAATAATGTGCTCCTAATGTACATTCTCAGAAATTTGTTTCTCAAATTAAGGCCTATGTTTGATACTAGTAGACTTCTCTTGGGCAAGAATGCAATCTTTGGCAATGCTAGTCTGCTTTTGAAGCCCTCCTTGCTCTGTCAGTCATGGGTTATCTTGTTGCGTCGGTAGCATAATTCCTTAATTCATCTTCTTCCCGATCACCAAGTATGGTGTTACGTTTCTGACTGTTCTCATTTCTGCTACTACTAATTACGTTCATCTTTCATCGATATACTCCTAATCGATATTCTGTATTGATTAGACTGTTCATTGGGTTCAACAGTCCCTGCCATTCTTCGTCACTTTCACTGAGGATAGCAATGTCATCAACGAATCTTAACACTGATATCTTTGCACCTTGTATTTTAATCCACCCTTAACCTTTCTTTTTCTCTGTCGTTGCTTCTTCGATATACAGAGTGAACAGGAGCTACGAAGGACTACGTCCCTGTCTTACACACTTTTTAATCTGCGCACTTCGTTCTTGGACTTCCACCCTTATTGTTCCCTCTTGGTTCTTGTACACATTGTATATTAACCGTCTTTCTCTACAGCTTATCCCTATTTTTCTCAGGATTTCGAACACATTGAACCATTTTACATTGTTGAACACTTTTCCAGGTCTACAAATTCTATGAACGTGCCTTGATTTTTCTTAAGTCTTGCTTCCATTACGAACCTCAACGTCAGAACTGCCTCTTTGGTGCCTTTACCTTTCCTAAAACCCAACTGACAGATCGTCACATTTCTTTTCCATTCTTCTGTATATTATTCTTGTCAGCAACGTGGATGCATGCTCGATTTAGCTGATTGTGCGACAATCCGCGCACGTGTCGGATCTTCCACTCTTGAGATCTGTGTAGATGATGTTTTCCCGAAAGTCTGTTGGTGGATTTCCCGTCTCATACATTCTACACACCAACGTGAATAATCGTTTGGTTGCCACTCCCCCGCCCCTCCCCCCCAATGATTTTAGAAATTTCGATGGAATGTTATCTATATTCTACCTCATTTGATTTTAAGCCTTCCAAACCTCTTCTCTATCGACTCCTGTTTCTTCTTCTATCATGTCATCACAGAGGTCATCCCCATCGTAGAGGCTCTCAGTATGATTTTTCCACCTATTCGCTCTCTCGTCTACATGAAACAGCGAAATTCCCACTCGCCCTTGCTTTTAATTTCACGAAACGTTGTTTTGACTTTTCTTTATTCTGAGTCAGTCCTTCCAACAATAATTGATTTTTCGATTTCTTCCCATTTTTCATGTAGCCATTTTGCCTTAGCTTCCTAAGTGACTTGTATTTCTTTATTCCTCAATTTCATAGAACATGTTTGTACTTTCTTCTTTCGTCTATCAGCTGTTTACCATGGTTTCTTCGCAGCTATCTTCCGTGGACAAATGTTCTTCTCTCCAACTTCTGTGATTTCCCTTTTTGGAGACTCCATTACTCTTCAACAGAAATGCCTACTGAGCTACTCATTAACGCAGCGTGTATAACCTTAGAGAACTTCAAGCGTATCTCTTCATTCCATAGTACTTTCGTAATCCACTTCTTCGAGCGTTGAATCCTCCTGACTAGTCACTTAAACGTCAGCGAGCTCTTCATCATTAGTAACTTGTGATCTGAGTCTACATCGGCCCCTGGGTGCGCTTTACAATCCAGTATGTGATTTCGGAATCTCCGCCTAACCACGATGTAATCTAATTGAAATCTACCGCACCTCCCGCCCTTTTCCTAGTATACCTAGTCCTCCTGTGATTTTTGAACACGGTACTCGCTATTGCCATCTGAAATTTATTGCAGAACTCAATTAGTCTTTCTCCTCTCTCATTCCTACTACCAAGCCCATAATCTGTCATAACCTTTTCTCCTACATCTTACCCTGCAACTGCATTCCATTCTACGATGACTATTACGTTTTCATCTCCCTTGACGTACTGAATTACGCGTTCAATATCCTCATATACCTTCTCTACCTCTTCATTTTCTGCTTGCTTCGTTGGCATGTGTATTTGAACTATGGTTATAGATGTTGGTTTGCTGTCGATTCTGATGAGAAAAATCCTGCTATGATCTGTTCGCAGTAACTCACTTTATGTCCTACCTTGCTATTCATAACGAATCCTACTTGTGTCATTTTCTCTTGCTGTTAATATTAGTCTACACCCGTCTGACCAGAAATCCTTGTCTTACTTTCTTTTCACTTCACTGGCGGCCGTTATATCGAGATGGAGCCTTAGCATTTCCCTTTTCAGATTTTCGAGCTTCCCTACCACGTTCAAACGTCTGACATTTCACGCCCCGACTCGCAGAATAGCAGAATATTCTCCTTTCGTTGATTCTTCAATCTTATTCTCATCGTCATCTCCCTCTTTGGAGTCCCTGCAGGAGATACGAATGGGGGACTAGTGCGGAATCTTTTTCAAATGGAGAGATCATCATGAAACTTTTTCAATTCCAGGCAACGTGTCCTGAGGATACACTTTATGCGTCTTGAATGCAGTGGTTCCCATTGCCTTCTGCATCCTTATGCCGTTGATCATTGCTGATTCTTCCGACTTTTAAGGGCAGTGGCCAGAACCTCTGTCCTCTCTTCCACCATCTTTACAATACCGTTGGCAGAAAAATGGTGACTTCTTATGCCGGAAGGCTTCAACCACCACTGCCGATTTTTATACGCGAACGCGTATCTCACATATATTGCACACTTCTCCTCCTTCTCCCTCCCTTTGTCCTTTTCCTCTTTCCCCTCTTTTTTCCTGTTTCCCCTCTCTTTGTCCATCTCTTTCTCCCCTCTCTCTACCCATGTCCTCTCCCTCTCTCTATCCGTCTTCTCTGTCTCTGTCAATTCCCTCCTCCCCTCTATCTCCCTGTCCATACCTTCTTCTACCCTTGCTTTGTCCGTCTCCCCTCCCCCAACCGAAATCTCTGTCTGTCAGTCTCCTCATCCTCCTCTCCCTTTTCATCACCCCATTATCACCCCCACTCCACCTCACTGGAACGTTGATTGCTTTTACCCTCACAGTATTTATTTCCAGGCATTAAGTAATAATACGTGTACCAAGTCTGGATGAAACCAATCCAGGGGGTTCGAGATGTTGAAATATGCGTATGTAACTTTCTGGAAGATTAAGGCTATGTGCCGGACCGATACTCGACACCAGGGCCTTCGTCTTTTGCAGTTAAGTGCTCCACGGGATAGGCTACCGAAACCTGACTTACGACCCGCTCTCAAGGCTTTACTTCCGCCAGTACCTCAGTTCCTACCTTCCAAATTTCACAGAAGTTTCTTCCACGAGTGCTAGTCCCACAAGTTTCGCAGGAGAACTTCCTTGAAGTCTGGAAGGTGGAAGTAAAGTCGTGAAGAGAGGTCGTTAGTCGTGCTTGGGCAGCCCGCGAAAGGCAAAGATCCCGAGTTCAGGTCTTGGTACGATACGCAGTTTTAATCTGCAGGGAAGTTTCATATCAGCGCACACTCGCTGCGGAGTGAAAATTTAATTCTGATTACGCGTATGTGACTTATATTGTACATTACGTTTTCGCACCATGTTACTCCGGAGAAAATGTTACATTTATCGGTGGTGTTCAGCTGTGTGGCTTGATCTTAGGTCCCGGAAAACGTTGACAAAATTATTAACTCGCTGCAGGGCACATTCTCGAGACTTGTTTGACGAATATTGAGCAACACAAATCAGAGACAGATTAGATTTCTTACTTTTAAAAGTATTCCAATCTCATTAAATAAAGGAAATAAATGTCAGCTGGCCGTTATTGAAGATTTTTACGTCAGTACTTCTCATCTACATCACCACTACTGACGTAGCGAGTCTTACTCTCACAGTTCTTTTACATAAATAATAATTCATGTACCCAACAAATGTGGTGTTCCTTAGTTATGCTTTATTGTCTCCACCTTTTCATTACAACCCCCAAGTGTACCTTTCCAGATAGTAAGTAATCATCAAACCCCAGATTCCTTTAAAAATCGAACTCCCCTGTACAAAATACTTTCAAGCTTGTGATTGCAAAGACTTAATGAGCTAAATACTTGACGTTAAGCATTTAACGGAGAAAATGTTTAGAAAATGTTTGAAATTGTGCTTAAAGTTTGTTGGAAGTCATTAAGTGCTTTCATTATCAAACACTGGCCAAGTGCTGTCTTGTTAACTGGCGCTCGGTTTTACGAAAACCTAGATTTTCACGCTTCTCGGTGGTTATGGTGTCATACTCCTGAGCTATATGTCGTAAAATATCGTGATTTTGCAGGCACGCTCAATGGTATTATCTCAAAAATGTGTTGCGAATTCGACTGGTAGCACAGAAGTAATAAATTTAAACATTGTGCCTGATTCCGCACTTTTGTTTTATGAACAGCGAAAATGTAGTAAGAGATAAACTTATTTTCTTTCATCGTTTTGTGGAAGATATCGGCGAGAAAAAGTTCCGCAATGGTTCAAAATTATGTGTAAAGGACGCTGCAAGTTGCTAAGTTGTCTCATTGTCAAATGCTGAATGAATATAGTCTGGGTGTTCGTGTCCCATCCTTTTGAGAGGCAAGAGGTTCTTACATCCATAATGCGTCTTTCCAGCTAGAAAGCAATATGTGTATCAGGTTTGGTTGAAATCGATCCAGTATTGTAGGTGGTGATCAATGGGAGACGTACGACGAACGTATCCATTAGGACAGCGCGGCGTAATTTGGCGTTTATGGGCTATGGCAGCAGACGACCTACGTGAGAGCCTTTGGTAACAGCACAATATCGCATGCAGCGCCTCTGCTGGACTCGAGGCCATATCGCTTGGACTCTAGACGATTGGAAAACTGTGGTCTGGTCAGATGAGTCCCAATTTCACGTGGTAAGAGCTGATGGTAGTGTTCGAGTGTGACGCAGACCACACGAACCCATGGCCCCAAGTTGTCAACAAGGCATTGTACATCCTGGTTGTGCTAAATATCGGCGAAGATGTAAACAGACTGTCTGCACTCGCAAAACATTGTGAATGGGAAGAAAACAACACGTCCTCACAACTACACTATCAAAGGCAGACTGCCCTGGATTTTTTGAAGTAGTACAGTTACCTGGGCACCACTATCATCAGACCTTACAACATTAGATTCTTTTTTTATGGAGTTGGATGACGTCTGAGACGAAATACAAATGCTCAATACGTGAGATAAACCGCTACGTCACATCACGGAAACTGCTGCCCCCATTAAGGAACGTGCAGAGGCACTCAGACAAGCAACACAACATGTTATCCCAAGAGCACACAAATTTGACATTGGGATGTTCGTTCGTTCATTATGACCTATACATCAGCTTAACAAAGGAAGGAACGAAGATTAGGGCTTAACGTACTGTTGACAGCAAAATCATTAGAGAAAGAGTACAAGCTCAGATTCTTTCAAGGTTTGGGGTGGAAATTTGACGCGATATTGCAAATGAGCGATCCCAGCACTTGCCTGAAATTATTAAGAGAAATCAAGATAACCTTAATCTGAATGGCTGGATGTGCATTTGAACCATCGTTCTCCTGAATGTGAGTCCAGTGTGCTAACCAGTGTGGAAGCGAAAGGGTTAAAATACTGTGCGTATCTTCCAATTGATAGTTTGTAAAACACGTGTCGTAATGTTTAAGAATCGTTGTAAATATAAAATATTTGTAACTTGCCCAAAGAGTAAAGATTTATTTACACTTTTCTATAAGTGTATCTTTACTGTTTGGACAGTTATCCAGTGTGACGATGTTGTATGTGTATTTTACGTTTCACTTTTGACTTCAAGTTCATCTTACAAGGCAAATCTCTGCTTGAAGTTACTGACTGTACCGAAAATAATTATGTGGAGCTTTTAACGCAGAAAAATTTTCATGACGCTGTACACTCTTTTTGTTTCAATTGCTGTCACAGACAGCGTGGATGTACATAGCATATATTACCTGAAGATTTAAAATAAGAATGTTATGGACGATGCAACGGTGATGTTCGCTGCGAGTGCATTTATAATACTATATGTGCTCTGTAAATGGTAGTTAAGCAACCAGAACTGGTCATCACTTGGTAAAAAACTTTTAATAGTAAATGCAATTGAAACAATATATAAAAAATTTTGGAAATTTTATAAGAGCTTTTAGACATTTTGTATAGTTTTGCATTTGATTATCTGCCCACGATCGCTTCCTCCTATTCTGAAAAATCAGATATATTCAGTAATGGCACATCGTGGGTATTCTGCGTCCTCATGTGTTACCTCTCAAGCGACGTATTACGATGATATTTTTCAACAGGACACTGCTAGAACAAACATGGCACGCGTCTTTGTGGAGTACCTGCGAGACGTTACGGTACTCCTGTTACAAGCAAAGAGCCCCATATCTGGCCCTATTGCATGATATCTCCGTCCCACAGCCAGCATCCGGGATGTTAGGGACCAGTTGAAACAGTTGCAGGCCAGCTTGCCTCAGAAGGGGACTTTGACACCGTTCCGAACGGAATCAATGTAAACATCCGGGGCCGAGAGGTTGGCCGTATTACTGAAAAGTATGCTCATACTGCCAAGTTCTTTGTGAGTTTCACTCGATTTTGGAATCAGTGAAGTAACATCACATACTCTCTCCATTGTGAAGTATCAGTTCGTTTACTCCTCACTTTCTGGATGCTTCACGTCTTTTATCAGGCAGTCTGTTTATGGGTACGCAACGCAACGCTTATTATTCCGGGAGGTGGAAAACTTTAACATGATTTAATATTATGGTGGATTACCTTGAATAAATGAACAATATCATTAACGTTGGACAGCATGAAACAAGTGATAACAACTTGTAGCACGGTTTATTTGCTTTCCCAGTGTCGAGGAATAGTTCTTTAGAAAATTTCACAAAATACTATTCGGTGATAATGAATGAAAACTGTAGTTCATGGAATGTATCATGTGCCTGACAGACTAAGTTGCACTAAAATGTGGTGATAATCTCATTCTATGTTCTAAATCAACTGAATATGAATCACGTGGCCTGAGGTGAAAATACAAACCAATTGCAAGCCTGCCACCAGAGCACCGGTGTATCGGACGTACTTACGTGGTTTGCAAAGTTTTAATACTCGTGGATGTAGATAAACGACGTACGAATGCGGTGCGGGAGGCATTTCTCGTACACGCAAAACTTCCGAGTATAGCTGTATATATTGTTATGCATGTTCAAATGGTTCAAATGGCTCTGTGCACTATGCGACTTAACTTCTGAGGTCATCAGTCGCCTAACTAACCTAAGGACATCACACACATCCATGCCCGAGGCAGAATTCGAACCTGCGACCGCAGCGGTCGCTCGGCTCCAGACTGCAGCGCCTAGAACCCCACGGCCACTCCGGCCGGCTGTTATGCATGTATCCAAGTTTATTGCGTGCAGCGCTTCCTGTAAAATGAAATGAGCGTATGGCATCGTTGGCCGGGAGACCCCTATTCAGGGAAGTTCGACCACCAAGTGCAAGCCTTATTTCATTCGAAACCACATTGGCCGACTTGAGCGCCGGTGATAAGGATGAAATTATGATGAGGACAACACAACAACCAGTCCTCGAGCGGAGAAAATCTCCAACACGGCCGGGAAGGCGAACACGTTACCACCCAGCTCCTGTGATAGTAGTGTTCGAGTCCAATAAGCAAGTACTATCTAGCTGAAATTTTATTAGTGGTATCTATGGTTCACATATATTAATTTCCAAGTCTCGGAAGTGACAAAGAATTTTAAAAAGTTACTAATCAGTTTATTGCCTACGTGAGCGAGATTGCTTAGTGATCGCCTGAGGTGAACTTTCTAGCCAGGTAAAGGAGAGGCGCCCATTCACTGCCCGATGACAACGAATAAGACACGATTCGACAGACCACAGGTAGGACCTGCAAACGACATGGAGTCGAGTTAGCTAAGACAGAAAGCGAAAGACACTTTCACAAAACAATAATAACAGGAAGGCTTATTTCCCGATCAAAGGCATAAATGACTGAAACACATATGACTACTAAGCACTGACGTACATAAATTAGCATCATTATTATTATTCTCTTCGAAATTCTGAAGGTACCAGTGGTAAAAATCAGGCAGCGAAAGCTGTTTACAACTTGTACAGAAACCGGACGGCAGTTATACTGAAGAGCCAAAGAAACTGGTACACCTGCCTTACATCGCTTAGGTCCCCCGTGATCATGCATGAGTGCCGCAACAGATCGTGGCATTGACTCCACTAATGTGTGAAGTAGTGCTGGAGGGAATTCGCCACGAATCCTGCAGTGCTGTCGAAAAATCCGTAAGATTACGACGGGGTGGAGATCTCTTGTGAGCAGTACATTGCAATACATCAATAATGTTTATGTCTGGCGAGTTTGGTGGCCAGCGGAAGTGTTTAAATTCATAAGTGTGTTCATGGAGTCACTCTGTAGCAATTCTGGATGTCGCATTGTCCTGCTGGAATTTCCCAAGTGCGTCGGAATTATGTATGGTCACAAGTGATCAGACATGATGGTCACCTACGTGTCATCCGTCAGAGTCGTATCTAGACGTTTCGGGGGTCCCATATCACTCCAACAGCAACGCCCCACACCATTGCAAAGACCCCACCAGCTCGAACAGTCCCCTGTTGACATGAAGGGTCCATGGATTCATGAGGATGACTCCATACCCGTACACGTCCATCCGCTCGATACAATTTGAAACGAGGCTCGTCCCAACAGGCAACATGTTTCCAGCCGTCAACAGTCCAATGTCGGTGTTGAAGGGTCCAGGCGAGGCGTAAAGTTTTGTGTCGTGCAGTCATCAAAGGTAGACGAGTGGGCATTCGGCTCCGAAAGCCCACATCGAGGAAGTTTCATTGAATGGTTCGCACACAGACACTTGTTGATGGCCCAGCATTGAAATTTGTAGCAATTTGCAGAAGGTTTGAACTTCTGTCATATTGAACGATTCTCTTCAGTCGTCGTTGGTCCCGTTCTTGAAGAACCTTTTTCCACCCGCAGCGATATCGGAGAGTTGATGTTTTACCGAATTCCTGATATTCACGGTACACTCGTGAAATGGTCGTTCGGGAAAATGCTCGCTTCATTGCTACCTCGGAGATGCTGTGTCCCATCGATCGTACGCCAACTATTACACCACGTTCAAATTCACTTAAATCTTGGTAACCTGTCATTGTAGCAGTAGTAACTGATCTAACAACTTGTTAGACGTTGTTTTATATAGGCATTGCCGACCGCAGCGCCGTATTCTGCCTCTTTACATATCCCTGTATTTGAATACGCATGCCTATACCAGTTTCTTTGGCGTTGTAGTGTATAAGAGTCAAGGGGTATGAAAGGTAAGCAGTGGTTGAGAAAGAAGTGAAACAGAGTTGTAGCCTATCCCCGATGTTATTCAATTATACATTGAGCAAGCAGTGGGGGAACTTATTACTTCCAACTCACCCAAAGAGGTATAATAAAAGATTCCTCTCATGGAATGCAAGAGTAAGGCCCCATATCTCGGTAAACAAAGGGGGAACCCCATACGCAGCCGAAACACTGTCCATCACCACCCATGGCTCAGCTGAAAAGTTGGAAATCAGAGAAAGGAAGACATTAAAAAAACCCGAGGCCCCAGATTCAATAAGAACAATATAACCCACATCAGAAACGAAACGCTTTACTAAACAACTAAAATGCTGTTAGATACAGTGAGGAAATGAACTGATTTTTTATGGTCATATCCTTAGAAAGAACCCAAATACACTAACGAAAAAATTTGTGATTACTTCCATAAAAAAAAAAAACAAATTGGTTAAAGGAACGCAGAACCAGGTGGGTCGACAGAAGGGACAGAGAAGATCCGACGCAGAGGGGCGCATTTCGTCAGGGAATCATTTTGTAATGACCGAGACATGAAAGCCCGTCAGAAGGAAAACGGAAATCGTCTATGCATCGACATTAGCTGTAGGCCTTGTAGCATACGTACTGCTCAAGCCGCTTTCGTTTATCTATTAAAAGGTCATTCGCATTGAAAAACCGCTAATTTCACGCTCACTGATTTCGAATTGGAGGTAAAAAGTGACGAAATCGCTTTTCACCCGCTAGAAAATATCAGAAATGCCATATATAGAGACATCCAAATCTCAAGGAGGGCAGAGTCCAACGATCAGAAGAGTTCCAACCTCGGATGAACACCAACCTACAGCCGATACTATATGAGTGAGTATTATCTCCTGTTAAGCTTGTACTCTAAGAAGAACTTCCAAAGACTGCCTCTACATAACACTGGACTAGAATTATTGGTTTCCGCCGTATATATGTCTACATGTACCTCGGTCTCACTGTGCCGAGTACTTGAAACTAAGGGTTCGATTACAGCGGTAGAATGCGACACTTCATATTTCGTGGCCTGATATACCATAGATTATTGTGTCTAGTCGTACCTTAACGAAGCTATAGGCTGGAGTGGCCACTTGTTTTGGTGAAACACTTGAACTAAGAAGTCCTACCGACAAAGGATCTCACACTGATTCCACATTTAAGATCTACAGAACGCTTGTAACACAGTTCCTCTTCAAGAGACTTTTAATCAAACTTCGTGCCTATGGAGCTGTACAGGTGGAACAGAGTTTTCCTCTCAGAAAAGTCGTAGTGTGCAGTAATCGACGGAAAATCATCAAGTAAAACGGAAGTGATATCCGGCGTTCCCCAAGGAAGTGTTATAGACATTCTGGTCCCTCTGGAGATAGTCTGAACAGCTCTCTTAGACTGTTTGCAGATGATTCTGTCATTTACCCTCTAGTAAAGTCATCAGGAGATCAAAATCAGTTGCAACCTGACTTTAGAGACGATATCTGAATAGTGCGAAAAATGGCAGTTGTCTCCCAGTAACGAAAAGTGTCAGGTCATCCACATGAGTACAAAACGAAATTCGTTAAGTTTTGATTACGCAATAACTAGCTCAAATTTAAAGGCTGCCAATTTGCCTAAATACGTATGAATTATAATTACGAACAACTTAAGACTGATCGATCACACAGATAATGTTGTAGGGAAGGAAAACCAAGGGCGACATTCTACTGACAGAACAGTTAGAAGATGCAGCAGATCTGCTAAAGAGATTGAGGGAGAAATGATCATGATAATAACGTAAGGGAAATCAGAACTCGTACAAAAAGATGTTTGTGTATGAGAAATCGGTTGGAAACTTTCTTCGTGTCAGCACGCTGTAGGTGTCGCCACCGGCGTCAACCTTGTGTGAATGCTCTGAAAAGCTAATCATTTGCATATCACAGCATCTTCTTCCTGTCGGTTAAATTTCGCGTCTATAGCACGTAGTCTTCGTGGTGTAGCAATTTCAATGGCCAGTAGTGTACAAATAAGTAGAACACAAGACAGGAAAGAGAAGTTCCAAGTCAAAAATCAAAACTAAATGAAGGATCCTGATTTCTAAAGAAGAAAGGAACGCAAGATCAGAAAGAATAAAGCAATACTGGGCTAAGTGAAAGGCACAGAACTGTTATAACTTCCTTGGACGCTATGTGGTTCTTTAGTGCATACAGGAGCGAGGAAAAGATGCTCCTCATGAACAGGGAATTGAGATATTAATTTATTCTACTCCCAATTCCGGATCGTAAAAATATTTAACTTTGTTCCTATAGTTGAAGCGTCAGTTGCTAGCAGTAGCTTTGAACGTTGAAACATACACAGATACCACAGATTTACAAAGTCAGTCTTCAGTACGAGCACAATTCAGAAGGTAACGGTCCCAGACCTCTAGGAAACCCTGTAAATGTCATTCAGCTGGTGATGTTGTTGTGGTCTTCAGTCCAGAGACTGGTTTGATGCAGCTCTCCATGCTACTCTATCCTGTGCAAGGGTCTTCATCTCTCAGTACCTACTGCAACCTACATCCTTCTGAATCTGTTTAGTGTATTCATATCTTGGTCTCTCTCTGTGATTTTTACCCTCCACGGTGCCCTCCAATACTAAATTGGTGATCCCTTGATGCCTCAGAATATGCCCTACCAACCGATCCCTTCTTCTAGTCAAGTTGCGCCAGAAATTTCTCTTTTCTCCAATTCCATTCAATACCTCCTCATTATTTATGTGATCTACCCATCTAATCTTCAGCATTCTTCTGTAGCACCACATTTTGAAAGTTTCTACTCTCTTCTTGTCTAAACTATCTATCGTCCATGTTTCACTTCCATACATGGCTACACTCCACACAAATACTTTCAAAAACGACTTCCTGACACTTAAATCTATACTCGATGTTAACAAATTTCTCTTCTTCAGAAATGCTTTCCTTGCCATTGCCAGTCTACATTTTATATCCTCTCTACTTCGACCATCATCAGTTAATTTGCTAACCAAATAGCAATACTCATTTACTACTTTAAAAGTCTCATTTCCTAATGTAATTCCTGCAGCATCACCCGATTTAATTCGACTACATTCCATTATTCTAGTTTTGCTTTTGTTGATGTTCATCTTACATCCTCCTTTCATGTCCATGTCCATTCCGTTTAACTGCTCTTCCAAGTCCTTTGCTGGCTCTCACAGAATTACAATGTCATCGGCTAACCTCGAAGTTTTTATTTCTTCTCCGTGGATTTTAATTCCTACTCCGAACTTTTCTTTTGTTTGCTTTACTGCTTGCTCAATATACAGATTGAATAACATCGGGGAGAGGCTACAACCCTGTCTCACTCCCATCCCAACCACTGCTTCCCTTTCATGTCCCTCGACTCTTATAACTGCCATCTGGTTTCTGTACAAATTGTAAATAACCTTTCAGTCCCTGTATTTTACCCCTGCCACCTTCAGAATTTGATAGAGAGTATTCCAGTCAACATTGTCAAAAGCTTTCTCTAAGTCTACAAATGATAGAAACGTAGGTTTGCCTTTCCTTAATTTATTTCCTAAGATAAGTCGTAGGGGCAGTATTCCCTCACGTGTTCACGTGTTCAGCTGGTAAACACACTATAATGGGCTTAGTACATGAATGTTCGAACTTAGTACACCCGCCGCTCGAGCTTCGGAGAGGGGATGGTTGCATCTCAGTGGTAGCGGCGTAGTTGTTCGTGGCAGCGCCTTCGTGCCGCGGTTGCAACTGTAGGAAACGCGGAGACGTAACTGAGAGCGCTCGTATTTGAAAGCACTGCCAACCGGATAGCGGCCGATACCGCACGAACATTAAAAATTGATTGATCTTACACACCCAGAGTCAGGTGAAACGAAAGAAGAAGCAGAATAAAACGTATACATTTCGTTATTTTCTTTGGCATATGTGGTACGTTCAAGGTGGGGGTGATAGAATGTTAAATTTAGGCGACGGGAGGGGAGAGGGGGGGCGCTGTAACGAACTGTGACCACACCCTCCAGAGAAGTGAACCCTGGACCCGCGCCTGGTACCTGCGGCCATTTTCTGCAGGCGAAACCGCCAGTGAGGGCCACGCAGTGCGACGTCGCGCGGCGGTGCCGTCTTTACGATCGGCCGCCATATGGGGTCGAGATGGCGTGTCCGCCGGTGCGGCGTCAGCAGCGGACGGCCGCCCTCAGATGCCGGCGGCGTCAGCGTTCCAGCGCACATCTTCGGCGTCACCCTCGCCTCACCGGCCGGCGACAGAAGTTTACGAGGCGCGGTGGCGGCCAGCACCACCTCCTTAGGCCAGGCTCACACTCTGGGTGTAGGGCAGCAGTCGCGCTAGCGAGACTGACATAGAGTCAATAAGACCGCGAACGCGACGTCTGGGCGACCAGGCGACGTTTGACACAGCACGTGTCACTGCGCCACCGAAAACTCAATTGTGGATCCCGCGTTATTGGAGACGCCAGGTGTTCACGAAATACCGCTCTGTGTTCCACATTCTAATTCTGCCTTTGGCTCACTGAGCACATCATGTGTTGTAAAAGATAGGTTGAGGACTATGGGAAAGATAAATGCAAGCTGGTACGCGCTTCTGGCGTAAGGTTGTCGGAGACTGAACGATCGGGCAAAATAAGGACTGATGCATTCGTATCAATATTTTTACTAACCCTCCTCGGCAAAACTAACTGTACCGATCAGGTCAACAGAACCTTCATTTATTAAGACCAAACCATCTAACCAATTTAGAACAATTACTGATAATCGATAAAACAATCTCTTTAAATAGAAAATTCAAGAATGCCACACATAACAGTGTTTTGTAACAAGTACAACAACATACGAAAACAGTCTTCGAAACAGGCAGGCAACAATGTGTTTGACTAAAATATAACAAATAATTAAAGTTAACGTAAAAGGAGTTCATTAAAAGGCAATAAAAACAATTAAAGCTGCTAGATATGAAATCATCATGCTTCGGGCAAAGTGGTACGAGTAAAAACTTAAGTCATCAGATACCGTCCTGGCAGCGTAGACAAAACAGTTACAATAAGTCCTCAAAAGATAAAGTAACTGGTCAAGGAAACCGCACAGACTTACACCTCATTGTAAAGAAGTTCAGCGGACAACGAAGATTTAGCTTCAAATCACATCACGAGGCGGAAATAGTAAATGCTTAACCGTCGCACAGGACAGAAAACACACACTAAAGCGCCAAAGACACTGTATAGGCACGCGGATTCACATAAGAAAATATGTAAACAGGCAGAATACGTAGCTGCGGTCGGCAATGCCTATGTAAAACAAGTGTCTGGCGCAGTTGTTAGATCGGTTACTGCTGCTGCAATGGCAGATTATCAATATTTAGTGAGTTTGAACGTGATGTTACAGTCGGCGCACGAGCGATGGGAAACAGCATCTCTGAGGTAGCGATGAGGTGGGGATTTTCCCGTACGACCATTTCACGATTGTGCCGTGAAAAGCAGGAATACGGTAAAACATCAAATCTCCGACATCGCTGCGGGTGGAAGAAGATTCTTCAAGAACGGGACCAACGACGACTGTAGAGAATCGTTCAACATGACAGAAGTTCAAACCTTCCGCAAATTCCCTCAAATTTCAATGCTGGGCCATCAACAAGTGTCAGCGTGCAAACCATTCAATGAAACATCATCGATATGGACTTTCGGAGTCGAAGGCCCATGCGTCTACCCTTGATGACTGCGCGACATAAAGTTTTACGCCTCGCCTGGGCTCGTCAACACCGACATTGGATTGTTGATGACGGGAAACATGTCGCCTGATGGGACGAGTCTCGTTTCAAATTGTATCGAGCGGATGAACGTGTACGGGTATGGAGACATCCTCATGAATTCATGGACCCTGCATGTCAGCAGAAGAATTTTCAAGCTGGTGGAGACTCTGTAATGGTGTGGAGCGTATGCAGTTGGAGCAATATGGGACCCCTGACACGTCTAGATACGATTCTGAAACGTGACACGTACATAAGCATCGTGTCTGATCACCTGCATCCATTCATGTCCATTGTGCATTGTGAAGGACTTCGACAATTCCAGCTGGTTAATGCTAGACCCCACACGCTTAGAATTGCTACAGAGTGGCTCCAGGAATACTCTTCTGAGTTTAAACACTTCTATTGGTCGCTAAACTCCCTAGACGTGAACGTTATTGACCATATCTGGGATGCCTTGCAAGGTGCTGTTCAGAAGAGATCTTCATCCCCTCGTACTCTTACGAATTCATGAACAGCCCTGCAGGATTCATGATGTCTATTCCCTCCAATCAGACATTAGTTGAGTCCATGCCACGTCCTGTTGCGGCACAGCTGCGTGCTCGCGGGCACCCTACACGATATTAGGCAGCTGTCCATAAAGTTCCTTTACAACTTTTATTACAAATTTTATTACAACGGCAGTTGTTGAAATATTTTATCAACATTTCTTTTATTGTAATCAATATTTATAAAAGTTATTTTGGACGTGTTTAATAGACCTCTATATGAGCGCCATTAGTTGCACAAAGCACATCAAGACGGTACTCGATTTCTTGCCATGTTCGCTGTAGCATAACATCATCAATGGTGACAATAGCATTACGAATCCTTTGCTTCAAGTGAGGAATGTGCCGTATCTGTGTTTGATACACTATATCTTTGACATAGCCCCATAAAAAGTACAAGGGAGTGATATCTGACGAACGTGGTGGCCAAGGAATTGGCCCATCCCTCCCAATCCATCAGCATTGAAATGTTTCATTGAGGAACCGACGAACATGCAGTCCCCATTGTGGTGATGCACCATCTTGCTGGAAAATGATAGTTGGTTGTAAGTCAATAAATTGTGGTGCTACATATTTGGTCAGAAGGTCGAAGTAAACATCTGCAGTAATTGTTGACTCGTTGAAGAAAAATGAACTAATTATTCGGTTGCACAAGATTCCACACCACACATTCGCTTTTGGACTATCCCGGTGAAACTCCCTAGTCACATGGGGGTCTTCAGATCCCCAAACTCTCACATTGTGTTTGTTTCATGTCCCAGAAATATGAAAAGTTGCCTCGTCACGGAAACAAACTCGCTTGAGGAATGCTTCGTCCTCCGAAAGACGTTCCAGCATGTTGAGTGCAAACTCAGTCCGCTTTGGCTTGTCATTTGGCTCAAGTGTCTGTAACAGCTGCACTTTGTGAGCGTACAACCGTAAGTTCTTGTGGATGACTTCATGCACAGTTGAACGTAGTAGTTGCAACTGTCTTGCAGCAGTGCGGATGGACTTCGTAGGTGAACGAGTGAATACGTTTAAAGCGCGATCGATATTTTCCTCGGATGTTCTTAGTCACCCGCTCCTCCCTTTAACAAACACTGTCCCTGTCTCCATAAATTTAAGTGCCATGCACGGATTGAAGGGCGTGATGATGGATCTCTTCCATACTTCGTTCTGAAGTTTCGTTGAGTCTGAACATCAGATTTTGTCTCAATAAACCAAGATACATACTGTGTCTTCTCTAGAGAAGTTGCCATTTTATTGAGGTTCAGTTACTTCCATCAATAAAGTAACTGAAACACAAAATTTTAGTATACATAAAAACTTAAGCTAACAGCGATTACAGTAAAAGAAATTTTGTTAAAATATTTCAACTACTGCCGTTGTAACAAAATTTTGAAGTTGTAAAGGGACTTTATGGACACCCTGTATATTTTAAACGTCACGAATGATGACACATTGAACATTAAAAAAAATTTATATAATCCTAAACAATCCAAAAGCCAAATAATTTAAAATACAGAATCAAATCACAGCTCTATGACAATTACCAGACTGGGGGAATTATGTTTTCATATAAGTGACATACTCGTCAAATCGCCTGTCGCGACACAGGAACAGGGAACAACAACAACAGGAGACTGATCCGAGTCCGGCGTAGAAGCAAAAAGTTCAAACGCGTGTAGGAAGCGAACCAGTGACAATTATCAGACTCACAGCGGCGAACAAGATCAGTCGTTAGGAATGCCGCGTGGTCTCAGCACTGAACCAACGAACTGAAAGCAGGTGAACGAGCATCCAAATTCGCTGTGCGGCGACAAACAGTGGAAAAGCTTGGAGCGGCCAGGAGATGCGTGTATGATGACCCACAGACCGCCCCTAAATCTAGACGTCCAAAGAAACAATGCGTTCACTCCCGTTTCCGGTGCGCGATGCTTGTGACCTGCCGATGCTCAGCCAGACAAAGTTGGGAGTCACCTTAACAGTAGAAAAAACAGGCAGCCCGTTGCCCTGCAGACCTGACATGTCCACGCTGCCCCACCCACTGCCTCTCCCGGAAAGCGGCTTCAACGCCAATAGAGGCAAACATGCCACGCCTCCTTCGCACCAACGATCGTGTTCCAGGAGAAGACGTGGTGCGAGCTATAGATCCCGCAACGGCTCACCTCTTACTGGTAAATTAAGGAAATACAGGGTGAGTCACCTAACGTTACCGCTGGATATATTTCGTAAACCACATCAAATACCGACGAACCGATTCCACAGACCGAACGTGGGGAGAGGGGCTAGTGTAATTGTTTAATACAAACCATACAAAAATGCACGGAAGTATGTTTTTTAACACAAACCTACGTTTTTTTAAATGGAACCCCGTTAGTTTTGCTAGCACATCTGAACATATAAACAAATACGTAATCAGTGCCGTTTGTTGCATTGTAAAATGTTAATTACATCCAGAGAGATTGTAACCTAAAGTTGACGTTTGAGTACCACTCCTCCGCTGTTCGATCGTGTGTATCGGAGAGCACTGCAACATACATCGCGTTTCTACAGAATGATCTGACAACGTTGCTCGAAAATGTCCCACTGGAAACGCGTCGACGTATGTGGTATCAGCATGATGGTGCACCTGCACATTCCGCAATTAACACTAGGCTGACCCTTGACAGGATGTTCGACTGGCGTTTCATTCGACGTGGAGGATGCATAAATTGGCCAGCCCGTTCTCCTGATCTTACACCTCTGGACTTCTTTCTGTGGGGTACATTAAAGGAGAATGTGTACCGTGATGTGCCTGCAACCCCAGAGGATATGAAACAACGTATTGTGGCAGCCTGCGGCGACATTACACCAGATGTACTGCGGCGTGTACGACATTCATTGCACCAGAGATTGCAGTTGTGTGCAGCAAATGATGGCCACCACATTGAACATCTATTGGCCTGACATGTCGGGACACACTCTATTCCACTCAGTAATTGAAAACGGAAACCACGTGTGTACGTGTACCTCACCCCTCATGGTAATGTACATGTGCGTCAGTGAAAAAGACCAATAAAAAGGTGTTAGTGTAGTGACGTAACAAGACTGTTACGCCACTTGAAGTAGCCGATTGAAAGGCACGCGTACACACACGCCGACGAGCGTGAATTCTGGAACAGGATAACTATTGAATGGTAGCAAGAAAAGAACGTAGCTGCTTTATACTTAACTTTACTGATCCTTGTGATACATCTCTCTTGACTATACAAATGCGACTCGTAAGATACATGCACTGTTACAATTGGCGCCTTGCTAGGTCGTAGCCATGGACTTAGCAGAAGGCTATTCTAACTGTCTCTCGGCAAATGAGAGGAAGGCTTCGTCCGTCTTGTCGCTAGCAATGTCGTCCCTACAACCTGGGGCGAGTGCTTGTTCGTATATCGAGACCTGCCTTGTGGTGGCGCTAGGTCTGCGATCACACAGTGGCGACACGCGGGTCCGACATGTACTAAATGGACCGCGGCCGATTTAAGCTACCACCTAGCAAGTGTGGTGTCTGGCGGTGACACCACAGTTAGCATGTGGACGTAATGTGCTGTTCCAGTCTGTTCTGTACCTAAGGTCCATCACTGTTCCCTTTGGATCCGTAAGTAATTCGGTGCTCTCCGATACACACGATCGAACAGCGGAGGAGTGGTACTCAAGCGTCAACTTTAAGTTACAATATCTCCGGATGTAATTAACATTTTACAATGCAACAAACGGCACTGATTACGTATTTGTTTGTATGTTCAGATGTGCTAACAAAACTAACGGGGTTCCATTTAAAAAAACGTAGGTTTGTGTTAAAAAACATACTTCCGTGCATTTTTTATGGTTTGTATTAACCAATTGCACTAGCCCCTCTCCTCACGTTCGGTCTGTGGAATCGGTTCGTCGGTATTTGATGTGGTTTACGAAATATATCAAGCGGTAACGTTAGGTGACTCACCCTGTATATGTAGAGAAAACCTAAAAAAAAATTGTATATATTACGTGGAAACCTGTATTGCCAAATAACTTCTAACGGGGTTAAATCGACAGAATGTACGTTACACTAGTATATAAAAGCAAGGTGATATTTAACGTTGTTACTAAAAACCTGGAATAGTTCTTTACCAGTTTACTTAAATTTTTTTCGACGCTGTATTAAACCTTCGGAGAGACTACATATTTTTAATATGTATGATGTACATTACGAAATAGATTCGCATCTTGCGACTGTACATTGACGTCATCTGTTTGCGAAACATGAAAATTTGCGCCAACCCGAGACTCTATTCCGCTTATCCCGACTGGTCGCATCAACAACTTCGGCTATCCGTGGTCGCTTCCAGTACCGATCCAAACTTCCATATGCCACGTACCCTCATATTATATATTAAGATTCAGTCTGATTTAAACTACATATTCGTAATATTGCAGGTTTGTTCGTCAATCTCATCAGCGTCTCTCTAACAGTCTAGCCGAAACTTTCTACAGTAATTTAACTAGAAAGTTCGAGTCTAATATACTTATCTATCACAGATGAACATTTGTTTATTTCTTCCTTGAACACAATTTTTACTCTTGCTATCGAGTTGTAATTCGTAATACTCGCAATTATAACTTCCCTTCTTCTTCATCAGAGCATGAACAAAATCAGAGTCATTAACATTACATTCAACAACACAGATAATAAAAATGAGAGACAATGCAACGATAATGTTCAATATTCCTATGCAATGTATAACGTCTTTGGTTTCTACATGCAGCACCATATCTCAGACAGTTATTTCTGTAGTAAAATGGGATATTACAATGGCCTCCCCAGGATTACAGCAGAGTGAGTTACGAATCGATGTTGAACTCCTGCATCAAACAGTTCAAAGTTCTCATTTCAACTACTGAATTCAGTATTCCATGTATGTTTTAACACCACATTACTGGTAACATAATAGTAAGTTCTCATAATATTATTCAATTAAAAGTTATTCATGTATGTCATGACAGTAATCATGTATTAATCTACATGTGTATTTGCTTGTAGCGCTGTGTGATGTTCACTATGTTTCATTACAATTCTCAGCACTGAAAAAGCTATCCTGCATTATAATTTGCCTCCTCATTCGAGCATGGGTGAACGGCAGAACCGAAAAAAACCGCTTCGAGGCCTTCCACATTGAGAAGTGCAAGGTGTGTGCCAATTCATATTGATTCAGCTAATTACATTTGGTGAATAACTTTCGATAAACTTTTCAGTGTCTTAGTCTTAATCAAGTTATCCATATACACGTCTGATATCACAACTATTAAACTTTACATTCTTCTGAATATACAATTGTTGTCTTCTGTCGTCTAAAAGGTAGTAGACGATGATGAAGCTGACAGGACAATCGATCAAAATCTGGATCTAAGGAAAACGTGTTCAGGATGGGCGTTGGATACAGATCGTAATCTTCCCTCGGGTTTGCGCACGAAACTGCTCGATGATGGGTCATGGAACAATCATCGTACTAGTGACTCAGAATTTTGACAGGGAATTTCCGTAAACTGTGCCTGTAAGAAATGGATGAGATCTCATATATAATCCATTCTCACACGATGAATCATTGGTCCTTATGGGTTGCTCCTGAGAATCTTAGGAATTGTTAACACAACTAATACGAAGCCTCTGGTCCGCATAAATTAGCTAAAACTTCTGAGCACAATGTTCTTTCGATTATCATGATAATACAAAATGTCTTCTGTGACCGCTTCACTTAATAATTGCAGCACACCACTCACGGAAAGCAAATAGACTTGATCACACTCCATGACCCTGATTTAGCGTTCATGACGGATCAAGTTACATCACATGGTAGCACATCTTATCACAAAATTAGGACTTCAGTAGTCTCGTTGAAACACCAGTTTAAATACCAAATTCGTGTTAATCACTACACAACGTTCATACACATCATTACGTGTCTTTGAAAGTTATTGCACAGGAGATCATATCACTAAATTTTTCTGTGAAAAAACAGTGTCCAAAAGTCTTTAGAATACAAATAGCCCCACAGTCATTACTGTACACCCATGTCCTTACACCCTTTATTAAAAGTAAGCTTATGCAAAATTACAATGGATGCTTACATGGATTGAGGCTGTACCTGAGTATGTACAGTCGACAGCACAAAAAGTGAGCCACCCGTGTATCGCAATGTGTAGGACGCACCTGACTGTATAAACCAACACAGCGTAGCTGTGTCGTAGTCTCTAAAACTTCCGCAGTATAGTCGTCTGACTATACACAATGGGTATCACAAGGGACTGTTAGAGATCACTGTGCTTTATGGCAGTCAGTCCAGATGTAAACCAATACCCTCGTACAAAAATTAGAAAACACGTTATTATAAATGAGACAGTCCTTAATGCCTGTAAATTAAATTATATTACAATAAGTGACACTGCAGATGTCTTATCATGCCCTTTAAATGATATAATGGGTTGTCGTTCATGATCCGAATTTGAACCCATTATTAACCAAACAAGGTTTGCATGTCTGATCGAGACTCGACTAAGTATAAAGAGACGTAAAATCTCGAAGTGTTCACCAATATCAATTTACAAGGCCGAATGTCTGAACCTGGAAATAAATGACGATACGTTTAACACTGCACTGGGAAGCCCGTGAAGCTTATGCTGCTCCTTATAAGTAACCACGAAAGATACGTAACAAAAATGTAACACACAAGTGTGAAATGCCGTGAAGTAAAGCTGTTGTGATGGATGTGGACTAAATCCCAATACCCATATAAATTGTTAACTACACACAATCAGAGGTCAGATATTAAGAATGTTCACCAATACCGTGATACTGGAATCTGAGACGACGATACAAATGATTTTTTTGTGGTAGGGTATAACACATAACACTAGCTCTCGTTTGCTATGACACAAACTAGTGTTACCCTCTTGGAGGATTTTGGGTTTTAACATATGTTTGTCTAATGGACAAGGGATATCGGACAGTAATTTCGATTAGAATGCAATTTATAGAAAACTAAACAGGTTTTACTTTGGGAATAATGAAAGTATAAAAGTTCATACGAATGAAAAAATAAACGGTCATGAGCCTAATTAGCCATATTAATTTGAAACATTCCTTCAAGCAAATTGAACATTAGTAGTCGTAGTGACTTTCCCTTTCAGTAGTACACTGGATACACACGACTACAGGGCTATCTTAGATGTGGTAGCAGTAGTTACCACTAATGCATAAACCAGTTATCATAGAAAGCAATATTGTACTCCACTCATAATAATAACAATTACGATCACAATCATTATGTAACTCAGTACTGAGATGTTATTTCAGGAAGCAATGAACTAAAGTTGGGCATGAAAATAATTCTGACTTAACTGACAAATAAATACCACAAATAAAATTAAATAAAACTACATAATACTTTTTTACACTCCCATTTATATAACAGTATCAGATTTCTTTAGTAGCAATAAATATCCCAATTATCTTTTTGATGTGAAAAGAATATCGTGGGTACCATAAACTTAGCCTGCCGCTGTGGCCGAGTGGTTATAGGCGCTTCAGTCCGGAACCGCGCTGCTGCTACGGTCACAGGTTCGAATCCTGCCTCAGGCATGGATGTACGTGACGTCCTTAGGTTAGTTAGGTTTAAGTAGTTCCAAGTCTAGGGGACTGATGACCTCAGATGTTAAGTCCCATAGTACTCAGAGCCATTTGAGCCATAAACTGATATTGTCTCTCTAGGCAAACTCTACGGTTATTTCAGAAGCAAAGTTCAATTTAATCAACATTAATTCTTAACCCCACTTGGAATAATTTATGATTTCATCCTTTATAGCAAATTACTCAACACTGAGCTCGATTAACCTAAAAAGAAATTCGTTCATGTTAACAATCAAGACTAAATTACGTTTGAAATAAGTTTAATTTAACTGCCTTTTTCATCACCTGTGAAGCAGTTATTGTACACAGTAACATTTACACTCTCTAGCACTGAAATTTGACACATTTAATACACAGAAACAAATCACTAGTTAGTTAGAAAGAGGATACTTGGTTTTCTGCACACTTAGGAGGACAATTTTGCGGAAACATGTTTGTGAAAGCGCTCGTGGGTATCTGTCCTGGCAAGATCAATTACAGCGCCATCATCCAGCGACCGCTTGATATAGACCGGCGTCCATCCAAGTCTCAAATTAACAAGTATAACACTACGTAACGTAGTTTATGATATAATACTATGTTTCAGCATGCTCCATGGTGATTTTGTATGACATGTTGCTATAAACGTATTTAACTCTGATCTTATTTTGTTCAAGTTTTTTAGTATACTCGTGCCATGACAACTTCAGTATTTCTCATTTTAGACTTTATGAGGACCGTCGTTTATTTATTAGAAAACAGAGTCTAACGCAGAGTACAGTCTAATAGTTGTGACATTGTGTTCTATTTGCGTTTAATAATAAATTGGTGAAAGCAGTGCAGGCATTTCGAAACACCTGTGCCCTGTACGGAGTGACTGCTATCGAGGAAGTCAAAGTTTATCATTTCAAGTACGATTGTTTCGAGACAAGTTAATCACCACATTCAGGACCAACAGACATTGATGAAGTATATTTCTGTGATTTAGTACTATAATCAATGACACTGTATCCAATAACTGGCAAGTGTGACGACCAATTAATCTTTGTGCGACACTTGCTTTCAGTATTCATACTGAGGTTAAATATGAAGCAGAATCTCGAACTGGGAAGAATGGGGAAGAAAGTTGGTTGTGCCCTTTCAAAGGATTGATTCTGGCATTCGCTGTAATAGATTTAAGGAGATGACCATAAACTTAAACCAGGGTGGCCTGATAGCGAATGAAGTACCATATGGTAACTTCATGAGAAGACAATAGTGGGTAAGCCATAACAAACATTATCTCGAATTACGGCCTGCATACGTCCACGAAGTGCGTTGTTATTGATATACGAGTACACCTGGAGACATAAACAAATTGTCTTGCGTTATGAAATGCTTTACAGGGATGTGTCTTTCGTAGCTGACATTTGTTGCCAACAAATGAACCTTTGAGTTCTAACTGACGATATTGATGTTGGAAATTTACTTAAGTGTTCAAATTTGATTGTACAGTACAATATGCTTAACTGTTTCAATGTCTGGTTAGAAACTACATTTAGCGTGATCCACGAACAACGGCGTGGGTGTAACATTTTCCCATCGAGATGCTTGCCTCTCACCAATGGAGTGTTCGATTTCGGTGACCGAGTGAGTTTACTCGATATGTATGTGGCAGGGGCGCCTGTCACTCTCTCCTGATGTTGATTTTATTTTATTACTAACGTTGTGGTTTTTATTCAACCGGTAGTCACGTGGCGGCCAACGTGAGAATTACGGTGGTTGGATGGAAACACACCCCGAAATCAGTCACCCTGATGGTGGGGTTCGAATGCAGCCACCGAAATCAAGCATACCGATGGTTAGGAGACTCACCACAATCAATTCCGTAGGGAACAGAAAACTATGTTACCATAAAAGCAGTTTATGTACCAGAAATTTCAACGTCTACCCATATTATTTGTACTTTACAATCATGTTTCCAACGCTCAGGTAACGTTCGAACATCAGTATCACTCGTTAAAACACAAAGATTTAGATTTACATTGTAAATTAGATGTAGAATAAAATGCGTCGGTTCTCAACTGAAAAAACATGCACTCTTGATATTTGTCAATTACTGCATCATCTACCACGAATGGAAAACAATGGTTTGGCTAACCGTAGGTATCTTTTTGGGGTAGAATCATTGCTCACACAATTATAAAAATGGATGTATGTATGTTCCAGACGTCCTCCTAAGCCATTGGACAGATTTCAATCAAACTTGTATCATTTATCGTCTGGAAACAATCACTGTGAGGTAAGAACCAAACTTCTATCAAAGGGGGCGGGGGAGGGGGGGGAGCAGTGTAGTCCACGACGCGAGAATATCCAGACTTTAGCCATTTTGTATTTGAGAATGAAAGGTCACGTAGAAACTTGCAACAAGCGTTATACATAATTTCATAGCGTTTCGAAATTTTTTCTCGCTGACTACATCCACAAAATGATGGTTGCTACATTTTCGCTGTTCGTGCAGTGAAACTATCACGTGAAGCATGACGTTTTAATTCATTACTATTTTACCACTAACTGTATCCATGACATATTTTGTAGGCCATTCACGTATACTACTGACTGTACCAAAAAAATTACATCATTCTATGGCACTCAGTTCAGGAAACACGACGCCATAAACAATGAACTACCGCAGTATATATGACGTTTAAATTTATTACTTCGTTACTACTAATTCTACTCGCAACACTTTTCTCAGGCAGTGTCTGTATTTGTCGCTTAATGTACCTACAAAAATATACCACTGTACAACACATATTTGAGGAGATACGATGTAAAATACTGAGATGCGAGAGAAACTGCCGGATCATGCGTGACGTTTTAATTTCTTACTTCACATTTACGTGATATATTTGTACAAATACAGAAAAAATATGTTAAAATGAGTGTAATATATTTTAGATGTGGGTGTGCGAGCAAAGTCACGGGCAAAAAATTGATCCTAAGCCCTTCGAATGATTTGAACCAAATTTGGTATACATATTACTTACAATACGAGAAGAAATACTGTAGTGGTAAGAACCACCAGCCTCCTACAGCAGTGAGTCCGGTAACGTGGAGAGAGAAGCGAGCATGAGGGGATGCATAAACAGCGACAGTGAAGGAGAGGACAGATAAAGTGGAGGAGAAGATGGACGGAGATAGTGGAAGCGAAAATGGACGGAAAGAGCCGAGATGATGAGAAGGATAGAGAAAGGAATGAAGAGGAGATGAACACAGACAGGGGGAGGAAAAGACAGGCAGAGAGATGAGGGAGGAGGAAGTGAACAGAGGGGTAGAGAAAATGTACAGCGAGTGGGAAGAGGAGGATATGGACAGAGAGAGAGAGGAGAAGAGGAGGTGGACACCGAAAAGAAAGGGGAAGGAGATGAACAGGGAGAGGGGGGAGGCAATGGAAAGAGAGAGGGGGTGGAGGAGATGGAGAGAAAGAGTGGATATGAACAGAGAGAGGGGCAGGAGGAGTTGGACAGAGAGTGGGAAATGAAGGAGGTGGAGAATGGGAGGTGGTTCTAGAGATGGATAGAGCGCGGGGAAAGTAGATGGACTAATAGAATACCAGAGAAACGCTGGAACTCAGCTAGTACGCAATAAAAATGAGTGAATCCACCACGTAGGAGGGATAAGAAGGAGGTGGTCATTGGTAATGTAGTCAGATATCCTCTTTACTAATATTAACCTTTCACCTAGAATATTTTCTTCCTGGGATTCGTCATTTGCGAGGTTTTTAGTTGTCTCAAGTTAAAACAAACACCCTGTAAATAAGTAAATATTAGGTCTGTGTGTAAGTTCGTAGCGTTCTGTTTTGCATGTTGGTATTCCAGTTTATATGGACTTATTTATCGATTTTAATTTTCTATTTGTAGTTCACTGTTGTTATTTGAGTTTACATATTTTGTCATTTGGAGATAGTGAGTGGAGCTGTTCATGCTAGAAAATGGAGTGCCAAGTGGAGAAATCGGAATATATCCGACACACTCTTCTTTTTGAGTTCTGTAGAGGGGTGGCAGCAGCGGAGGCAAGCAGAAACGTTTCCGTCGTTATGGCGTTATGGAGAAATGCCATTTGACAGAATACGGGAAGAAAATACTTTCCTTGTTTTAAGGAGGATCGTTTTGACATTAGTAACTCTCCACGTTCAGGAAGATATTCCGGGTTTGTTGAAGATCTTTTAAACGCATTAACTATAATGATCCACGTCATTGTACTCGAGAATTGCCAGATGTGATGAACTGTGATCATTCTATCATCGTGCGAGTTTGCATGCAGTGGGGAAGGTTCAAAAATCAGGTGTATGGGTACCACATACTCTAAGGCAAAATCACAAAAATCGGCGGGTGGACATATATGCATTTCTTTTCGCTGTTCATCAACTGGCCCGTTAGCAACATCGACCACTCCTATCTTGTATCGCATACTGATGACGAGAAATGATGTTTTCTTGCTAAGATAAAGAAAAGAAAGGAGTGACTGAGCCCAAATCTTCCCCGTACGAAGATATGCAAGCTTCCATGTAAGATAGTGTTATGCATCTGGTGAAACAGCGACGGTGTGATGTACTACGAATCGCCTCCCCGAGATGTAATCATCATTGCTGACACTTATTGTCAACAACTGAGACATCTTGCAGGCGTAGTCCAAGAACAACGACCCGGAAGACTGCGTGAAGTGATGCTGCTCCACGATAACGCCAGTCCGCATTTGCTGGATTGACAAAAAACACTATATATGTGTTGGGCTGGGATATCATTCCGCACCCACCTTGTTCACCTGTTCTTGCGCCATTAGATTTTCGCCTTTTCCGCTCTCCATCGAACAACATTCAAGGAACTTCCTTTTCAGATAAAAACGCGCTCCAAACATTACTCGATGAGTTCTTCTCCTCAGTACCTCGTGATTACTACAATTGCGGAATCGAAAAGTTGTCCTAGCGTTGCCAGACTGTTGCAAGTACTGAAGGAGAATATATTATTGATGACTGACTATTGATGTTGTGTGTATCTGTTGTGTTTATTGAACTTATAGAAAAATCTACGATCTTATGCACCAACCTAGTCATACACTGATCAACCATAACATTATGACCACCGACCTAAGATCGATATAAACACGTCCAGGCTCTAATGGTTCAAATGGCTCTAAGTACTATGGGACTTAACATCTGAGGTCATCAGTCCCATGGACTCTGAACTACTTAAACATAGGCGCTTCAGTCCGGATCCGCGCTGTTGCTACGGTCGCAGGTTCGAATCCTGCCTCGGGCATGGATGTGTATGATGTCCTTGGGTTAGTCAGGTTTGCGTAGTTCTAAGTCTAGGGGACTGATGACCTCAGATGTTAAGTCCCATAGTGCTCAGAGCCATTTGAACCATTTTTGAACTTAAACCTAACCGAAGGACATCACTCACATCCATGCCCGAGGCAAGATTGGAACCTGCGACCGTAGCAGCAGCGCGGTTCCGGACTGAAGCGCCTAGAACCGCTCGGCCACAGCGGCCGGCCACTTCCAGGCGATAGCTGCGTCAGATGGCCAGGAATGACTACTAGTCAGACATACGCACGGTGCATGCGGTATCAGAGAGCGTGAGCTATCTGGGTTTGACCTAGGGCAAATAGCGATGGCCCGGAGATTCAGCACATTCTTTTCGGAAACTGCGCAATTGTCTCAGGTGTTCGAGGAGTGCTGTAATGAATGTCTTCAACACGTGGCGAACAAAGGTGAAACCTCTTCCAGACGTCATTACAAATGTCGGACTTCGTAACCTGGGCATATTGGTAAAACAGGACAGGCGCCGAACTGTGGCAAAGTTGACATCAGATTTTAAGGCTGAGCAGAGTATAAGTGTGTCTGAACATTTGGTAGATGTAAATACCTATTGTTAGTAAGCTAGTTGCACACAAAATTTAGATATTTAGATTGCGATTTCAGTGATGACTATGACAACGATAAACAAATAGAACTAAAGAAATTCCAAGTTATGATCGGAGGAGTTAAAGGCAATCGAAAACGGAAAGCAAGAACAGAAAGAGAAATCAGATTTTGTAAAGTAATGGCTGTTCCAGTATGCGAGCGGAACTTAAGTAATGACCAAACAGGACGAGAGCCAGACGTGGCCGACAGAGATGAAATTCTCCTGCTCAGCCAAGTGATATGCATTATTTGATAAGGAAAAAACAATGTAGTGCGTGAAAAGCGTACAGGTTTTAGTGTTACTGATAAAAGATGACAGTAGGAACCTTGACACATGATGGGATGAATGCCACACTCTACATACCCCAGAAATTACTTCTTCATCCGCTTCAAAGAACCTTAGTAAAACAGCTGAATACTAAAAATAGTTTGTAATTATAAGTCAGTGAGTCGAAGGAATGTTGGTGAACTTATAAAAATTTGGGACTGTTGGGAGATGGAACAGGGCGTAGGTTCAAATGGTTCTAAGCACTATGGGACTTAACATCTGAGGTCATCAGTCCCCTAGACTTAGAACTACTTAAACCTAACTAATCTAAGGACATCACACACAGCCATGCCCGAGGCAGGATTCGAACCTGCGACCATGGCGTAGGGTCTAAAATTCCTTGAAAAGGGAGAAGAAGAAATTTATAGAATATATAGAGTGCTCTGTGTAGGAAACCCATATGCTGCGCCGTTATGTTTCTATGGTGCAGAAACAAAAATTTCAGACTTCTACCGCTCTTTCATCTATCCAGCATGGGGGAGAGGAATACTCTGTTTTTTACTTGAAGATTAATGGCTATTTAACATTTTTTTGCCACCAGATTTTAAGGGGGAGAGTTTCCGTGAGAGATTTTTTTTAGTACATAAAACCAGCCATCTCAATCTGATATATATAAAACGACGTTGCGGTTCGTTATTTACTGCATGTACGTCATTGAGATGTGTATATGTGCACTACAATAGTTTTATGATATACATATTAAAATCAATCTATAAATAAAATACTGAACATGGTACTTCACGTGCAACTCCCCTCTCCTCATCTCCCCATTTCACTCGGTTAGCTTCCTGCGGCATCAATTTGTCAGAAGCATTATAGCTACATTCCGCATTTCACATACTCTTTGCAGATCCGAGGCATGCTCTCATGGCTCAGTTAGATGTCTGCGCAGCGTGGTATAGTGTTAGTTGCAGAGGCGATGTGATTACTGGACAGGGCACAGCCCACATGTGGGCGCAGATGAGAACATGGCACGTGCTACAGTTTGAAGGCCACTTGAAATTACTTCCGCTTGTCAAAGCATCGCTGACGTGCCTCTTGTGTGTCACTGAACGTGTGTTTACGGTGCTCCGTCAGATGCAGTGGTGGCTCATTCACTAACGTGACCTCGAAACTGACCTTCAAGACCAGATCGCCAGGGACTTTGATCTCCCTCTGAATGGCAAACAGTTGTTGCGCACTACCTGACGTTGAAGTATTAACTGCAGCCGGGTGACCTCTCGCAACGAGCAATCAGACACACACAGACTTTTTGTTGTTTTGTTTGTTTTTCAGGCTTAGAGGCTTATGATGGCCACACATAATATATTGTATACTCTATTGAAAGAGTACAAGAATCATTCCTCTTGTGTATGTTCTACATTGTTAGTGGGAAGTCGGGTAAGGAATATCACTTTGTAACTGCTATGGTCCAGTGAGAACTACTCGGCTGCAGCAGCACCTTGGATTATAGTTAACCACTAAATTAATTATATCATGAATCGAAGGAGAAAATACAAACACTGGACGAAATAAATAGAGAATCTGGTCAAAGAAACAAGAGTTGAGAAAAAATGTGGAAGCCCCACGAGAAATGCTTGGTGGTGGTGGTGGTGGTTAGTGTTTAACGTCCCGTCGACAACGAGGTCATTAGAGACGGAGCGCGAGCTCGGGTTAGGGAAGGATTGGGAAGGAAATCGGCCGTGCCCTTTCAAAGTAACCATCCCGGCATTGGCCTGAAACGATTTAGGGAAAGAAATGCTTGCTTGTAACATAAATGCAGATACTCGTCAAGCTTGCAGATTGAGCTGTTGAATTTTTCAGGAGCGACTGTTTGCTCTAAAGGAGTATGATTTTTATACGCTGACCAGGAATCAAGCAAAAGCAAATTATTCTGACCAGATTTTGGCCAAAAGCAGTGCTTATAATACCATAGTTATGCTTCTGTTATGCCCATTTTCCCACTCTTGCTTGCTGTGACGTAAGTATTCCCTACTGCCCTTGCGAAATGACGCATACGAGAAAGACTCGTAGGGGACAGAGCACATCCAACTCTTCGCAGCACAATAAATAACTTACCAGACAATTTACCATCCGGATAAACTGTCAGCATAATTGTATACGTATGCGTTAAGTCAGTGATTTAGCTGATCTTCATACAACTCCCTTGGCACATCTAATTTACAGGGTTCCTTTCATATTCATTTGCTCTTCAGCTACTGATTGGTGGGAGTTGAACACAGATCCCTGACTGAACGGCGAGATCAGTTTCGTACCAATTCCGCAGACTGCTGTGCGTCGTCAGATTGACGCTTTGATTGAAATTTCGTTATCTTAAGTCTTCCAGTTCTCTAGCACATTTGAAGTTATAGAACCATCCACTGTTTCCGTTGAAATCACTGATCTATGTCACGCCTAATTTATATTATGTGCGACGTCTGCTCTTTTGAATATCGCTAGTTTTTCTTATGCAATATACGGTTGTACTGCTGCGGTCTTATTCGAAATCTGTTCATAATTCTTTTTTTACTATACTAGGGATGATCTTCCATGTACGTAATTATGTTGAGCACTCGCTCCTTAGACAACGACTGTCCTTTATCACATTTCTCTGGAGACGGGATTTATGGCTCCCTATCCGACAAGGATGACGGCATACTGTATGTGGTTCGACACTTGTCTCAATCCGCTCGTGTTGCACGTATCCCCAATATTGTAGTGCTCATGACATTTTCCGCACAGTGAAGCGTAGACGTCACCACACATTCCACCGACTCATCTTGTACAAACGCCATTATTTTATTTGCCACTTCTTTCTCACTCTGCGAAATTTTTTGGGTTCCTTTCCGACTATATGTCAACTTTGCCAACCGTTGTTATCGATATAATGCAAACATAGTTCAAATGGCTCTAAACACAATGGGACTTAACATCTGAGGTCATCAGTCCCCTAGACGTAGAACTACTTAAACCCAACTAACCTAAGGACATCACACACATCCACGCCCGAGGCAGGATTCGAACCTGCGACCGTAGCAGCAGTGTGGTTCTGGACTGAAGCGCCTAGTACAGTTCGGCCACAGCTGCCGGCGATATAATGCAATGTTTGCTTTTTTTATCATTGCCATTCTCTGTTTTGTGGCAACACCACTAGCACCGTAACACTGTTGTAAGTTACTCGTCGACTAAAGCAGTTCAACTGAGCTCTATAGCCTCATGATGTGCTCACCATTGGATACCTCCAACCCCGCCCGCTGTTGCCATTAGCATCCAATATTGTGCTTGCATGGTAGGCAAGATGTGGGGCGTCGAATTCTGTAAACATCTTTTGCCTTTTGCGACCTCACACTCAAGGGCTTCCTTGTAAGTGAATTCAAGTGTGGGTAAAATATTGTTGTTCATATCGGGGGCTCTTCTGTAGGGAAGGTAGCCAAAGTGTTTGGTGTTACAAACGCCACTGTATCGAAAATTTATACGGATTACAGCGAAAGTGTGAAACCTCATCCGCCAAGTCACAACGCGCATGAAAGTGTGTCCTGAACGATCGTAACAGACGGTCGTAACAGACGGTTATTGAAGGGGATGGTGATGGAAAATAAGGGGACGACATCTGCAAAAGTCACTGCAGAAGTGAATTTCCCACTCGCGAATCCTGCTGGCACCAAAACAACACGAAGGGAGCTACGTAAGCAGAGAACCACTGCGCGAGGTAGAATTTCAGAACCACTTATCATTGATTAAATACCCGTAACGTGAAAAAGTGCTGCCGAAGCAATAAAACCTAGACTCTGGAGAAATGAAAGAAAATCGCTTTGTTGGATGAGTTTTGTTTCACAGTGTTTCGAACTTCTGGCCGTGTTTACGGCCCAAGAGTGAAACACGGCGGGCCTTCGGTGATGCTTTGGGGTGCCATATCGTGGTATTCTATGGGCCCTACAGTTAGTCTGTAAGGCTGCATTACTTCTAACGATTATGTGACCACTTTGGCTGATGGAGTGTACGCCATGGTACAATATTTTTTCCCAGTGTTGATGTTGTGTTCTAAGATTCACGCAGCTGCATCGACCAGGACCGATTATCTGATCACGGCGTTGAATTGTCGCTCCTCCCTTTGGCACCACAGCCACAAATGTCAAATATTGCAGCCTGTTCATCTTCTTCGGCGAGAAGAGTGCTTGGTCTGTCTACCTTTATCAATGTTATCTGAACTTGCTACTATTTTGCGGGGAGAATGGTATAAGATTCCCTTGAAAACCATATAGGACAAGTATTTGTCCTTTCTGACTCGTCTGGAAGCTGCTTTGAACGTGTTGAACATCTTGTTAGACATGGTAACGTGTAGTGTTTCTCGTGCTTTTTAATTTTTGGCAACTCCCTGTAAATAAGGACGTCATGATACTTCGACCGATTGTACTTTACAACTCCGAAACAATGATAGCTAAGAAGTTGAAAGGAAAAATCTACAACATCTGCATTTACTCTCTGCAAGTCAAATTGTGGTGCGTGTCGGAAGGTAGTTTGTCTGCCACAGTCACTCCTACGCTTTTCGTGTTCCAGCCGCGAACAGTGCTCGGGAATGCGGGAAGAAGAATTGTGGTTGGCCCCCATGTCCACTCAAGTCTTTCAAATTTTAACTCAGTGGCCTTTTCCCAAGGTATGCATAGAAGGGAGCAGTACATTGGCTGAATTTCTTGGAAAAAGCATCCTCGAAATCTTACCAGTAAATCACACCATGATGGACAATGCTGCTCTTTAGAGTTTTCCACAGAATTTGGATGAACCTCTCCGTGACGCGTTCGCGATTACTAATCAAACTTGTGACGAAAAACAGAGTTCTTGTAGGTGTCTTCTCTCAGTCCTCTATCAGTTTGATCTGCCAAGGGAACGAGAGCAAGAAGCAATACTCAATACTCAAATATTAGTCGAACGATGATATTCAAGCTATCTCATTTGTGGATTGCACTACACTTTCTAAGTATTCTTCAAGTGAACTTCGGTGCGGCATCAGCCTTTCCAACGATTTCTTTTTTGCAATATACGCATAGAGCAGGATTCGTACATGGATGCGACTACTTCAAGCGATATTTCGGCAATCCTACTGTCGAAGAATAACTGGCCTTTTCTCCTAATGCTGAGCGTCATGCTCTTCATGTTGAGTGTCAATTGACAATCCCTGCATCAATCGTCTACCCACTGCAGGTCTTTCCGTACTTCGCTACAATTTTCTAAAGTTACAGCTTTTCTGTATACAACAGCATCATCCGATAGTAACCTCCTAGAGCTTCCGCTATTAGCCGCTAGGACTTTCACACATACTGCGAACAATAATAGTCCTCTAATACTCCCCTGGACGTGAAGCTACTTATACGTTTGAATATTTTTCTCTGCTAAGAACAAGATTATGTATTCTATTTGCTGGTAAACCTACAATCGAATCGCAAAGCTGCTGTGATATTACTTACGGCAGTATTTTCTCCATTAGGGACAGTGTTGGACTTCATCGAACTCCTTTCGGAGGTCAAGGAACACGACATTAATCTAGCCGATGCACTGTTGGACAACTCCTTTCAAAACGTCGACAGAACAGAAATAGAAAATGTTGCGCGTTCAGACTTCAGTCTCCCGAAATCATGTGTACATTGCACTGACGCGTACATGTCCCATGCTGCGGTGACAACCCAGTCATAGTTCGATATGATACGAACCTTGACATCTGCCGGTAAACAATGCCTTCAGACAACGACACATTTTTCAGATACTGTTTGCATGGTCTGTTTAATCTACGATATTACAGCAATCTTGCCCAGTTTTCAGGATAAAATGAGATAGATAGCACTACAGAAGGTATGTTAATGACATTTTTAGCTGGTGTAACTACGTATATCGAATGAAAACTACAGTGCTGCCTATATTACCCGAAATCTTTGGCTACGAAATTTTCCCTGCGTGGTTCTTCTTTTGTAAATGGTTCTCCTACCATTTTACTGGTGTAATAACGAGATCAAATGTATTTGCCTATCATATTTGCGCGCTTTTAGTGGATTCCTATTTGTCTACCATGTCGCTGTGCCACACGGTAGACGATTATTACAAAATAATGCACAGTATTCTGAAATAATGCAAAATGCTCACATCAATCCACATAGTTTTGGTGCACGGATATGCTACAGTCGATGCTGCTCGGTTGCCGATATATAGGCTATCTCAAAATGCGTAGGGAGCTCGGATTAGGGGTATCCACCGTTACTGAGAAGATTTTATGGGCACATTTTCCCGTGAGGATACGACTCTTGACGTATTCCATCGTCTTTGGCATCTTCGGATCCACTCATCTCGAGGTTCCAGAAAATGATGTAAGTAGGCTGTTTAGGTTTTTATGTTGGTAACGCCATGTAGCGCTCTATATGAAAATCACTGACTGCTGTGTGCAGTCTGTGACTGGTTTGCATTGTTGGAATATTCGTCATTGTAATGTTGGGCAGTTGGCTGTTAACAGCGCGTAGCGTTGCACAGCACAGTTGGAGGTGAGCCGCCAGCAGTGGTGGATGTGGGGAGAGAAATAGCGGAGTTTTGAGAGCGGATGATCTGGACGTGTGTCCATCAGAGACAGTAAATTTGTAAGACTGGATGTCATGAACTGATTTTATATATATATATATATATATATATATATATATATATATATATATATATATATATATATATAATGACTTTTGAACACTATTACGGTAAATACATTGTTTGTTCTCTATCAAAATCTTTCATTTGCTATGCCTATCAGTAGTTAGTGCATTCAGTAGTTTGAATCTTTTATTTAGCTGGCAGTATTGGTGCTCGCTGTATTGCAGTAGATCGAGTAATGAAGATTTTTGTGAGGTAAGTGATTCATGAAAGGTATAGGTTATTGTTAGTCAGGGCCGTTCTTATGTAGGGATTGTTGAAAGTCAGATTGCGTTGCTATAAAAATATTGTGTGTCAGTTTAGTGTTGGGGGTGGTGGTGGTTACTGTTTAACGTCCCGTCGACAACGAGGTCATTAGAGATGGAGCGCAAGCTCGGGTTAGGGAAGGATTGGGAAGGAAATCGGCCATGCCCTTTCAAAGGAACCATCCCGGCATTTGCCTGAAACGATTTAGGAAAATCACGGAAAACCTAAATCAGGATGGCCAGAGACGGGATTGAACCGTCATCTTCCCGAATGCGAGTCCAGTGTGCTAACCACTGCGTCACCTCGCTCACGTTTAGTGTTGATCAGAATAGGTAAAGAGCGAAATGTGTGAGTACGTTCAGTTCTGCTCAGCTGTTTGAAAATCAAATAATGTAAGAGGTTCATCAGCACAGTGATTCATAAATTTTTCTAAGGGGAGGTTTCATATGTCGACCCTTAGCTGAGGGTACCTCACTGGAATCTTCTGATTTTTTCTTGTAGTTTGCGTAATTAGTGTAGCTATTGTTTATTGCTAGCGCGTAATTATAGAGAGAATTTCCTTTGTAGTTGTAGCTTTTCATTGTTGTACAGTAAAACAGTTGTGGCATGCATGTAGATTTGCACCAAGTAGAACAATCTGAATTTTCCAGTCTTGTGAAATATTTTGAAGACATGTTGCACAAGAATCAGTACCTGTCAAACACATACAGCCCCTCAGAACTCATCCGCATTTGCTTAATCAAATTGCCTGAACATTTACGACATATTATTTTGGCAGGACGTTGCAAAGACGACATTGAAGCTTTTCAGGGACTGTTACAAGAACTGGAAATTGACACTGACAATCGCAGGATGCGAATACAGGAGCACAACAATTACAGGTCACGTCCATCACAATTCTGCGAAGAAAGAAATAATAACTGGACACGACAAGACTATTCTTACAACGCAAATCATGACCAAAACAGACACCATCTGTATGACAATCGTTGGCAGAGTAGTAATAATTACAGAGGAAGACCACCTCTCCATGGTTATGATTATAACAGAGACAATCAGAGAAACAGACCATATGGGAACCAACATAATTATTATCAAGTGAGACAGAACAATTTCAGACGCAACGGTCCACCGCGCAGTTACGATTCTGGGAGAAATTCTCCACCACATGAGTGACTAGAAAGAAACTATGGAATCTACCGACATGACGACAGACGATATAATCGTAACGACAAACCTGAATTTCATCAGAACTGGAGAGATTCAAAAAGGGAAGGGCCTTCTCGCCAAGGTGAATTTGTAGAGTTAGGTCTCCTAATCCTAATAACGACGCGCGCCAACAAAGAGACAGACAATGACTCGCACCGCAGGCAGTCACGTGCACCGGCTGGCTCAGAGAAAAATAACATTGACACTAACCTTGAGAAAAAATTCCAGTATACTTTAACGACGTATACCGCATGATAATTGCGTTCAAGTTGAAACTCTGCGTACTAGAAAGGGTAAAGGTTTACACCACATTTCAAATGTAAAACCGTTTATTGAAAGATAATCTGCTTTTTAACTTTGTCTTTGCCATAAAACTATTCACTTCACGTTACTAGTATGCTTTCTCAGACTTAGAATCTGTTAACATGCAACAATGTTTGAAGTTAAATATCCAGTCAAGAACCAAGAGCACTTATTTAAACAGAAATTACGAATGCATTGTTATAGTGAACAGACGACACAGTATTGTTATTTGTACATTTTTGGTTGTTAGTTGCACGATCACGTAACGACTATAGGGCTGACATACTTAGAACATATACCGGCACTGTTAATGAGATTTTAATGCAACATTTTGGTTTACTTGAAAAGACATTATTTATTTGAAGTACTTTCTGTGGGATTAAAGATGACTTAGCACTTGGTTTCTTTAACAGCTACACGATTATATCACGACGCTACTAATGTGTGACACAATTTACATTGTTGATTTTGCGGTGTATCTGTTTTATATCTGCACAGTTTTTCTGTCTTATTCTGGAAAGTAAAACATGTTTTAGTAGTAACTTTGTGGTATAGCTACAATGAGACCCCCCTTCTGTAGCACAACAATACATTACATTACATTACTTTCTTGATCATGCTACTGTACATAATAACTACGATATCTATACGCATAGCATTTCGCTTTTGTTTATTACAAGGTAAGTACATTGACTTCCACAGAAGTTTGCTTACGGACGACGATAATTACGACAATTGGCACATTTTTTACCCTCAAGTAATGACAGAGATTATATTACAACAAGACGCACAATTTAGCATGGCAGTACACGTATTTGAGTGATTAATTTTGTACTTAAAACATTTATTTTTAAAGATTTTAGAATTACAAAGATACAAAGGTTTTGCGTGATACATTTCATTCCATTGCTGTAATCTATAACACCTGAGGGTATAATTACATTAATCCTCAGGGGGTACACGCCAACTTTGTGTACTAAGTGTGTGGCGAGTGCTAGGAGCCCTAGCTAATATGGTATTTGCTTATACAACTTTACACATCGGTGCCATATTTCTCTAACACAGAATTACACAGCTATCTGATTATTTGACAGAGAAACAAACTTTTTTTACTATGTTTATGCAATTACACAGTCAATGTCACACTTATGAAATTGTATTTTGTCTGCACTGTGTGAACTGTTCATGTTTTTCCCCAACCATTGTGATACTATGAGAGCTTTGAATGTCGTTTTTGGTAAGGGAGCATGATTTTTGAAGTACATTTGAGGTAGATGACTTTATTGAAGGTCTTGAAATTATTGAAAGAAGCTGCGACGATTTTGAGATTTGATTTATGTTCTATGATGTTATTATTACAACAACGATGTGTATTATGCTGTTGAGGTATGTTTATGATCAATAAGCTGATGCTATATCAGGAATTTGATTATGCTATGTATTTATTATGATGAAATATTGAAGACGTGTCGACGAATATGTATATGTGTAATAAGGTAAGGAATAATGAGTAGTGGTTAGGCACTCTGATTTGTGAAAAAGGATGTTGGCAACCAAGAATCGTACTTTAAGAGTTATGAAATGTGTGTATATGCGTGAATGTATCACAATGCCAGCGAAAATTTTTTAGACACTGTTATATTTATAGGATGTTGTTTCCACACGTTTGTAACACAGATTCTCAACCTGTGAAATTTTTTTATGTGAGACTGTCACTGATGTCGTAAATATTTCGATAAGGAAGGTAGGTCACCTTGACGTAATGCACTGTAAGCACCCAGCTGCACGACAGTCGCCTGGAAAAAAGCCATTAGTGTGTGCCTTTCAGAGGCACAGGTGGAGAAAAAAGCAGGCCTTTATCCTCGCTATTGACATTTCTTTGTAGAAAGCATGGCAAATATGACACGCTCAAACATGAAAACATATGATTACACTGTGGAACGCTTAATTTATGATATTTTCTAAAATTCCTAATGAAATGATGAGAAACATTTTTACATCTATTGTCTTTCTAGTTGAAAGGTTTTTATACTGCCTTTGGAGACGCCATTTGCCTAGTGAATGACGTTTCATATGTTGCTTTATATATATATATATATATATATATATATATATATATATATATATATATATATATATATATATTTGCTCATTTCTTTTAATATCTAGTTTCTAGCTGCATGGCAGTATTGGTTAAAATAAAATTTAATAGATGTACTAATATCACTATTCTCTGTCTACAGACCCAGTAAAGAATAATATTATGATGTACTTTCTTAGAAAAGAGAACACAAATAGACATTTCCCTTCACGAGAATTTCATACATAATTTTTGTCAATGACTGGGTAACTTGTTTCTTAGACTAAGTCAAGGTGATGCATCACTCTAGTGTTAAGATGTGACATAGTTATTAGCCATTTCCTATCTTTCCTGTAATATTTTTTCTGCTTGAGCTTTGTCATATTTAGGTATAAGTTATAGCCTTTGGTGCTGCTGTTTGCCAGGCACGGTGCTACTCAATTTCACTTTGTATTACTTTGTTAAGCCAGTTTCACTACTGATTCATTTTTCTTGTTTGCAGCACATTGCCTTATATTAGTTGTAAAATTGCAATTGCTTTGCTAATTAAGATATACTGCTGCTTGCTTTGCCAGTTTGCACTTTTTTGTCATTGCTGTTTGTGTTAATTGTTTTGTGCTGCTGCGTTGCCTCGTTCCTTAGTTTAGCATCTGAGCTCAGTAGATTTAAGTTAGGTTAAGAGGGGATAGGCAATATAAGAGAAAGAGTTGTGATGAATTGGAAGATATGCATTCACAAGGTATAAAAAAAAGGTGAAATAAGAGGAAACATCTATGAAATGAAGTTTTGAGTTGGACTGCAGTACCAAATGTCACACTGAAAACAAACCCAGTCCTGTCCTTTTGTGTTATTCCACTATGTGTCTGTGTACCTTGTGTATTTGTGTTCTTCCTATCTTTATGTGTTTATCTGATAAGACTTATGTTGTAGAACTTTTCTAATACTCAACTACATTCATTATGATCAGGAATACTGTTATTCTCAAATATAATTTGCATTTATAATATGTTACTTACTTTGTAAAGATGTTTAGACATTATTTATTCTGTTTTGTTTTAATGCTCACATGTGAAGTTGATGTTTTGAAAGTTATTCTGACCTTTTATGTATTTACTTATGTGGTAATTCCTGTAACACTGATGTATATGTTATTTCGATTCTTTTGTAAAGCCCATATTACCACAAATGTTATCTGCATTGTTATGTTCTTTAATAATGTATTTTGTACCTCTGCAGTTGTATTCTCATGTTGTAAATTTAAAATTGTAATTGACACCAGTTCATCAAATTAACTAACTTGTAAGCATTCATTTCAGTGCACACATTTCTGTTGGTCATAGTATATCACAATAGATGAGAAGTTGGGACTGTTAGTGTTTGCACGTGTGTTAATAATTCAGCAAGGGACTGGTTAACAGCATTGCTGGTTCTAAGGACATTTCAAAAAAATTTTTTGTGAGTGCACAAGTGGTGGTTCATGGACTTGCTTTATAGTGCAAGACTCTTTGATGGTGATTGTGAACCTGCACAGTCGCAACAGATGGCTGCTGGCCGTCTCTACACAGACTGAAGTGGGTCTGCACCTTTGATGATGCACCAATACCATTATTTCTACAAGGACTGCAGTGGGTCTGCACCTCTGGTGGCCCACCAATACCGTTGGTAACGCCATGTAGCACTCCATATGAAAATCATTCACTGCGCTGTGTGCAGTCTGTGGCTGGTTTGCATTGTTGGAATATTCGCCACTGTAGTGTTGGGCAGTTGGCTGTTAACAGTGCGTAGCATTGCACAGTTGGAGGTGAGCTGCCAGCAGTGGTGAATGTGGGGAGAGAAATAGCGGAGTTTTGAGAGCGAATGATCTGGACGTAAGTCCATCAGAGACAGTAAATTTGTAAGACTGGATGTCATGAAGTGATATATATATATATATATATATATATATATATATATTACGACTTATGAACACTATTAAGGTAAATACATTGTTTGTTCTCTATCAAAATCTTTCATTTGCTAACTATGCCTATCAGTAGTTAGTGCCATCAGTAGTTTGAATCTTTTATTTAGCTGGCAGTATTGGCGCTCGCTGTATTGCAGCAGTTCGAGTATTGAAGATTTTTGTGAGGTAAGTGATTCATGAAAGGTATAGGTTATTGTGAGTCAGGGTCATTCTTATGTAGGGATTGTTGAAAGTCAGATCGCGTTGCGCTAAAAATATTGTGTGTCAGTTTAGTGTTGATCAGAATAGGTAAAGAGCGAAATGTGTGAGTACGTTCAGTTCTGCTCAGCTGTTTGAAAATCAAATAATGTAAGAGGTTTATCAGCACAGTGATTCATTAATTTTCTAAGGGGACGTTTCAGTGACAACTGAATAAATTAAATAGAGGCCACCTACGATCAGAGATCTGCTTTTCGAAACATCTCCCTCTTGACAACCAAACAGAGACTCTTCTGATAACGATACTGATGCGACCGACGAATGGGACTACGATTTCGATTGAAAAATCTGAAATATCGAATAAAACATTTCAATAAGGAAATTTCGACTTCTAATTCGACATCAACGGCCACAGAATACATTATACCAGAAGTCTTACTCGAATCCGCTAAATTTATAATATTTGATCCGCCAAATTATGTCCGCCATTTTGAATTCTGACATAGGATTCGGAATCAGCGCCCCAAAAATCTAAAAAAATACGGAGTTTTGTAGGAAGTTTTGAAGCGAGTTGGACAACCGTGCGATGGTATTTACTTCCTCTTCGGTTTCGTGGACACTCAGAAAGAGGTGGGCTGCACACGATCCTAGTCTGAGGAATCCAAGCTGAAAGGATGGGAAATCTGGGTCTCAGTCCCGTCGACAACGTGGTCATTAGGTACTGTGCAGTCCTAAAGCATCGACTGCACACCGACCAGCGCAGCGCTGAGAAACGGCATCAAGAAGGTGCTGACCCATGCGCCAATGGAAAGAGCGGGCAGCTACACATCTACAGGAAGACAAGAGTTCAGCGGCCCCTGTCAACGATAACTTAACCAGCCGCCCATCGCTGGTCGGGCCCAGTTCGGTCGCAGACTTCGAGAGAATCAGTACTGAGTAATAGGAAGACGTTAGTTAGCCTGCGTTCAGAGGGTAGTAATGTATGAAGGTGGCACAGGAAGTGAAGTACTGCTCCTCCCTCTTTTAGAAATAAAGTATTATATTACTCAGCATGTGATATGTACAAATAATTTTGGATCCCTACCACCAGCCATCGCAACCTCTCTTCTTTCTTGTTTGTGTCCGTTCTGATACCCATAGTAGCCGACACAACAGAAATGAGCTCAGATTGGGGAAGCATGCGAAAGGAAATAGTCCACCCCTTTCAAAGCAGACATCTCAGCATTAGCTTCAAACGATTTGTGGAAATCACGGGAAAACATAAACTGGGATTTGAACCGATTTCTTTCAAATACAAATACAATGTCTTACTGTTGTGCCACCTCCCTCGGTTCCTGCAGGAAAAATTCTCACTCTACAGAAAGCTCGTAATATACGAGCATAAAGCGTGTTCCAAATTCCTGCAACAGACTGACTTCAAAGACCTGATAATTATTTGCGACTGTTCGATGACCTTTCCTGGAAACGGAAACGGCATGCCAAATTTTTCAGTCACTTGGATCGTTTCGTTCCTCCTGCGTTCTAAGGTAGACTGCTACTAAGAGAGGGAAGTTTCTCATATATTCTGTATCGCATCATATATGTTCCCCATCAAGTCCAGTCACTTCTCCTATGTTCATTGATTGTGACTGATTTTCTATCCCGCAGTCACTTATTACAATATCTGTCCTTTTTTCAGCCTAATATTGTCGAACGAAGGATGATGTGAAAAATCTTCTTAGAGGTTTGAGAAAACGTGAAGACTATGGACAAACAAAGAAATGTGTAATACTCGTATGATTTTCAGAGTACAAATATGGGATATTCATGCGAATCAGTGAGTCTGTCAAGTACTAATGGTGTCTTAAGCCCAAATTTCCGGAATTCTTGTGAATTGAAAAATGAACATCTGACCTGGGCAGTCCAAGACAACTTGAAGGCCTAAGCAGCAGATTTTTAATCAAGCTGGTTGTTTCAGAATCTTGAAGAAAGGTGTAACATACAATTTCCAGCCTTAAGCGGTGGTTGCTCGGAGGAGCTACTCCCATTATCTTAGGTGGCTTTTAATGAAGCAGGGGTTTTACGCTTCTTTTGACTTTTCTCGAAAAATGGCCGCGGATTCGACTTTGTGTATGGGCTGTTCCATTTCACTTCATATAGTATGACACACTGAATTTTTTTGTAAGGGTTCAGTTTTCCGTCATCTAAAGTATACATTGATATCTTTTCCAAGCTCGCAGCTGCTACAGACAATCGGTTGGGGTTTTTAAGAGTCAAAGTTATCGTAATTTAACAAAATCGTGGGACTCTAAGACTCGTAGCTAAGAAACTATTAAATGGAAATTTCTCTAAAAATGCACAAAATGAAGGTAATATTATACAATTTGGAGTAATATAACTTTATGAAAGTCGTTTTCTTGACACATCTAAAATTAATAATGATTCCAAAAACTACAATGTCAATTTTCTCATTTTTCATCCAACTAACAATGGAATATGACATATGTGTACATCACTGGTTTTAGCAGCATCGCAGAAAACAGCAGAGCTTTTTGTTAGCTACAGGTAGTGTCCGATGGGAGATGCTGACTTGGTGACGTAAAATATGGTGAATAGAAACATTTTCAATTTCAGAAGATAAAGACTGGAATATAAAAAGACATGTAAATCAAAATTAAATGGGATTATAGGTCTTGTATCTAAATTTAAACTTATAATTAGAGTTTGGACTTGTCTCATGCTTTTATGACAAAATTATAAACATTTCGTGTTTCTGTTTACTATGGAAAAACGGGTGAACACAAACAGCCGGGTTAGTTTTACTATTCTGTTGTATTACTGGCCTTTGGGGTGAATATTGACATGTCAAAATCTAGGAGAAGAAAAAGGAAATTTATCTGTTTCAAAAGTGGTTTGTTGTGTACAAAAACAAAAAATTTTGCATGGATTGTGGTTTTTTTATACTGTTTTGTAATTAAAAATTGTTGCATCTCTTATTAGGTACTTCATCATATCATTAAATTGATTAACTTAGATTGTCTGTTCATACATTAAGCCATTGACATCATGTCTAAATATGATGCATTTGAAGCCCTCCCCCCCCCCCCCCCCAGAGGTAGCGAATAGGAATAGTGTTCCAACAACATCTCCTCAACTAAAAAACGACTCTTCTTCTGTTAAAAGAAATGTGTTTAATTGACCCTTGATTTAAAAACCTGTGTGTAACCTGCAGCTTCTAAACAACGAACGTTACACTGACGATTAGTGTTTCCATTGTCCCCACAAATTCCGAAAACACACCCCTACATTTTCAGTTAGCCAAAACGTAAGTCAGATTACTTTAAAATTGAGCTTTTGGTTAAAAAAACTAGATTGGAAATTTGCTTACTATGTATTTAAATTAAAAGAACATAAGTTAGACTGATACTTACAAGTAAAGTTCGTAGAAAGAAAATGCAACACCACGCCCGATGTTAGTCATAGAGTTAATAAAACGTCAACCAGCGGGGTCGTCAACTTTGAATTTCATAATCTCCCTGTTAGAATGGTTCACTACCAGCCTATAAAAATTCGCCTTTGAATGATATTCCCATTTGCTTTCCGACATGATGGCATACAACTTTTTTGGAAATTTCGTTCCTGTGCACCCAATTGAGTCTTTTCACCCCATTTTAAGGTAGGTATTAAGAAAGTTTAATAAACTGCATCTTTTCCTATGGAAGCAAGAAATATTTTGATTTTGATGTAACTCCCATTGATTGCAGCTTTTAACGATATTACTTTGCTTTTGAGGAGAGCTGGGTGGGACATGGAAGGTGCAAGTTGGAAGCGGTTTATAGATTATTTGTTGTGTAAGTTTTCCAGCCCGATGAGTATGTCCTGGAATTTTTGTGAATCTGATTTGAATACTACAAGACATTTATCACTGGTGTTGGAGAGGCTTCTCTTTTAACCCAGTCTGGCGTTTCAAAGCGAAGCAGCTGTCCGTTATTAAGAGTTTTTGTATGTTGGGAAGTCCTCGATGACGACCTTGTCAGTACTCAAAACCACTGTGCAGACCTTGAGCTCCGCCGACTAGAAGCAAAGAACGTCAGCTGAACAACAAAGAAAAAACTGCAAGTTAATTCCAACGGCCTAACACTACGCAGTTTCGAGCAGTTTTCGAGCAATGATGCATGGTTATATGTTTTTGTGGGCTGTCTCTCTCCAATAATTTGGACCGCTCCAACTTATATCGAAGGTTTACCGTTCAAGAGGGAATTATTTGAATAAATATATGCGAGATCTTGTGTCTTTAAATTTCTATCTAGTTTCTGTGAGACAAGGTAACTTTCGAAAAGCCACTTATATACAGTATGTAATAAATGAATATATGAGTGATGTAAAAAATGCAAAGAAAGCAGATAGGGGACTAAACTTGTGTTAATTAGAAGGAAAACAGAGGAAAGAGAGAGAGAGAAATGGAAATTGTAAGATAGGGAGGGAACAGAATCAGAAACAGAAGGACAGAAAAGGATAAGACTGAAAAGGAACCAAGAGAGAAAGAAGAAAATGAGAAGAGGAAGACAGAGGAGGGAGATGGGAAGAAAGGTCAGCTATTGAGGGTTCACAATAAGCGACTGTTGAAACTGTTGTGGTACATTTTGTTATTCCTGAGGTGTGGCGAGGCCAGAGAAAAATAAACTTGTCGCTGTGGTCTTCAGGGAGGGGACAGGCTTGACGCAGTTATGCACACTAGTCTTTTCTGTTCAAGCCTCTACATCTCCGCATAACTGTTGCAACCACTACCATTTTTATCTCCAACACTTCCTCCCACTACCAAATTGACGAATCCTTGCTGTCTTAGGATGTATCCTGTCATCCGAACGCTTCTGAATATCCTCAGAACACCTAAACTAACAAGGAAATCAACGCTAAATAATCTAAGCACACCCTGAGGCGTACTCTACAGGAAGACACGTCAGAATGAGCTTTTGGATGGAGCCTCAAGCCGTACATTTTGCATCGTCACAGTATCTGTCCTCTTACGTCCCACTACTGTAGGAATGTGTAGATACTGACCTAGTGCGCCAGTGAGTCATTGTACCATACTTTGAACATGATTTAATAACAGGAGTTGTTCATAGGGCAGCTAAAATAACAAGTAAGGGTTTGGTCACATCTTCAGTCATGCACCCAGATGTCACATCGCTCCACCACCTTAGACGCTAACTACCAGGAAGCTGTGGACGACTATTGCGCTCCTTAACGTAACTGTTACATGCTCTATGTATCACGGTGGAATGTTTCTTTTATGGAATTGTGAAGCTAACTGAGGAACTGCACGTTAAGGGGCAACCTAAGGAGGTATCTACTGCAGAACAGTACAGCTGCTGATACCGGAACCACATTGCGATTGCACGTAATGGCGAAACGACAACGTCCCCCGTTCCATGTTCAACTGTCAATCACTTTGTTGTTCTTAGCTAGCTATGGCCACTGCATCTCCAAGGATGAGACGAAGGTATGTTTCAAAGGTACTAGATGGGTGTGAGGAGAGGCACAGAGCCAGCTTTTCATTGCTGCGGGTAGTCTTCAGAGTGCGCCCTTCCTGAATTAATGACGGTGGAAGAGTACCGGAATTTACGTTGTAGAATCACTTTATTATTACCTGTATCCAGATGTGTCACCTACAGAATGCAGTTCATGATCTGGGTTATGAGATGTAAAATATAAAGGAGACTGATTTGATGATTTAATGAAGGAGCTGGGTGCTGAGTTTAATTCATTTGCGCGGTCTGGTTGTGGGAGCCAAGAACTTTTTGTCAGCGATCTGGACGCGTTCACAGTGACTAGCAGGCCGAGAGGGAAATAGGTTTGCCTGGTGGCCGGCTTTGCCGGACATGTCCTGCTTTTTACGGTCCTGTGTTGGCAAACATATACATGTTAGGTCTCTCCAGTTTATGTTGGACGTTTACGCGATCAATTACGGACCATACAAGTAACGCCCGTCCAGAGATAATGACGTAAACACACATTTTGTTATTCCTGAGGAATGGCACGACCAGAGAAAAAATAAGCTTGTTACTGTGGGCTTCAGCCGGGAGACAGGCTTGATGCAGCTATGCACGCTAGTCTGTTCTGTTCAAGCCTCTTCATATCCACATAGCAACTGCAACCTCTACAATTTTTATTCCCAACACTTCATCACACATTCTTCACTTTCTTGCACCTTTGTCCCGAATCGGCGCAGGGTGAGTATGGTTATTGACGGATTTGGCATGATAAGTTTAATGGCTGGCCAGATGTCCCACCTGTCGCCATCACGTTACTTCCTGGGACGGAATGTGTGTACCTCAACTCTCTGCACTTAGTGTTATTCACATGAATAAATGTATACGAATCGTGTAACTAAGGTGGTACTTGGGTAGCAGCCTAATGTTCACTCAGAGGAATGTGGAAAACTGCCTAAAATCCATATCCAAGCACACCGACCGTCGTCTTTAATCTGCCGGACGGATTCGATCCGCAGTCAGAGTACCTCCGCATGCCATAAGCTACTCTTTAACACGCTCGGCAGTCTGGGAGGGCCGGCCGCGTTGTCCGAGCGGTTCTAGGTGCTTCAGTCCGGAACCGTGCTGCTGCTACGGTCGCAGGTTCGAATCCTGCCTCGGGTATGGATGTGTATGATGTCCTTAGGTTAAAGTGGTTCTAAGTCTAGGGGACTGATGTCCTCAGATGTTAGGTCGCATAGTGCTCAGAGCCATTTGAACCACTTGAATTTGGGAGAGTGTAGCACAAGAAATAAGTGTATGGAGGAATAAGTAGATATACCGTAAGGATATACAGATATACCAATCAATACTTTACTTATGCCTGTAAACTATATTTTTCTTCGTAGGTCGAACGAGCCTAACGCACAGTATCACGACAATGCAACACACAGACCGAACAAAACGAAGTACAATGTGCCCATCAGCCGATGCCAAACCACCTCACCTCGACACTGTAGTGCGTCGCTCCTACCTATTACAAGTCTGAAATGGCCAGAGTTATTAAATATCTTTTAGTTTTCTATTCTAAAAAAATAGATAATTATTTATTTTGTTTGATGTATTCTTTTTTTATTTTGACAAGAAACTATTTTAGGAAGGAGACTCAGCAGTTAATAAGACTGAGCACTTCGTAAATTACAAGGCTGTTTGGTGATTCTTTGCTTAGTTCACCCACATTTAAGATTGTTCTCGCAATAAATTGACTGTAACTGATTATTAGTAAATTACCCATCTGACACTGTTTCTATTGTAAATACATAGTCCCCGCTTTTAGGGCAAAATGTCCAGCTAAATAAAACGTCGAGTTACGTATTTTTTGGCCGGGCAACTCTACGTTGAAAGGAGTGGGAGCACACCAATAACCTGGAGGTGCTCATGGAATCAGGAACGAGGCTTCAAAGAAACTTGTCTCAATATTACAACAAATATGGTTAATGAGAAACAACAGGAAGGGATGACTAGCATTCTCACTGTGGTGTCATTCAAATTAAACAGTGTTCGCAGTTTCAGGAATTAACTAAAATTGATGGTTATGGTAAGAGTAGAGGCGGTCTGTGATTGGTATAGGACGTCCGTTCCACTTACACATTCGTTAACTCCGCCTGGTAGTGGATGTCACATGCGATCAGTATCGCGGTGCATAAGTCACCATGTTATGTGTGGGTGCCTGAGGCCTCTCACAGCTGTCTTACGGTAATATGAGGGACGTGCAGTATCAGGGCAAGATATCCACTGTCCAGCCTCACAATCAACATTTCGACGATGGTCTTATCTTTGACGGGGCAACGGCCTTGTTGCAGTGGATACACCGGTTCCCGTGTTGTCACCGAAGTTAAGCGCTGTCGGGCGTGGTCGGCACTTGGGTGGATGACCATCCAGGCCGCCATGCGCTGTTGCCATTTTTTGGGGTGCACTCAGCCTCGTGATGCCAGTTGAGGAGCTACTCGACCGAATAGTAGCGGCTTCGGTCAAGAATACCATCATAACGACCGGGAGAGCGGTATGCTGACCCCACGCCCATCCTATCCGCATCCTCTACTGAGGATGACACGGCGGTCGGATGGTTCCGGTAGGCCGCTCGTGGCCTGAAGACGGAGTGAGTGCTCTTATCTTTGACGACGATAATGAATGTTGGCATCGCACCTTCCATGTAAACATCGTCATCCAGGAGGCAGATATTAACTGAATAACGGCTCACGGTGGCTGCCAATATGACTCAGATCGAGAGATGAAGTTAGCATGTGATCAGTGGTAAGCTGCAGTACTAATGATGTGTACCAGGCTTAAGGGTACACAACAAATACCACGACAGGCCGCTACCACACAGGCTCAACCTCTCTCCCGACGCCTCTCAGTTTCGGACCACTTTCTGCTTCGTACTTGTCAGTAATAGTGCCACCGGCATGCAAAGGGAGTGCTGTCAGCTGTAGATTACATGAATTCCGCCTTGTGCTGTTGGAGAAGAAGATCCTTCCGCCATCAGGCACGAAACACGACATACCGTGAACCCTCACGCAGTTCAGAGCCTACAGGCAGCTCAGTACAACTCATTTCCTTACACTATGGAGCACAGTTCCATGAGTTCCGTTTCCGAAGACAAAATTATGACCTAGCAGTCGCTATTTACCGAGTACAAATAAAACATTGCAATTACTGTTTTCTCAAGATATACGAATCACAACTTTATCTTCGATAATAATAGAAGCTAAAGAAATTAATTAAAATTTGTGCCACTGTTGGGACTTCATTCTGGGTCTCCGACTTCATAGGCAAATGTGCTAACTCTAACACCACCATAGCAGTACAGTTAACACACCTGCGCGGACTAAACTAGTCCAGTTCCCTCCCCAACATAATCTTCAGTTCACGCCCTCAACCTGTTTTCACCTTCTAAAATAGTCAGTATAGCCCCCCAGCTTTGAACATAATGGGGAAATCCTCCCTGTATCTCAGATGCAGGGAATCTATTGATCTGTCCGAATTAACAATTTTCTCAAGACATGTGAATCTAAGCTTTATCTTCGATAATGATAGAAACTGAAGAAATGAATTAAAATTTGTACTTTGACAGTAAGCGCAGCTGTCAGCTACAGTGGTGTAATGGTTAGCACATCTCCCAACTCAAGAGGACACCTGGTTCAAGTCATGGCCGTGGCACGCATTTTAATTTATTTCTTCAGCTTCTATCACAATAAAAGAGTATCCGTACAATTACTGTTGAGTCATACTGAAAATATCAGATACTGCCAAGTGACAGCAAAGTTACTTAAATTTCATTGTATCAGATTCAGGACAAGATCCAGGCATCAAATTGTTCCATTTCATTGCATACTCTTAATAAATGTTATTCGTTATTTCTTACTGCGCTGCCACATTTCAGTTCTACTGCCTCTCTGTCAGGCAAGTGGGAGTCTTTGGGCTGAATTAATAGCAACATTCAGGTACAACATGGTAGCGGAAACCTCTTCAGACACTGGAGATTTCAGAAGAACTGCGGCTGTAATATCACTTGAGCTGAATCTGAGAAGCCTGCTATGATGATCCTCTCAGCCACAAACATTCTGTGTGCAAATTTTCAATCTTCATACTCCTTTTTTTCGGTCCCCCTATTAGGAAACAATAAAAGTTAATCTATAAGAGAAAAACCGCCATTTCGTCTTCGAAAGTAAAAAAGTACAGATGTATCTATGATTGCGGCCTGAATGTCCAATACTGAAACGTACAGTGCACTAATACACTCTAACACAAGAAAAACGGTGCTCCACGAAGAAATTATAGGAATGGAAGAAGTCGGCAGATGTGGTGCGCATATACAGACAAACGGAAGACTATAATTTCAGAAAAAATGGATAATTTATTGAAGAGAAAGACCTTCAGCAATTGGGCAAGTCAATAACGCGATGGTCCACCTCTGGTCCATATGCTTTAATGTCACCACCCGTTAACTGCGATTTCGTTATTTTACTTGCAGTTAAGATCGAAGTCAATTTCGGGTTGTGAACTATTTCTTTATATTAAAATGAAAAGAAATGGCGGCAGCGTTAAAAGAAACTGGGGTATCGTTCATTAAATGACAGACTTAATTCTAAACGTTTACGAAAGTTAATGCAATTTCTTCTGAAAGTAGCAACGGCCCACAGTTTTGGCTTGGAGAGCAAATCTTTTGGTAAAATTTGTTACTTGCCGTGAGTTTAAATATGTTTCTTTGCGGAAATAGTATTAAATTGATTATCGTACTTGTAATATTAAAATGACTGCAGCTGCTACTGAATTTCGTAAAGAAAAGACTACGCTGCATTAATTGGTACACGCAAACTGTAATAACCAAAGAAACGCTTCCGTTTTTAAGAAAGCACACTAAATTATGAATGTGAAGAGGGACCGGTTTGAAAATGAAATATGGTTAAACTATAACAGTATGTTTTAAAGAAATAAAAGTCAACTTACACTATTCCACATAACAAACATGTGATGCCTCGTATTTAAAATAAAAGATCCTCTACAAGACACGCATCATATTGAAATGCACGCACTTGATATTCTGATTACTAATAACAGATCCAGTTGCAAATAATTAAGTAACATAACCAAGAAAGAACTCCCATGATCATTTCATCAAATCCGCTGAATTAATCGCGTAATGTAAATCAAGCTAAGAGATACAAGGGCAAAAGTGCAAAGAACAAAAAGGAAAGGACCAAAGAGCAGAGTAGAAGAGACCGGTGCCCTTGTTTCATTGCTATTTATACTAGTTACACATTATAAGCTTTGAACACTTGGTTCAAGAATCATGAAAGAAGGTTGTATACATGGAAGAGGCCTGGAGATACTGAAAGGTTTCAGATAGATTTTATAATGGTGAGACAGAGATTTACGAATGAGGATTTAAATAGTAAGACATTTCCAGGGGGAGATGTGGACTCTGACCACAGTCTATTGGTTATGAACTGTAGATTAAAACTGAAGAAACTGCAAAAAGTTAGGAATTTCAGGAGATGGGACCTGGAACAATTGGCAGAACCAGAGGTTGTGGAGAGTTTCAAGGAGAGTATTAGGGAACGATTGATAGGAATGGGGGAAAGAAATACAGTAGAAGAAAATGTGTAGCTTTGAGGGATGAAATAGTAAAAGCAACAGAGGATCAAGTAGGTAGAAAGAGGAGGGCTAGTAGAAATTCCTGAGTAACAAAACATATATGGAATTTAATTGATGAAAGGCGAAAATATAAAAGTTCAGTAAATGAAGCGGGCAAAAACGAATACAAACGTCTCAAAAATGAGGTCTACATTAAGTGCAAAATGGCTAAGCATGGATGGCTAGAGGACAAATGTAAGGATGTAGAGGCATATCTCGCTAGGGGTAAAATAGATACTGCCTAAAGAGAAATTAAAGAGACCTTTGGAGAAAAGAGAACCACTTGTATGAGTATGAAGAGCTCAGATGGAAACCCAGTTGTAAGCAAATAAGGGAAAGCAGAAAGGTTGAAGGAGTTTATAGAGAGTCTATGCAAGGGCGATGTACTTGAGGACTATATTATGGAAATGGAAGAGAATGTAAATGAAGATGAAATGGGAGATATGATACTGCGTGAAGAGTTTGACAGACTACTGAAAGACCTAAGTCGAAACAAGGCCCCGGGAGTAGACAGCATTCTATTAGAACTACTGACAGCCTTGGGAGAGCCAGCCCTGACAAACCTCTACCATCAGGTGAGCAAGATGTATGAAACAGGCGAAATACCCTCAGACTTCAAGAAGGATATAATAATTTCAATCCCAAAGAAAGCAGGTGTTGACAGATGTGAAAATTACCGAACCATCAGTTTAATAAGTCACAGCTGCAAAATACTAACGCGAATTCCTTACAGACGCATGTAAAAACTGGTAGAAGCCGACCTCGGGGAAGATCAGCTTGGATTCCGTAGAAATGATAGAACACGTGACGCAATACTGACCCTACGACTTATCTTGGAATATAGATTAAGGAATATTACTGTAAAAAAAAGAATATTACGGAAATTCAACAGAAGCCTCGGAAACTGGATGGAAAGCATGTATCACGACCCTGGCAAAGAAACGGATAATGGATCTAACTGTAGCACCGTGGAATGTGAGGACAATGCTTCAGCCTGGAAAAATGAAAGAAATAGCCAATGAAATTTTAAAATTCAAATATGATATTGTAGGGCTACAGGAAATAAGATGGCAGGGGAATGGGCAGATAGATAAACCTGATTACTCATTGGTATATGGTGGACCAGAAGAAAGAACAGGCCAACTTGGAACAGGGTTTATAATAACTAGGGAAGTTAGGAAAAGCCTTCTAGAATTTGAACCTATAAATGAAAGGATGTGCAGACTCAGACTAAAAGGTAAATTTAGGAATATATCAATAGTTAATGCACATTCACCAACAGAGGAAAAAAAGGATATAATTAAAGAACAGTTCTACGAAGACTTGGAAAAAGTATGCTGTGCAGTACCTAAATATGACCTGATGCTAGTAATAGGAGATTTTAATGCAAAAATAGGGAGGAATGAACATCCGTATGGAGTTTCTGGAAAATATTCACTACATGAAGAAAACAATGAGAATGGAAACTTACTATGCCAATTCGCAGCAAGGAATAATATGATTATTAAAAGTACCTGCTTTCCACATAAAAGGATCCATCTGGGTACTTGGAAGTCTGCAGCCAATGGAGTAGTCAATCAGATTGACTATATTTTAGTGATTGCACGCCACTCCACGTCAGTTACGGATGTACGGAGCTGCAGGGGACCAAACTGTGATTCAGACCACTTTTTGATAAAATCAGTCTTGAGAGAGAAACTGTCACTAACAAAGGGCAACAGAATGGGAAAGATGATGAAATGGAATACAGACAAACTGAACATTCCTGATGAAGTAAAAAAATACCAAGTAACACTAAGCAGAAAGTTGAGCAATGAAGAGACCACAGTAGGAGTAGATGAAAGGTGGAACAGGTTTGAAAAAGCCATTAAGGATGCTGCAGAGGAAATAATAGGCATAAGAAGGAACAGAAGAACCCAGGAGTGGTTTGATGAAGATTACAGGTCAGCAATAGAGGAAAAGAACAGGGCAAGAACAAAAGTGTTACAGAGAGAAAACAGAAATAATGTGGAACAATATAGAGAATATAGGAGAAGAGTTAACAGACTGTGCAAGAGAAAGAAAAGAGAGTGGAATATGAAGAAATTTCAAGAACTAGAAGAACTAAAGGAACAGAGTGAAATAAGAAAGTTCTATCATGCCATAGGCAAAATGAAGAATAGATTCCAACCAAAAACAACGGCCTGTTCCAGTAAAGATGGGAAAATGATAAGGGAGGAAGAACAGATAGTGGGAAGATGGGCAGAGTATTTCAAAGATACACTAAGCACCAGCCTAGAAGATGAAGAGAGAGCTGCACAGGAGGGAAGAGTGGAGCTGGAAGTAGACAATGAAACCAATGAGGCAAGAAACCAAACACTACAAGAGGTCTCCCAGGCTGTGCACAAGGCAAAAATAAATCGAGCCACTGGGGAAGGCAGCATAATTGCTGAATTAATAAAAACTGGTGGTGAGGCTGTAATAAAGGAACTGCACACATTAATATCAGATATATGGGAAACAGAAACTATGCCAGATAATTGGAAAATTAGAATAATAGTTCCCATTTATAAGAAAGGGGACAGAACAGCATGTGAAAACTATAGAGGTGTAACACTCCTAAGTACAGCTTATAAGATCTTCACAACTATATTAAACGAAAGGATACAGAAGTGTGCAGAAGGCATACTAGGGGAATATCAGTGTGGCTTTCGACCAGGCAGAGGAACAACTGATCAAATATTTGTGATAAGGCAAATGATGGAAAAGTTCTATGAATATGATATAGATCTGCATTTCTTATTCATCGATTTCAAGCTAGCCTTTGACAGCATAAATCGGCAATAACTATACAGAGTACTGAAAGAAGTTGCTAAATTAATAAGACTAATCAGAATGACAATGACAGAGACAAGAGCAAAAGTAAAGGTCCTTAGCAGAACAAGTGATAGCTTTGACTTTAATAAAGGTGTGAAGCAAGGGGATAGTCTCTCCACTGTCCTATTCAACATAGCCCTGCATGGTGCAGTAAATAAAATCAACAAAAGAGGCACCATATTTATGAAAACTAGCCAGATATGTGCATACGCTGATGACATAGCTATAGTAGGAAGAAATACCAATACACTCCTAGAAACATACCGGGCAATGGAAACAGAAGCCTTAAAAATTGGCCTCATAGTAAATGAAAACAAAACAAAATATATGGTAATGTCACAATCTGAGGCCAGAAGAACCCCTAAAAACCTAAACATCAATGGGAAATGCTTCAATGGAGTGTCCTCTTTTAACTACTTGGGAACCCTAATAACAAATGATAACAGTATTGGAAAGGCTATAAGGGAAAGAATACAAGCAGGAAACAGAGCTTACTTTGCAAATATGCAGCTTTTCAAAAATAGCCTTGTTACAAGAAAAACTAAACTGCTAATATATAATTCCCTAGTCCGCCCAGTTATCACATACGGCTCAGAGGTATGGACGTTGACTGAACACGATAAAAATGCTCTAAGAAGCATTGAGCGGACAATACTACGCAAAATCTATGGGCCAATAAGGGAGGAAGAAGGCTGGAGAATACGCTACAATGCCGAATTACAAGAGTTAATACAAGGCAGGGACATAGTAAAATTTGTGAAATTACAGCGAATACGATGGCTAGGACACTTGGAGAGAACGGCAGAGGACAGAATTCCAAAGACAATGATGAAAGGTATGATCCATTCAGTTAGGTGAAAAGGGAGACCTAGAAGAAGATGGATCGATGAGGTAATAATGGATATCAGCAATATGGGAGTCCGGGGGTGGAAAAGAGCAGCAAATAACCGAGATGTGTGGAGGAAGATTGTTGAAGAAGCCAAGGCTCACCAAGGGCTGTAGAGCTACTGAAGAAGAAGATAGATTAAGGAAAGGCAAACCTACGTTTCTAGCTTTTGTAGACTTAGAGAAAACTTTTGACAATGTTGACTGGAATACTCTCTTGCAAATTCTGAAGGTGGCAGGGGAGTGAAAATACAGGGAGTGAAAGGGTACTTACAATTTGTACAGAAACCAGATGGCAGTTATAAGAGTGGAGGGGCATGAAAGGGAAGCAGTGGTTGGGAAGGGAGTGAGACAGGGCTGCAGCCTAACCCCAATGTTGTTTAATCTTTATACTGAGCAAGCAGTAAAGGCAACAAAAGAAAAATTAGGATTAGGAATTAAAATCCATGGAGAAGAAATAAAACTTTGAGGTTCGCCGATTACGTAATTCTGTCAGAGACAGCAAAGGACCTGGAAGAGCAGTTGAACGGAATAGACAGTGTCTTGAAAGGAGGATATAAGATGAAAATCAACAAAAGCAAAATGAGGATAATGGAATGTAGTCGAATTAAGTCGGGTGATGCTGAGGGAATTAGATTAGGAAATGAGACACATAAAGTAGTAGATGAGATTTGCTAACTGTGGAGCAAAATAACTGATGATGGTCGAAGTAAAGAGAATTTAAAATGTAGACTGGCAATGGCAAGGAAAGCGTTTCTGAAGAAGTTTGTTAGCATCGAGTATAGATTTAAGTGTCAGGAAGTCGTTTCCGAAAGTATTTGTATGGAGCGTAGCCATGTATGGAAGTGAAACATGGACGATAAATAGTTTGGACAAGAAGAGAACAGAAGCTTTCAAAATGTGGTGCTACAGAAGAATGCTGCAGACTAAATGGGTAGATCACATAACTAATGGGGAAGTATTGAATATAACTGAGGAGAAGAGAAATTTGTGGCACAACTTGACTAGAAGAAGGGATCGGTTAGTAGTAAAAGTTCTGAGGCATCAAGGGATCACCAATTTAGTATTGGAGGGCAGAGTGGAGGGAGACCAAGAAATGAATACACTAAGCAGATTCAGAAGGATGTAGGTTGCAGTAGGTACTGGGAGATGAAGAAGCTTGCACGAAATAGAGCAGCATGAAGAGCTGCATCAAACCAGTCTCTGAACTAAAAAACGCAACAACAACAACAACCTTTGCATGATTATCGATATATTATTCAGAGGTGACTGGCGTAGCTACATTACCCTCGGTAAACTTTGTGCAAAAGTTTGTGACATTATAAAATGCCCCCAAAATATTGAGACCATGCTGTTTTGTCTGTTGAAGATCAACATTTAACTGAAGTCACTCATTTGTTGTTTACATGGTTCATGAACATAAGTTCATAGTTATATATGTTACAAGAATACCTTTTCTTTCATTTCAGAAAAAGGGCAATTATTTGAGGCCATTTGCATTTGCATCTACACTTTACTCTTGCCCTTGTTATTTGACTGAGGCCCTAGTTCCAACTTGTATCTCTACTATAACTACTCATCCACCTGAGTAAAAAACCAAGGGATGGACGAATTGTTCTATTTCTTCACTGAAAATTATTTGAATATTTGGATAGCAATTCTTTCGTGTAAGAGTCCTTTATCATATGGTTCCTTTTTTTCATTGAAAAATCTTTTATTATATGAGGTTGCCAAAAATGTTCTTTCTCACAAATCAAAATCGTAAGTCGTTGCAAAATTTGACTTCAATTAAGAATTTTTCACAATTTTACAATGTCGAATACAGTGATTTGTAGATGCGATGATTGATCTTATGACGGATTGTCGGAATGACGGTTCTTGCTGGTAGATGGTAGTCGATGCCGGCACCATCAGGGGCGGACAGGAACATGGGAAGACGTGCCAGGATTTGCAGCTAATTACTGGATACAAGTGGCTAGGCCTTCCACAGGGCAGGCAACTCGGGTATGGGGTACATGGAATACAATCGGTTGAGTATTGATATATAAGCACACCATTATGCGGCTTGGCTGAAACAGGGTTTGTTAGTACATATATTATCTTATGGATGCACATAATGTTTGCATATTCTGCTCGTGGTGATGGTTTACAGTTCGTTATTTTGTTTGAGTATTGTTTGCCGCAGTGAAGTTTTGTTTTCTGTTCTGTTGCCCACCTTGTCGTTGCTTTCCGATTACATAATGATTGTTGTTTGTTTTCAATGAGCATTATAGATTATTTATTGGCATATTACGCTATCACTGTTTGCACTAAAAGAGCGTTCATAGCTTAACGGTGCAAGTCTCTATGTTTTGAAATGCTGCGAGTACTGAGCGATCACGTGGCTCACATTCCACCGCGACAATCCAGAGCTTCGCGCGGAACATTGTCGAGGTGCAGTTTACGCTGTGTACACTCGGTTCGTAGCAGTGCCAGTTCCATAGAACGGCTACGTGCTTTACCTAAGAGTTTCTACAGGGGAATCTGCACTTACACACGTGAGTGAACACTTCACTGAAGGTAATCATCAACGTTATTGTGCACTTCGCAACATTAGTAGGTTTACTGTTCTCACAGACTAGTTCCGTTGCACAGTTTTGATTGGTTGCACACAAAGTTCACGCACTACGGCCTTCTCTGAGAGTCTCTAACGGCACTGACTATGACATTCGTTTCGTTACTCCTCTGCAATTACATAGTCTTTTAAGTCAAATTACACTCATATTGAAGCTATGCGTTTCATCTAACGTCCAAAATAGCTTGTTTGTTCACTTTGTGGAGAATCGTTCGATACGACACCACTTAACGCTACTTGTTTAATATTTATATTGGCACATGGCTGTATATGAACATCAATTATATTAGTTTTTGCAGTGTCTTTGAAAATTCTCGATTCGAACTGTAATTGGTCATTATTTTTGTGCTGTGCATCCGTGCTTTACACACATGTATTTCGATCGTATATGGCACCGAGTTTATTACTTTATTCCAATGAAAACCTAGTTCAAGGGCAGTTCCCAATTTTGTACCATAACGCGAAAAAGTAATTCTAAAATGCAAAACGAACATATGAGGACATCAGCAATTACCAAAATAGGAGCATAGTTTATTTGCAAGATAGATGACTTGAGAACCTCTCCTGCTAGCTAATGCATTGACACAGGACATCATCCTAAAAAAAAATATCTCCTTTCGTATTTTTATATATGAAGACATTTATTTTATTCAAAACTTTTTATCTTGAGCTTGTGGGACATGTACTTCTGACAGGAATAGTGCAACGTTATTTACAAATAATCACACATTATGGAGACAAAGTATTAATAATAATCTTAAAACTAACACACTATCTATGAATTCTGTTTTAAAAGTATACTACTATTTACAATTTATTAGGTGAGATGTCTTTGTAAGACAGGTTTTGGCTTTATAAGTCAAATGAAGGTTTGGTAAAGTCATTTTTTTAATGTCCTGTGAATGACTTTCACCTTCTCTTTACGATATTTATATAACTGCTTTGAGACTTTTCTTATCACAACCAACTCCAACAGAAATGAATTATTTACGCAGATATATACAATAAAAATGTCATATTTATGAAACAAATTTCGTGAGATGTTTATGTGGCTATAAACCCCTAAATTTATTTGATAGTATGTTTTTACTATTCCCTGTTTTAGCATTTCCTTAATTTCGTTGTTTACGGCCTCTTCTTCGTCCATGGAATCAAGTATGTCGTGTGACAATAAGTTTCATTAGGCTTAACTTGCATGTGATATATGTATCCTTTTATTATACCTGGGTTTTCTGCAAATACTTCTGATATCTACTCAAGAGACTCCATAGCTAATTTCTCTGCTGCTGACTCAAGTAATCTGATTCTAAAACCTTTCCTGGTAATAGTGCCTTGAGATCTTGCCAGCTAGAAGAGCGGTAGAACTACCACCAGTCAGTCAAACTTGATCTTCACTCGCTGGCAGAATCTGCCATGGTGACCTTTTGTTTTGAGCAAATCCAGAATTATATTTTTTTCCATCAACTGTAGCATAGCATTTGCCCGCCGGGAATCTGATTTTTACGTCCTTCTCTTGCAGAAATCCTACACCAATAATAGAATTGGCTGACAACTACTCAACAACCAGGACGTGCAGTAAAACGCTCTATTTCCTGTCAGTATTTCCAACTGAGTCTGCTAACTAATTTTCTTCGACTTGGTGCTTATCGCACCAATAATTTTACAATTCTGGATTGATAATGTGGAAGGTGTATCCTTCTCGCGTATTTGGTTAAACAAGTTATAAGAAATAACGTTCGCCGATGCACCGGTGTCAGTTACTACTACTGTAGCTACTTTACCTACTTCAGTTTCAGATACAGCCTGTACCTCCGTATTGTTTTCTTCTCTGTGGGAATTCTCCTCAGATAACAATTCACCACGTATATCACCACCGTTATTATAACGGATCAGATGGCTCTACTTTTGCGTACTGCCCCCTGCACTGTTCTCGACCTCTGTCCGAGGGCTCGGTATGATCGAAGTTAGTTTGTTGGCAGGCTTTTTTAAAGTTGATTACTTTCAATCGCTTCAAATAGCGTCACGGGTTGGTTTTGTGCCCGTCAGTTCACAGTATTATTATTGTTATTCTGATTACTTTGGTTTGGGCTGTTATTCTGCATCGAATGCTGTTGCCCACTGTTTTGTGCTGCAGGATTCGATAGCCAATTCGCTTCTTCGTTGTTTGGCCACGTTTGCGGCGTTATGTTTTTATCCTGATTATTACTGTGGTTTCATTCTGATAACCGGGATTACACCGATTCTCATACCTTCTTTTCCTTCCGAATTGCTGTCTGTTGTTATCTCCTTGTGGTGGATTGTTTTATAACCTTGACGGGGTGCATTTCAGTTATTTTCATTCCCATTAATGTTACTGTTTTGGTTTCGGTTATGGTTCCCGTTACCACTGTTATTGTGGTATGCATTGTCCTTACTACTGATATCCTCGTTGTCCTGAGTCCAAAGCTTTGTGTCTTCACGTAACAAGTCTATCGAGTCAACAAAAGATATGAACTGCTCAATGTCATTTCCAATAGCATGCAGTAGCATGCAATAGCTTCTCTCTTAAATTTTAAGGTAATTTTGCCTTTAAAATTCGTATAACATCTTTTACTGATATGGGAACACCCCTGTATCTTGTCTTATTGATATATTTCTCAGAGTACATGCGTAGAGCACGTTGTTTACTGTTTTAAACTTCAGATGAGTACATTCTTTTCTCTTGCCGGCCTATAGACCAATGCACTGATGAAAACATTCTCTCGAATTGTTCATATGTTTCACATTTCTGTATAATTTCTGATGGCCACAGCTCTCCTTCACTTGTACATGTGAGGCAACAAATGTATTCTTTGGGCGTCACTCCAGATCTGGGCAGTATTCCTCTAAAACTCTTTATGAAAACAACCGGGTGTTGACCCCTTTACTTGTCTGGGATGTACGTCTGAAACTGACGATGCTTGAGCAAAGGATGTTCATCAAGGCTTTTGCCACCGCCGTATTTCACGATGAATACACATCATCTGTGTACGTGTTGTACAATGTTTCTCTATACTATACGCCCGACTGTGGAGACGATAAATGCATATGAGGATTGTTTGTTGCTGCTTCTGCTGGGCTTCCGCCTGCATTATTGCGCGCAGCTGACAACTCATGGTGCAATTTCTCTACGTGTTCTTCCAGGTCATGCTTCTACTTAGGAAAATCGCGTTAAAGCAACGTCTTTGTTTGTTCTAATTCCGTTTTTACATCAGTATTCCTTGTTATGCTGAGAAAACACTTCAGCACTAGGATTTTGAGTTATGGTGGGTGATTCCATCCTAAGCGCTTCGTTAACCTGTGAATCCTTCTGATGCAACTAATTCACGAAGTCGCTATTAATTATGTCACTTCGTGCTCTTATACACTCGGTAACCTGTTTGTCTTGGTCATGCAACCAGGTAACAAACTCTTCATTCCGCTGCTCACTTTGAAACACCATCTGTTGTGCAGTATTTTGCAATTCAGGTTGCGTTTCTTTTAGTTCGCTCACTTCCGAATTCAACTGCCTTGCCGACTCGGGTATGTATTTACATGCAAGTTGTAACTCTGCGAAGTTATTAGTTACACTTTCTATCTTCGAATTTATTTTTGTTATTTCATTAGACTGCTCTTCGAACAGCCGCCGAAAATCAGCACTTAACTTTTCCTCTAATACACAGCTTGCTCATTACCGAAGCGTTCGAAATTAATATTGAATTTCGCCAATTATTTGTTCCTTTTGTTGATTTGCAAATTGCTTAAAACTTTCTTTTATTTTACCCTGAATACGCGTACTAATTTGTACGGTCCGCTTTGGCGCAATGTGAACGAAGTTTAGCTGTTTAAGACGTGTTAGTCCCTTACACAACTCGGCTAAAGAAACAGATACAGGCAGTGGCGGATTTAAAAATTTTGCGCCCCTAACTACACCATATTATATGCGCCCCCCCCCCTCTCCCCAAAAAACATGTTTTAATTAATAACTATAACCCGATCACTTCACAATTGCCGTTTTGGGTGAGAGCGTTGTGAGCTGTTTCCGTACTCTGCTATTCGTTGTTCTGAAGGACGCGTCAGCGATCTAGTCGCGCTCAATCAAAATGTAATGTGATTCCTGAACTATAGTTGGTGTACGGCAGCGGATAAAACAAACTTAAAACCCAGTTTTATATAGACTTACACACGCTTCCTCTCGTGCTGACCAACATGTTTTTGATAAACGTTTTACCGTTTTGCTTCCTGGTTTCATAAAAGAATGAAGTTTATCCCAGCACTGTGTCGAAGCAGAAAAAAAATTATAAAGGTTTTGCACTACATTGAAAAATTAGCATGCTTTCCGTTAACAGCTTGGAGCACTAGTGATGTCCAAATTCAAAGAATGTGCAGCACAAGGCACATAATGCGCTTCCGAATTTCGTTCTTTAATGCGTGCCTGCAAATCAGTGTGGTTCCTGATATATTGCTTGCATTGTCATATGACTGGTCTCTACAGTCAATAACATCAATGGAATTTGTAGACACGACTTTTAGTACGGCCTCAGCTAAGTTTTCGGTCAGTAGGAAACGTTCAACAGATTCATCATTCGCGTTCACTTAGCTTAATATGAAAGATAATTGATCAATATGTGAAATGTCAGCAGCAGAATCTATTATTATAGAGAAATATTTGGCCTGTTTTATTTCACTTATGATAATTCTTTTTATTCGTTCAGAAAGATGCTCCGTTACTTCATCACAGATTGCTGAAGAAAGGTATTTTGTATGTCCCTGCTCTAGATTTCCAGATCGTTCAATGTGCTCTTCGAGAAGAGGATCAAACTCAGCTATAAGCTCAAGAGACATCATAAACTGACCATTACGTAATGAATAGAATCAGTCAACGTATCAACGTAGGGGAAGTCCACGACTTGTTAGCTTCTTCACTACCGCAAACACCCTTTTCAACACACTGCGCCAGTACATTTTTTCTGTCTCAACATATTGCCCGAAATGGTTATCTATGGCTCAAAGCAGCTTTTTTCTTGTTAAGAGAGATAACTCAGAATTTTTGTGTTCAATCGAATTCTCATGATGAGATAAAGTATTGGAAATATTTTTCCAATCTACAATACCATTATTAGCAATCACGGTCTTACCTCCAAACAATTTACATGGTGCACGAAAAACAGCACCGGTGCTACGAGAGTATACAAGAAAATCACGCAAAGTTGATTCACAATTTAAAATTTTACGGTAAAATACATTTTTGTTCAAATACCTGATTTTATCGCTTATTCATCTTCTTGAATTAGAAAAATCATTGTTAGAATTTTGATTAATGCCACACACCATTCTGCAGGATCATCAATAACGAGATTGTTTCTTTTTGTAATGTCTAACTCGACACTTATCTTTTCGCGAAACTTGAAATCAGGAACAATTTACTTTCCTTCATTTTTAACTTTTGTTTAGTCTGTATTTACTTCTTTTGCAACAGTTGCTGCGCCAGAAATATCATCCGTAGTGCTTGATCTCGAAGTCGAACCAGCAACATTTTTTGCGAAAAATTTATCTACTCTGTCAAGCGCTTTTAGAACATTGGCTTGTCATTCTCGCCTTTCCTTCGATAATTTCTGAAATGTCACCCCACTTAATCTTGCACGTTTGCTTTTTTCACTGTTATTCATATTAAATCACTTACAAAATTGTCTACCAACAGTCAAAACAAAAGAAAAAAATTGTAAAAGGAAAGAAAGAAAGACTCTATCCACTTCCAATCGTACTACACCGCACATGATCACAAAGCTTTTTACTTTAAACACGGCACACGAGCACAGCGATTTCTCCTTTGAACACGGAGCGATGAACTTACCAACTTGGATTATTCGACGTAACTGTGCTATTAAAGAACGACAATGCAGAATAATTTAATTTCATTGTCGTCTGTTTCACTGTTGTCAGTGAACAGTAGAAGCACACCTGTCGGCTGGAATTCGTCACAAAGAAAACGGGACAGTCCCTTTTTTGGTTTCTGTTTCCCACGTCGCATGAATTTTAGCTGGGGCGCAAATATGTTCTGAACATTCTTGACACTCTCTTTCTAATTTAAAAAGCAAATAATTTTTGCAGTATCTTTCAGTGAGGTATGCTGGATTGAATCTTATCCCACGTTTCAGTGGTTTCTGTGGGCAGAGAAGACAGACTACAAAGTTTAAGTAGTCTTGTTGGCAGTTGATGTGGTGTGTTGTCATTTGTGTGAACAATCGTGTTATGTCTACACGCAAATGCACCTTTTGTTCCAACATAAAATAAAAATAACCTTTCCTCAAAGAAAATCAGCTTAGTTAAGAAGTTTAATATAACATTTGAAATGCCACGTACTATTCGATTGCAGAGAATGGGAACTTTGATATCGTGCAGGCTGCAACACAATAAATGAGGCAAACGAATGTTGGTTTCTTCTTCTTTTTTCATCAAGAAAAGTAACTAAGTAATTAAATCAATAAAATTTTTAAGCTGCTGTGAAGTGTATGTCACACATTATTAGATATTCTGCTTATGTTCTTTTCGTATAAACATGCGTTTAAAAATGTAAAACATTCTCAGTATCAACATGTTTTGTTAAACGGGTGTCATGAAATCAAAGCTCAGACATTGAAGACCACAGAGCTTTCACATTAATGACAATAATGGAGGGTTGATTTGATACATCCCCGTAATTTCTACAAGAAATTTAAGTAGAGTCGGGTTTTACATACTGAGGCCCACACATGTTATAATATTTAAGAAACTGCTGATTAGTTTATCACAGCTTTCCAGGTGTCCCGGTATTTTCACGAGGAAACTATGGTAGGGTTAAGTAGAAGCCGACGCTATTCTCGGAATAATAACGTTTCAAACATCGTATTACAGATTGCCGTCCTGACAGCTAACTTCAAAATATTTTGAACAATCATGAAGATGATACTAGACAGAAAGCCAACGTTAAATTTCCATTCAGTCACCAAGTAAACTATTTAATTTCCAAGGTTGTATTGTCAAATTTCGTTCTTAAGGCTTATTTAAACTAGCAAGTTTTTTAACAACATTAAAAATTTTTGTCGTTTTTAAGCGCAGTTATTTTAAAAGGTAAAAGGTTAAAATGAGTACAGAGCAAAAAAAAAAAAAAATACCGCCCCCTTAAGGGGCCGCCCCTAGTCCTATGCCTAATGGGATTGTATGTAAATCCGCCACTGGATACAGACGTTGGTAACTCAGTCCTGGCTTCTAATTCCGCCGGCATATCAGCATTGCTTGCTGCAGAACTTGTTGCCTCTGGTTCAACGCCCGGAATTTGCCGCTCATCAGCATTTAATTCCAAATTGTGTCCATTATCCTCGTCCTCAGGTGTTGGATTCTTTCTACACTACTGGCCATTAAAATTACTACACCACGAAGATGACGTGCTACAGACGCGAAATTTAACCGACAGCAAGAAGATGCTGTGATATGCAAAAGATTAGCTTTTCAGAGCATTCACACAAGGTTGGCGCCGGTGGCAACATCTTCAAGGTGTTGACATGAGGAAAGTTTCCAACCGATTTCTCATACACAAACAGCAGTTTACCGGCGTTGCCTGTTGAAACGTTGTTGTGATGCCTCGTGTAAGGAGGAGAAATGCATACCATCACGTTTCCGACTTCGATAAAGGTCGGATTGTAGCCTATCGCGATTGCGGTTTATCGTATCGTGACATTGCTGCTCGCGTTGGTCGAGATCCAACGGCTGTTAGCAGAATATGGAATCGGTGGGTTCAGGAGGGTAATACGGAACGCCGTGCTGGATCCCAACGGCCTCGTGTCACTAGCAGTCGAGATGACAGGCATCTTATCCGCATGGCTGTAACGAATCGTGAAGCTACATCCCGATCCCTGAGTCAACAGATGGGGACGTTTGCAAGACAACAACCATCTGCGCGAACAGTTCGACGACGTTTGCAGCAGCATGGACTATCAGTTCGTAGACCATGGCTGCGGTTACCCTTGACGCTGCATCACAGACAGGAGCGCCTGCGATGGTGTACTCGACGACGAACCTAGGTGCACGAACGGCAAAACGTTGTTTCGGATGAATACAGGTTCTGTTTACAGTATTATGATGGTCGCATCCGTGATTGGCGACATCGCGGTGAACGCACATTGGAAGCGTGTATTCGTCATCGCCATACTGGCGTATCACCCAGTGTGATGGTATGGGGTGCAATTGGTTACAGGTCTCGGTCACCTCTTGTTCCCATTTACTGAACTTTGAACAGTGGACGTTACATTTCAGACGTGTTACGACCCGTGGCTCTACCCTTCATTCAATCCCTGCGAAACCCTACATTTCAGCAGGATAATGCACGATCGCATGTTGCAGGTCTTGTACGGGCCTTTCTGGATACAGAAAATGTTCGACTGCTGGTCTGGCCGGATTCTTCAGATCTCTCACCAACTGAAAACGTGTGGTCAATGATGGCCGAGCATCTGGCTCGTCACAATACGCCAGTCACTACTCTTGATGAACTATTATTATTATTATTATTATTATTATGTCATCAGCAAATCCGATATGGTTTATTTTGCCACCACTGAAATAGATGTGTATTGTTCGATTTAATATTCTCATCACATAAATATGGGTTATAATTACGTTACATTGCTGCTAGTAGACTTATTGCTCACTGTTTCTTAGACAGTTGCCCCGTGTTACTCCATCAAAGGAATTTATGTGTGTAGCATTGTTACAATATAGATGTTCACATTCTCCGGTTTCTGTAATTTCATTTCGATACCAGAAAAAAGTGAAAAAAGGAAACAAAACCAAACATTCAACACAAACCAAAAGAAATTTTATCAGACAATAGATAACACACACATTAAAATAGACAACCCACCAAACATAACAGACATGGAACACTTCTGGAGCAACATATGGTCAAACCCGGTACAACATAACAGGCATGCACGGTGGATACATGCAGAAACAGACACATACAAGATGACACCACAAATGCCCGAAGTGATAATTTTGCAACATGAAGTCACCCAAGCAATTAATTCTACGCACAATTGGAAAGCCCCTGGAAAAGATAAAATAGCAAATTTCTGGCTAAAGAAGTTCACCTCAACACATTCACATCTAACTACATTATTTAACAGTTACATGGCAGACCCATACACATTCCCTGATACACTTACACATGGAATAACTTATCTGAAACTTAAAGATCAAGCAGACACAGCAAACCCAGCAAAATTTCGCCCCATAACATGCCTACCAACAATATACAAAATATTAACTTCAGTCATTACAAAGAAATTAATGACACATACAACACAGAACAAAATTGTAAACGAAGAATAAAAAGGCTGTTGCAAAGGAGCACGAGGATATAAAGAGCAACTGATAATAGATGCAGAGGTGACATATCAAGCTAAAACTAAACAAAGGTCGCTACACTATGCATACATTGATTACCAAAAAGCTTTTGATAGTGTACCCCACTCATGGTTACTACAAATATTGGAAATCTACAAAGTAGATCCTAAATTGAAACAGTTCCTAAACACAGTAATGAAAAACTGGAAAACACACTTAATATCCAAACAAATTCAAATAATATCACATCACAGCCAGTACAGATTAAGCGTGGAATATACCAAGGAGACTCATTAAGTCCTTTCTGGTTCTGCCTTGCTTTGAACCCAGTATCCAACATGCTAAATAATACAAATTATGGATACAATATTACTGGAACATACCAACACAAAATCACACATTTGCTATACATGGATGATCTAAAACTACTGGCAGCAACAAATCAACAACTCAACCAATTGCTAAAGATAACAGAAATATAGAGCAATGATATAAATATGGCTTTTGGAACAGACAAATGTAAGAAACATAGCATAGTCAAGGGAAAACACACTAAACAAGAAGATTACATATTGGACAACCACAGCGACTGCATAGAAGCGATGGAAAAAACAGATGCCTATAAATACCTAGGATGCAGACAAAAAATAGGAATAGATAATACAAATATTAAAGAATAACTAAAAGAAAAATATGGACAAAGACTAACAAAAATACTGAAAACAGAACTGACAGCAAGAAACAAGACAAAAGCTATGAATACCTATGCTATACCAATATTGACCTACACATTTGTAGTAGTGAAATGGAATAACACATACCTAGAAGCACTCAATAGACTTACACGATCACAATGCCACAAATATAGAATATATCACATACATTCAGCAACAGAAAGATTTACATTAAGCAGAAAGGAAGAAGGAAGGGGATTTATCGACATAAAAAACCTACATTATGGACAGGTAGATAATTTAAGAAAATTGTTTCTAGAACGAGCAGAAACTAGCAAAGTACACAATGCAATCACTCATATAAATACATCGGCTACACCACTGCAATTTCATAACCACTTCTACAACCCTTTAGATCACATAACATCAACAGATACAAAGAAAGTAAATTGGAACAAGAAAACACTACATGGCAAGCACATGTATCATCTAACACAGCCACACATCGATCAAGACGCATCCAACACATGGCTAAGAAAAGGCAATATATACAGTGAGATGGAAGGATTCATGATTGCAATACAGGATCAAACAATAAACACCAGATATTACAGCAAGCATATTATTAAAGATCCCAATACCACAACAGATAAATGCAGACTTTGCAAACAAATAGAAACAGTAGATCACATCACAAGCGGATGTACAATACTAGCAAATACAGAATACCCCAGAAGACATGACAATGTAGCAAAAATAATACAACAACAACTTGCCATACAACATAAACGTATAAAGCAACACGTTCCCACATACAAGTATGCACCACAAAATGTACTGGAGAATAATGAATACAAATTATACTCGAACAGAACCATTATAACAGATAAAACAACACCACATAACAAACCTGACATCATACTCACCAATAAAAAGAAGAAATTAACACAACTAATCGAAATATCCATACCCAATACAACAAATATACAGAAGAAAAGAGGAGAAAAAATTGAAAAATACATCCAACTGGCTAAGGAAGCCAAATACATGTGGCATCAGGATAAAGTTGACATCGTACCAATTATACTATCAACTACAGGAGTCATACCACACAATATCCACCAATACATCAACGCAATACAGCTACATCTAAACGTATCTATACAACTACAGAAATCTGTAATTATTGATACATGTTCAATTACCCGAAAGTTCCTAAATGCAATGTAACATATACCGTACAGTTAAAAGGAAGTCACGCTTGATCAAGGTCCGCGTCACTGTCCATTTTTAACCAGACATAAAGTCTGAGACAGGAAAGAGAAATAATAATAATAATCCCGTGTGGCGGATAGGGGAAAGCTTCCCACATATGGGTGGTACCGAGGAAATCAAATACTTGGGGTGGACCAAATACTAACACAATCCTGAACGACTATTCAACCTGTTGAACCCAAAATACAGACACGTCTGAGTGAAAATCACCGGTACTCTCGTCACCGTCTGTTAGCTCAATGAGTTCGTCTGAAAATTTTTGTTTCCAAAGGCTTCAACACCCTCTGGTCCTGTCCGGTCCTGGTATCACCCAGGCCACACCAATGAAACACAAGCAGACATGAACTGTGCAAGCAAAATCAACTTTACCCCAGGTGGTACACAACCCACCCGTCGACAGCTGGATTTTCAGATTCAGTGGAGTTCAGGCTAGCACGGCAGAGAATATCGGAGATCTCTGGTAAATTTCCCTATAAGCAGAAAACATGCATTTGGAAACTAAACATAGATACATAGATCCAAACACGAAAACTAAATCTCACATAAGAAATCGACCGATAAAAAATTCTCATCTTTGCCCTTCAAGAACCACGACTAACTGACAATGAAACATTGCGTTACGGAAACTATCGCATCTTCAAGAGCAAAACACAACAAAAGGTAGCGAAAGGCGCACCAATCTTAGGCATGGCATTTCTCGAACACAGATCTATCATCAACTCTGTCAAAGAAATCACAACCATCAACAATCGACTTATGACTACGCTCATACAGAGCCCTAATAAAAAAATATACACTTACCAATGCACATGCCCCCACCAACATCGAAAATAAGAAAAACATCAAAAATGTCGAACAATTCTGGAACACACTTGAAAAAAACAAGAGTAAAATTCATCAACATGACATGACAATACTAATGGGAGACTTCAACTCTCTATTTGGGACAGAAAAAACCTATAGATAAATCATTGGCACAAATTCAACACACCGAAACACTTACACCAACGACACACGTCTGACTGCAACAATTCAACTTCAAAATGATGTCTACCCACTTTAGGAAAAAAAAGTTCCCAGGTAACATGCTTGGCTACCAGGTGCAAGCTACTTTCGTTCGCCTTTCGAGACTCACTGAAAGGCAGGTTTTTAATTCTTTTGTAGCAGAGCTACAAGCAGGCAGATACTAACTCAATAAGATAATCTAAGACAACGCTCGATCAAAATTCGTCTTGCTACTTTTAGTACTCCTTAGTGTCAGAGCGAAAACCTTACGGTACTGCAAAATTCATAATGCCACTTTTGTTTTCTTCCGACATAATTTTATCTACGAACTGCCACATTTTACAGGACATGAAGTAAATACAGATATTTTAGAAGTCAAAAGTCACTAATATCCTACCAATTCACGTTAAAATAGGCTCAAATGTGTTACAGATTCTTAATGCTTCATTAAGATAGACTACCGTCATGATGTTTCTGTAGTAAGCTGAATTTAATTTGTATTACTACAGTAAATATTTTAACTGCGTTTTCCATTAGCTTATTGAACGCAGCAGTAATCATCAAAGAGAAATTAGTCAGCAGCAGGATTTTCTTTCACGATATCTAAAACAATCTGACAGTACTAAAGTAGTTTACAAATTCTATACCCGTATAAACCTACTGGTTCTAACGATGTCATTAAACCAGTTTAGCTTGAAGAGTATTTTCGTCTAGAAATGAATTGCCTTGATGGTTGATCGATCAAGAGCGAGAGTATATGACGAGAGGGACAAGTGCTTGAGAGTGGTATTCCCTATCAATACAAGTGCCTGGTAAATGACTTCCCTATCAGTCTCCTGGATAGCTTTGTTCCTCAAATCAACAAAGTGCCTTATCATGCAGTAGCACACGTGATGTTGTTTTGTCGGTCGATTATCTTACACTGAGACCGCAAGGTGTCTCAGTAGATGACTACAAATTCCAGCTGTGATGCACACGCCCCTTGAGGCAGAATTCGTAGCGAAAAACACACTTTTGGAGCTATCAGATGTAAAATACTATGTTCACACTACTCTTTGCTCGAGTTTACGTCTTTTGGTGGGGCTCAGCTTTTCATTTATTCTTAGTAAGTTAACGATAAAGGCATCATAACTCGTCACCAGTAACAGTACTGCATAGGAATGCTCAATGAGCGACCTGATTACGTTAAATAATAGTCACTCCGTTGATTTGTGTTGTTTCGAATTTGAGCATGCAGTACTCCTACACCAGACTTCTGAACTTTGCCTATTGAATGGAAAGCCGGCCGCGGTGGTCTCGCGGTTCTAGGCGCTCAGTCCGGAATCGCGCGACTGCTACGGTCGCAGGTTCGAATCCTGCCTCGGGAATGGATGTGTGTGATGTCCTTAGGTTAGTTAGGTTTAAGTAGTTCTAAGTTCTAGGGGACTGATGACCACAGCTGTTAAGTCCCATAGTGCTCAGAGCCATTTTTTTTATTGAATGGAAATGTCGCGTGATGGTTAAATGGTAATCCATCACATATATCAGTAGTCGAGACTTCCTTAATGTGGAAAATCATTCATGCCAGAACGATCTTTGTTGAGACAAGGCTATCTTTTTCTGGCGTATTTTTCCCAAAAGCACTCGCTCCACACACAGTTCAAATCTTTCTAGCTGCCTCCTCTGCGTTCACCCCTCTGTTATACCAACAGTAAATATTATGTTGCAGATGTTACACCGTTTTCCACTTGCGACTTAATTTTACAGCGTAGTTCATGATTTTAAGTATGCAAAATCCAATGCTTAACTGCAAGATGATAACTAGAACTTCAAATTCGAAAATTACAGTTGATACGTACACTGACAGCCCAGCGCCGCGTTCACCTGGGCGGCGCCGGATTTCAGGCGGCGGGTGGCGTCTGGCCGGTGGCCGGCAGCCGCTGCAGCGCGAGGAAACGTTCGAGTGAAAGCTATTCTGACAGCGACGCAGCCACGAGCTGTCGTGCGGAATTGTTTCTGGAAGTACATGTTACATGTTATTGCTGGTGGGTAGAATGTCAAGCGAATTATTTTCGATGTTCAATCAGACTCATAACTTTAGACGAGGGCCAAAATGTGATAAAAAAAAATACAGTTAAACGCGAACACGCGACTATAAGTTTAGAATTCGCGACGATTACCACTTTTTTCAAATTTTTTTTTTTTTACCTCTATACGTAGATAACACTTCGTCCTGACACTTCCGCATCTAGCAGTGTTGCCAGATCGTGCAGATGGCCGGACTTAGCGTTGTCAGGGGCGGTCGGTTTTATTGGCTATCTTAAGTGAACGACTCGGACTGTCTCTGTGGCGGCCGGTTGGCGGTCAGTTTTTATGTCTAAGACTGTACATGCTTTCTCTAAAGTTTTTTTAAAAATAAATTTTCGTTTGCATAGTTTAAAGAACCTGCAGTTTATAAACGAAGTCTGATTAAGAAATTGTTGCTATATTATTTAATGCTATGAAGTGTGGGACAAGCCTACGTAGCAACATCTCGACCACCATGTGGACAGCAAGTCGAGAAGAAACCACGCATGTCAGAACGCATGAGTTGCAGCAACATGTTATTGCCTGTTGTCCTGCAACTCATTTTGATTTGACAATGTGCAGAGATATGGATTTTTCGACGGGCTGCCTTCGTAACACAATGGAGGTGTCATGCAAAAAGCGTAAAACTGGCTGTAACTGTGCAACCCGCTTGACTATGCAAATGATCGGCATTTCAATAAAACCGCACACTTTCTGTACAATTAAAGCCATCTACATTTTGTGTAAAGGAATGAGTACTGAGTGGGTTTCTCATTTACAAATGGCATTTAAATGTAGTTTGTCTGTGAGAAAAGATCCTCTTAGGCCCTTTGCAAGAAGGGAAAACATCCAACAAACAATTTCGGAATTCGACAGCTGCTGGATTGCGTCAGTCGAGACTGGTTTATCGTTCCACGATATAGCTGCTCGCTTTGATCGGGATTGTCATGTGAATATGAAATCCTTTGATTCAGGAGGGGTATAATGAACGCTGTGCAAGGTATGAACAGTCCCACGCAACTAGCAGCCGACAACACAAAAATGGTTCAAATGGCTCTGAGCACTATGGGACTTAACTGCTGAGGTCATCAGTCCCCTAGAACTTAGAACTACTTAAATCTAACTAACCTAAGGACATCACACACATCCATGCCCGAGGCAGGATTCGAGCCTGCTACCGTAGCGGTCGCGTGATTCCAGACTGAAGCGAATAGAACCGCTCGGCCACAACGGCCGGCGCCGACAACACAGACATATCATTCACTCAGCCATGCAGGATCGTGCACCTATGTTATTACCTTGACTCAGGAATCTGGTTTGTGTGCAACAAGTATTCACATGGACGATGCGGTGACATCTGGAACACCACGACCTGCAGCAAGGCGGCCATTGTTGTGGCTTCCATGGACGTCGCAGTAGAGATAGACGCGCCGATGCTTATGCTGTCATCGGTAACACTGTGTAAAAAAGTAGTACAATGGCATTTTCTCAGACAATTGTATCACAGTGTATTTATATGTGAATGGTGGCTCGGAAGGGAATGAATGTTGCTGCATTGCATACATCGTGTAGTCCCAGACCCTGGACTGATTCTATAAAGGAAAGGATGCCAGATTAGAGTGTAACGTCCCGTGGGCAGCACGTTCATTAGCGACGGAGCACAAGTACAGAAAAAGAGCGTTTTAGGTTCAAATGGCTCTGAGCACTATGCGACTTAACTGCTGAGGTCATCAGTCCCCTAGAACTTAGAACTAATTAAACCTAACTAACCTAAGGACATCACACACATCCATGCCCGAGGCAGGATTCGAACCTGCGACCGTAGCGGTCACGCGGTTCCAGACTGAAGCGCCTTTAACCGCACGGCCACACCGGCCGGCGAGCGTTTTAGGGAAATCACGCGAAACCTAAATGTGGATGGCCGGGCGGGCATTTGAACCGTTGTCCTATCGAATGCGAGTCCAGTGAGCTAACCAATGTGCCACCTCGTTCGGTGTTATGGAACAGGATGCCAATTTTGGACACACCTCTGTCTGCCGCAGCTTATAACAAGGACAACGGCAGTCCCACTTCTCACGTGTTAGTACCGGCTGCACAACGCTGTCTTCGTATTGCCTATGGCGGTACCTTCCAACAAGACTGCAAGTTGGCCATGCTGTCCTTCGAGGTCTCCGTGATGGTATGTTTCAACAAGACCGTAGGCTGGCTGTGCTGTCGTTCGAGGTCTCCGCCATTGATGCATGTTCCCAATCCTGTACTACACATTCTCTATGTAAAGGGCGTCCGAGTGTTGCCCCCCAGCGCGTGCTTCAGATATCTCACCCACTGGAACATTTGGTCATAGGTTGCCCAGAGAGCAGCACATCCCCCACCACTCACCAGCTTTTACTATTGCTGAACTCTCGCCCAGAGATCAAGCGGCACGAAATGACGTATCCGTGTCTCTCAACCAAACTCACTCTCGCTCGGTGCCCTGCGAGGTTTTCTGCCAGCGTTGGCAATTATGGTATCAAACGTCGCACCCTGGCCACCCTCAGATCATCTATAAACTTAATCATTGCCATACTATACTGTACCATTCACAATAAATAAGAATCGTAATTTGCCACCCTGCCTGGCGTTACTATGTTAGTCGCCAACAGTGTATTACAAAGCCATCAAGCATTATAACACGAGATTTCAAGTGACTGTAGAGATTATGGTACGGATCCATGCATGCTCTCGTACTTCTTTCGTGACATGTGTAACTGGAACCCGATTTTAGAAAACAGCCCCAGGACGATATAATGCGAAAAAAATTAATACGCTGTCATGTCATTAGAGAACGTACGAGACTTGAAAGACAGTGGCCAATGGGCAAACCGAGTTGTTCACTTCATCATGAACACATAACATCAATAAAGAAAACACGTTTACATAACAGATGTAATTCTTCGGTTCAGATCCGTATGCTAGGCTGCGGAGGACCTAACCCATGAAATCTTCAATACAGGTGACAGATGCATGTCTAATCAAGATATAAAGTGGTCCTTTGAATTCGGCGGACAGATGTAGCTAAATAAGATCCCGCTGCACGTTATACATTGAAAAAAAAAGGATTGGTAAATTTGTACCCCTGCTGAAAGGAATGAACGGTCTAATGAATGCAGAATATGGATTGAGATTAAATCGAAGAGAGACGCACGTAATGAAAAAGAGCAGAAATGTAAACAGCAAGAAACTTAACATCAGTATTGATGGTCAGGAAGTAGATTAAGTTAAGGAATTCTACTACGAAGGTAGCAAAATAACCAATGACAGACGAATCAATGGAGTCATCAAGAACAGACCAGCACTGTAAAAAAGAGCATTTCTGGCCACGAGAAGTCCACCAGCATCAAACATAGGCCTTAATTTGAGGAAAACAATTCTAAGAAACCACGTTTGGAACACAGCATTATATGATACTGAAACATCGATTGTGGGAAAGCAGGAACAGAAGAGAATCGAAGAATTTGAGATGTGTTGCTACAGACGAATGTTGAAAATTATGTGGACTGACAAGTTAGATAATGAGGAGGTTCTGGGCAGAATCGGAGGAGAAAGAAATGCGCGACTGCCACGCTCGCAGGTTCGAATCCTGCCTCGGGCATGGATGTGTGTGATGTCCTTAGGTTAGTAAGGTTTAAGTAGTTCTACGTTCTAGGCGACTGATGACCCCATATGTTAAGTCCCATAGTGCTCAGAGCCATTTGAACCATTTGAGAAAGATATATGAGGAAAACATTGACAAGGAGAAGGACACCAGTGTACAGACATCGGATAATGACTTCCATGGCACTAGAGGGAGCTGTAGAGGGCAATAACTGTAGAGGAAGACAGAGATTGGAATACATCGGTAACTGAAGACGTAGGCTGCAAGTGCTACTCTGAGATAACGAGGTTGGTACAGGAGAGGAATTCGTGGCGGGGTCATCAAACCAGTCAGAAGACTGATGACTCAAAAAACAATTTTCTATTAAACCTTCGTTCGGAGATAGGTCTTGTAGAATAGCTTTGGAGCGACCAGTCACAAACTTTACTCTCATCGGATTCAAGAGTTTACTAATTTTTCAGTACCCTCATCCTTTCCAGAGTGGATAAAGCTTAAGCGAAGTTATCAGCGGATACCAGCAAGGTCATATCCCAAAAACTTTTTCTTATCGACTACCCACAGTACTGGCGATATGTAATACAAGTGGAGCGATCTTCGCAGAGAGCTACAGGGACAACAAGTTACGGAAGTTAATCAAAATGGTCGCCTCAGAATATGTGCACAGATTTGGTTGTTTTGTATTGCTGTTCCTGTTTTTTCTTGTTGCTGTTGATGATAATGACGTTTGTGAGGTAGGGCATAGACCACTCGAACTTGGGGTCCATAGTGCCTAAAAGGATACTGACTACAGCCCTGATTTAAGCGCCATTGCACTGGGGCTCACTTTGACAAGTACTCATTCATATGACGAAACAAAATTACGATAAAATAAATTAAAGATCGAACGGCGAGCAAACATATTTCCATAGCTCCATGTATTGGGCAAAGACGTGAAATGAATAACCAATAAGAGGATACTTTTTAAAAGCTGCTTACTAACACGCCACATCGAGTTTTGGATACTATCCGTAAAGGTTAAGGAGTATAATCCGAAAGAATGGTTCTAGTGGTCACATTCAGATCCTCATAGATTTATATACTCTACCGTACTTTTATACACGAATATGTAGAAGTACACTGTAGTACAATTCTCGTGAAGAACAATATAGGATTTGTAAATTTCGGATTGAGTCAATATTTAATAACTGTTTAGATTTTAAGACTGATTTCCTTTGTTTTCCGTAATGGGGCGAGATATACTACTAAATATCCTTAGTATTTGCTTATTTTCCACATACCTAGAACTTGAATAACTTTCCAGGGACTGAAAGTAATTTCGTTAAGATGAAATGCGGCGGCGCGGTTCTTTCCGTCCTTTTACGACGAAGCTGCGCCTACCTGTGAATATTGTCACAGCAGATCATCAGTAGGGAAGCCGAGCGAAACCTACTGTACTTCGACGTTTCGGGAGAGAGTTTTCACACGAATTGAAGGGTTGGATATTTTGTCCTTAATTAATATATTCTGAAACTTAGGTGAACAAGTATCACTGCCAAGCCCGTGCTAGTCTTAACCCAGTCACTCACAATCCCTTTCAGTCACGTTAGCAAGTTTATGGTGTTGCATTTCCCGAAAACGTAATAGCTACAAATATACGGATTGTTTTTTATTGAGAATCCTCGCCAAATATTAAGCCTGTCGGTACCTAATGCAGTCACAGTTTTTAGCCACCGACCTGCTCAATACGCCACGTGGAATATACGTCTTTTCTCGTCACAAAATTCACTTAAAAATTCCGAAATTTCTACACACCCATCGGAATAATTATGCCGTCACTATACAATACTTTTGATGTATGAAACGCTGCTAGATCCGGCAGCTTATCATTTCCATCGGAACTACTACTGCACACATCCGAACTGTTTCATGGCTAGGCTCCGACTCCTCTCTAGAATACTCTACGTCTTCTCTACCAGCGGAGAAAGGCACGCGAAGAATATTGCTTTACCATTGGTCAGTTTACTTAACAGCCAATAGCAACACAACATTCTCGCGCGTCAGTCCGCTCTTCTCATCAATAACCAATCGCAAAATAGTAAACCTAAAATGGTTCAAATGGCTCTGAGCATTATGGGACTTGTTTGCTGAGGTCATCAGTCCCCTAGAATTTAGAACTACTTAAACCTAACTAATCTAAGAACATCACACACATCCATGCCCGAGGCAGGATTCGAACCTGCGACCGTAGCGGTCCCGCGGTTCTAGACTGTAGCGCCTAGAACCGCACTGCCACACCGGCCGGCTAGTAACCCTAACGACTGCACTTTTTACCGACGTAATTATCTAATATGCGGAAGTTTTGTTTGTGCATAAAGTTATTTACTATTGTTATTTATACCTGAATTAACTTTTCCTTTACCATAAACTTACTTTACAAATCTATTCTACAAAAATCCCCTTTGTCCACATCCATACTTCTTTGAAAAGTTCTCACACTAAATCCCACTACATAACTCGTCAAATAATTATCTTCATATTAACCTTAAACCACACTCACGCATCATTGATACTGCTAAAAGTCCGCAGCTCGTGGTCGTGCGGTAGCGTTCTCGTTTCCGGCGCCCGGGTTCCCGGGTTCGATTCCCGGGGGGGGTCAGGGATTTTCTCTGCCTGGTGGTGACTGGGTGTTGTGTGATGTCCTTAGGTTAGTTAAGTTTAAGTAGTTATAAGTTCTAGGGGAGTAGCCGTGGTCTAGGGGTAGCGTCTTTGATTCATAATCACATACGTCTTCGGTCCCGGGTTCGATCCCCGCCACCGCCTTAATTTTGATAAATAATCAGCATTGGCGGCCGAAGACTTCCGGCATAAGAAGTCAGCATCATTCTGCCAACGGCCTTGTCAAAGAGGGCGGAGGAGCGGATGGAGGTTCAGGCCACTCTCTTGTCCTAGGGGTGGGAAATCGCGGCGGCGGTGGCGGCGGCGCGTCGCCATGGGGCAAAATGGAAGGCAGCGTCGGTAACACCTAGGGGTGGGAAATTGCCCCTAAAGGCGGAAGAATCAGCAATCATCAACGACATGAGGATGCAGAAGGCAATGGAAACCACTGCATTAAAGATACGTAACGTGTATCCACGGGACATGTGGCCTGTATTTGAAGAAGTGTCATGCTGATCTCTCCATTGGCAAAAGATACCGGAATAGTCCCCCATTCGGATCTCCGGGAGGGGACTTCCAAGCGGGAGGTTACCATGAGAAACAGATTGAATAATCAACGAAAGGATAACGTTCTACGAGTCGGGGCGTGGAATGTCAGAAGCTTGAACGTGGTAGGGAAACTAGAAAATCTGAAAAGGGAAATGCAAAGGCTCAATCTAGATATAGTAGGGGTCAGTGAAGTGAAGTGGAAGGAAGACAAGGATTTCTGGTCAGATGAGTATCGGGTAATATCAACAGCAGCAGAAAATGGTATACAGGTGTAGGATTCGTTATGAATAGGAAGGTAGGGCAGAGGGTGTGTTACTGTGAACAGTTCAGTGACCGGGTTCTTCTAATCAGAATCGACAGCAGACCAACACCGACAACGATTGTTCAGGTATACATGCCGAAGTCGCAAGCTGAAGATGAACAGAGAGAAAGTGCTGTGGCTTTGCAAGACACCAAGCCACTATAAGGAAGCCGAAAGGCACGCGTTTAAGCTCACGCAGGCTGGCGTGAGGTCTGGAACAGTTAAAGGAGTTGAGACTAGTAAAAAAAGTACGGAGCTGCTGGAATACTTAACTTTAATCCATAATTGGTGAACATCGCTCTTGATGGTACATGTTCTACAGCATCAATAGTAACTGGTAATGGCGCCTTGCTAGGTCGTAGCAAATGACGTAGCTGAAGGCTATGCTAACTATCGTCTCGGCAAATGAGAGCGTAATTTGTCAGTGAACCATCGCTAGCAAAGTCGGCTGTACAACTGGGGCGAGTGCTAGGAAGTCTCTCTAGACCTGCCGTGTGGCGGCGCTCGGTCTGCAATCACTGATAGTGGCGACACGCGGGTCCGACGTATACTAACGGCCGATTTAAAGGCTACCACCTAGCAAATGTGGTGTCTGGCGGTGACACCACAGGAAGTGTATGAGGATATTGAAAGGGTAATGCAGTATGTAAAGGGGGACGAAAATCTAATAGTCATGGGCGACTGGAATGCAGTTGTAGGGGAAGGAGTAGAAAAAAGGTTACAGGAGAATATGGGCTTGGGACAAGGAATGAAAGAGGAGAAAAGCTAATTGAGTTCTGCAACAAGTTTCAGCTAGTAATAGCGAATACCGTGTTCAAGAATCACAAGAGGAGGAGGTATACTTGGAAAAGGCCGGGAGATACGGGAAGATTTCAATTAGATTACATCATGGTCAGACAGAGATTCCTAAATCAGATACTGGATTGTAAGGCGTACCCATGAGCAGATATAGACTAAGATCACAATATAGTAATGATGAAGAGTAGGCTGAAGTTCAAGACATCAGTCAGGAAGAATCAATACGCAAAGAAGTGGGATACGGAAGTACTAAGGAATGACGAAATACGTTTGAAGTTCTCTAACGCTGTAGATACAGCAATAAGGAATAGCGCAGTAGGCAGTACAGTTGAAGAGGAATGGACATCTCTAAAAAGGGCCATCACAGAAGTTAGGAAGGAAAACATAGGTACAAAGAAGGTAGCTGCGAAGAAACCATGGGTAACAGAAGAAATACTTCAGTTGATTGATGAAAGGAGGAAGTACAAACATGTTCCGGGGAAATCAGGAATACAGAAATACAAGTCGCTGAGGAATGAAATAAATAGGAAGTGCAGGGAAGTTAAGACGAAATAGCTGCAGGAAAAATGTGAAGACATCGAAAAAGATACGATTGTCGGAAGGACAGACTCAGCATACAGGAAAGTCAAAACAACCTTTGGTGACATTAAAAGCAATGGTGGTAACTGTTAAATGCAGAGGAGAGAGCAGATAGGTGGAAAGAATACATTGAAAGCCTCTATGAGGGTGAAGATTTGTCTGATGTGATAGAAGAAGAAACAGGGGATCCAGTATTAGAATCGGAATTTAAAAGAGCTTTGGAGGACTTACGGTCAAATAAGGCAGAAGGGATAGATAACATTCCATCAGAATTTCTAAAATCATTGGGGGAAGTGGCAACAAAACGATTATTCACGTTGGTGTGTAGAATATATGAGTCTGGCGATATACCATCTGACTTTCGGAAAAGCATCATCCACACAATTCCGAAGACGGCAAGAGCTGCCAAGTGCGAGAATTATCGCACAACCAGCTTAACAGCTCATGCATCGAAGCTGCTTACAAGAATAATATACAGAAGAATGGAAAAGAAAATTGAGAATGCGCTAGGTGACGATCAGTTTGGCTTTAGGAAAAGTAAAGGGACGAGAGAGGCAATTCTGACGTTGCGGCTAAAAATGGAAGCAAGGCTAAAGAAAAATCAAGACACTTTCATAGGATTTGTCGACCTGGAAAAACCGTTCGACAATATAAAATGGTGCAAGCTGTTCGAGATTCTGAAAAAAGTAGGGGTAAGCTATAGGGAGAGAAGGGTCATATACAATATGTACAACAACCAAGAGGGAATAATAAGAGTGGACGATCAAGAACGAAGTGCTCGTATTAAAAAGGGTGTAAGACAAGGCTGTAGCCTTTCGCCCCTACACTTCAATTTGTACATCGAGGAAGCAATGATGAAAATAAAAGAAAGGTTCAGGAGTGGAATTAAAATACAAGGTGAAAGGATATCAATGATACGATTCGCTGATGACATTGCTATCCTGAGTGAAACTTAAGAAGAATTAAATGATCTGCTGAACAGAATGAACAGTCTAATGAGTACACAGTATGGTTTGAGAGTAAATCGGAGAAAGACGAAGGTAATGAGAAGTAGTAGAAATGAGAACAGCGATAAACTTAACATCAGGATTGATGGTCACGAAGTCAATGAAGTTAAGGAATTCTGCTACCTAGGCAGTAAAATAACCAATGACGGACGGAGCACGGAGGACATCAATAGCAGACTCGCTATGGCAAAAAAGGCATTTCTGACCAAGAGAAGTCTACTAATATCAAATACCGGCCTTAATTTGAGGAAGAAATTTCCGAGGATGTACGTCTGGAGTACAGCATTGTATGGTAGTTGGTTGGTTGGTTGTTTCGGGGAAGGAGACCAGACAGCGAGGTCATCGGTCTCATCGGATTAGGGAAGGACGAGGAAGGAAGTCGGCCGTGCCCTTTGAAAGGAAGCATCCCGGCATTTGCCTGGAGCGATTTAGGGAAATCACGGAAAACCTAAATCAGGATGGCCGGACGCGGGATTGAACCGTCGTCCTCCCGAAGTATGGTAGTGAAACATGGACTGTGGGAAAATCGGAACAGAAGAGAATTGAAGCATTTGAGATGTAGTGCTACAGACGAATGTTGAAAATTAGGTGGGCTGATAAGGTAAGGAATGAGGAGGTTCTACGCAGAATCGGAGAGGAAAGGAATATGTGGAAAACACTGATAAGGAGAAGGGACAGGATGATAGGACATCTGCTAAGACATGAGGGAATGACTTCCATGGTACTAGATGGAGCTGTAGAGGGCAAAAACTGTAGAGGAAGACAGAGATTGGAATACGTCAAGCAAATAATTGAGGACGTAGGTTGCAAGTGCTACTCTGAGATGAAGAGGTTAGCACAGGAAAGGAATTCGTGGCGGGCCGCATCAAACCAGTCAGTAGACTGATGACCAAAAAAAAAAAGTTCTAGGGGACTGATGACCATAGATGTTAAGTCCCATAGTGCTCAGAGCCATTTGAACCTTTTTTGATACTGCTAAAACACATTTATAACATTTTACCTACACAAAAAGACATAATAACACTTTATGAAAATACTAGAACAGGTTATGAAAAACATTCTATTACTTTAGTGCACTCTAGTGGGCACAATCGAAACTAAATCAGTCCCCTATCCAAAATTGTCCTCTGTCGGCTGATACATAAACTACGTACGCGTCCTGTCTCGCGTCACCATCTGTCACTATCCAGCTCTGAGACACATCTCCCACAACCGCCTCCAAGGCAGTTTCGGTATATGGCGGTACGCCTCAGACAGACGAACGAATTAATGAAGTCTCGCCCGCCTAAGGGCGAGCAGGAGGAGCAGAGAACGCCTTGCAGCTTTCGCAAAGCCACTACTGGCGTAGGGACAGCTTTTCTAGATCCAATATTGCCTCTTGTTGTGAAAAGTAATATCTGTCCCTCCCGCGTGTTACTAGGATAGCCTTCAGCTCACTTACGAGACAAAAACATTCACGAGCCTCTTAGATGTTCAGCTACGCTCAAGTACTCAGGTCTTCTCAGATGTCCACGTTCCCTGAGATGCCCAACGAGCTGCAGAGGTCATCAGCTGCCAGCGGTGCAGCACACACTCAACCCATATTGCCGCGCGGGGTACCCGCGTGGTCTTAGGCGCCTTGCAATGGTTCGCGCGACTCCCCCTGTCGGAGGTTCGAGTCCTCACTCTGGCATGTGTGTGTCCCTAATGTAAGTTAGTTTAAGTTAAAATTAAGTTGTGTCTAAGCCTAGGGACCGATGACCTCAGCAGTTTGGTCCCATAAAAACTAACCACAAATTTCCAAATTTCAACCCATGTTCAGGTAACCTATCAAGCGTGTGTCTCGCCGGTCCCAGTTCAAGTTAAGTTCAATCTATCGCTCACTCACATATCACCACGAACATCAATTTTTATCCTCTGTCCTAATAATCATGTTTGATACAAATGGCTCTGAGCACTATGGGACTTAACATCTGAGGTCATCAGTCCCCTAGAACTTAGAACTACTTAAACCTAACTAACCTAAGGACATCACACACATCCATGCCCGAGGCAGGATTAGTATGTGCGAGCGTAGCAGTCGCACGGTTCCACACTGAAGCGCTCGGCCACTGCGGCCGGCTAATAATAATGTTTCCTAAATGAAACGTTTGAGCTTCCTTTTGGTATTGGTTACGTTGCGAACACTTTTGGAAATAATTTAACAACTATTTCCACTAGCATCTGATGACAGTACTCCTAAAAACCTAGAGCTAATTTCAAAAACATGTATTTATAATTATCATCAGGTAGCGGTCTTGCAATTAGCGCTGCTGGATCTGGATCACGGGGTTCCGAATTCGATGCCCAGCCGGATCAGGGGTGTTCTCGTTCGGAACTGGGCTACATTTCGTCCTCAACAACACTTCATCATCATAGATGCGCTAAGTGCCGAAGTGACGTCAAATAGAAAGACTTGGACCAGGTGGCGGAAGGGGACCGCCAGCCAAAAATAGCATACGCACGCTTTTTTTCGTTTTGTTTTTGACATACCTGTGTACAGGTGATACTTATTGGTTTGCCAGCACACAAAGCACAGGAAAAGACTCAAACCATCGCTTCACATGCCACGCGGGGTAGCTATGCGGTGTGAGGCACCTTGTCACGGCCCGCCCTGCTCCGCCTGTCAGAGGCTCGAATCCTCCCTCGGGCATGGGTGTATGGGTGTATGTGTTGTCTTTAGCGTAAGTTAGTTAGATTAAATAATGTGTAAGCCCAGGGACCGATGACTTCAGTAGTTTGGTTCCATAGGAATTTACCACAAATTTCCAAAAATTTCCATCACTTCGCACAATTCTTTTAAGTACGTGGAAATATATCCTTAGCTAGGACACGAAGTCGAGGAACAAAGACAAATTCATCACTTTTGATTAGTTGTTTACATACATTTAAACAGCTCTGTTTTTTTTGTTTTTTTTTTTTTTTACTTTACTGTCATTTCACCCTGCTCGCTCCCTATGGGGGGGCTGCCAGCAGTACAATATCGCGCTCTTCAGCCAGAAGTTTGTATAAAGTATGATTAAAAACATTACGACATTCATGTAGACAAAATTTAAAAACTTTCCAAAATCCATAAAAAGATGATTGAATGACGCTACCTACAAAAATACAATGTTGTTTCCTCTATTTAAATTTTTTGGAAGAAAATAAACAGTCTAATAGTTAAAGATAAAAAGAAATAGGCATTTAAAAGACGATAAAGAGGACGGCGATGTTCATTAAAAAGGGGCATTGCTCTTCTATTACAAAGCTAAAGGACCTGCGCTGGGTAAAAAAGTTGTGAGTTGCTTAAACGTTGCTTGTTTTGTTGGGGGCGGGGGAGGCAGGAAGGGTTGAATGTAAGTACATAAGCCCTTGGGTGTTATCTGGAAATAAAGATAGATGTTCTGGTGTATAGTGTAGATACGGACAGGAATGGTGCATTTGGTGGGTAGGTAGGACTGTGGTATTAGCAGAGGAAGGAATGGAGGGAAATGGAGAAAAAAGACAGAGTGGGGAGCCCTGATGTGGAGTGGAATAGGTGGGAAAAAAATATTAGTTGGTGGGATGGATAAATATCGGGGCGGATTTCATTTTCTGGAACAGGAAGTTGGTTGAAATTGCGTCGGAAAACAGTTGCGTGAAGTAACGTTATTCTGTGTGTTCCTCTGCTTCGTGTGGCAGAATACCGACAACATGGGCAATAACATTTGGAACATAACTTCAGTGGCACTCCCAGCAAAAAATCTTGTCATAACTTCACATGCAATGGTAGTTAATAACTGACGTGTAAATAACGTTTAGGCACCTGATGACTGCATCATGCTACCGAAACACTCTGACAAATACTGAATTACAGAAGTGAATGAAGCTGAGACTATATTTATTATAGAAATTATCTTTCCCGCATGTTAACTAGATGATCTATGTTGTTCCCTCAGTGCCCCCCTCCCACCCCCGCCCTCCTTCCCTTGAGCTGGTTGTGTATTCTTCCTAGCAGACAACGTGCCACACGCCAGTTATTAAGTCTTGGTGAGTCCGCAGCCCTGTGCTAATGCAGCCCTCGCGGGGTGGAGATGTGTGCGAGGCGCAGTGGCAGCCGCGACATTTACCTCGCCTCTGCTCGCCACTCGCAGGGCGCAAGTTAATCTCGCCGGCCCTGCGGCCTCGGCGCAGCCTTTGATCTCAGTGCGCAGCGCGCTGTGGACCCTCTTATTCCGGCCGTCGTCCCCACGGTGCGCCCTGCAGACTCGCAGGTGTGCAATACGGCTCGCTGCCGCGCCAGCCATAATCAAAGTTCTACTGGAGCTCCGCAGGCGCATTCAGAACACAATGGCAACGCGCATACGCATTTGCTTGCAGCATGAAAACAGACATAATTAATCCACCAAAATAACTCACAATGCAGAGCATAAACGTCAAGTTCATTGTAACATATGATGCAAATTTGAGCTCTTTACAACACTCTCTAGCATCTGGCGGACGACACGGAGGTATACAGAGGCAGCTAAACCTTAATTTCGCAGTTAGGAATGTGCAGGAAGACCTGAGCGCAATCGCCAGTTGATGCAATGCCTTGGTTCGAAATGGATCAAATGGCTCTGAGCACTATGGGACTTAACATCTGAGGTCATCAGTCCCCTAGACTTAGAACTACTTAAACCTAACTAACCTAAAGGCATCACACACATCCATGTCCGAGGCAGGATTCAAACCTGCGACCGTAGCGCCTAGAACCGCTCGGCCACACCGGCCGGCAATGCCTTGGAAATGAAAAAAAATCTAGTCAAAAGCGTAGCAGTAACTTTCAGCCAACGCATCCCCCTCCTCCCCCCCCCCCCCCCCCCAGATTACCAATTACCAGATTCTGTTTGACAGCCGTCCAACATTCCGTAAACAGAAAGGACCTATGGCAAATACTGCACTGCTCAGTATCAGCTGCACCCACTCCTTAAGGATCTAGGACAGAGTTAGAGAATTGTCATCCTTCTGACGATATTCTGTGTGTCGGAGATGTGGTTAACGGCAGCAAACATGCATCTAGACTTACCGCAGAATAAAATACTCCGCGCTGTAGAAGACACTTACCAGTCCTTGCCAGACACGCACATTAGGGAGCTTCTACACGAACCATCAATCATTAGCCACAGTAAAGAGAAATCTGAAAACCCATATGAGAAGGCTTCCACTCTAAGCCAGCTAGTCAGGCGTCATTGAGGTACGCGATACCACGGCACTTCAGATAAAAGACCCACTTCCACACACACCGGACACTTTAAACAGAGTACAGACGACAGTCACACATACACTCATTCAGATTAGTAAAAGCCGCTGTCTTAAAATATCATTAAGAGAAGGTAGAAGTCTGGCGGGCATAGCCCCGTGGCGCTTCTGTGGCAACTTATCTAAGATTCGACAAACTGCATTCTCGTTTCGTAAAATACTTTTTTTGCTTAATCCACAATATTTTATTGAATACACGGTCGGTTTTGGAACACTCGTCATCTGATGTAAAAAATAAAATCACTTAAACATCTTGAGGCCACCCTCACTCGCCACGGAACCAAAAGTTTCGCATCAAACGGATAAAAGGGAGAACATAAATTCCATGTAAACGGTTCCCGCGTACTGCGCACCCGGGAACAGAAACAGGAATGCCAAGTGAGGCAATGGTGCGGTAATTTTAAAAATGGCCGGACCAGTGTTCACGATGAGGACCGCACTGATAGACGTAGCCTTGTGACTGACGGAATGATGATGAAAATTGTGGTGTGACCGCCAGACACCACACTTGCTAGGTGGTAGCCTTTAAATCGGCCGCGGTCCGTTAGAATACGTCGGACCCGCGTGTCACCACTATCAGTGATTGCAGACCGAGCGCCGCCACACGGCAGGTCTAGAGAGACTTCCTAGCACTCGCCCAGTTGTACAACCGACTTTGCCAGCGATGGTTCCCTGACAAAATAAGCTCTCATTTGCCGAGACGATAGCATAGCCTTCAGCTACGTCATTTGCTACGATCTAGCAAGGCGCCATTACCTGTTACTATTGATACTGAGTCATGTACAGTCAAGAGCGACGCTCATCATTAATCGATTAAAGTTAAGTATTCCACCAGCTACGTCCATTTTTCTAAAGTCTAATTTCCTTGTCCTGTTCCAGACCTCACGCCAGCCTGCGTGAGCTAAAACGCGTGCCTTTCGGCTTCCTCTAGTAAACCGGTGTTGGCTCTCCTGCCAACCCACAACAAAAATAATATCTGAAAATCATCGTTTAACGATTGCAACACTTTTGCAACTTTTTCCCCAAATTTCATGGAGTTTGATGCATGAAATTGTAGCGAAGGAGCTTGGTTACCACAAATTATGTGCTTGTGGTTTCCCAAAATCCTAACCGAAGACCTCAAGAAACAGAGACTGCCTGCAGCATTGACCTTCCTCGAAGATTACGAGAAAAATGGTAACAAAGTTATCGATAATGTAGTAATTGGGGACGATCTTTCGGTGAAGCATGTAAACTGTGAAGCAAACAGATAGCCGATGGAATGGGGACACATAGATTGGCCCAAGAAACCAAGGAAGTGCTGTCAGCAAGAAAGATCATGGCTACTGTTGTTGGGGACTCTAGGGAAGTGATTTTCGTTTATTTCCTCGAAGGTGGCACGGCATTTAACTAAGAGAGGTATCTTCAAACACTAACGAAGTTAAAGCGATACAAGATAAGCGCCAGGAAAATCTTGGCGCAAAAGTTTCATTTTTTCACGACAACGCACTTCTACACACGACCAGTTCTACCCGAGAGCTCCTACAGGCTTTTGGGTAGGAGGGTGTGGTCATCCAGCAAACAGCCCGGATTTGGCGCCGAACGATTGTCACCTCTTCCCAGCAAAGAAGACATGGCTTGTTACACAACTCTTTGATACTGACACGGAACTGCATGCCGGTATAAATCAGTGGTTGCAATCGTAGGCGCAGATACCTATAGAGATGGGGTTTTCGCGTGCTAGCTTTCAGACCTAATGTTAGTTTATGGACTGTTCATCACTTCTTTAGGTCCAGAACTGTTACAAAGTGTAACACCATATGTTGACGATATTCTCGTAGCAATAGATACTTAGGTTTGCAAGAGAATATATAGGACTTTAGGATAAATAGTATCTTCAAAAGGAATACGATCAGAGCATGATAAAATTAACGCAGTCCCGTATCCAAACACTAAGAAACGGTTAAAGGCATTCTTTCAACTCTGCTTGTTCTTCCGACATTTCGTTCCAGACCAGCTACTAAATAGTACAGCTTAAAAGTTTACTTAATAAGAATGCTTTATGGCTGTGGGTGTAGGAGTGCACCAATGATGTTGACACAATTAATCATTAGTTAGTTCAGATATCTTGTGCCAATCTGATACGAGCAATCATTTTTCTGTCGCTACAGATGCCTCAGAAATAGGTTATGGCTCACGTCTGTTTCAGATTGATCAACAACAGGGTACGTATGAAGTAAAAGTGATTAGCACTGCAACTAGAGCACTCGCGGATTGCGAGCGTTCTCATTCAGCGGACAGCATTGGAAAAGCTAGCTATAAGTGGGCATTCAAAAAGTTCAGTTACCACGTTTATGGTAAAAACGTAAAGGTATATATTGATATCTGAGCTTTGAGGTTTCTGATGTGTAAACTTTACACCCGTGCGTATGGCATTGGGCTTTCTTTTTACAAGAAAATTCATTTGAAGTAATTCACATGCTGGAAAACAAAACACTGTGCCTGATGCATTGTCTAGGTTGCAACAAGATCTTGCTGAAAATGCAGAAACACAACAACAAGTAACAGACTACCGCATATTACTCATGATAGACAAACGCTATAGACAATGCTATATTGACGCACGCAGAAACATGAAAGAATTACAAGAAGCAGATCCATGTTGGCCCAGAGTGAGAACACAGATAAAACAGTATAGTGTAGACAGTTTCAAACAATATTACTCCCTACACAACGACGTCCTACAGGAAACAGCCTCATACAAACGCTTGGTGTGTATGCATCAGGTCTGAAATTGTCTATAAATTGCCGGGGGACATAAAGGTACCATAATATGTGTAAGGAAACAATCTGCTTTGCTACTTTTCCAAACTGCGTTACTGTTTTCCAAAATGCGGGGAAAACTATATCGATTACTAAGCATTTGTCTCATCTGTACGATAGTGAAATCCATCAACAAAACTAGTAAGAGTGAATTACATTCTCTTTTGCACAATCAGTCATTTTATATTGTAGCTCTTGGTATTGCTGGTCCATACCTGAGCGCACGTGGAAGTATCAAGTATATTATTGTACTACATGACATTTTTTCAAGTTTTTAAAGCTAGTAAAGCTATATGCTGCAAAGTCTGGTATGGCTGCAGTAATAACCAAAATAATCTCAAATGATTACATCCCCACAGTAGGAAAACCCAGATCACTACTCACCGACAGTGCAACTTCATTTGCTATAAATGGAGAAAGGCACATAAAATAATTTTAATATCGCGCTTTAACCCGCAAGTAAATCTTTACGAACGGGTGTTTCGAGGATTAAACAGGTACACACGCACTTATACCCTACAATCAACGCACGCCATGGGCTGCAGTATGTTGAAGCTTCAGTGTACACAAAACCAGTAAATGAACAACATGAAAGGTAAGTACCAGCCTCGAAGATATTCGTCGTATTAAGCGCCAAATGAGCTCAAACACGTGATATGTCACATTTCCTGACTTCGTTGTAGAATGAACATTATATCTGCAACACCACTTACATATCAGTGATACAAGATCTGCACTTCCAGGAATTGTATTTATCTGTGTGCATATATTCACATGAATCAATTAGGAGAAGATGTACAATGGCAACCATTCACTTTATCTAAATTTTTCTATGTTTTGTTATAATGTCAAGTATTTTCACGTGCATAGGTGTAAGGTTGTTTTCTCTGTGTACAAAAGTGTATCACAGACTTACACATACTTCCTTTGTTTAACGCATCTTAATGCTATGACAGTTATTTTGTGAAGATAGGAAAAGATGATCATGAGCTGATAAAAAACAGGGCAAATAGTAAAATGTGCTGTCAATAAATGGAAACATTTATACAGATACGCTGCACTGTGTGCAATGTTCCATATAAACGTAAATACAGTCACATGCATTGGTAGTACACTTACACAAAACACGGCCAAGCTACATGAATGGTAGTATACTGCTGACACGAGGTTTGTGATTAGATGTTCTTTCATCTACTCTTTTTGATGAATATTTGTTTGTTTTGTAATTGAGCAATTTTAATAGGAGATATCTCGCTATTCTACAATCAAGTACTTTAGATAGTGATTTGTTGTAGTGACTTTTCTTGAATCTGATTTTTATGTCTATGTAATTAACCCTCCGCTATTCGTGCAATTTTTGAAGATACAGTACAACTGTAGTTTAAACTTTTGTTGTTAAAAATATATTACGTTTGCACTTAATCATTTTATTTGTTTTTTACTTCCTTTCATACTTCTAAAACGAGGGAAGAGATTATACGTTTAAGTTTTTAAGCGTGAAATGAGTTTTCGTGAGTGGCTCGAAGACTTCTTGTAATAGAACCCTGAATGTTGTCGTCGACGGCGAGTGTTCATCAGAGACAAGGATATCGTCAGGAGCGCCCCAGATACATCTGATAGATCTACTGTTGTTCTCTATATGCATACATGATTTGGCAGACGGGGTGGGTAGCAATCAGCTGATGATGCTGTGTGTCGAAGTTGAGTGACTGTAGGAGGAACAACCCTGACTTTAACAAAATCTCTATTTGGTGTCATGAATGGCAGCTAGTCTAAATTTAGCAAAATGTAAGTTAATGCGGATGAGTAGGAAAAACAAACCCGCAGTGTTGGGATCAGCATTAGTAGCGTACTGCTTGACACAGTCACTTCGTTTAAATATCTGTGCATAACGTTACGAAGAAATATGTTATGGAATGAGCACGTGAGGACTGTGGTACGGAAGGCAAACGGTAGACTTCGGTTTAGTCGGAGAATTTTAGGACAGTGTGGTTCATCTGTAAAGGAGATGGCACGTAGGACGCTGATGCCTCATGTTCTTCAATACTGCTCAAGTGTTTGGGATGTGTACCAGATCTGATTGATGGAGTTCAGAGGTGGGCTGCTCGATTTGTTACTAGTAGATTCGACCAACACGTAAGTGTTACGGAGATGCTTCGGGAACTCAAATGGGAATCCCTAGAGGAAAGGCGACTTCTTTTCGAGGAACACTATTGAGAAAATTTGGAGAACCGGTATTTGAGGTTAACTACTGAATGATTCTACTGCTGCAAACGTACACTGCGTGTAAGGACCCCGGAGATATGAGAAATTAGGCCCCATAAGGAGGTATATAGATAGTCGTTTTTCCCTCGCTCTATTTGCGTGTGGAACGGGAAAGGAAAGGACTAGAAGTGCTACAGAGTACCCTCTTCCACGCACCGTACGGTGGCTTGCAAAGCATATACATAGATGTAGATCTACTACTCACAACATGAAAAATTACACAATAAGTAATTAAATTATACATAGTGACTTTAATGGAGCTCATAATAAACAAAAATAATCATGGTAAATATGTATAATACGAAATCATAGTCAATTCTCACGAACAATGCTAGTTGTCATGAGGTCAACACACACGTATTCATTACGTTTTGCACACACTCTTTCTTGATCTGTCACATTGTTTGCAACGTCCCTTCCCCTCTTTCTTTAGCTCAAATGTTTTACTTCTGGGTCTTCTCCTAACAACACCTGTCCTCGCGTTCTGAGTTGTCTGGCTGTCACGGACATTTTTAACCCTTCCTGAATTTCAGGTTTCACCAGTTGCCAACTGGTTTGACTTAGGAATAGTTCTTGTTTGCTGAAAAGAAAGCATAAAGCATTGATAGCAACGATATTTAAAATATAATATATAAGGGTTCTTGGCCATCTTTTAGTAGTTCTTGCAGTGTTATAATTTGAACAAAGTTGATCAATACATCAATTACAACTTTTTTGCGATGGCAGAATGTAACAATTTCTAATTTGCGTGGACTAGTCAATCGGTGCATCATTGGGCTTATTTGAAAATAAAATTACTGCTTCCTTTTTCCTTTAGTAGTAGGATACAAGTGTTGCATCATGTCTGAAGAATGGTTTATTTCTCGAAATTTGGTGGGTAAAGTTCTTGAGGTATTTCTTTTTTGTTGTGTCTGTTTAAACGAAAGTGGTCTCTTTCACAAACATTCTTAAATCAGAGGATAGCTAGTAAACCAAGTATGGCTCATGATGTTACTTCCTATGCTTAAATTGGTTTCGCAATTCTCGTGACGACCTCCTTTCCTGCATTGCTTACATCAGAAGGTCCCGTCGGCTGTTTTCCACCATAAACTTCCGTATACATACACGTATTCATTACGTTTTGCACACACTCTTTCTTGATCTGTCACATTGTTTGCAACGTCCCTTCCCTTCTTTCTTTAGTTCAAACAGCTTTCGGCCATAACGAGCAGGTTTACCAGGTGTAGACGGTCTGAATGGACTCCTTCCACGGAAACCGACCAGTTGTGAACTACTCCTTAGGAGCATAGTGTTTTTGAAAGTTTTCTAACACCAAATCCGTAAGCTGACTTATTGTTGCCAATTTTTTAGTTTTCTTTTCATTTATAGCGTTTATGTCATCGAATCTCAGGCACCTAAGCAATAAATGAAATCTATTCGTTGACGTAGTCTAACAAACTCTTTCAATCCCACTTCCTTTCTCATTGTCCCACATGCAAGCGTTCAGTTTGTAAGATTTTAGCATACCAGTGAAAGGAAATATACCGAGCGGGGCACGCATTTCTCATTCACAATCTCGTTCTCCAGAAAATTTGTGACTGATCTTGTCTATGTAAATACTGGTACTTTCGACAATAAAATCTATTATTCTGTCAGTAGATTTCAGATTTTGCGCCTCCTTTTCGGCCAGTAACACAAATAATGATATCAATGGATTTTGTTTTAACGTTGGAACGACCAGGTAATATGTTCCATTTTGTTTTATCTTTCCAAAAATAGTAATTAGATTCATCTTCACTTACGTCGTTGAAGTTCTCTTCCATGTACTCATTTCCTTCTTCGAATTCTTCCAATTCATTGTTTACAGCTTTCTCATTTGATTGATGATCATCCTCGCTAGTATATCCATTGCTTAGAGCAGAATCACAGTCGGAAGGTTCATCAATTTGCTGTTCTTCCTCTAGCCATTGGGTCCAAATCTTTTCATCAGAAATAACAACGGTAACTTAATACAACCACAACAATCCAAAGATATGTCAAATATAATGGAAATAAAAATGTTTACTTACCATAAAAAGTGTGTACTTTGATACTCGCGTGGAGTACATGTGTGTGCCAAACACGACAACGAAGACATTCCCACGAGAAGATCAGTGGAAGTCTGTGCACGTGACTTACTGGAGGTTCCGGCTTGAACATGAACGTCAGGTTCCGAGAATGTTGACCCCACTCTTACCAACAACAGGGAAATAACGTTTAGAAAAACAATGGAGCACATTTACCGAGGGTTACATAAAATTCTGACTCTATTATAAATCCAGACTCTAAAGCATATTTTAAAAAACTGCAGATACGTTAAGAGAACTTCGAAAAAACATTTTACTGGTACTTAGAAGATATTAGTAGATAAAATGACTTGGGCAGAAAACTTGCAATTATAAAGACCTACAGTAAGTAAGAAATTACGTAGAAAGATACTTAAGAGCTCTTTTATAATAAAGAACAAACTATTGGTGTGCAGATGATAAACAGTGAGCAACCATATGCTGGGATGTATAAGTGTATCGTTTGTAATCCCGATGCCTGGTGGGATGCTAAACGAACATTGGGTCGAGAAAACGGCATTTCTGCCAGATAACAGGGTGTACACTTGCCTCAGGAAAAAACTGAAGCCGCTTCCTTCAAGAAGATGTGCTACTGAATGGGTGTCGGTGGATTCCCACTGCACAAGAGCTCAAAATGAGTCTCCAACACGAGTCGTTGCTGAGAACTTTCCACATCACGTATACACGGTGAGCTGTGTACAACGATCACGTCTGAACTAAGCCGTGACCTGCCAGCAGTAACAAGTAATTGCTGTCGCTCGTCTACGCAGTGCACATTATTGACCATTTAAAGTGTACCCCCAATAAGAGTACGTGAAAACAAAACTTAGGGACACGTTGCTACTCATCTGAACTCTACAACTTCTAACACATGTAGATAAGCAATGTATTATCCGAACAGAGAATGAACTTTCAGTTTTGTCTGAATTACCATTATTCCTGCAATGAAGAATGTCCATGTCTTCCCAGTTGACAAAATACGATGCAAAATGAATATTTGTATATTATAACCAGATGTTGTAAGGAAATGAATCTAAAAATATTTATCTACTGTATATGTATTTCTCTATGTATTTACTTCTATGTACGCCATAGAAGTGCATCTTTTTAAAGGCATATGTCAGTGTTCAAATCTTTCATGAACCACAGAACCTCGGTAATGCTACATGTATGCGTGCGGACACTGGGGCGAGAACGCGCACAAGTATTTGGAATCAACGCACAACCCCAGAACATTGTTTCGGTCATATATTATAACAACATAAACGAAGCTTCACTTATTTCTGTAAGTGTGAAGGCAGATATACATACAGTTGTCATACAGTTGCACGACATTACTATTACAAATGTTTACAAACCACCGAAAAAACATGGCCCGATTTTGTCCTACACACAATAGAAGATCCTGCAATTTACATCGGAGACTTCAACAGTCACCACGAACTTTGGAAGTACTCTCAGAATGATGAAAATGGGAGCATGCATGCAGAATACGTCGAAGTGGGTCTAGTGTTTGATGCCAATGATCAAGGCACTTTCAGGTCAGCTGCTTGGGACAAGGATTCAAATCCTGACTTATGCCTTGTTAGCTGCAACGAAACTGGCTTTCCCATCAACACCACAAGGAAAGTGATAGATGCCTTTCCTCACAGCCAACACAGACCTCTAATAATACAAATTGGCTGCACGGTTCCTGTCATACGATCAACTCCCCATACTCGATGGAATTTCCAGAAAGCTGACTGGATGAACTTTTCAACGGAATTGGATAAGACCATTCGATGGAGACCTCCATCACATAATAACTATCAACGCTTCATTGGTGTAGTAACAGCAACAGCTAAAAAGTGTATGCCAAGAGGATACCGAAAAGAATATGTTCCAGGATGGAATAATGAAAGTGAAACACTGTACCAACACTTCCAGCAAAGTGGTGACCCAGAGATAGCTGCGGAACTATTGTCCAGCTTGGACATTTCTCGGAGGCAGAAATGGGCAGAAACAGTCGAAAATATGGACTTTACCCACTCGAGCAGGAAAGCATGGCGTCTTCTGAGAAAACTGGGAGGAAGTGCACCAGCATGTAGAAAAAATTCCGAAGTAACACCAGACCAAATTGCTTCCCACATCATTACTACCTCAAGAGTACCTCCTGACAAGAAACATACAAGACATATCAGACGACATCTTCGTGACCTGAAAAAGAAGGCATCTGCCTCATCTGAGTATACCCATGCCTTCACAGTTTCAGACATTGACTCTGGACTGAAGGACCTCAAACCTCTTAAGGCGCCTGGATTCGATGGTATCCATCCAGAATTTCTGATCAATATGGGAGGAAAAGCTAAGAAATGGCAGGCAGAATTCTTCACTGACACCCTGCTGACTGGTCAGCTTCCATTGGAGTTTAAAAAGGCGAAGATAATATCTGTTCTAAAACCTGGAAAACCCAGCAACAAGGTAGAAAGCTATCGCCCCATTGCGCTACTTAGCTGCTGCTACAAGCTTTTTCAAAGGCTGATATATAACAGAATAAGTAGCGCTATCCTAGAGAACGTTCCAGTTGATCAGGCAGGCTTCAGACCAGGGTGTAGCTGCTGCGACCAAATATTGTCTCTCACATCCTTCATAGAGTCAGGATACCAAATGAAGCAGAAAACATCTGTGGCATTTGTTGATCTAACTGCCGCCTTCAACACTGTGTGGAGGGATGGCCTTATCTACAAATTTCTCCGCATCATATTCTGCAGAACAAAGGCTCGACTGATATTAAGCGATCGGAAGTTCCAGGTAATCACTGGAAGCAACATAAATAAGGAGAGGAAGCTGAACAACGGATTGCCTCAAGGATCAGTTCTCTCACCCTTACTATTCAACCTATATCTATCTGATCTACCTGACACTTCGTGCAGAAAATACTGCTATGCCGATGACCTGGCTCTAGCCATAAAACACCAGGAAATGAAGACAACAGAAGAGATTCTAGCCAATGACCTGTCTGCATTAGATAATTACTTCAAAATCTGGAGACTCCAACCCAGTGTGAGTAAAACAGGATGGTGTTGCTTCCATCTAAATAACCGGTTGACAAACGTAAAACTGGAAGTAAGTTTCAGAGGCAGAATTCTTCGTCATAGTTGGAACCCAAAATATGTTGGTGTCATCCTGGATCTTACACTATGCTTCAAACAACACCTTCCCAACTTAGCTCAAAAGTTGAGGACTCGAAACAACTTCCTCCATAAGCTAGGCGAAACTACCTGGGGATCTTCAGCAACCACCCTGCGATCTTCAGCTCTGGGCTTGGTGTACTCAAGTGCTGAGTATTGTGCACCTGTTTGGAAGAACAATCATCATACAAGGCTCATTGATACCCAGCTGAACACGACAATGCGCATAATATCTGTCGCAGTCAGATCTACTCCAGTTTATTGGCTTCCACTGTTAACAGGTATAATGCCTCCTGATCTACGCAGGTGTACTGCCCTTATGAGAGAATTCCACAAGATCTCCAGGAATTCTAGCCTACCCGTGCATAGCGACCTGCCACTTTTAAATCGTAAGAGACTGAAATCACGCCATCCAGCTCTGTGCGATGCTGCTGACATGATTGCTAAGGATTTCAAACCTCTTGAAGAATGGAAAGGTCGGTGGGAATCAGTGACAGATGTGCACCTGCATATCATCTTCTCAGGTGCTAAACTTCCAAGTGGATAAGACCTACCACGCAAGACCTGGACTACTCTCAACACATTCCGTACCGGCCCTGGCCGATGCAGGGATGCTCTCTGTAAGTGGAAAAAGCTGCCTGATCCAGCCTGTGACTGCAGGGCTCCATACCAGACTGTTCACCATATTGTCAGTGAATGCTGAATTCGAGTCTATCACGGTGACAAAGAGGACTTCCTGCTAGCAACTCCAGATGCAGTGCGCTGGATTGAAGGACTGGATATTCAGTTGTAAATACAAACTTCAGTTTCTTGTGTGTCAATATGTACAGATGTATATGTAACTTAATTTCATGATATGTCTGTATTAGCCATACGCTAAATAAATAATAAATAAATAAATAATATGTTGATTCAGGGCAAATCTGAGTCAGGAATTTCACAGTGACTGACCACAATACTTATTGAAGCTGGTTTTGTCAAACAAGGAAAAGAAACGTGTGCACACTGACTTTTCTTTCCGATGTGTAAAGGGTGGATGATTATTCACAACAAACGGTATCATAGTCATTCAGGGGCACTGAAATACCCCTTTCTCAGGAATTTATTTTTAGTGTGTATGTATCAATATTTGTATCGATATAAACTTCAACGAGGTCGTATGTAAATGTTTGAGTAATGAAAGATAGCGCAGCAATCGAATTTTTATGGAACATCTAGGAGACGCCTGACTCTTTGCACTTTTCTCTCGGCTTTCAGTTATCGCACTATAAGCGTCGTAGGTTGTAGCTGTAAATGATTTTGTAATATATGAGCTAATTTTGAGTACTTCATGTGTTTCTTTCTTATTATTACACCAGATCACATATTGATATGAATATAGAACCTACAGTCACACGCAGAAGTAATCCGAGTTATTCACATCATCATACAGCAAAGTCTGATTATCAAATTACAATAAGGAGAGTACATTTCTTAAAAAATTCAGTCAGCCCAAGTTCCCTGTTGCGCCCCTCCCAATAACAGTCGTGAGTTACAACCTTCATTCTGTTGAAAACATTTTGAAATATTTGAGATGGCTGATCTGGAAGGGAACTCAGAATTCCGATATGTGTCTTGTAATGTTGCAGAACAAATCTTTAATTACTGTGATAAATCATATGCGAAACCGTTATGGTATACGAATTTTCATGAAACGAAATTTTCTGGTATAGCTTCTCACATGTTTTTCCAACATATGACCATTACCAGGTATCTTCCTATCACATTCCTGCAGTCATGGGAGGAGTCTTGCATGCATTTCACTGCAAAGAAAGTAAATATACGACTAGGTAGGGAGCAGATATTTGAAATTCATTAGCATATATTATAGAGAAAGTATTGTAATAAACAACATATAGAAGAACCTACTAAGTTCAAGAGTGAAATGGTTGGATTGAGAAGAGTTAAAACAATGTTACAATCGTAATAACTTAACAGTTACCAAGAATACCAAGAGCTGCTGCGATATTCCAGTCAGTTGTTCCAGCACCAATTTATGTGGTATGATAACTTTCTAGCTGATTTTATACAGTATTTATCCTGTTACCACATTGTCATCCCCATGCAGTAGGAACAGTTTGCAGCCTTGACTCTGTCTCTCACAGAGATGAATTTGAAGAGTTTACCACTTAGGTAGCTGCTAAATGCACCATACACATTTCAAAGTATTTGTCAGATGGACTCGTCATCCTACTATGATGCCGAATGCTGTTAGACACTTCAAAACAGGACAAGTATACATGACAAATGACGATTACGTATAACTGGAAATATATGCATTGAACAGATTGGAATTAAAGTATGAACATTTGAACCACGCAAGGTAGTTCTGGCAAGGAGATAAACTATCCCTGGTGAGCGTTATCCTCATGTACTAGTAGTATAGCGCCATAGGTGGAAAGTATAGCATAACACGGTGTCCAAACACGTACTGGCTGGCACTATAGCATACTAGCCAGATGGTATAATATGGATTTGTATTCGGACGCAATTTTAGACAGGGTAGTACACCCCAGTAGTAGAACGAAGTATGTTCCACCCCACTCTTCATTGTTGCCACATTTATTCAAGATGGCAGTCCCAAGATAGTGGTGATAGATATGTCAATGTCGCTATGACATCATGGTGGGAAGATCAAATTTGGGCCAGAAGATAGGTCAGTTGGGCTACCTCCACTAACCTGAACCCCTCCCCTCCAACAACCCCTCCCCCCCCCCACCAGAAATGGCGGGAAGTTCAAATTCTTTCAGGACAATGCAACACACCATGGCTACCTCCACTAACCTAAGAAAATGGCAGGAAAATAGATCACTTGGGCTACTTACACTAACCTAAGTCATCTGACCTCCACCTCTTCCTAGGAATTGGCAGGAAAAGAACTCAGCCTGTTCTGGGCTGCTGGATAGGATAGATGTAAGTCTTTGTTTTGCAGGCAGTCTTTATTTAAACAATTTGAGGGAGTAGCTCCATCCACTGTGTCCACTATGAGGTCTGGAGTGCAACTTACCTAGTACACAGTACAGCCACCATAGTGCACTTTCATCCCATGGCGGCCTGGGGGAAAATGGAGGGAAAATGACTCAGCCTGTGATTGGATACTGGAGAGGGAGGAGTGTACTTTATTTATTTTCGGGCAATTTACTTAGGGACGTATTTGATATAGTATATTTATTACACTCATACAAAACATTCGTCCTGACGTTCTTGGGGTCACAATACACGGCATACAGACACGCAGACAACTCATAAATTACCGAAATAATGCTATACACACTATTCCGACCTGCAAACTATTCGTAAATTACCCAAATAATATAGTACACAGCACACAGACCTGAAAACTACTCCTAAGTCATCATAATAATGCATGCAAAATGTTCTGCAGACACACTCACTAATTATAAACTGTCGAACTAATGCAGTGCATTGGACAATTATTCCCTCCCATATAAAGTGTCCTATTGACTCCTTCTTCACATTTCCCAGCTTTATTTGGATGAGAGAACATCGATTGTGGTGGATGTTGATTGCATCTAGCAGCTAAAAGATGGGTGGAGGACACGTTTGCTGGTACTGTAGACGTGAGAAACACCTCAGTTGCCTTTTTAAATTATAAAGATGATTTGGAATCTGTTATAACACCAATATCAATATTCGCGAGTGGAAATATCAGTTCCCTCTATTTTTTTTTTTTTTTTTGAGTTTTCACGTAAAAGTCTTCACAGACAGGATAGTACAGGATAGTTTCTAGCTACTTAATGAATTACAGCATGCTCCACTTTGCTGAAGTTTCGGGTTTGTAGAGAAATGGTTTCCACTCTTTATCTTTGGAAATGCGTGAGCGATCGGTACGATTATGCTATGTGCTTGATATCGAGAAGTATCGCGTAAATGGTATAATATTCTGGCAAACTTTGTGAAAATACATGTGTTCTTGTAATCCCAGAGTCTAGAGATGTGTGTAGAAAGCAAGCAAGCAAATAGGTTGGGACCAGAAACAGTGACGTCTTTGTGCCAAGGGGGACTGACACAGCCATTGTACAACAGCCTTTGCGGTATATATACGAGTATCTGGTGGTCGCTACTGCGTGTTCTATCATGAGGAAGGTACAGATTCAGTACATCGATAGCTACAAGGGGAATGGAAGACTTTTTTATGTGGAAAATTATGTGTGCTGTAGATACTGAGATTCGTTCCAGAACCGCAGTCATAAAGAGGAAGATATCCAGTACATTGCTCAGTGTCAGACTATGGCAGTAAACCTAATATTTAATTGTAGTTACACTGATAAATATGTATCTGTTTCCCAATATTATTGTGAGTCCGGAAATGGCCGTAGAAATCGTAGCGGTAAGCAAGCAGGTCAGGACCGGAAACAATAATGTCTTTGTTCCGAGATGGGTCTTGCCCATCTTTTGTACATCTGTTCAGAGAGTCGGAGAAAGCTTATGGCTTATGACGATTTGGCTCACAGCTTCCCCTGGGTGGGTGAATAGTGAACTACTACCCAGTTTGCATTGAGTTGCCTTTGGGATTGCGTGTGTCACTTGTATTCTCTGTGGAAATTTGAGAACATTCAATATGATGAGTGTTTGCACTGAGATTAATGATAGCGTTCTCCCAGGATATGGGGTCATCCACGTCTGGCTGGACTCTCTCTGGTTGACACGCTCTTCTGTGGCTGTGGTCATGGGCCGCATTTACGGTGCTACTTTCCTCCATCACCGTGGCACAGTGAATACGTGGAAATTATTTAACGATATGTAGATCACTTTTGCAGGGTTCAACTGTCAGTGCAATACGGCAATCTGTACAAGATAATTATCTGCCACTGAAGGTCTCGACTTCAGAAAAAAAGGCGGACAGTGCTTCCATACTAGCAGCACAAGTTTTTTTTGCCGGGTAAATTCAGTAAGAGCCAACCAGCATGCTCCATTCATTCACGAGACATTCTTTGTGTTGGGGCATAGGAGCCTCTACATTGCGGTAAGGAAGTTTGTGTTTCGGAGATGTTTGTTGAAGGCAGGACTTAACGATTTCCAGGAAGGGTAACACGTGATGGATGGACGGGGTGCCCCATTAGGACCAACAAGAAGAATGCAATCGGTGTTATTCTGCACTAAATTCGTGCACCACACGAACATTTTATGGCAATGCGTCAGCCACGCTGGGGGGGGGGGGGGGGGGGGGTAAATGCGTGCATGGCTAGACACAGCTCACATGTCCCATTAGGATCACTAGGAACATTGCACCCTGTGCTATTCTGGGAAGCACTGGAACGGATTTCTACAGCACAACCTGTGACATCAGTATCCATAGGTAGAGAGGTATCGAGCCAGCATGGTAAACATGTGCGTGCAGCCCATAGGCGTATCATGTATGGGAGTGGCGTGAATACACTGCACATCATGCATGTCCAGAGGATGACTTGGGTCTTATTTACATAGACATGTGATGTCAGTATGACACTCGAAGAACTCTAACTGTATACCCGAAAATAGACATGACTTTCACTTGCTGGCTGTGGGCTGGAAATCGCCTATGCGGTGTTCGTGGCATCAACATGTGCACGGGTTAGAACAGTTCGCTGATACGTTGTGGTTGACACTAGTTTGAAAGTGTTTTCTACGTGCACTGAGTGTTTGTGCACAGCATTATTTTCGGCTGTTCAAGCGTTGTGAGCGTGTTTGCAGAGCCTTTTATTTGCACTATTTTGACAATTTATGAGTCGTTTGCGTGTCTGGTGCATTATTTTTCGAGCACATCTGTAGGCTATGCTATGCATTATTTCAGTAATTTACGAGTTGTTTGCATGTCAGTACATCGGTGTACTGCATTAGTTCGACAGTTTGTAATTAGTGAGTGTGTCTGCAGAGCGTTTTACATGCATTATTTCGGTGATTTACGCGTAGTTTGCAGGTCTGTATGCTGTTTACTGCATTAATTCGATAATTAACGAGTTGTTTGCGTGTACGTATGCTGTGTATTGTGACCATAAGCATGTCAGGACGAATGTTGTGTTTGAGTGTAATAAATATACTATGTCAAATCCATCCCTAATTAAATTGCTCGAAAATAAATGAAGTTCACTCCTTCCTCGATCTGCATCCCAGCGCAGGCTGAGTCATTTTCCTGCCATTTCCCCCCCAGACTGCCATGGGATGAAAGTGCACTCTGGTGGCAGTACTGTGTACTAGGTCAGTTGGATTCTGGACCTCATGGTGGACACAGAGGATGGAGCTACTGCTTCAAATTGTTTAAATAAAGAATTCCTGCCAAATAGAGACTTAAGTCCATCCTATCCAGCAGCCCAGCACAGGCTGAGTCCTTTTCCCAATTCCTAGGAAGAGGTGTCAGTTGGAGGACTTAAGTTTGTGGAGGTAGCCCAAGTGATCTATTTTCCCAACATTTTCTTAGGTTAGTGGAGGTAGCCATGGTATGTTGCATTGTCATGATGGAATTTGAACTTCCTGCCATTTCTGTGGTAGGGGTGGGGGATTAGGTTAGTGGAGGTAGCCCAATTGGCCTATCTTCCCACCTAAATTTGAACTTCCATCCATGATGTCATTGCGACATTGACATATCTATCGCCGCCATCTTGAATAAATGTGGCAACAGTGGGGTAGAACATACTTTGTTCTACTACTCACCACAATAGCCATGAGGTGTAGAAAAGCATTGTACCCAAAGATGATAGCGGGATTATCAATTAAACTATCTTCAAGGATTAAAAAATGGTTTATCAAATCTTGTACACAAAGCGATTACGTTGATACTGATTATCTTCATCTTCAGTTACTATGCAAATGATAGATGGTCAGTTAGTTTATTATTTGTGCTAACGTAAGTGATTATAACGATTTCAATTTCTGCTTTCTAAACGACAATTGTAGTTTATTCTATTGTTAGCATAGCAGTCTCAGGGAATGGTATTTTCCTGCACAGATTGAAAAACGATTTTGGGTGTACTAATTTCATATGTTAAGTCAATAATAAGATGTTACAGCCATCTACATTTACACTTAAACTATTTTATTTGGAAATATGTTTCTTTCAACATAACAGCAACACATCAATGAACGCCTTTATCTTTAGCACACTCAAACATACCCTCTACCGTCAACAGCTACAGCAAAGGTACATGTACACACAGCACAGAGATCTTACAAAGCATTATACGGGTCCAGTTCCAGACTCCTACCGTCGCCAGGAGATTGACAGGTGAAGCATGGTGACGAGGTGCTGGTTACGCTCGAGAGCAAGAAGGATACATCACTGACAATAACACATTTATTTGGTAGTATTACAGATTTTTCTTCCAAAGTGTTGCACTACAACTGGATCAGTGGAGCTACACCTCGTCACCAGCAGAAAGCTGCTGTGCATTCGACTTGTAGTACCACAAGCACAGCGAAGGGTCAGGTGGTAGCTGTTACGTGATGGGTGGCCGTCGGCCACGGAATCCGTCGGCCTTCAGCTCTGCGTATCGATCTCCCAAGTGCTCCCGTGGCCATCGAAGATTTGCACAAAGAGTGCGACTGGCAAGCAACTGAAGTATTCGCTGGTCGTAGGAATGGTATGAGCAGCAGCTGGGTTCCCCAGTCCAAAGGCAGATGACAGATAGCATCGAGGTCATGCAGATCGAGCTTCCAGTAGAACTGCAGACGATGGTGGCCTCTGAGCCCATCAGTGTACCCTCAGAAACTGGCAGTGCTGCTGGCAGCAGCGGCATCCTTCCAGCCAGACTCGTGGTGCAGTAGACAATCGGTGACAGCTAGGAATGCCTAATGTCGACCACGATAGCCTCCTCTCACAGGATAGCTGCAACTGACGCAAGGGCTGGGACAATTCACTGGGCAGTTGGCAATCAGACATTTGTCACGTAGCGTGGGGTATTTATGTTGGCGTTTCCTTGCACCCTGCAGCGGAGGGTCTATGACGTCATGCTTCTGGTATATCCTCGCTGTCGGTTCCTCTAGTGGCATCTTTCAGAGGCTCTTTTTTCCTGGCTCGACACCTGACTACTTGAAGTTGCGTTGTATCCATCCTTCCCTACGAAACTGCTGTTCGATTCCCGGCGGGGCCAGGGATTTTCTCTGCCTCGTGATGACTGGGTGTTTTGTGATGTCCTTAGGTTAGTTAGGTTAAAGTAGTTCTAAGTTCTAGGGGACTGATGACCATAGATATTAAGTCCCATAGTGCTCAGAACCATTTGAACCATTTTTGAAACTCTGCTCTGTGACTGGTATGACGTCATCTCTCGGCTTTCCTGATGTCACTAAGCTTCGCTTGCAGACTTGGGCGCTCGTTCGTTCCCTCGGGTTGTGATAGCTTCCGTGTTTGCCGCAACACGCTCAGAATTTTCCCCTAGTTGGCAAACTATTGGTCACTCACACAAGTAGTTCGCCTTCCAGGAGCTGCCTGGGTAGAACTTGGACTTCTTTTTAATGTCCTCTGGGAATACTATCCTGGGACAGAAAATTCATCTCGAAATTTTCAGTTGGGATTACCTGCGTTATCCTCATCCTACATATATTGTAGCAGTAGTTACACACTGTACAACTTCAGTCAGACTTCCATTACCATACAGCTAATTTGCATGATTTTCTACGGTTGATACAGCGAAGCGATAATGTAGGTCTCTGAGGAATTTATTTCTTACATACTAAGACAGTTATTCGTATACGTTATTTCCTTAATATGTCTGAGCTTTATTTACAAACCGTTCAACGGATATCTGGTGCACAGGTAATTCTCAGCGGTGCACTGACTTCCATTTAAAACAGAAGTAGATTACACAAATCGCAATCAGAACCACAACAGTGCTGGTAGAAGTCACTCTTATGATCGTAATATTATGATGTTATCTCTCGCTGTATTCCGTTATGTGTTGGGACATTTGTTCAGCTGCAATTCTCCCTTGTGCATTGGTACTAGTGAACTCAGAATGTATGGATTCATGATATTATTTAGGAAGGTTAAGTTTTAGGTAGGCAGCACCTCTAGGGGATTCTCGGTACTGTACAACACAGTTTGCTCCCACCAAGTATTGTCATACCAATGATTGTAGCTGGTAGACGAAATGTCGCTCCTGCTAAATCACAAGTCGTACCGATTATTATTATTATTATTCCGCTATCCCGTAATTCCACTCTATTGATGTATTCACAGCAGTTTACTATGACTACTTCCGGTAAAAAAACTGAGTAGACTCAGTGGGTGTCTACTCCCTGTAAATGTGGATACAGCGTTAACATTTCCCTTTTGACACCCTTTTGCTTCGGTTTCTCCCAGGAATAGCTGGACCTCGCACGGCTGTACTCCAGTCTGTATCATTCTACTTGGCAGATAGTAACTCTTTTCCTCCGATATCTCTGTAAGTCTTCCAACGACATTAGAGCGTAGCCATCTCTTTGTTCTGGATTTATTACCTCATCTTTGGTCCGTAACTGTATCCGTCTTAATATGTGGCCTGAGAGAAAGGAAATTTTATCACTGTCTCCCCTTCAGAAGGCAAGATTACCCGTACAAAACTATACCCCCAGATACAAAAACAACACTGCATCGATACCTCGATAGTGAAAAGTAAATAACACTTTCAAACACAGTAGAAATAGAACGAAATAAAACTGGATGAGTTCCTAATAATCTGCACAAGAACAAACAAAGTGCAATATAGGCAAAAAACAATGCGATATGTGCAAACAACAGTCTCAGATCTTATCTACCGACGGGCCTAAGATCATAAGGCATTTTGGACGTTGGTCATTATTCGTCTATTTCTTCTTTGTTCCATTCTGTCTGTCAGATGTCGTTGGTATCTGTGGTAATGCATCGACAGTTCCCTTATAAGGCTTAGTACGTCCCACGTGAATATTCGAAGCCTTCGTTGCTTTCTGTATTTTAACATTTACAGGCCATGTCATTTCCACTAGTTGGTATGGTTTATGGTACTGGGTCAGGAATTTCTTTGTTTTGCCTTTTGGTGTATCTAGGTTCCTTGATAATACCCACAGGCCAATCCTGTATTGCGATAACTTCCCTACGCATTGTCCTATCTGCTCTTCTCATTCTGAGGCTTTCGTATTTGCGCGTTTTACTCGTTGTCAAATGTATCGCAATTTTTTAGCAAACTTTTTTACTGATTCAACATCGGATCCAAGCTTCGGCTTAAACACTTCAGAACGTGAAGGTATTTTTCTCCCATATATTACCTCGTACAAGGAAAGGCCAACAACCGTATGAACTTTAGAATTGTATACATTTGTTACAAAATTTAAATACATGACCCAATTTTCATGATTACTGTTAACGTAACAGCTTAGTATTTTAGAAATCCTGCGATGAACTCTCTCTTGACTCTCTCTTGTCTCCCATTGGCTTGAGGGTGGAAGGATCTTGTTCCCAGGTTGTGAATTCGGAGAAATCGACACAATTGCTTTATAACATTGGACGTGAAATTGATTCCCTGGTTTGTAATTAGCGTGTCATGAATGCCAAATGTGAGCAACAAATTATTTACTACGGCTTGAGCCAACTGTACTCGCGTTTTGGCTAGGAATTGCAGTCATCACTATATAACACGGGGAATGGTCACTTCTAGTCAGCATGTATTTATTTCCTAATGGTGTTTTACTAAATGGGACAAAAGTGTACAATCTAAGTATGTAAAATGGTTTAGATGCTTCCGGGAAACGTTATAACGGCACTGATCGGTAGCTAAGGTAACCTCGTTGCTCGCAAGGTACACAGTTCCTGACATATTGCTCGACACCTCGTTTTCTAGCCCTCCACCAAAATTTTTCGGCAATTCCTCTATCAGTTGCTCTTCGCACACCATGGCCTGACAATATACGATCAAGACATGGTACCGGAAAGCTGCAGGTCCTACCACTCTTAATCCGCACTTTGTTGTCCCCCTCAGCAAACTCGCAAGCCATCGGGCGTCACGAACTGAGGTGGGGACTCAGCAGCCATTCAGCAACGCTCCTGCCAGAGTTTGCAGAACTGCAATTTTTCCACGTAAACTGTCGGCGTTATCACGCGTTTTCCCTGGCTTGTGAATTACCTCCTAATAAAATTGATTCAAACGGAATGTCCACCTTGTTAAACTGCTGTGAAGGTCTTTCAATCCCAATAACCATTTGAGAGCAGCGTGATCCATCATCACCTTAAAATTTTGGCCATATAAATAACAGCGGAACTACGTAATACCATAGATTACTGCTAGCATGTCTTCCTGCATCTACATCGACATCTACATACATACTACGCAAGCCATCGTACGGTGCATGGTGGAGGGCACCCTTTACCACAATTAGTCATTTCCTTTCCTGCTCCACTAGTGGATAGGACGAGTGAAAAACGACTGTCCATATGTCTCTGTATGAGCGTAATTTCTCGACTCATCGTGGCCTCTACGCGAAATGTACACTACTAGCCATTAAAGGTGCTACACCACGAACATGACGTGCTACAGACGCGAAATTTAACCGACAGCAAGAAGATGCTGTGATACGCAAATGATTAGCTTTTCAGAGCATTCACACAAGGTTGGCGCCGGTGGCGACACCTACAACGTGCTGACATGAGGAAAGTTTCCAACCGATTTCTCATACAGCAGTTGACCGGCGTTGCCTGGTGAAACGTTGTTGTGATGCCTCGTGTAAGGAGAAGAAATGTGTACCATTACGTTTCCGACTTTGATAAAGGTCAGATTTTAGACTATCGCGATTGCGGTTTATCGTATCGTGACATTGCTGCTCGCGTTGATCGAAATGCAATGACTGTTTGCAGAATATGGAATCGGTGGGTTCAGGAGGGTAATACGGAAAGCCGTGCTGGAACCCAACGGCCTCGTATCACAAGCAGTCGAGATGACAAGCATCTTACCCGCATGGCTGTAACGGATCGTGCAGCCACGTCTGGATCCCTGAGTCAACAGATGGGGACGTTTGCAAGACAACAACCATTTGTACGAACAGTTCAACGACGTTTGCAGCAGCATGGACTATCAGCTCGGAGACCATGGCTGCGGTTACCCTTGACGCTGCATCACAGACAGGAGCGCCCGCGATGGTGTACTCAACGACGAACCTGGGTGCACGAATGGCAAAACGTCATTTTTTCGGATGAATCCAGGTTCTGTTTACAACATCATGATGGTCGCATCCGTGTTTGGAGACATCGCGGTGAACGCACATTGGAAGCGAATATTCGTCATCGCTTTACTGGCGTATCCCCCGGCGTGATGGTATGGGGTGCCATTGGTTACACGTCTCGGTCACCTCTTGTTCGCATTGACGGCACTTTGAAAAGTGGACGTTACATTTAAGATGTGTTACGACCCGTGGCTCTACCCTTCATTCGATCCCTACGAAACCCTACATTTCAGCAGGATAATGCACGACCGAATGTTGCAGGTCCTGTACGGGCCTTTCTGAATACAGAAAATATTCGAATGCTGCCCTGGGCAGCACATTCTCCAGATCTCTCACCAATTGAAACGTCTGGTCAATGGTGGCCGAGCAACTGGCTCGTCACAATTCGCCAGTCAGTACTCTTGATGAACTGTGGTATCGTGTTGAAGCTGCATGGACAGCTGTACCTGTACACGCCATCCAAGGTCTGTTTGACTCAATGCCCAGGCGTATCAAGGCCGTTATTACGGCCAGAGATGGTTGTTGTGGGTACTGATTTCTCAGGATCTATGCACCCAAATTGCGTGAAAATGTAATCACATGTCAGTTCTAGTATAATACATTTGTCCAATGAATACCCGTTTATCGTCTGCATTTCTCCTTAGTGTAGCAACTTTTAAATGGCCAGTAGTGTATGTTGGCAGCAGTAGGATCGTGCTATAGTCAGGTTCAAACGCCTGTTCTCTATACTTCCTCTGTAGTGTTCTTCGAAATGACTGTCTTCGCCCTCCAGGGGTTCCCGTTTTGGCTCCTAAAGTGTATAACACTTACATGATGATCGAACCTATCGGTAACAAATCTAGCAGCCCACCTCTGAATTGCTTCGATCTCTTCTTTCAATCCAACCTGGTGCGGACCTCAAACCCTGATACAATACTCAAGAATACGTCGCACTATAAGCGGTCTCCTTTAGAGATGAACTACACTTTCCAAAAATTCTCCCAATAAACCGAAATCGACCATTCGCCTTCCCTACTACAATTCCATTTCAAGTTGCTTGGCAACGTTATGCCCAGATATTTAAACGACATAACCGCGTCAAGAACGATACTACAAACGCTGTTTACGAACATTACGGGCTTGTTTTTCCTACTCAACCACATTAACTTACAGTTTCCTACATTTAGAGCCAGCTGCCATTCATCACACCACTAGAAATATTGTCTAGGTCACCTTGTATCAACCTGCAGTCACTTATCTTCTTCACCTTGCTGTACACAACAGTGAAAAAGCGCAGACTGCTGCCCACCCTATCTGCTAGATCATTTATGTACGAGGTGCATTCAAGTTCTAACGCCTCCGATTTTTTTTCTCCGGACTGGAAAAAAGATAGAAACATGCGCATTGTTTTAAAATGAGGCCGCGTTCATTGTCAATACGTCCCAGAGATGGCAGCACCGTAAGGCAGATGGAATTTTACCGCCAGCGGCGAGAAAGAGAACTGTTTTAAATACCTAAAATGGCGACGTTTTCCTTACTTGAACAGCGTGCAATCATTCGTTTTCTGAATTTGCGTGGTGTGAAACCAATTGAAATTCATCGACAGTTGAAGGAGACATGTGGTGATGGAGTTATGGATGTGTCGAAAGTGTGTTCGTGGGTGCGACGGTTTAATGAAGGCAGAACATCGTGTGACAACAAACCGAAACAACCTCGGGCTCGCACAAGCCGGTCTGACGACATGATCGAGAAAGTGGAGAGAATTGTTTTGGGGGATAGCCGAATGACTGTTGAACAGATCGCCTCCAGAGTTGGCATTTCTGTGGGTTCTGCGCACACAATCCTGCATGACGACCTGAAAATGCGGAAAGTGTCATCCAGGTGGGTGCCACGAATGCTGACGGACGACCACATGGCTGCCCGTGTGTCATGTTGCCAAGCAATGTTTATGTGCAACGACAGCATGAATAGGACTTTCTTTTCGTCGGTTGTGACAATGGATGAGACGTGGATGCCATTTTTCAATCCAGAAACAAAGCGCCAGTCAGCTCAATGGAAGCAGACAGATTCACCGCCACCAAAAAAATTTCGGGTAACCGCCAGTGCTGAAAAAATGATGGTGTCCATGTTCTGGGACAGCGAGGGCGTAATCCTTACCCATTGCGTTCCAAAGGGCCCTACGGTAACAGGTGCATCCTACGAAAATGTTTTGAATAACAAATACCTTCCTGCGCGTCTGCTGTTTCACCAAGACAACGCACCTGCACATCGAGCTAACGTTACGCAACAGTTTCTTCGTGATAACAACTTTGAAGTGATTCCTCATGCTCCCTACTCACCTGACCTGGCTCCTAGTGACTTTTGGCTTTTTCCAACAATGAAAGACACTCTCCGTGAATGACATTTTCACTCTGCAGCAGAGTGTGCGCTGATATGAAACTTCCTGGCAGATTAAAACTGTGTGCCCGACCGAGACTCGAACTCGGGACCTTTGCCTTTTGCGGGCAAGTGCTCTACCATCTGAGCTACCGAAGCACGACTCACGCCCGGTGCTCAGAGCTTTACTTCTGCCAGTATCTCGTCTCCTACCTTCCAAACTTTACAGAAGTTCTCCTGCGAACCTTGCAGAACTAGCACTCATGAAAGAAAGGATACTGCGGGGACATGGCTTAGCCACAGCCTGGGGGATGTTTCCAGAATGAGATTTTCACTCTGTAGCGGAGTGTGCGCTGATTGCAGAGTGAAAATCTCATTCTGGAAACATCCCCCAGGCTGTGGCTAAGCCATGTCTCCGCAATATCCTTTCTTTCAGGAGTGCTAGTTCTGCAAGGTTTGCAGGAGAGCTTCTGTAAAGTTTGGAAGGTAGGAGACGAGATACTGGCAGAAGTAAAGTTGTGAGGACCGGGCGTGAGTGGTGCTTCGGTATCTCAGATGGTAGAGCACTTGCCCGCGAAAGGCGAAGGTCCCGAGTTCGAGTCTCAGTCGGGCACACAGTTTTAATCTGCCAGGAAGTTTCACACTCTCCGTGGCCGCACATTCACCAGCCGTGCTGGTATTGCCTGAGCGATTTTCCAGTGGTCAAAGCAGACTCCTAAAGAAGCCTTCGCCGCTGCCATGGAATCATGGCGTCAGCGTTGTGAAAAATGTGTACGTCTGCAGGGCAATTACGTCGAGAAGTAACGCCAGTTTCATCGCTTTCGGGTGAGTAGTAAATTAGAAAAAAAATCGGAGGCCTTAGAACTTGAATGCACCTCGTAAACAGAAAATAGCAACGATCCTATCACACTTCCGTGGAGCACTCCTGATGTTACCCTTGTCTCCGATGAACACTCGCCATCAAAAACAACATACTAGGTTCTACTACTTAAGGAGTCTTCGAACCAGGCACATAACTGGGAGTCTATTCCTTCTCTGCTTTGTTCAACTGTCGGAATGCCTACGCTACAACACAGTCCTCACTATCTCTTTTCTGTCCTAGGACAACCCCCAGAGCCATGTGGCTACAAAACAGAATAAATTATTTTTCAAAATCGGCGAATATCATAATTGCCTCTGATGTCAGTGCTCCCTTTAAAGTATCGAATGCCGCCTTACATTCAGTACACCATTCAAATTTTGCTTCTTTCCATAAAAAACGGTTCAGAGGTCCAGCAATTTCAGTAGGGTCCTTTACGAATTGACTATAATTACAGAGACCAATGAAACTCTGCATCTGTTTAGTTGTCTTTGGTGGCGAAAATTTCTGAACTGCTGAGAGTAAACGTGGCCCTGTTCTCACACCTTCCTTGCCTATTATATGCCCTAGATAATTTATTTCCGTCGATGAAAACATATTTATTGATGCGTAGGGTTAGCTGTGCTGTACTCAGCCTTTTGAATATATCCTCCAACTGCCGAACATGCTCTTCCACATTCTTTGGAAACACCATTATGACATCCAGACAGATCAAACATTGTTTTGGTTGCAATCCTCTAAGTACACCATTCAATAATCTCTAAAAGAGTCCGAATGGCATTCGACGATATTCGAAATGACTTCCTGGCATGGAAAAAGCTGGCTTTAATCGTCCTCTGGTGCTGCTTCTATTAGTTAAACTGATTCAAGTTGTCGAGAGTCTGTTATGTTTAGTACCAGATATGTACTGGTGATCGTTCGTGCATTGTGTCATCGGTAGTCACAGCAAAATTTGCATTTTTATTGCCATTGGGACCAAAATTACTGATTACTGGTGCCCCTCCCCCCCATGGACTATCACTAAGCTCAATAATACTGTCAGCTAGCTGCTGAACGGTAAAGTCTTCCTTTATTGGTTGCATACACTTCAGAACTCTATACGTGTTCTTGCATACTGGAGCATTATTCCTCGTTGGTATTCTGTGTTGCGTGAGTGACGGACCACTCGGATTAAACAAATCAATGAACTACAGTAACAAACGTTTCATTTCTTCTGTATCACATTCCTGTAAATGTCTCACTTTCTCACGTAATGCAGATGCATTGACAGTTTTCATGTGCCAAAGGTCCTCAGTTGACCTGTCTATGTTATCTTCCTCCAAAACATCCAAATTAGCGATTAGTAAACCCTTTGGCACATTCCCTTCGTCCTTGCCAAAGTTATCAAGACTGACCGGAAACATAAAATATCCGTATCTATGCTCTGTCAGATCAACTTCCCTGTACCTTGCAGTATTATGGCATGAGAATTGATTTTTAGTGCCTGTGTCTGCTGTTTAATGGGTATCACCTTCATTATCAGTAAACTTGCGACAGTGCAAAGCTTGTAGCTATTGCCCCCAGCAGAAACAATGTCTCAATAAGTCCAATTGTACGCTGCAAAGGTCAATTTTTGGGTGATATTTAACAAGAAAATCGAGTCCCAGCATCTCACAATACCCCTCACCAACACCCGGCAATACTTATGCATGCCCTCGACAACACTTATTCCCACGTTAAAACTGCACAGCATTGTCCCCAATGACTTCATTATCACCTACTCGGAGTAACCTATAACGGGACGACCTCAGTCTCATTCTGCCCAAGAGATCGAGACTAACAAATGACACGTTATCCCGTGTCGACTAGAAATTTATGTTCCGTATCATTTATTTCGCCGAGCAAACAACACTTCGTTCGCAGGAGAGCTTCTGTAAAGTTTGGAAGATAGGAGACGAGGTACTGGCAGAAGTAAAGCTGTGAGGATGGGGCGTGAGTCGTGCTTGGGTAGCTCAGTTGGTAGAGCAATTGCCCGCGAAAGGCAAAGGTCCCGAGTTCGAGTCTCGGTCCGGCACACAGTTTTAATCTGCCAGGAAGTTTCATATCGGCGCACACTCCGCTGCAGAGTGAAAATCTCATTCTGGAAACACTCCGTCTCTGTATACGTTTTCCACAGTCTCATGTTCTATGGGGAATGCCATCCCACAGATGAGGCACCCCCATTACCGTTTAACGACCAATTGTTGGGACGTTGCTTGTCCCTTGCCTTCCTCTGACAGTCACGCACTTGACATTCCACCTCTCCACATTCATGACATTCAGGTTGACGACATTTTTCATGATGTGGCGCTTGCGCCCACATATAAAACACTTCAGAAGAAGAAACACCACGATCACTCTGTCTCCATGTGGCAATGTGGATCTCCTCTAATTGCATATCAATCTTAATGGCAGTAGGTAAGTCACTTGTGTTCTCCATTCTGATCTTCATTGACATATCAGCAGAAATACCTCATAGAAACACATCCCTAGTACTCTTCAGTTAAAACTTCCGGTCTGAGAGGCGGTGGTACATCGACCACGACCTCTTAACCCGAAAGTTTTAACTAAAGACAATACCGGCCGTGAAAGCCTACACTGTATGACTACATCCCTGATACTACTCTCTGTCTCATGCAGAATCACTCCATCGGCCTCCAAATTCTGCATCACTTCATGCTTTTGTGAGTTCAGTTTCCTAATCTTGTCAGAGAACGATTCCAGTGACTCGCCGTACTTCTGCGATAGTCCATTCAGTTTTTCCCTAAAGAACCTATGTTTTCTGCTTCTGATAGCGCTATAATAGACCTGTGGCCAGTTCACCAATGTTTGGTCCTTACAACGCGGCTATCTGCCCCTTCAGAGCTCCACTGTTTCATTCAGTGTTGCTGCTCTTACTTCTGGCATTTGCGTAAACTCCCTCAGCTGTTACACCACAAACAAGGAAACTTCACAGACAATAGGCAAAAAAGGAATTAAATTAAACTTAATCTTCACATTGTGCCATAGCCTAACAAGCACAGGTGTACTTGGCGACCAACCCCTCTACACATACTACTGATAGCTGACACAACTTGAACACAAGGCAAATCATGCCAAGATAAATTACAGTTCGGACAGCACACTGTGTACAAGTAAACTCCTCTAGTGTTCCCACGAAGTGAGACAAGTCTGTGAAGTCTTGTAGTTTGACAAACGACACTTTTAACGTGTTGTGAAGGTCCCTAACGCTCAACATGGCCATGAAAAAACAAAAAAGGAAGCAAACAAATAAGAGTTACTCACCACAACACATTGTCATGAAATTCAACTCGTAGCTGTTGACCTCAAGGTGGAACTGCATATGGTCAGTTCTTGTTGTCCTAGATATGTGGGTGTCGCACGATGCAAAGATATCTCTACCACTCGCAACCCCTTGCTGACACCAGATATGGGGTTCAAGTCCCACACTCTCACAGCCGCCAGGAGACAGCCAGATGGTATATGGTGATGTGGTCCTAATTACTCTTGAGAACACCAAGGAAACATCGTTGACAACACCACATTTATTTGGCAGTAATACTGGACAGTACTCCAAAGTGCGCACCAAAACCTGGCTGGGGGTGCTACGCCTCGTCAGCAGTAGAAAGACTGCGTGCATCCGACTTGTAGTACTGCAAGTGCAGCGTAGGGTTCTATGATGGCTGTACAGGAAGCCCAAACAGAAATACCCCATCATTCTTAACAAATGCCTCATTGAAGAGTGATGATTACCAACTGCCCAGTGCGTAGTCTCGTAGTCTAAGCCTAGTCTTTTTACGAGAAGACTTACCGCAGCTTCTTGAAGATGTTCATCTGGAAACAAGACGCGACATGTATGTCCAACATGACGGGACACCTGCACACTTCCACCATGTGGTGACAGCTTATCTTAATCAGCAGTTTCCACATCGATGGATAGGTCGCGGGGGTCCTGTCAACTGTCTTGCCAGATCCCCAGATTTAACACCCCTAGATTATTGCATCTGCCGCACGGGATTAGCTGGGCGGTCTGAGGCGCTGCAGTCATGGACTGTGCGGCTGGTCCCGGCGGAGGTTCGAGTCCTCCCTCGGGCATGGGTGTGTGTTTGTCCTTAGGGTAATTTAGGTTAAGTAGTGTGTAAGCTTAGGGACTGATGACCTTAGCAGTTAAGTCCCATAAGATTTCACACACATTTGAACATTACCGCATCTGGGACGGGGGGGGGGGGGGGGTGGAACACGAGAAGAATTGATACAACGCATTTTCGATGCCGCAACGCCAGTAATGAACGAGCATATGAAATTACGAAATGCTGCTCGCGCGGTTCGTTCCCGTGCGTATCTTTGCCTTCAAATGCAGGGAGAAAATTTTAAACACTTGCTTTAAATCCATTCTGAATGCAAGAGCCTGCTACAAAACTAAATTGTTATGTGCATTTTTGATAGTGAAATCCTACAATAAAAGTTTTTTCTGCCATTTTCCTGAGTTTTTCAATTACTGTAGCTCCTTAGTTATGGATCTGATCCCATTACTGTATTTATATTTTTTTTTTTCAAAATGGCTCTGAGCACTATGGGACTTAACATCTGTGGTCATCAGTCCCCTAGAACATAGAACTACTTAAACCTAACTAACCTAAAGACATCACACACATCCAAGCCCGAGGCAGGATTCGAACCTGCGACCGTAGCAGTCCCTCGGTTCCGGACTGCAGCGCCTAGAACCGCACAGCCACATCGGCCGGCTTTTTGTCAAATGACCTAAGTAATACCCTCCAGAAACCGGGGGAAAACCTCGTGATTCACCCTGTATATGTAGTAATTTTCCCGTTTTCGTCCTGTATATATCTAGGAAATCAAAGCAAAAAAAAAAACTGTGTGTAGAACATGTGCTTCTCTGAGTGAGGGCAGTCATTAAACCGTGGCTCCAGCCTCAGCCAGTGGGCTGCAAGTCACTCACGCACTCGGCAGCGGCTGGCGAGGCAGGCAGCCTGTTGCGCAGCCCCGACACTTGTGACAAAACGCTGCCCCACCCCCGCACCCCTCACCCCCACCACCACCCCTAAAAACCGGGCGCGGCGTCTCGCGCCCTGCCTTTAACCGCAGGCGCTTGTCTGCCGCCCCCCAGACAAAGCGCCCTGTCTCTGGACAGACATCGGCAAACACCGACCGCAGACATTTTTGTGTCCCTCCTCCCGCGCCCGCCGGGGGAGTAAATAATTCAAAGCCATTGTGTCGAGACCACCGACCTGCTATTCGGCACAAACGACCGCCGCTGCCGCTTTTTGCCAACACTGAGCCGCCGTTCTAAATGTTATTGTCACTGTTCGCGAGGCGATAAATTATATGTTATTCTTTATACACGCGTACAATGGAAGCTACCCCTCTCCACTTTTTTTTTCGGCCGTATCCGCTCCATCCCCCAATTCACGCGCCACTCGGTTTGAAATACGCGCGCCGACACTGCCCGCTTTGTTGTCTCTGATTTATTGTAGTTTGAATTAATTATCCCGTGCTGCTTCTCCTTTTTTATGCTACGCTACTGTTGCAGCCACAATTTTGTTACTGCCTGTTACAAAATGAAAATTTGCCACTTGCGAGTGACGGCTAAATCACGGAAGTTCACTTCGTATATGGTCTATTCCGACGTTTCTTTACTTCAGCCTGCTATTGAAAACATGATTGTCATCATATCAAGCGATATGCAGATCAGGAAACCAGTACACATGTGCAAGCCAAGTCACACACTGTCCTCTACTCATTACCCACTGCAATCAGTCGTCTTGGACGCCGAGCAGGTCGGCTTACAGCCCATATGTTGCATTAACTTGCATTGTGGCCATCTACTTGCTGTAGCAGTACATAAACACTTTTACAGTCACGTTAAGTAATGACTATGCCGGCCGCGGTGGTCTAGCGGTTCTAGGCGCTCAGTCCGGAACCGAAGGGCTGCTACGGTCGCAGGTTCGAATCCTGCCTCGGGCATGGATGTGTGTGATGTCCTTAGGTTAGTTAGGTTTAAGTAGTTCTAAGTTCTAGGGGACTGATGACCACAAATGTTAAGTCCCATAGTGCTCAGAGCCATTTGAACCATTTGATGTAATGACTATCAAATACTAATACCACTTACATCACGAATCTTTGTATACGAGAAAAATTTAACTCCAGAATGAATAACCATGGTTGGAGAACCTAAGCAGAGAAACTCTGATAGACACAATCGTGAGATTACAATTTATGGTTGAGGTATCTCAACCTTTCAAAATAAATATGTACATCAGACAACCTGATGTCATTTACCTACTTATATTTCACCTGTAAGAACAAGTTAAAGAATCCAAAATATCGCCACTCGTGCTAGAGATTAAAAACAAACGTGATGTAATAAATTGCCTACCTTTTGGAGAAGACTTTCCCATACTTTCTGAAAACCTGACAAACGCAACAACGTGAGTCTTCTCAATGAGACAGCAAACACGACTGTCTTTAACAGTGTTTGCAGAGAAAAAATTTGTGACAAATACAAAAAGTGCTTCAAAGTATTTAATAACACGTTCTGAGAAAACCGAAAAGGTAAAAAATTCAAATATTTGGGAGAGACTACTCAAGAAAACAGTTAAGAAAAATCTGCTTTAGAGGAAAGGATACAACAGAACCAAAAAACTATTTGGCATAACTAAGAATACTTACAACAACAAAATATTTCGCAGCAGACTTAATGGACTACAACAAAGTAGTGAAACAGGAATGTTTCATACTACCGAATATATAGCATTAGGTTATAAGCTTGATAAATTAGAAGTAATTATTTTGAAAAGTTAGGTCCTCAGACAAATGCAGAATTTTGGAAATTAAGGAGTTATTATGAAATTTAATAAAAAGTAAAGACAAAGACATTACTAATTTTGGATATATTTATAGAGTAGGTGACAATTATCTGACCAAAGAGATCTTCAAATACCTTAGGGAAAAGAAATTAACTACCACTTGGATTGAAGAGGTTAGAAGGAGTTGGAAAGGGATAACATAAGAGAAGACAGACACATTGAAAACAGAGGTTTTTAGGAAAATTGAAAAGTTGTGGTAAGTTCCTGTGGGGCCAAACTGTTGAGGTGATCGGTCCCTAGGCTTACACACTACTTAAACTAACTTATACTAACACACATACACACACACCCATGCTCGAGGGAGGACTCGGAACATCCTATGGGTAGAGTCGCGCGAAACGTGGGAAGGCGTCTCAGATCGCGCGGCTACCCCGAGCGGCTGGTTTTTAGGGAAAAACGTTTTAAAACCAGGAGAATTCCGAGGTATAACAGAAAGGAAACTTGTACAAAGTGGTATGAAGACAGGAATACTGGAAAAAGAGGAAAAAACAACAAAGGAATGAAAACTAAAATTGAGAAATGCAAGAAGAAGAAGAAAGTGACACATGAAATTTCAGATGTTTAGAGTCTATCAGAAGTGACATTTGAGCATAACTGTGAGCAAATTCACAGTGTTTCACACAACACAGACCACACTAGAAGAGATACTCAAGGAAATGTTTCTTCACCTGTGAGTTGCAGTCGGCTACTGCTGGCAAACTCAAAGACCTGTGGTAGTGCAGCAGAGCTATATAACGAATTAGGCAAGCAGAGAGGAGCGATGAACTCAGAAAAGATGGTTACTTAGCGTAGCTTATGACGGTCTGCTCGAGATGGCTGTTCTGCGGCCTTGTTATACGACCATTTTCGTAGTTCCCCAGGCTGTGGTTCGCAGCCTCAAGCCTGCCATCAGTACATCATCCTTATCATTGTAACACTTAATAGGGAACAGAGCATAGGAGTTTTAAAGGCCAACAATGGGTGACCAGGTGACCATTCGTTAGACAAGACGTTTGCTTCTCATCTGGTTTTCAAGTTTTGACCTTTTGTGCAATTCTTCCAGCTCATGACTGTACCATCCCGCGTCCCCCACCCCCCCAACCCTCCCCTCCAGCTCCCGAATCTTTCACTGGGGAGAAAATTTCTTTTAATTCTTTTTACTTCCGACAAGAAAGTTACTAAGTTCTTATTTGTGGGTACACGTCACACATCCTTACATCACAGGTTGAGTCAGTGTACTTTACTTCTAGAGCATGTGCGTCCATTGGGGCTGACAGAGATTATGGGACTGTCCGAGGGACAGTAGAAACCAGGAACGGAGAAACTACGACTGTTGTGGCTGGATGGCTTGGAAATCAAGACCCTAGTGTTACGTCAGTGCTATACTGTATTGGCTTCTTACTTCCCACTGTAATTAAGCGAATGTCTGAGAACTGTGGTGCTGCCATCGCTTTCTATTCGTCGACTCGTCCTCTCTTACTGAAGCACGTAGGGCTATAAGGCAAGTCGTGACTTAGTACGGAAGTTGAATGCACGATATTGATACCGCAATGCACCACTGACCGAGTGTCGGTTCGAATGGCGTCTAACGGATTTGTGTTTTGTCAGGCAGTCGAAGGTGCAACAGGAAAAGCAAGTGACGCAATGTATGTAATTGCAAATGTGCTCAACTGCAGGTAGAGTGATGTCTAGAAACAGTCCGATGCTGTAGTCCACCCTTCAGACGAAAAACACACAAAGTTCGTCCAATGCAAACAAAATGGTTGTATTCTTGTTTACTTCACCTCCACCATGGGAAAAAATATGTGCTCCGTGGGACCAAAAAGCGCAATTTTTGTGTATTCTTTTAGGCATGGCAACTTTCGTTTTCGGGCTAACAGCGTCTTGTATAGCTTATCATTCATGTCCATAACTTTTTTCGAACACTGTTGCAAATTTGTTTTAATAATTAATGCCATTTGGAGAATACACTTCGTCATCATGTCGTGTTATCTCGTACAATCGTCACAGGCTTTGTAAAGTGTCAAAAGTGTGTGTAAGTCAATGTGATTGTTAAACGTTCTCTGAAAAGATATTAAGCATTAAAATATATTTACAGCAACTTTTGAAAAAGCTTTTTTCCATCTACATACTGACATATATACACAGATACACGTATAAACGTATTTACACAGATACATAATTGAACATAAATGCACATCAGTACTTATTTCATTTGGAAACTAACAATTATAACTGTTAGGAGTAGTATGCTGTTACGTCAGTTAGATCTTTCAAGTGCATATGGCAATTGCAAGCCATTTAAAGTTTATTTTGCCCTGAGCAGTAGGTCAGTGGTTGAAGAGTGGATGGCTGGACGGAAATGGGTCAGTCTACTCTGCCTGATGTACTGCACTTGTAAGGCTATAAGAGGTGTATTGCTCATGCGGTGCCTGCGATTGCAAGGTATAAGAAAATCTCTGACTAGAGGGCAGTGTTGACTGCAGTAGGAACTGTGTAGCTGTAGCAGTAAGTTGTTGCTAGTCTGGAGTCTGCTCTGGTCTGGCCTGGTGTATCGTATTGGCTGGCCCGGCTGCGGTGCAGCGATGTCGGAGCCTGAGTATTATTGTATAAGGTAAAAAGCAGCCTCGCGCATATGTAGTAATGTTATCTCAAGTCCCATGTAAATGTTTTAAAAATCTCGTAATAATAATCTTTCTCATAAAAAGTAACTTTTAACAACCATTCATTTCAATTTAAAGAATTTACTAATTTCTCCCATCCATGATCATCCCGATTATTGCAATAGAAAAGTCAGTTGCTTCCTTTCATAAATGACAGATACGTCGGCCAGCATTGCACAGAGCTGTGCCGGAAAAATGTTACTGTAAGAGCAGATATATCCGGCGACTTCATTGAGGTAAGGATTTTTCCTTTTTTATTCAAAATGATCTTTCAGGTCCATGACGCAGCACTGCTGTCGTCCAAAATTTACTAGGTTAAATTCACAGTGAATTATTGAAAAGTCATAAGTGAGCGACAATTTAATTGAGAGGTTAGTTACATTTTTTTTTTACCAGGTTACTGAATTCATTTTTTATTGGGACGTTACACTGAATGTGAACGACGTAATTATAATTTTACTGTTGAGAGGTTTAGGAATTTTTCTGTTTTGAGGTTACACTAAACGTGAATATTATTCATATTATTTATTTTATTTTTGTGGGGAGGTTACACTTGGCGACAACTGGCCCCGATCGTATTTCTTTGTGAATTTCTGAGAAGTAGTCATATATCTGCTCTTATTTACTTAAATGTAGTTTGCATCTGGCGCAACGCATTTACTAATTTGTCACTCTTTCTTTCACAGATCATCGGCAGTTTATTGCTCTTTGCTGTAATTGTGTTTTTGCAATTTTTACTTTGTCTTTGTTTCATTTTGTGCTTAATTTTGATTTGCGAAAAATGCCGCGAAAAACTGTTAACAGTGCATCGCGATGTGCAATGAGTGAAATGGCCGACTCGAATAATTTGACCGATAATACTTGCGACACTCAATGTAATAGCGATAATCCTCTAATTACTGATAATCAGTGCGTACCGACCACTAGTACTGATTTTGATCCCAATGATGAACAAACAAATTCAATTATGTCCACAGTAAATGTAACAATTGATGACGCGGCACGTTCCGTTACAATGAACGCTGTCCAGTTTGACACGCCTGATTTGCAAAATTTACGTAGCGAACAGATAATTGTTTCTAACGAAGGTGAACAATATACACAAAATGTCAGATTTATTTCATTCCGAGGTAGTGACTAACAGTGCACATCCGATTAGCAAACATTTTCAAGAATCAGAGGACGACCTAATGGTTACACAAAACGTGACAAATGCACATACACCATCACACAGCACAGAGAATGCAGCAGCTACTTTTGGCATGGATCAAGTTATGGCAGTATTGCTACAATTTAACGAAAATCTCAAACAGTCTAGGAAAAAACAAGACGACAATTTCAAACGACTTAATGAATCGAACAAACAACTTAATGAAAAACGAGACAACCTTAATGAAAATTTCAAACAACTTAATGAACAGAACAAACAACTTAGTGAACAAATTACAGCCGTTGCTGCGCAATGTCATGATACTAAAGAACAATTACGTGAAGAAATTAAGGCTTGTGCTAGGAACAGTAGTGAAGAAATTAGATCTGTGGCACAAGAATTAAGTAATACACATGCAGCCACAGCCAAATTACTTAGAGATGAAATTAGTGCAGTCGCTAAACAATGTTCCGAAAACGCAATACAGTTACGCGACGAGTTTAGATTAATGTCAGCAGAACTTTCACGCACACTGGATGCGAAAGTAGACACGAAATTTGACCAACAGAACAGTCAAATTGACGAATGTTTTAATCACCACCTACAAAACAGTGAAACGCGTTACAGTAAATTTATACAGGAACAGCATAAAGTAAAGCAACAAGTCATGGAAACAATTACTGCACAGAGACAGGAAGATAAGCGTAAATTGTTTACGAAAGCAAAAACATACGTAGACAACAATATTGCTACAGTATCGGACGAAATCAAAGAGTTGAACACCGAATTGCATGATGAAATCTCCGATCTTAAAACAAAAACAGACACACACACATTAGACTTTCAGACAATGACCAACAGACTTGAAAAGTTGGAATTAATACAGGATCCCGAGGACATAAAAGCAGACGTTAAGAAATTGAACAAAACCACACGTAAAATACAAAAACAAATCAATGCTTGTGACACTAAAAACGATGATCAGGTAAAAGCACTGACTGAAAAATATGATGGATTGGCCAGTCGTATTGATGTTATCGAAAATAATAATGACACCAAATCAGAGCATACGTCACCAGTTTCGCTTAATCAAACACCCGAATTCCAAAATTTACAGCAGACGATCAATGAGATAGGTTCGTCTAATAATAGATTACGTAGAAAATTGTCAACTTTACAGCACGAATTGACGGAGATGAAAAATATTTCAGCCTCTAACACGGCACAGCATACGCCACATTCGGAACATTTCTCACACTCACACAGCCAGTATAATTTAGGTAATTTGCAGAGAGTACGTGACTTAGATTGCGAACAGTCACAGACAAACAGACTAGCATACAATCCTGAACCTGTTCAGACATTCAGAGACGAAAATTTTGATTACAAGCACTTTCTATCCGTTAGGAAATTTAAAGTATTTAAAAATGACAGAACACAGATTCACCCCTTGGATTGGATACAACAATTTAGCTTTGCTTTTCCACCAACTTGGCCCGTAACACACAAACTTGAATTTATTTGCAGTTTTTTGGAAGGCGAACCGGCAACTCATATGAGACCGATCGCGAGACAATGCTATTCGGTAGAAGAATTTCAGAATGCTTTTCTGTCAGCGTATTGGTCAAAGACGACACAGCGCGGAATCAAGGATCAATTAATTAGTTTACCGAATAATGAGAACTCAAATTTTTCCACTGTCACGCAATTTTTTGCACATGGTCCAACAAAACCAGTACTTAAGTGAGCCATACAGTGAATCTGCACTTATCCAATCATGTATTTCTAAATTACCAAGAACGTTAAGAGTATCACTTTTAACAGGTCAGCAGAAAGAAAATATTTCGGCATTTCGAGATCCGTTACAGCTTTTGGAAGTTCAGCAATCAGATTATTCCTTCATAAACAAAAATTTTTCATATCATAACCAAGGCCCACCAACATACAGTAATTGCGATCAGCCACGCTATTTCAATAGCAAAGGTAATAGACGCTCCAGGAACGACAACCACCAGAACTTCAATAACAGACAAAATTTTAATAATCAGTATCGTCAAAATTTTCAGCAACAGGAACCACATTTTGGTAACAATAGAGGTTTTTCCCAACAACAGCAACAAAACCAACCGGTTAGCATACCTAACCAACAATGTAATGTGCAAGGTCAACCAAGCTTTAATGTTTCGCCGCCTACACGTATAGCGTCGGCTCCACCAAATAGTAACGCACAGCAGCAAGGAAATCAGTACTTACAAAAACACACCATTTCAACTCATATCGCAATGCACCGTATGGAAATGACTATCATGACAGACGTAAAAGTAATGAGCATAATTTTCAGCGTACGTTTAATAACAGTCGGTCTTATCAGCAACAGAATTATCCGCAACAACAGATTATCATGAATGAACCAGACAGTCGGCATCATCCCGAACCTAACGCATCAGGACGAAATAACAGAACAGTACAAATAGTCGAAATGCCACAGCATCCTCCCGCAAATAATAGCACGTCAGATATAATTTGACTAGATAGAGTGCAGACTGCATCTTCCAGCAACGCAAGCAATACTTTTGACACACAGAATCTTGTTCACGAAAATGTTATTACTTTGGACGACATCCGAGACACTCTTTTACAGTAAAAACCAGTTATTCAAAAAACCATTTCACACCCTGTCATTGGAGTAAAGATTGGATCATCCAAATTTTCAGCAGTAATCGATTCTGGATCACCTATGTCAGTTACAAATGGGGAAACTTTCAACGAATGTAACAAAGAGAATACCTATCCTACATTACCACTAGGCAAAACTAAAGTAAAAGGAGTAGTATTTGCTAAAGGAGTAGATGTAAAATTACAGACACACTTATCGTTTTGTATTGCAGGTCATACGTTTCACTCAAATTTTTGGATGGTTCCCTTATTGACAACAGACGTTATTTTAGGTACGAATTTTCTAGTACAACACGACGCAATTATTGACTTTCAAAATTCCTATTTAATGTTAAAGGATGAAAATGTACAACTGGCTTTAGAATTTCGGCACTCTTTATCTGCAGAAGAACAAACAATTAATCGGACAGAGGTCATTTCTGCATCACGTAACATAGAGTGTCATTCCACATTGTTCACAGATACGTACGTACACAACTATAATACTCCAGAGGGAGCCGACTATGACGTTATACAGATGATTACTGATAAAATTAAACAGAGCAGTGCAAATACAGACGACGAACGTTCAGAGCTACGCAAAATTCTTTTACAGCAAGCTCCAGTTTTTGACAACGTCCCTGGTACTATGTCCGGTTTTATGTATGAATTTCAACTTTAACAGCACGACACATTTAAAGCCAAACATTATCCCATTCCTTATATTCACACAGAACAAGTTAAGAAAGAATTGCAAGCTATGCTTGACCAAGGTATTATCGAACTGGCAGTTAGTCCGTACATAAACCCGCTCCATATTGTTAAGAAAAAGGATGGTTCACTTCGGCTCGTACTTGATTCGCGTCACATCAATGACATTATTATTAATGAAACAGATCGCCCACAGACACTAGAAGAACTTCTACAGAAATTTCATGGTGCTGCTATTTATTCCACATTAGATTTGAAATCGGGATTTTGGCAAATTCAGCTCCATCCGAACTGCAGAAAGTACACAGCTTTTCTGTTTTGGTGACTGTTACCAGTTTTGCAAATTACCGTTCGGTTTAACTATTTCTTCAGCAGCATTTATTCGCGGTTTGAATACTATACTTCCGACAGAATTAAAAAACAGGATCACAACGTATGTAGACGACATTCTTATTGCAGACGTTAACTGGTCTGAACACAATCTGATTCTTGAACAGCTGTTGCAAACTTTTCGTGCACAAGGACTTACAGTTAATCTTAGCAAATCGCACTTTGGCAAAACTTCTATAAAATTTCTTGGACATGTAATTTCAGCAGAAGGCATTGCTCCTGACCCGGAAAAACTTCAAGCTTTACGTGACATTACTGTACCTACGACGAAGAAACAACTACGCAGCTTTTTGGGTTTAATTAACTTTTTTCGTAAATTTATTCATTACTCTCCTTTAGACACCCCTGGATTATGTCAACTGACGGGTCAAAACACTATTTGGTCCTGGGATAGCCAAGCACAGTCTGAATTTGTCAATCTGAAACAAACTTTGTTGAATGCACCACTTTTATCACACCCAGATCTTACTAGAAATTTTTCCATTGCCACCGACAGTTCTAACACCGCTTTAGGCGTACACATTTTTCAGGAAATTGAAGAAGATGGTTCTACAGTAATTAAAAACATCGCCTTTGCGAGTCGCATTCTGTCACCTGCTGAACGCAATTATTTTTTTACAGAACTTGAAACATTATGTGTTGTATGGGCATTTACGAGATTTCGGCATTTTCTTTATGGAAGACATACGACAGTTTACACAGATCATAGAGCTATCCAGTTGTTACTTTCCGCTAAATTTACACACGACAGATTAAGCAGATGGAAACTCTATTTACAGGAATTTAATTTTACAATTGTTCATATTCCCGGTACGCAAAATATTGTAGCAGACGCACTATCCCGTTCTCTCAGCAACAATCAGCGAGACATCGCAACCAACTTCTGCCAAGCAAATTTCAGCGTCATGTTTATTCAACAAGCTTCAGTTGAAAATTTCATTTCGGCGTCATTACGAGACATAGCCCAAGAGCAGAGTAAAGACAACGTATGGAAAGAAATTAAACACCTTTGGCAAGATAGGAATAATGTTACCATTAGACACCATTACACTGTACGCAATAATATTCTGTTTCGCCGCTCTCACCCTGACAGCAACAATTGGTTTCTATGCATTCCTGATGAGCTTGTTAACAAATTAGTTTGGTATACTCATTTAAGTTACGCACATTATGGAGCCAGAAAATGTTTTCTTATACTGAGACAGAACTGTTATTTTGCGAACATGGAGAAACGTATTCGACGAGTTTTAGCGTCATCTAAAATCTGCCAGAAAGCTAAGTCAGACACGACTTCACATATTCCTCCGTTACATCAAATTGTACCTCTTAAATTGAGACACATGGCCGCTGTAGACATTTTTGGTCCGATTCCCAGAACTAATAGAGATTCTTGCTACATCTTTGTCGCTGTTGAACTCACTTCAAAATTTGTAACTTTCACTCCGTTACGCAAAGCTACTGCTAAAACTTTTTCGAAAGCATTTGTAAAACATTTTCTATTTCATGTAGGGCATGTATTGAAAGTAATTTCCGACAATGGACCACAGTTTCGATCTGCTATATGGACACGTATGTTACGAACAAGAAACATTTCTCCGATCTATATATCCAAGTATCACGCTTCTTCGAACCCTTGTGAACGACTAATGAAAGAAATTGGTAAACTATGTAGAATATACTGCTATAAAAAACATATTGATTGGGATGCACACATACTGTCATTCCAGGATGTAATTAACTCCATACCAAATGAATCTACTATGTTATCTCCGACAGTTATACTGAGTTAGTATCCTTTCCTACATCTCGTCGACTACGACACCATGAAATAATTGATGTTGCACTCAACAACATCAAACGTGCCGCAGAGCGCCGAAGAAGACAGCAAAAACAGGTTTGTACACGCTGTGACTTTCACATTGGACAGAGGATATTAGTACGCACACATTATTTATACAACAGAGGAAAGAGTAGATGTAGTAAATTTGAGCTTCTATACGCAGGTCCATATCGAATTCGCAGCATTCCTCACCCCAATGTAGTACACATCGAAACTTTGAGAACCAGAAAAAGCAAGGGCAATCACCATGTCTCCAATATTAAACCCTTTATTGAATGAACATACTTTATGATTTATCACACTGTAATGCCATTTTCTGATTTTTATATGACCACTTACGCAATTATATTTACATGACTACTTACTGATGATTATCGTATTTTTCTTGGCAAGTGCCCGGCAAGGTAAGGTTAGCAGGTCACTTTTCTTGTCGTTACACATCAGACCGTGCACATTTTTCCAGATAAACTTACATATTTTATGACCACTTATGCAATTATATTTACATGACTACTTACTGATGATTATCGTATTTTTCTTGGCAAGTGCCCGGCAAGGTAAGGTTAGCAGGTCACTTTTCTTGTCGTTACACATGAGACCGTGCACATTTTTCCAGATAAACTTACATATTTTATGACCACTTATGCAATTATATTTATATGAACACTTACTGATGATTATCGTATTTTTTCTTGGCAAGTGCCCAGCATGGTAAGGTTAGCAGGTCGCTTTTCTTGTCGTTACACATCAGACCGTGCACATTTTTCCAGATAAAGTTACATATTTTATGACCAATTATGCAATTCCATCTAGTGACATATTAATTTTATAAAATTCTTTCTCCATTAAAGTCTTCAACTCTCGCCTCTATCAACTACACAACACACAAGCTGAACAGAAAGAAAGTCATTTCTTGTCATTATATATCAGACCGTGCACATTTTCCATTTTTCGTGTATGTATGATTGTTTTCCTGTTTTGTTTGTATGCACTGCGAAACCTTTAAGATATAACAAACACCAGTTGACTTTAACATTTTTCCTTATGATATCGCAATATCTTGACTATTCTACACTTTTGGCTACTGCATTATGAGACTGTGTGTACATTTTTGCACCTGAACACTCTATATTTTTGACATAATACGTTTTCTGTCATGCTATGCTGTATGCTTAATTATATCGCTAGAAACAAGTTTTTATTTAATGGGTATATGATTTAAATGCAAGATATTTATCCTTATTCATCATTTTCAGAAAACAATAACGTGTAAAAGAAATAAATTAAATAAACCACAGTGGATTACTATGAAAATGGAATACCTTGTGATGAAGAGTAAATGGATCAGAATTAACAAGCATTAACAAGAATATATTATACACATTGTATGAAAGCAGTCTTAACTAATTTTTTCTTTCAGAATACGAGGCGATTGATGCAGGCTGTCAGACAGAACTACACATCTTAGTTTTAGTGATGAAATATGCTAGAAATAAGAAACTCTATACTATGAATAGTTATATGAAGTAAATGGTAATATGAATAATGAATAATGAAGTGTCTTTTTGCAGATGATAATGAATGATGATGAATAGTTATATGAAGAATATGCTAATATGAATAATGAAGTTTTTCTTTGCAGGTGATGATAGTGATGAATTTTATATGGCCACTTAACGCACCACTTTTAAGTTTTTCTTTGCAGATGAGAATAATGATGAAGTTTATATATTAGTTAAGAGATGCTATGTAGTCATTTAAGTATTTGTTGCAGTTCGTTTTGACAGTAAGTCTTATGTTGCATGGTATAATGACTGAATGTTTTGGAAAGGACTGCTAGTGTACATACATATTGAGTACACGTTTCATTACCTGTTAATTCGAAGTTCACTACTTTTCAGCATAATATGCGATTCTTCTTTCAGCTGAATAATCCATTTTGTATTTTTTCCAGGAGAAGCTATTCATTAAATTAATGTGCTATAACCAGTTAGTTATTAAACCTGTTCTAGTACTTGCATTTTTTTACCCATTTTTGTGTGTCATTCATGAATGTGATCACATATACTCTACTTGTTTCATAACCTTGCTACAGCTGACTCATGACGAATGATGTTACTAATCCTTATTTGCAGCAATAACTCAAAAGCAAATATTTTCATGCCCCAGTAATTAATTATCGATCCTAACGCAATGCATTGCTAGCACCAAAAAAATAGACCTTGAATAATAGTTACAGCATGTTACATTTTAAATATGTCTTTTGTCACTTGAATGATGAGTTCTGAGTAATACTGAATGATGTTTTCTAACCACAGACCTTGAGTAATAGTTATAGTGTGTTGCATTTTAAATATATCCTATGTCACTTGAATGATGAGTTCTGAGTAATACTGAATGATGTTTTGTAATAATGCATAAATGCTATGCCAATAATTTCTGTAAATAATATTTTTGTTATACTTTATAAATGCTATGCCAATAATTAACCCTCATTTTGAATGATGACTTCTGAATAATACTGAATAATGTTTTATAAAACTATATGAATACTTTGTAACTGGCCAATGAATGCCGCTGTTTCTTATATTTTAAATTTGTCTTATGTCACTTACATGTTATTATATATGAATACCAGTAGCTTGATGCTACACTCATTAACTCCTGTTTTGAATGATGACTTCTGAATAATGCATAAAATGGTTTGTAACTGGCCAATAGTGCCAATGATTACTATAACTAGATGAATTATGTTAATGCTATGCCATTAATTAACTCTTGATGTAAATACTATGCCATTAATTAACTCTTGTTTTGAATGATGACTTCTGAATTATGCATAAAAATGGTTTGTAACTGGACAATGAATGCCAATGATTACTATAATTAGATGAATTATGTAAATACTATGCCATTAATTAACTCTTGTTTTGAATGATGGCTTCTGAGCAATGCATAAAAATGGTTTGTAACTTGCCAATGAGTGCCAATGATTACTATAATTAGATGAATTATGTAAATACCATGCCATTAATTAACTCTTGTTTTGAATGATGACTTCTGAAAAATGCATAAAATGGTTTGTAACTGGCCAATGAGTGCCAATGATTACTATAACTAGATGAATTATGTTAATGCTATACCATTAATTAACTCTTGATGTAAATAATATGCCATTAATTAACTATTGTTTTGAATGATGACTTCTGAATTATGCATAAAAATGGTTTGTAACTGGCCAATGAATGCCAATGATTACTATAATCAGATGAATTATATAAATACTATGCCATTAATTAACTCTTGCTTTGAATGATGACTTCTGAACAATGCATAAATATGGTTTGTAACTGGCCAATGAGTGCCAATATTTAGTGTAATCAGATGACTTATGTGAATAATGTTCTGTAATACTCCATACATAATACAGAAATGTTTAGTAACTACCCAATGAGTGCCAACAATTACTCAAATCGGTTGATGGACTAGTATAATTCTCTATGATGACTAGCATAAGACTTAATGTCCTTCACCTTCTGACCTAAATGCAATATCCGTTTGTCCTGTCCATCCTCATGATCATGGAGCACTATATTTGGCTTTTGCACTAATTCTACATTGGTGTACCTTATAAGAGTGTGGTGTTGACACATCATGCTGTCCACCACCTTGAACGATGGAGATGTTATTATGGTCCCACTGTTTGGTGTACCTAATGTACTACCAAAATGATAACATTGAATATTAATATGACATTTCAGTGTCTTGGCTACACTGACTAATACTTCAGGGAAGAGAACTTCAGATTGTCTCACTTGATGTTGTGCTTCTGTAGAAAGATATGGACTCTCAGTGCAGCTACGTGCAACCTACTGTGCTACAACCATGATGCAATCCTTCCCTTTCCTTTCCTAGTTCTTGTAAAATGGTAGAGATATATACAGTGCGTGTGCACTTTATGTCATTTGTTAATATGTTTTTTACTCATTGCGTATACATTTTGTCATTGCTTGATATGTTCTGTACTCAGTGCATGTGCACCCTATTTCATTTCATGTTCTGCACTTTATATATATATATATATATATATATATATATATATATATATATATATACTCTGTGACTGTCAACTTAGTTAATTAAGTAGATTTTAGAAAAATTTGATGCTCATGGCAAGTCAAATTGACTCACCATCGCTGCCAAATTTTTGCTCCCCCCCCCCCCCAGTGGAGGGTTAGATAAGAGGTGTATTGCTCATGTGCTGCCTGCGATATGTAAGGTATAAGAAAATCTCTGACCAGAGAGCAGTGTTGACTGCAGTAGGAACTGTGTAGCTGTAGCAGTAAGTTGTTGCTAGTCTGGAGTCTGCTCTGGTCTGGTCTGGTGTATCGTATTGGCTGGCCCGGTCGCGGTGCAGCGATGTCGGAGCCTGAGTATTATTGTATAAGGTAAAAAGCAGCCTCACGCATATGTAGTAATGTTATCTCAAGTCCCATGTAAATGTTTTAAAAATCTCGTAATAATAATCTTTCTCATAAAAAGTAACTTTTAACAACCATTCATTTCAATTTAAAGAATTTACTAATTTCTCCCATCCATGATCATCCCGATTATTGCAATAGAAAAATCAGTTGCTTCATTTCATAAATGACAGATACGCCGGCCAGCACTGCACAGAGCTGTGCCGGAAAAATTTTATTGTAAGAGCAGATATATCCGGCGACTTCATTGAGGTAATAATTTTTCCTTTTTTTATTCAAAATGATCCTTCAGGTCCATGATGCAGCACTGCTGTCGTCCAAAATTTACCAGGTTAAATTCACAGTGAATTATTGAAAAATCATAAGTGAGCGACAATTTAATTGAGAAGTTAGTTACATTGTTTTTTTTACCAGGTTACTGAATTCATTTTTTATTGGGACGTTACACTGAATGTGAACGGCGTAATTATAATTTTATTGTTGAGAGGTTTAGGAATTTTTCTGTTTTGAGGTTACGCTAAATGTGAATGAATTTTGAGCTTCGATTAAATCAGAAAGAATTTTTGTGGGGAGATTAAATGTGAATGAATTTTGTGGGGAGGTTAAATGAGAATATTTTTCATATTATTTATTAAAATTTCTGTCTGGTGGTTACAAGGTGGCAACGGTCTTGTCCTTACATGAGTCCATTTAATGTGACTATAATCACTTTGCGAGCGCTTCAGGTCAATTAAAACGACTGACAGCGGAGCAATCGCTTTCTAGGTAATTAGTTGTTATTTGTTGGAGTAATACACTTGATTACGGTGTATGAAATGTCTGTGGAAACGCATCGGCACGCTCGCTATGTAATACAGGGATAATTACGTGATTTTATAACTATCAGATTTTGCGTCAATGCATTATATGAGAGGCACCGGGGACAGCGCTGGGCCAGCAGCCTGACAACGCATCTCCAGGTGTGTAACCTCAAGTGTTTACAAAACAGAGCTATCGCTTGCCGGGTGTGCTCTCCCTACGTTCCACTAATTTTATGCCCTCGAGCAATCGAAGTGGGGCAGGCCAGTGGCTTGCTGGGCATGCTCTCGCCTACGTTCCACTAATTTTACACCTTCGAGTAATTGAAGTGGGGCATCCCAGGAGTCCCTTAGAAATTAAAAAAATTCCGGAAAAGTTGTTGTTGCCCACAGCTGTGGCCTTGGGCGGAGTTTAATCGTGAAATTTGGGAGAAAGGTAAGAATTGTGGAAAATAGTTCGATTCCCAGGCCATACACTTGTCGGCACTGGGAAACGGTATTTTGAGCGTTTCTAGGGATGTGATTCGCTTGGTGGGGAAAACAGAGGCGAAGAGCGATCTTGCTCGACTCTCTGTCGAGGTTGTCCGTCTTGGGCTTTCGTTCTGAGAGGACGTTAGTCGTGTCAGCTCTTTGCTCATGGAAAGATTGTCGCAATTCGAGAAGTTTACGAACAGCAGTCTGTTTCCAGGTATTGTAGGAGTGTAATTTCCGAGGCGCCACACCCAGATTCCACAGCCGCGCTGTCGCCTGCCGGAGACCGCAGCCAGAGTAGCAGTAGTACAATGAGATCACTCTCGCTTCGGCCTGCGTTAGGAGTAGCGTTAAATAGCTGGATCCCGTGCAATTGCTGTTTCCACTGAGGTTTCACGATACTTTGGGATGTAGTGATTCTTCTTATTTTTCGTGTTGTATCGATGTCAGTCAGTCAGCCAATTTATAAGAGATCGCGTTTTGTACCGATTTTGACACAGTTCACTGTCAATCGCAGCTGGGAGGGTAATTGGTAAATGGTTCATTTGTGTTTTTATTCAGCATTGGTCTGAAGTGTATAATATATTTGTTGATTCAGAAGAGCTTTTACTTTCATTAATTTGATCCTGAATTCACTCTTTGCTTTATTTTATTTCTGTGTAATTGTCTGATGTCATTGAACCCCCTAAGGGTTCCTTATTGTTCATGTTTGGAATTAAAAATAGGTGTGATTTATCGTCAACACTACCACCACAGATTAATTAGGGGCGACAGGGTGACATTTAAATCTAGCGTTACCCATTCTTGAGTACATTTCCACTCCCGATTTCTCTGTAAGTTGTTTGACAGGGGCGAACACAGGAGACAAGGTGGGGTGTTACACACTTACTGGTGAAGTTGCGACCGTGTAGAGAACAACGTGTTTGCGGGAAGACTGTTAGATGCAGAGATAAAAGAACTAACACACTGAAGTGGCACGTATTAGCATACCAATGTTCATAATATCTGCATTTATACCCTAATGCATTGTATATTGTTAACGCGATAAAAGATGATGATGATATAATGTTGTCATTGTGGTGTTTGCAGCAGCTCTCCATGCTACTCTATCCTGTGCAAACCTCTTCATCTCCGAGTAACTACTGCAATCTACATCCTTCTGAATCTGCTTAGTGTATCCATCTCTTGGTCTCCCTCTACGTTTTTACCCTCCACGCTTCCCTCGAATACTAGATTGGTGATCCCTTGATGCCTCAGAATGTGTCCTACCAACCGATCCCTTCTTCTAGTCAAGTTGTGCCACAAGTTCCTCTTCTCCCCAGTTCTATTCAGTACTTCCTCATTAGCTACGTGATCTATCCGTGTAATCTTTAGCATTCTTCTGTAGCACCACATTTCAAAAGCTTCTATTCTCTTCTTGTCTAAATTGTTTATCGTCCATGTTTCACTTCCATACAAATACTTTCAGAAAAACTACCTGACACTTATATCTATACTCGATGTTAACAGACTTCTCTTCTTCAGAAACGCTTTCCTGGCCATCGCCAGTGTACATTTTATACCTTGTCTACTTCGACCATCATCAGTTATTTTGTTGCCAAAATGGCAAAACTCGTCTATTATTTTAAGCCTCCCATTTCCTAATCTAACTCCCTCAGCATCACCTGATTTAAATCGACTATATTCCATGACCCTCGTTTTGCTTTTATTGATGTTCATCTTATATCCTCCTTGCAAGACACTGTCCATTCCGTTCAACTGTTCTTCAAAGCCCTTTGCTGTCTCTGACGGGATTACAATGTTATCGGCAAACATAGGTGTTTTTTATTTCTCCTCGCTCAATTTTAATTCCTACTCCAATTTTTTCTGTTGTTTCCTTTACTGGTTGATCAACACACAGATTGAATAACATCGGGAATAGGCTACAACCTTCCCTCACTGCCTTCTCCACCACTGCTTCCCTTTCATGCCCCTCATCTCTTATAACTGCCATTTGGTTTCTGTACATATTATAAAATGCATTTCGCTCCCTTTGTTTTGCACCTACCACCTTCATAATTTGGAAGAGAGTATTCCAGTCAACATTGTCAAAATTTCTCGCCTCGCCTGTTCCTACATTTCTACGGAATCCAAACTGATCTTCTCCGAGGTGAGCTTCTACCAATTTTCCATTCGTCTGTAAGGAATTCGTGTTAGTATCTTGTAACCGCGACTTGTTAAACTAATAGTTCGGTAATTTTCACATCTCTCAGCAACTGCTTTCTTTAGAACTGGAATTATTATATTCTTCTTCAAGTCTAAGGGTATTTCACCTGTCTCATACATCTTGCTCACCAGATGGAAAATTTTGTCATGGATGGCGCTCCCAATACTATCAGCATTCCTAACGGAATGTCCTCTACTCCCTGGGCCTCGTTTCGACTTAGACCTTTCAGTGCTATGTCAAATTCTTCACGCAGTATCGTATCTCCCGTCTCATCTTCATCTACGTCCCCTTCCATTTCCATAATATTGCCTTCAAACACATCACCCTTGTATAGATACTCCATGTACGCCTTCAACCTTTGTGCTTTCCTTTCTTTGCTTAGAACTGGTTTTCCATCTGAGCTCTTGATATTCACACAGGTGGTTCTGTTTTCTCCAAAGGTCTCTTTTTCTTGTTGGCGTCATCTATCGTACCCCTAGTGACATATGCTTCTACATCCTTACGTTTGTCCTCTAGTCATTCCTGCATAGCCTTTTTGCACTCCGTGTCGATCTCATTGTTGAGATGTTTGTATTCCTTTTCGCCTGCTTCGCTTATTGCATTTTTTATATTTTCTTTCCTTTCATCAATTAAATTCAATATATCGTGTGTTATCCAAGGATTTCTACTAGCCTTCGTCTTTTTTCCTACTTGATCTTTTGCTGCCTTCACTATTCATTACTTGAGAATGAAAATATAAGAGTATTATAATTAGCCTCAGCGTACTTGTACTTTAAGAGCATGGATTCAAATACTGAAATTATTGTGAACCCACACAACACTCGAAGAATACTGCACTTACCATCATATTCGGGCTGTGGTAGTCGAATCCTGGCTCTCGGCATAAACTGAACAGTAAAATTTTAAAACTAACGTTGCTCTCGGCTGCGGCTTATTGCTGGGGAAAAATGTTAGTTAAACGTTAAAGCGGGCGATGTATGTGCTTCCGCTATGGTTTCGCTTTATCGGTCGACGCGCAATGGCAGCGGCCGCTAAAATTGTGGGGCTGCAAACATCTTAAGAAAAATTAATTCAATGCAATGGTTCATGGTGTGGGTTCCTGTAGTCATGTCCTAGTTGATGAACCACTGGCAACGTATGAGTGGCCAAGTAAGTGGTCCCGACAGTCGGGATACCAGTTACTTTGGAAGAAGGCTGGGCATCTCGGACATATTCTGAGTCGTGGTCACCTTTGTGCTCATACGGCAAAGACTACCAAATCCACCGGTTAGTCCCTCAACCGTTAGGGGTAAAACCCAATGGGACTCGGGGCAAGTAAGGCTACCAACCTGCTTCCCTGGTACTTTAAATATGACGCTGGCAACAATCAGAGCAAAATGCCTCGGACTTTTGGAGGTGACGGAGCCCCACCTCTAACTGACAAACCAGGGACTCCTAAGATACGACTTCGCAAACAAATGGTAATGAGATGGGGAGCTATTAATATCAATGGGGGCTACTCTGGGAAGAAGGTAGAGCTGGCAGAGGCTGCAAGTAAGATGGGGCTGGACGTTTTAGCTGTTAGTGACATTCGGGTAAGGGGTGAGAAAGAAGAGGAAATGGGAGAATACAAGGTCTACCTTTCAGGAGTCAAAGCAGGAGTAGCGCAATGGGATGTAGGGCTTTACATCAGGAAAGAAATGGAACCCAACGTAATTGCAATAAGGTATGTAAACGAACGACTGATGTGGATAGATTTGACAGTGTCTAGCAAGAAAATTAGGATTGTGTCAGTATATTCGCATTGTGAAGGGACAGATCAAGATAAGATGGACAGTTTTTATGAGGCACTCTGTGATGTAGTTGTAAGAGTAAAAGACAAAGACATTGTTCTGCTCATGGGTGATTTTAATGCCAGGATTGGAAATCGAACAGAAGGGTATGAAAAGGTTATGGGTAAATTTGGAGAGGATATGGAGGCCAACCGGAACGGGAAATAACTCTTGGATTTCTGTGCCAGTATGGGATTAGTAATCACTAACTCCTTTTTTAAACATAATAACATTCACCGGTATACTTGGGAAGGCAGGGGAACTAGATCTGTCATTGACTATATAATAACAGATCAGGAATTCAGGAAGGCTGTGAGGGACACACGTGTATTCAGGGGATTCTTTGATGACAGTGATCATTATTTAATCTGCAGTGAAATTGGGATTGTAAGGCCGAAAGTGCAGGAGGTCAGGTCCATATGTAGGAGGATAAGAGTGGAGAAACTTCAGGATAAGGAAATCAGGCACAAGTACATAACAGCGATCTCAGAAAGATACCAGTTAGTTGAATCGAGTCAATTACAGTCATTGGAAAAGGAATGGACAAGGTACAGGGACATAGTACTAGAAGTGGCTTAACAATGTCTTGGAACAGTAGTGTGTAAAGGTAGGATGAAGCAAACAGCTTGGTGGTATGACACAGCCTGTAAAAGGAAAAAGAAGGCGTGTCAAAAATGGCCACATACTAGAACCAAGGTAGACAGAGAAAGTTATGTTGAAGAAAGAAACAAAGCCAAACAGATAATTGCAGCATCCAAGAAGAAATCTTTGGAAGACTTTGGAAACAGGTTGGAGACTTTGGGTCAAGCTGCTGGAAAACCATTCTGGAGTGTAATTAGCAGTCTTCGAAGGGGGTAAGAAGGAAATGACAAGTAATTTGGACAGGTCAGGAAAACAGCTGGTGAATACTGTGGATGCCTTGGGCAGATGGAGGGAATATTTTGAAGAGTTGCTCAATGTAGGTGAAAATAAGATCAGTAATGTTTCAGATTTCGAGGTAGAATGGGATAGGAATGATGATGGAAATAGGATCACATTTGAGGAAGTGGAGAAAATGGTCAATAGATTGGAGTGCAATAAAGCAGCTGGGGTTGATGAAATTAAGTTAGAACTCATCAAATACAGTGGAATGTCAGGTCTTAAATGGCTACACAGAATAATTGAAATGGCCTGGTATTCGGGACAGGTTCCATCAGACTGGACAAAAGCAGTAATCACACCAATCTTTAAACATGGAAACAGAAAAGATTGTAACAACTACAGAGGTATCTCTTTAATATGCGTTGTTGGTAAAATCTTCTCAGGTATTGTTGAAAGGAAAGTGCGAGTATTAGTTGAGGACCAATTGGATGAAAATCAGTGTGGGTTTAGGCCTCTTAGAGGTTGTCAGGACCAGATCTTTAGCTTACGGCAAATAATGGAGAAATGTTATGAGTGGAACAGGGAATTGTATCTATGCTTTATAGATCTAGAAAAGGCATATGACCGGGTTCCTAGGAGGAAGTTATTGTCTGTTCTACGAGATTATGGAATAGGAGGCAAACTTTTGCAAGCAATTAAAAGTCTTTACATGGACAGTCAGGCAGCAGTTAGAGTTGACGGTAAATTGAGTTCATGGTTCAGAGTAGTTTCAGGAGTAAAACAAGGCTGCAGCCTATCTTCACTGTTGTTCATATTATTTATGGATCATATGTTAAAAACAATAGACTGGGGGTGAGATTAAGATATGTGAACACAAAATAAGCAGTCTTGCATATGCGGATGACTTAGTTGTGATGGCAGATTCGATTGAAAGTTTGCAAAGTAATATTTCAGAGCTAGATCAGAAATGTAAGGACTATGGTATGAAGATTAGCATCTCCAAAACGAAAGTAATGTCAGTAGGAAAGAGATATAAACGGATTGAGTGCCAAATAGGAGGAACAAAGTTAGAACAGGTGGACGGTTTCAAGTACTTATGATGCATATTCTCACAGGATGGTAACGTAGTGAAAGAACTGGAAGCGAGGTGTAGCAAAGCTAATGCAGTGAGCGCTCAGCTACGATCTACTCTCTTCTGCAAGAAGGAAGTCAGTACCAAGACTAAGTTATTTGTGCACCGTTCAATCTTTCGACCAACTTTGTTGTATGGGAGCGAAAGCTGGGTGGATTCAGGTTACCTTATCAACAATGTTGAGGTTACGGATATGAAAGTAGCTAGGATGATTACAGGTACTAGTAGATGGGAACAATGGCAGGAGGGTGTCCACAATGAGGAAATCAAAGAAAAACTGGGAATGAACTCTATAGATGTAGCAGTCAGGGCGAACAGGTTTAGATGGTGGGGTCATGTTACACGCATGGGAGAAGCAAGGTTACCCAAGAGACTCATGGGTTCAGCAGTAGAGGGTAGGAGGAGTCGGGGCCGACCAAGGAGAAGGTACCTGGATTCGGTTAAGAATGATTTTGAAGTACCCCCATGAACCATGGACCTTGCCGTTGGTGGGGAGGCTTGCGTGCCTCAGCGATACAGATAGCCGTACCGTAGGTGCAACCACAACAGAGGGGTATCTGTTGAGAGGCCAGACAAACGTGTGGTTCCTGAAGAGGGGCAGCAGCCTTTTCAGTAGTTGCAAGGGCAACAGTCTGGATGATTGACTGATCTGGCCTTGTAACTATAACCAAAACGGCCTTGCTGTGCTGGTACTGCGAACGGCTGAAAGCAAGGGGAAACTACAGCCGTAATTTTTCCCGAGGGCATGCAGCTTTACTGTATGATTACATGATGATGGCGTCCTCTTGGGTAAAATATTCCGGAGGTAAAATAGTCCCCCATTCGGATCTCCGGGCGGGGACTACTCAAGAGGATGTCTACATCTACATCTACATCTATACTCCGCGAGCCACCTTACGGTGTGTGGCGGAGGGTACTTATTGTACCACTATCTGATCCCCCCTTCCCTGTTCCATTCACGAATTGTGCGTGGGAAGAACGACTGCTTGTAAGTCTCCGTATTTGCTCTAATTTCTCGGATCTTTTCGTTGTGATCATTACGCGAGATATATGTGGGCGGTAGTAATATGTTGCCCATCTCTTCCCGGAATGTGCTCTCTCGTAATTTCGATAATAAACCTCTCCGTATTGCGTAACGCCTTTCTTGAAGTGTCCGCCACTGGAGCTTGTTCAGCATCTCCGTAACGCTCTCGCGCTGACTAAATGTCCCCATGACGAATCGCGCTGCTTTTCGCTGGATCATGTCTATCTCTTCTATTAATCCAACCTGGTAAGGGTCCCATACTAATGAGCAATACTCAAGAATCGGACGAACAAGCGTTTTGTAAGCTACTTCTTTCGTCGATGAGTCACATTTTCTTAGAATTCTTCCTATGAATCTCAACCTGGCGCCTGCTTTTCCCACTATTTGTTTTATGTGATCATTCCACTTCAGATCGCTCCGGATAGTAACTCCTAAGTATTTTACGGTCGTTACCGCTTCCAATGATTTACCACCTATGGCATAATCGTACTGCAATGGATTTCTGCCCCTATGTATGCGCATTATATTACATTTATCTAAGTTTAGGGAAAGCTGCCAGCTGTCGCACCATGCATTAATCCTCTGCAGGTCCTCTTGGAGTACGTACGAGTCTTCTGATGTTGCTACTTTCTTGTAGACAACCGTGTCATCTGCAAATAGCCTCACGGAGCTACCGATGTTGTCAACTAAGTCATTTATGTATATTGTAAACAATAAAGGTCCTATCACGCTTCCCTGCGGTACTCCCGAAATTACCTCTACATCTGCAGATTTTGAACCGTTAAGAATGACATGTTGTGTTCTTTCTTCTAGGAAATCCTGAATCCAATCACAAACCTGGTCCGATATTCCGTAAGCTCGTATTTTTTTTCACTAAACGTAAGTGCGGAACCGTATCAAATGCCTTCCTGAAGTCCAGGAATACGGCATCAATCTGCTCGCCAGTGTCTACGACACTGTGAATTTCTTGGGCAAATAGGGAGAGCTGAGTTTCACATGATCTCTGTTTGCGGAATCCATGTTGGTTATGATGAAGGAGATTTGTATTATCTAAGAACGTCATAATACGAGAACACAAAACATCTTCCATTATTCTACAACAGATTGACGTAAGCGAAATAGGCCTATAATTATTCGCATCTGATTTATGACCCTTCTTGAAAATGGGAACGACCTGCGCTTTCTTCCAGTCGCTAGGTACTTTACGTTCTTCCAGCGATCTACGATAAATTGCTGATAGAAAGGGGGCAAGTTCTTTAGCATAATCACTGTAGAATCTTAAGGGTATCTCGTCTGGTCCGGATGCTTTTCCGCTACTAAGTGATAGCAGTTGTTTTTCAATTCCGATATCGTTTATTTCAATATTTTCCATTTTGGCGTCCGTGCGACGGCTGAAGTCAGGGACCGTGTTACGATTTTCCGCAGTGAAACAGTTTCGGAACACTGAATTCAGTATTTCTGCCTTTCTTCGGTCGTCCTCTGTTTCGGTGCCATCGTGGTCAACGAGTGACTGAATAGGGGATTTAGATCCGCTTACCGATTTTACATATGACCAAAACTTTTTAGGGTTCTTGTTTAGATTGTTTGCCAATGTTTTATGTTCGAATTCGTTGAATGCTTCTCTCATTGCTCTCTTTACGCTCTTTTTCGCTTCGTTCAGCTTTTCCTTATCAGCTATGATTCGACTACTCTTAAACCTATGATGAAGCTTTCTTTGTTTCCGTAGTACCTTTCGTACATGATTGTTATACCACGGTGGATCTTTCCCCTCGCTTTGGACCTTAGTCGGTACGAACTTATCTAAGGCGTACTGGACGATGTTTCTGAATTTTTTCCATTTTTGTTCCACATCCTCTTCCTCAGAAATGAACGTTTGATGGTGGTCACTCAGATATTCTGCGATTTGTGCCCTATCACTCTTGTTAAGCAAATATATTTTCCTTCCTTTCTTGGCATTTCTTATTACACTTGTAGTCATTGATGCAACCACTGACTTATGATCACTGATACCCTCTTCTACATTCACGGAGTCGAAAAGTTCCGGTCTATTTGTTGCTATGAGGTCTAAAACGTTAGCTTCACGAGTTGGTTCTCTAACTATCTGCTCGAAGTAATTCTCGGACAAGGCAGTCAGGATAATGTCACAAGAGTCTCTGTCCCTGGCTCCAGTTCTGATTGTGTGACTATCCCATTCTATACCTGGTAGATTGAAGTCTCCCCCTATTACAATAGTATGATCACGAAACTTCTTCACGACGTTCTGCAGGTTCTCTCTGAGGCGCTCAACTACTACGGTTGCTGATGCAGGTGGTCTATAGAAGCATCCGACTATCATATCTGACCCACCTTTGATACTTAACTTAACCCAGATTATTTCACATTCGCATTCGCTAATAACTTCACTGGATATTATTGAATTCTTTACTGCTATAAATACTCCTCCACCATTGGCGTTTATCCTATCCTTGCGGTATATATTCCATTCTGTGTCTAGGATTTCGTTACTGTTCACTTCCGGTTTTAACCAACTTTCCGTTCCTAATACTATATGCGCACTATTTCCTTCAATAAGAGATACTAATTCAGGAACCTTGCCCTGGATACTCCTGCAGTTTACCAATATTACGTTAACTTTTCCTGTTTTTGGTCTCTGAGGACGGACGTTCTTTATCAACGATGATAATGTCCTCTCTGGTAAGCCGTCAGGTATTTTATCGTTTCGCCCAAGGGGGGGTCCCTCTAACCTAAAAAACCCCCGTGTGCACGCCACACGTACTCTGCTACCCTAGTAGCTGCTTCCGGTGTGTAGTGCACGCCTGACCTGTCTAGGGGGGCCCTACAGTTCTCCACCCAATAACGGAGGTCGATGAATTTGCAACCATTATAGTCGCAGAGTCGTCTGAGCCTCTGGTTTAGACCCTCCACACGGCTCCAAACCAGAGGACCGCGATCGACTCTGGGCACTATCCTGCAGATATTAAGCTCAGCTTGCACTCCGCGTGCGATGCTAGTTGTCTTCACCAAATCAGCCAGCCGCCGGAAGGAACCAAGGATGGCCTCAGAACCCAAGCGGCAGGCGTCATTCGTTCCGACATGTGCTACTATCTGCAGCCGGTCACACCCAGTGCGTTCAATAGCTGCCGGAAGGGCCTCCTCCACATTACGGACGAGACCCCCCGGCAAGCACACCGAGTGCACACTGGCATTCTTCCCCGACCTACCCGCTATTTTCCTGAGGGGCTCCATAACCCGCCTAACGTTGGAGCTCCCTATAACTAATAGGCCCGCCCTCTGTGACTGTCGGGACCTTGCCGGAGAATCGGCCACTGGCCCAACAGGCGAGGCATCCTGTGGTGGCTCGGAAACGATGTCATCACCACTAGGAAGCACCCCGTACCTGTTGGAAAGGGGTAAGGCAGCTGCCACGCGGCCAGATCCCACCTTCGCCTTTCGGCCAGGCACGCGCGAGCCCACCACTGTCCGCCATTCACCCTGGAGTGATGGCTGACCGGTAAGATGCTCACTGCCGGAAGACGCAGCGACATCAGGGGTTCCATGTGATTCCAAGGCCACCGAAGTAGGCATAGGTCTCACCACAGTTGCCCCAACGCCACTACGAGCCGACGCCTGCGCCTCGAGCTCGATGAGCCTAACAGGCAAAGCCTCCACCTGCCCCCGAAGAGTGGCCAATTCTCCTTGCGTCCGCTCACAACAACCACAGTCCCTACACATGACTATGTTTACCCTACTCTATACGGTGACAAATTCCCAAGATAATCTTCTGATGAGCTACTCTGATAATCAAGAAACACTCACTGAAATACGAGACGCGAAAACTACGTTAGGTTTTCCCAGAAAAACTATTTAAAAGCTAAGCGCAGCAAATAAGTACAAAAACGCTTTATACAAACAGTACTCGCTGCTGCTGGTGCTCCCGCTCTGGCTGTCACAAGACAACTGCTGATTCAAGTGACTAGTGGCTAACGGCCGCGAAACAAACAAAAGACGGTTTTAGGGCGCTTTCTGTTCTAAACGATCAAGAAAACACTAAGAAATCTAACACGAAAACTACGTAAAGTTTTATCAAGAACTGTTAGTTACTATGCAGAGCAGATAAACACAAATAGAATCCCTTCCTTAGTGGAAGGTCGTAAACAAAACGCAAAATAAATGCTTTATACAAACAGTACTCGCTGCTGCTGGTGCTCTCGCTCTGGCTGTCACAAGACAACTGCTGATTCAAGTGATTAGTGGCTAACGGCCGCGAAACAAACAAAAGACGGTTTTAGGGCGCTTTCTGTTCTAAACGATCAAGAAAACACTAAGAAATCTAACACGAAAACTACGTAAAGTTTTATCAAGAACTGTTAGTTACTATGCAGAGCAGATAAACACAAATAGAATCCCTTCCTTAGTGGAAGGTCGTAAACAAAATGCAAAATAAACGCTTTATACAAACAGTACTCGCTGCTGCTGGTGCTCTCGCTCTGGCTGTCACAAGACAGGAGAAAGAAAACTGGCGTTCTACGGATCGGAGCGTGGGATGTCAGATCCCTTAATCGGGCGTGTAGGTTAGAAAATTTAAAAAGGGAAATGGATAGGTTGAAGTTAGATATAGTGGGAATTAGTGAAGTTCGGTGGCAGGAGGAACAAGACTTCTGGTCAGGTGACTACAGGGTTATAAACACAAAATCAAATAGGGGTAATGCAGGAGTAGGTTTAATAATGAATAGGAAAATAGGAATTCTGGTAAGCTACTACAAACAGCATAGTGAACGCATTATTGTGGCCAAGATAGATACGAAGCCCACACCTACTACAGTAGTACAAGTTTATATGCCAACTAGCTCTGCATATGACGAAGAAATTGAAGAAATGTATGATGAAATAAAAGAAATTATTCAGATTGTGAAGGGAGACGAAAATTTAATAGTCATGGGTGACTGGATTTCGAGTGTAGGAAAAGGGAGAGAAGGAAACATAGTAGGTGAATATGGATTGGGGGACAGAAATGAAAGAGGAAGCCGCCTGGTAGAATTTTGCACAGAGCACAACATAATCATAACTAACACTTGGTTTAAGAATCATGAAAGAAGGTTGTATACATGGAAGAACCCTGGAGATACTAAAAGGTATCAGATAGATTATATAATGGTAAGACAGAGATTTAGGAACCAGGTTTTAAATTGTAAGACATTTCCAGGGGCAGATGTGGACTCTGACCACAATCTATTGGTTATGACCTGTAGATTAAAACTGAAGAAACTGCAAAAAGGTGGGAATTTAAGGAGATGGGACCTGGATAAACTAAAAGAACCAGAGGTTGTACAGAGATTCAGGGAGAGCATAAGGGAGCAATTGACAGGAATGGGGGAAATAAATACAGTAGAAGAAGAATGGGTAGCTTTGAGGGATGAAGTAGTGAAGGCAGCAGAGGATCAAGTAGGTAAAAAGACGAGGGCTAGTAGAAATCCTTGGGTAACAGAAGAAGTACTGAATTTAATTGATGAAAGGAGAAAATATAAAAATGCAGTAACTGAAACAGGCAAAAAGGAATACAAACGTCTCAAAAATGAGATCGACAGGAAGTGCTAAATGGCTAAGCAGGGATGGCTAGAGGACAAATGTAAGGATGTAGAGGCCTATCTCACTAGGGGTAAGATAGATACCGCCTACAGGAAAATTAAAGAGACCTTTGGAGATAAGAGAACGACTTGTATGAATATCAAGAGCTCAGATGGAAACCCAGTTCTAAGCAAAGAAGGGAAAGCAGGAAGGTGGAAGGAGTATATAGAGGGTCTATACAAGGGCGATGTACTTGAGGACAATATTATGGAAATGGAAGAGGATGTAGATGAAGATGAAATGGGAGATACGATACTGCGTGAAGAGTGTGACAGAGCACTGAAAGACCTGAGTCGAAACAAGGCCCCCGGAGTAGACAATATTCCATTGGAACTACTGACGGCCATGGGAGAGCCAGTCCTGACAAAACTCTACCATCTGGTGAGCAAGATGTATGAAACAGGCGAAATACCCTCAGACTTTAAGAAGAATATAATAATTCCAATCCCAAAGGAAGCAGGTGTTGACAGATGTGAAAATTACCGAACTATCAGCTTAATAAGTCACAGCTGCAAAATACTAACACGAATTCTTTACAGACGAATGGAAAAAGTAGTAGAAGCCAACCTCGGGGAAGATCAGTTTGGATTCCGTAGAAACACTGGAACACGTGAGGCAATACTGACCTTACGACTTATCTTAGAAGAAAGATTAAGGAAAGGCAAACCTACGTTTCTAGCATTTGTAGACTTAGAGAAAGCTTTTGACAATGTTGACTGGAATACTCTCTTTCAAATTCTAAAGGTGGCAAGGGTAAAATACAGGGAGCGAAAGGCTATTTACAATTTGTACAGAAACGAGATGGCAGTTATAAGAGTCGAGGGATATGAAAGGGAAGCAGTGGTCGGGAAGGGAGTAAGACAAGGTTGTAGCCTCTCCCCGATGTTGTTCAATCTGTATATTGAGCAAGCAGTAAAGGAAACAAAAGAAAAATTAGGAGTAGGTATTAAAATTCATGGAGAAGAAATAAAAACTTTGAGGTTCGCCGATGACATTGTAATTCTGTCAGAGACAGCAAAGGACTTGGAAGAGCAGTTGAATGGAATGGACAGTGTCTTGAAAGGAGGATATAAGATGAACATCAACAAAAGCAAAACAAGGATAATGGAATGTAGTCTAATTAAGTCGGGTGATGCTGAGGGAATTAGATTAGGAAATGAGGCACTTAAAGTAGTAAAGGAGTTTTGCTATTTGGGGAGCAAAATAACTGATGATGGTCGAAGTAGAGAGGATATAAAATGTAGGCTGGCAATGGCAAGGAAAGCGTTTCTGAAGAAGAGAAATTTGTTAACATCCAGTATTGATTTAAGTGTCAGGAAGTCATTTCTGAAAGTATTCGTATGGAGTGTAGCCATGTATGGAAGTGAAACATGGACGATAAATAGTTTGGACAAGAAGAGAATAGAAGCTTTCGAAATGTGGTGCTACAGAAGAATGCTGAAGATTAGATGGGTAGATCACATAACTTATGAGGAAGTATTGAATAGGATTGGGGAGAAGAGAAGTTTGTGGCACAACTTGACCAGAAGAAGGGATCGGTTGGTAGGACATGTTCTGAGGCATCAAGGGATCACCAAGTTAGTATTGGAGGGCAGCGTGGAGGGTACAAAACGCCGAGGGAGACCAAGAGATGAATACACTAAGCAGATTCAGAAGGATGTAGGTTGCAGTAGGTACTGGGAGATGAAAAAGCTTGCACAGGATAGGGTAGCATGGAGAGCTGCATCAAACCAGTCTCAGGACTGAAGACCACAACAACAACAACATGCTCCAGACTGAACGCTGAAAGGCATAATCAGTCTTAAATGATGATGATGATGATGATGATGCAAGGAACAGGACAGAGGGCTCACTGTACATTGAAATAACTCACATATAATCCTTAACCTACTATATTAACAAGGTTAACAGCATTAATGCTTACATTACTTTAGCGGTGCAAGATGTCTGCTTCTTAATACTAGAAACAAGCGAAGAGAGAGAGGAAGAGAACAATCTAGGAGCGATTTTCTCCCTTATTAATAGCTTAGAAGTTATTACACTTTAAGAGTCTACTCCTTGATACTAGGATTAAATTTAATATTTACTATAAAACAGGGAAATTTCACGCCGCCTACGCGGTCTGTTAAACACATAAGGCTCGTTTACACTCCGCTGCAGAGTGAAAATCTCATTCGTTTACATTTATTTCGTCGCGAGATACACTTCTCGTTCCTAGTTCTTTTTTTAAATGTCGTTATGACACAGTTGTCGCTGGGACGCCACATGTTCCAATAGCGAAAGAGACCAATTTGAAGCAGCCCACGAATTCTTAGGCTCCTAGATAGATAAATTGCTTTCCGTTCGACTGTGGAGAGGGAAGAAAGGAAAGGTGAAAATACGTATGTCAGTCACCTGGCATACGTTGGCAGCGGATGCATTCTGCACATACCCAGGACAGAATTACTGCGGGTGAGTGTTGTCTTGGTGACAACAGTGTGCAGGGTTGCTGAGCCGTGGTAAAAATGGCTGTTTTGAAGAGCGCGCCGCAGCGCGTAGTGTGAAGCAGTCGGCCTCCGTTTCTTGCGGTGGCGCCGCTGTGGCAACCACAGCTTTGGTGTCTCCCTCTGGTGGGAAAGGGGAAAGGTTGCCTGTTCACGTGCATTTAAGGGGCGCTATGAGCTCGCCAGTCCTCTGCCATTGGCATCTTTGCTCACCCCTCTCCCTCCCCTCCCCCTTCTGCCCCTCTTGGCAGGTCCCTGGACTCGTACACGCTACGTGGACATTCGCGCGCCGGAGATCATCGCCATCAGTTTCTCGTGTGTGTGCCGTCGTGTTTGTGTTAGTGTCTGCCGTCACGCTCCAACGTTCACATGTGCCGTCGAACTCATCAGTGTTTGTGCGTCGTGTCGACAGTTTTAGTGGTTTTTCGTCTAGTGTGAACGGCTTCGTGTTTTTTCTGTTCTGTATCTACAGTTTTTTACCCACCATTTGTTCAATCTCTTACGTGTCTTCTATTTGTTTTATAATTGTTAACTCTGAGGTTGCAGAGTGGCGTCAGGTGCTGCTGCCAGCCTACCTGTGTTTGTACAGGTATAAAAATAACAATAAACGAAAAAATCTCGCCAGTCGGTCAGTCGAGGTCAGTCCCTCGTCCCCAGCTTGCTAGTCTGTCTCTCGTCCGCATTTGTTAGGCGGTTAGTGTCTGTCTGTCGTTCGGATCAACCTTTAAAGCCGGCAAATGAGAGTCTTTCCGCTCCACCAGTAAGAGAACTCAGCGAGTGGTCGCCCGGTCGCGGCTTAGTTCCTGCATCTGAGTCTGCGCGTTAGGCCGCCAGTCTGCTTGAGTTTGCTCAGGCAATGGTCATTGGCGATTGGATCGATCGGTTGTTCGGTCGCGCACTGAGACACAAGATGACTTGTCCGTCTTGAGCGTCGGCGCATGTGAGGTCGCCACATGAGTCCAGTGGGCCGCGGCGTATAGCGAGGGGTAGTGACTTCGCGGTCGACATGAGAGCAACAGGAGTCAACCCACGACATCAGTCTGGCCGGTGCGAGCTGCGACGCCGTAAGACGGGAGATCTGCGCGCCTTCCTGCGTCCGATGAAGCGGCGGGCAGTGGACGGTTCGGGAGAGCGATTTGGGTGTGCCGCGCCAGGTCTTCTCGAGAAATAATAGTTTATTAGAAGTTAAGTGATTGGTGATATGTTGTCTGATTTACTCTTGCTAAATTCTACTTGTTTTCTTAGTGAGATCACCAGCCGTTTTGCTTTGGGGTCGTCCCACCATTCTTCTCCGTTTGCCCACCCACGGGAAGATGGTTGTTTAGAAATTGGGTGGTCCGTTTTCCCTTGTGGAATAGGGGCGGTTCGGGTTGTTCGGTAATCTCCCTATCAATCTACCGTACGTTAGTAGATGCCTCTATCATGTTTGTCGGATTTGGTGTGTTAACGTATTTATTGGTTGGAGTGTAACGGCCTAATACCTGAAATATGTTTTGATCTTTGGAAACTTTGATATTATTCCCTATGATCTTGAGAGGCGGCATCTTAACTATTGTTTGGCCAACTTTGTAGAATTTTATATAAAATTGCGTTTCATGGGCTTTTATTTAAATGGTCATTTTAGACTTTTCTTGGAAGTTAAAATCAAGTTGCACCTTCGGTGGCAAGGTTAATATTGTAATTGTTAGTGTTTTGTAGCCTTTCTATCCCTCCTACGGAGAGGTGCATAGTTTATGTGCTTGTGTAAATTGTTAAAACTCTTAGTTTAAAGTTATATGGTGTGTTGCAGATTTGCACCAGTGTAATCTTTCAGAGGCTGTTGTGAGCGGTCGTAACTACGGCCGTGTCAAAAGGGAGCAGCAAGGTTCTCTGCCCAAAAGCTCATGTAGTCAAAACTTGTTTCTTTCTGCCTCTGAATAAATTGTAACTTCGATATTTAGAGGGTGCTTTCTGATTATAGTTTTAAAGCTGTTTCTTTTAAAAATGCTTTTAGGCACTATTAAAGTGAATAAAATTCCCATTTGTTAAAAGAAATTTGGTTATGATTTCATCAGTTACTCCCTGCAAATTCTTCCATGCTTACACAGTGTGATTAAATATGTTAATGCTCTTGATGAATCGCTAGTAAATGAAATAAATTCTTAAGAATATTCTTTGAAAATAAATTACGATTCAGTTGCTCTCCATGTGAAAGGGTTAACCTGCGCCAAGTGGCCCACTGCAGTCACTAATAGTAGGAAGACGATATGTAAAAAGGCCATACAATCCGAGTAGCGGAGGGCAATTTTCTCAGAGGACTCCTCGTGCTAGACAGAGATCAATGCACAGATCTAAGCTGGGAGTCACTCTTTTTATAGTCTCAGTATTCTAGTTAAGTAACGCTATCTGTCAAGAAAATTGCAACTCTAGATTAGGGCGGTCCACGCCAGCGCCCTATAGAGCTGCGAGATTTCGCTCTTGCTTTGGGGAACTCGAGCTGTGGGAGCGGAGTCACTCGTCGCCAGAACATGCGCCGTGCAGTGGCCGAAATGTATCATTTAGCGTATTATGTGTTGTCATCCGCCATAACTGGAGGTTCTCTGGGAGAAGGCTCATCAAACTAGACCACATGAATTAGTAGTTCTCTTTATTACATAAATGGATAAAATATTTACTTAGCTATGACACAGTTCTTTGCCACAGGATTGCCTGATAATTTACAGCTGCCATTGACTACCAAAGCGTCACTTGATGCACTAAGTGACAAACTGCTCTCTTGAGGTGCAGTGATGACATTTACAACAGTGCAAGTACATCTGAAGCTTTAACTACTCGTTGATCCTGCACTGTGATACTAAGCTCTCCAGATGAGGTCACGAACTGGGGCAGAACGCTTCGGTGCTCGGCTCTATATTGACCTCCGGTACGAGGGCGCTGCTGTGATGAAAGGGAAGGCGTGTCTTCTGGAGGACATTCCACTACTTGCGGATTGCAGCGCAATCTTGCTAACGCCTGTGGTATCGATTCGCGTTGTCGACTTAGGTATGGCACCTCGATCTCTGGATGATACCACACTATGGGTATGAGCTCGTTCTTCGGTAAATTAAAGACAGCAGTGGAAATTTAATTTCTACTAAACAAGTAAATGTAAGCACAGGCTTCGGCGGCCGTTGTCACTGTCGATAAAAATTGTTCTGGGCTCTTGACCGCATTGTGAATGTATAAAATTGTCCGACGTTTCGGCCACTATTGCAAGTGGCCTTCCTCATGGCTTTGTGCTGAGCTGATTCAGGCCCTGAGGATGGCCAGTTCCAATAGTGGCCACGTCGGACAATTTTATATATTGACAAATCGACAATGCGTCAACAGCCGGGAACAATATTCTTGATGTAAACAAATGTTCCAGTGACGAATTCAAGTAAGTGTGCCCATTATGTTTGATGATTTAACTGCTCAGTTGTGAGCTACGTAAAAGTAAAACCAATTTTGAAATAATTTTCTAAAATAGTTAAATAACTCAAAAGTCAAAAAACGAAGTGTATATTTAACTCTCTTTGAATGATAGATTTCAAGTAAAGTCATTTAACAGTTTTTTCATATTAGACCACACAATTACATTCACCGTATTTTTAGACACCGAACAAATGAGAAAAATATAAATAAAGAAACAAATATATTCCTCTCGTAGAGCCACTTGAGACACCGTAAATCTTTGGCGATATACAGGAGTTGAGTAAAAATATGGAAGCACCAAAAACACAACACATTACGATGCCTAATACGGTGTAAGAAATGCATTGGCATTCAAAACAACTTCTAGTCGTCTCGGAATGGATAAACACTGGTTCTGTAAGGTGTTTAAGTAACGATGATGGAGGTGGACAGTCATCACATACACTTGTCTCCAAAACAGACCTCAATAGCTCAATAACATAGAAATCTGACGACTGTGCTGGCCAGAGTAGATACGACAAATCGTCCTCGTGTTCATAAAACTAGTCCTGGGCGAAACGAGCTGTGTGAACAGGGGCCCTGTCATACTGGAAAACAGAATAACCGTTGTGGGAACAAACAATGTACCTTGGGACGGTCAGATAATCCTTGGCTGTTATGCTAACTTGCACTGTAACTATTGGGTTTTTAGAATACCACGGTACGGCTGCACGAATCATGTTTCACTGTTAGGACGTAAACACGGCCATAAGTTGAAACATTGTGAAACAGAAACTATCCGTCCAAATGACGTTCTTCCATGGCTTCATAGTCAGGTTCTGTGGCTTCGGCACCACTCGATGAGTGGTTTTAGAATTCCAGTTCGCCCTGCACTTCCGGTATATGGAGCTTCCTTCGTGTTGTTTTGGTGCTGACACGGTTCGCGAGTACGACATTCTGCAGTGACTTTAGCAGTTGTCGTCCTCTTACTTTTGCGTCACAGTCCCCTTCATTGACCGTCTGTTACGATGACTCAGCACACGTTTTTGTGACTTAGCGTATGATATTTTTCCGCTTGTCCTGTATGTGGTATTAATCTTCGATACGGTACCTCGAGAAAATACTTCGGCTACCGTGGTTACGGAATCTCCCACCATACGAACGTCAACACACAGAACACTGTTTTGATTATGACCGACACTTGGAAAGTGATGAGGACATTGCACAGGTGCCGTTCGTGGTCAAACGCAAGAGCGCAAGCTGCAGGCTTAGCTAGCATATGCATTTATGTTCAGTTATGCATTTCTCGCAGGGTGTCCTTTCTTTGTCCTGTACTAGAGAGGCTAACTGTAGCGCGCGGTGGCCTACTTTCCAGGTAAACGGAGCAAAATTCAAGCGAGTCGTTCTTACGAACTGATACGTCGTGGTATGGGAAAACTTAACCAATACGTAAGGTAAGCAGAGCTCAAAGGCTGCAGGGAGTGAAAGCGTGGACCCAAATGAGGTTACAGTTTCAAACACAATTTAATTTTACTAAACATTAAAAAACACTCGTTCAAACATAATAAAATTTTTTAAACTCCAGGCCTGAAGGGCCGCTGAACATTCACAATTGCAATGTCAGAATGACAACCTTAAGTTTCAACATAAGGAGATAATCACGGTCTGAACACCTTTGATTAATTATTGACCAATACAATAAGTTACTGAAAGGAATGACTTTAATCATTCGGCCACAAGGGCCAATCAAATATAACTACATATGCTGTTTTGATAATGCTACAAGAATGCAAAACCAACAGTTAATTTACTTCGTCCAAAGGAGCAGTAAAGACCAAAAGACCAATTCATATACCAAAGTTTTTTTAATGAAACAAGCTAACAAGATAAAATTAACAACCAAAAAGGGGTAGTGACTTCGCCAGTCGGCCTAAAGGGCTTGAATATCAGTAGTAATAAATATTTGAGAATGGTTGAAGTTAATGAGTTAGCACTTAAAACCAGCCTGTGCTCCTCACCACTAGGAAAAATTTACAGTCAGCTGCGCTAGGACTGCCTGCTTTAGCAATATGGCACAGACCAGCAGAACAACTAGAAACTTCACCAACGTGGTGAATCGTCCACAGAGGACATGACAGCAACTCTCTATAACACATAAAATAAAAATTACTAAACATTGAAACACATGGTTCAAAATATAACGCCTATCTAGGCCGGAACTGTTAATGACGCCCACTGGCCTTCGTAAATCTTCGACTTAGTAAATGTGACGGCCAGTACTAAATAATAATACCAATCAACAAATTGTAAAATAGAAGATCGTTATTGCACTTGGGTCAGAATAAAATTTCAACCACAGATAATATTTTAGGTTCAGTTATTAAGGCACAGAGAGTTAACACTCTTTTCTAGTGATAGTTACACTTGACAATATAACAGCAGATCATTGAATTGGGATTTCGGGCACGCATGAGCCTACTAAAACTGCGAAACACCATGGCACACGACCTTAGAGCAAAACACACCCGACGACATGGGCAGAAATTGAATGAGACACATCAAGTCAAGAAATTCTCACCGTTAGTCCAGAAGGCAGACAAGCATTCGGCGACACCAACTCGAGTTATGTCAATCGCCCCAGTTCCGCCATAGCAACGCGGACACACCGCGTCAACAGTTACCACACCGAGCTTCCATATCACACAGCCCGTCCAGAACGACTGCCGCCGTCTCAAGTACACACGCTCGTAGCAATCCCGTGCGTTCACAGGAAGTTATACCACCTTTCCCGCAACATTGTGCTGCTGCACAACCGGAAACTAAACTCCCCGTCTCACTCCGGCAGCAGCACTCGATACTCTCGTCGTCAGCAGGTCTCTCCACAGAACGCAGCGCCCTCCGAAATTTAAAAGCAAACGGACCAATCGCGACAGAGCAAAGCCAAGGCTCCAGAAGACGACACACCTCACCTAGGCAAACATGAAGATGATATACGGTTCACGAACAGCTGTGTCCGAGAAACTACCAGCTCTGCAAATATCGATCGGATTGTGACATGTTATGTGTTTACAGTATGAGGAGCCAGCCACTGTTCCACGCCAGCCTGTAGGGCTGTAGACCTCTAGGTGCCTGGTGGCACATAATACTGATAAATTTCAGTATTAAAGAAATAAAGGCAAACGTTTCAACCATCTTGAATCTTCTCCCTTGTTTTCATGTATTCTTTGAGTCACAGTTGTTCTGTCACTATGTGTGCTTTTAGTATGGTGTTTTGTTGTGCCAGCCGAAGTGGCCGAGCGGTTCAAGGTGTTCAGTCTGGAACCGCACTGCTACGGTCGCAGGTTCGAATCCTGCCTCGGGCATGGATGTTTGTGATGTCTATAGGTTAGTTACGTTTAAGTAGTTCTAAGTCTAGGGGACTGATGACCTCAGATGTTGTCCCATAGTGTTTAGAGCCATTTGAACGATTTGTTTTGTTGTGCTGTTGGTTGTGACTGTGGACATATTGTGTTTATTGATTGTATTTGTTTTTTTTAATTTTTTTGTTTAGTTTTCGGGCTGGATTACTACGGTAGTGTGCCCATTGTAACCCATCTTCTAATAAATAGTATTCATTTTTAAAAGAAACGTAGTTCTACTCAGCTATCAATTCCAGCTACTAGTAAATTTCTTTGATGTGTTCATCTGATGGTTGGCTGCTATCCTTCGGTTTTGTTTACACTGACTCATTATATAATAGACAGAAACCCCAATACATGATCACAAATCCCATTCTTCTACTAACAATATGAATCAAAAATGAAAATAAAAAGAAAAAATAATAAAAAATAAAAAAATTAAATAAATAAATAACAATAAAAAGTATATGATGCCATGACCTTGTGGCTGAATTAATCCTATTCATTTGTGTTTTTAGACAAAAATTAAGTTGTTTTTCAATCTTCTCTCTGCAAACGCATCAGCAGACGGATAAGCTGGACAGTGATAGAGAGATAACAGAGTTTTTTTGTCTCAGCTTAGGAAACGGCAGGCGCTTTATCACTGGCCCCTAATGGAACAAACTCTCGTTGAAACTACCTTGTGAAGATGTCACATAACATTCAATCATTCAATGAATGCATGTAAATGAGCTGTCACTATAACATGTGTATTTGCTTGAAACACATCGGGCCTTTATTTTTGCCTATACAGAGAGGTTTCTACTCTCGGGGCACCCGTTTTATTTGCAGTAGAGAGGAAGGGGACATACTGTACACCGCTTTATATCCGAATCTACAGTATATCGGACATCGATGAGTCGGGCTTTTACTGTATTCAACTATACTAAATTCCTGGTTTCTTGTGTCAGTCAGCCTTTTCACGGTGTTAAGCTTCTACTTCTCCCTTACAAACTTTACTTTGCGAGTTTCGCAGGACAACTTCTGTGAAGTTTGGAAGGTAGGAGGCGAGGTACTGGCGGAAGTGAAATTGTGAGGACGTGGCGTGAGCCGTGCTTGAGTAGCTCAGTTGGTAGAGCACTTGCCCTCGAAGGCAAAGGTCCCGAGTTTGACTCTCGGTCCGGCACACAGCTTCAATCTGCCAGGAAGTTTCAAATCAGCGCACACTCCGCTGCAGAGTCAAGATTTCATTCTGGACTGTTATCTCTGTTTCCTGATTTTCTGGGACAAATTGACGCGCACTCCAGGTTAGCCACGCCGGGGATCACTGTTACGTGTCCTCGCCGCTCGCTAATGTCCATGACTGCAAGATAGCGATTTCCGGGAATAGGCGTGTGGCTCTGTCTTGCAGGCGTCACCACTACCTAGCATCTCCCGACCTACACAGTGCGATGAGAAGCCGACGCACGGAATTCAGTTCTCAGCATCTGTAATTTACTTTAAAATTTCAGTGGAAGTATTATCTTTTCAACACCCAACATGTACAGCCTAACAAAATTTCAATATAAAAACCACTTCTGTGCTAAGCTGATAACATTTCAACTGTATGACGTAGAGGGAACGTACAGGGAACCTTTTTTTACGCTGTTACCATGTTATGGATAACCTAGATGGTACATTCATTTGTCATTTATGTGGAAACGCTAATGTTTCTTTACATATCCTTTGCGCTAAGAATTCTGTCCTCCTTGTGGCATTTTTGATATTTCTCTTCCGAAACAATGTTCAGAACTCCAGTCACTGGTGCACAGCACTTAAATAATCTGAACGTTGGTTAGCCAAGTAATCTCCTTCATTAAAGAAAAATCAGCGTTTTCCAATGGTGGACTGTGGCGTTTACGCTTTTAAGAAACCTTCGGATTCCGAATAGTTTATACCACAGCCTAGAAGGCGTAATTATATGCGTTGCTAAGGATGTCCGGTAAAATCATTCTATGGACCAATCTTTTGATATACATACGTTGACCATCCCGGCAATCTTATGGACGAGGGTTAATAACTGAAGATGAGGCGTCGTACTCAGACGACTTCCTGGCTAGAGGTTCAGCTGGCTCCAAGGCAGCTATGGGGAACAGCAGTGATACAGTGTTGTAAACTTCAATAAACTGACAATGCAACATAGCCGCTGCGGGAGGGTAAACTTTCTGGAAACCCAACCCTACAAATAAGCACCTGTTCGTTTACGAGAAAGTTAATATGCAGCTGTTATCCTCCATGATTCATTTCGTCGTGCATACAGTAGATATGGTTTTTGTGATTGATATCAGTTGTTACGGTTCAAATGGCTCTGAGCACTATGGGACTTCTTAGGTCATCAGTCCCCTAGAACTTAGAACTACTTAAACCTAACTAACCTAAGGACATCATACACATCCATGCCCGAGGCAGGATTCGAACCTGCGACCGTAGCGGTCGGGCGGTTCCAGACTGTAGCGCCTAGAACCGCCCCGCCACCCCGGCTGGCATATCAGATTTTATTCTGCGCCTTTGTTCTTTGGTCTTCATTATTCCCTTTTTTATTTGTTAAGACTGAAAATTGTTGATGGCAGCCATTTGAGCTGAGATCATGTGACTTGAATTGACTTGACCTGGCGTAACGTCACGTGATGTGATGGACAGTGTGAATGCCCCCCGCGCGGCGGTGCTGTGATGTGGCGGTCCCTTGATGGCCAGTATGAATTGGCCTTTAATCGTCGAACAGCATATCACCAGTGTGCAACCACCATTGCATCTAATCTGTTGCATAAGTTAATAACAACGGAAACTTCCATCTTGAGGCCTCTCCTAAGGCTACGTTTACGGCCATCACCAACTTCACTGCCAAGGTGTGGGTACGCCATCTCACCTGGGATCCATATAGGAATATCTTGCGGAAGATATTGAAAGGTATCATGTACAGAATATTTGTTCTTGTTGCTTAATGGACTCATTACATTCTGTTAACCTCGTTCCCTGATGGTGGACGACCTTTGTGACAATGGGCGTTGATCTGCATGTGTTTATTTTGAGGGAGCTCCAGCACTTACTTTATCGATTACTATTTGCCCCTTAAGCTATCCACAGCATTATGTTGATAAAATCTAATATTAAAAGCAAGAAGGTAAAATCGTAATGAGACAGTGGAAAGTAGAAAAGGAATAAAACATTGAAAATGTGATTTGGCTCCATTAGTTAGCTACTGCACGTCAGTTCTTCACTAATTTTGATTGACAGCCCTGTCGAGGATACTCTGCGTCCAGTTTCCACTTCCCACAAGGTAAATGGACCCAGTGGAAGTGTATTGTGGTATTTGCTATTTATCTGTCTGTATTATAGATTAGACACTGGAGAATCATTTCCCGCTTCAAACACGGTTTCCGGTCGAAAGACAAACTGACGGTTCAGTGGACCTTATTCTCACCTTTCCTCTAAAGAACATCATATCATTTTGCTTTGGGCAGACATTAACAGTTCACTGCGTTCTGTTTTTATGTCTCTGAAAAATCTGTGGGTACTGAGATCAAACACTAAATGTCATCTTATCATACAAGGCAGACAGAACTGACCACTCGCTACCGTCTCCCTTCTACCGTTCAGATTTCATAAACTGGACATTCAGGTGCGACACGATTAGGTGTGCCTTTGATTGCACAGTATCATCTCTATAAGTGAATCTCTTTAACTCAACACAATTATTCTGTGTAGGAGCCATATCCTGAGAAATGACGGAAACGAACTGGTGGCTGGTTCAGTGCGGGTCGTTTGTATACTCTGTCTTAAATTTGAAAAGAAGCAATATGTTCTCCTACCAGTAATAGCGGTTCTCATCTCTCTTACCATGAAACTATAATACAGTCTCTGTTGGAAGTACAAGGCTCTGTTCAACTTACAAATACATCACTTACTTTACACGACTCGTACTTCTTCATTGAGTGTAAGGCTGCGCCTTAATTGATACGGAGATCCACTGGCAAGACACCAACACAATTTGCAGCACGTTCATTAAAACAACACCAAGAAGGGTAACGAACAACAAAATTTTACTGTGTATACAGTTTAACGAGAAGAATATGCACTGTAAAATCACATGAACTTGGTCACCGCTCAAAAACATGAATATTCATCTTTTGCAGTGCGGACCGTAGCGAGACGTGCAGAAAGACAGTCACTGAGGTTCTGGAAGGTGCCGACAGGGATGTGGAACCACGCCGGGTCTTGTTCCGTGGTCAGTTGCGCTAGGTTTCTCGGCTGACGATACGTGGCGCAAACAGCCCGATCGAGATGGTCCCACATATTCTCGACTGGGCTTTAATCCGGGGAGTATTTGGCCAGAGTAATATGGTAAACTCATCGTGGCGCTCTTCGAACCCCTACGAGCTGTGTGACGCGCTGCGTTGTCCTGCTGGTAGATGTCATCGTTCGGAAGAAAAATAATCTGCATATTGGGTTGACATTGTCGCCAAGGATAGATGCGTACTTGTGTTCATCCATTGCGTCACGGCCACGAAATAATACGAAAACATTCCCCAGACCGTAACGCTCCCTCCTTGTTTGCTTTCAGACGTTTCAGGTCATACGTGCCAACGGTCATCTGTCGGATGGAGCATAAAACGCGATACATCTGACAAGGTCAACTGTCGCCACTCAGTGGACTCTAGTTGCGTTACTCGGAGGCCTGCTGGCCGGCCGCTGTGGCCGAGCGCTTCTAGGCGCTTCAGTCCGGAACCGCGCTGTTGCTACGGTCGCAGGTTCGAATCCTGCCTCGGACATGGCTGTGTGTGATGTCCTTAGGTTAGTTAGGTTTAAGTAGTTCTAAGTCTAGGGCACTGATGAACTCAGATGTTAAGTCCCATAGTGCTTAGAACCATTTGAACCATTTTTTTGTGGAGGCCCATACGCAGCAACGTTCACTGGACCATCGCTGAGGGGACACTGTTGGTAGCCCCTTGGTTCCACTGGGCAGTCAGTTGCTCAACAGCTGCACGTCTATACGCCCGAAAACGTCTCCGCAGTAGTTCACCCCTATCATCTATGGCCCATGCTGCACCACAGTTGCTTCAGTCTCGATAGTGCCACTTCGTGTTGCACGAAACAGTTTAACCATGGTGATACTTGAAGAGTTTACAAGCTTAATTATTTCGGAAATGCTTCCTCCCTTGGCCCGAAAACCAATTATTATGCCCTTATGGACATCAGATACGTCGTTCCGTTCCCGTATTTCGACAAAGACTGCAATGTTTTGCGCATACCTTCGACACGCTTTATGTACCGTCTACTGCTAGTGCTGCCATCTCCCATCTGTCAGACGTTATTGCACGTAGACCTCGAACACAGGCAGCGCTCACAATGATGTGTCTGTACGGTGTATGATTAAATCTGAAAGTGTTTTGAGATTTACAGGAGGTGCAATTTAGAACACGTAACTGTCGTCTATAGCACCAGCAATGGCTATACCCCGGCTGAACATCGAATCGAACTGAGCTTGGGTGACAGTTGCCCCTACGTCATTCCATAATGCTTCAACTTTAAGCGACAGATCATCAATCACAGTGACTGGCGAGGGTGGCTTCCCACACTCACGGCGTCCTGCGATCAGATGTTTTCATTCGGTGAGAGATCTGGAAAAGGTGCTGGCCATGACAACAGTCCAAAACCCTCATCATTATGGTGGGTACTTCAGTACAGCACAAGCAACATGGGATCCTGCACTATCTTGTTGAAACGGAATAGCACAGGGATCTCCAGCAAACAGCAAAGCCATCAGCCTTAATCCGTCAGAAATGTAACACCTGCTGCCCATATTACTGGATATGGCAACTGGTGGTGCAGCTTACTCAGTAGCAACCAATTCCATTACGAAAGCGGCTGAGCCGATACGACGAAGACAAATTCAATCTGGCAATGTCGTTTTCCTCTGAGTCTCTAAAGTAATTTGCAACCAAATCATACTGATTAGACTATTTGTCGAATTTCAATTGCTTCTTGAAATGTGGAGTTGAATGCGGGTCTCCTTGATTGTGTTGTAGGTCTGCGACGGAAGTACTTGACGGGAAGTAATAATATTGTGAATATTTGAAGCCATTCTTTGTCAGCGGCTACTTCAATTTGTAAGTAGGCTGTTTAGGTTTTTATATTGGTAACGCCACGTAGCGCTCTGTATGAAAATCACTGGCTGTGCTGTGTGCAGTCTGTGGCACGTTTGCATTGTTGTTGGCTATTGTAGTGTTGGGCAGTTGGCTGTTAACAGCGCGTAGCATTGCGCAGTTGGAGGTGAGCCGCCAGCAGTGGTGGATGTGGGGAGAGAGATGGCGGAGTTTTGAGAGCGGATGATCTGGACAGAGACAGTATATTTGCAAGACTGGATGTCATGAACTGATATATATATATATATATATATATATATATATATATATATAATGACTTTTGAACACTATTAAGGTAAATACATTGTTTGTTCTTTATCAAATTCTTTCATTTGCTAACTATGCATATCAGTAGTTAGTGACTTCAGTAGTTATATTATTTTATTTAGCTGACAGTATTGGCGCTCGCTGTATTGCAGTAGTTTGTGTAACGAAGATTTTTGTGAGGTAAGTGATTGACGAAAGATATAGGTTATTGTCAGTCAGGGCCATTCTTTTGTAGGGATTATTAAAAGTTAGATTGCGTTGCGCTAAAAATATTGTGTGTCAGTTTAAGCACAGTCATGTATAATTTTTCTAAGGGGACGTTTCATATGTCGACCCTGCCATGACATCTCACTGGAATCTTCTGATTTTTTTCTTGTAGTTTACTGCTAGCGCGTAATTGTAGAGAGAATCTCCTTTGTAGATGCAGTCTTTCATTGTTTTACAGTAAAACAGTTGTGGCATTTAGGTAGATTTGCACCAAGTATTTCGCAGCTGCACTAGCAATTAACGAGATATTACTTTCAATGCTATGTTAATGTGTTTTCTTATTTTGCTCTTCAAATTGTGCTTTTCTATGTTGTCGTGTGAAATATTGTGACAATAATGGCGTGTGAAAAACGTAATACTAGGCTCCAAAGTAAACTGAGAAATGACAGTGAAGACGAAATCAGTGTGTTAGCGCCGCCGAGTAATGAATTAACTAATGTTCAAAGTAGTAATTTGGTAATTGTGCATAGGGAAATGGAGCGGGCTGCAAATAACGGTGTAGGTAGTGAAACAATTAGTGAACGGGGAAGCGTTATCGATCGATCGGTCGGCAACAGCTCGCCTCAGGAATCCGAAATGACAGGACATAATCTTTCAAATACTGTAGATTCAGGTTTTGCATCCTCACCGTTTTATCAAATAAGTCAAGACACATTTTCTGCTTTTCAAAATGCGAATATTGCCGGTTCAAATGCACTGCCAAATAGCACTGAGGAACATGTTTCAGACACCAGTGCATTGTTATTACAGTTAATGCAACAAATGGGACAAAGGCTACAAAAGTTAGACGCAATGGAACAAAATCTTCAAAAGTTAGACACCACGCTTGAACAAACACGTGATGATTTAACTACTGAGTTACATAAAATCGAATCGAAATGTCAAAAATCTGTGATGACGTAAAATCACAAATTTGTGAGCATTTCCAACCTATTTTTTCGCGGCATGAAAATACATTACAGAATCACGAAGCAGCCATAAAAGAACTACAAACTATTGTTCATGAAAATCATGAGACCTTGTAAGCTAAAATTGACTCAGTTGCATCTACCGATTCGGTTACGCAACTTGCAAAAACTCGGGAACACTTAAACGACACATTAGATACGATTTCAACACAAATGGACACTCTGAAACTTGGTTCAGAAAAACACACTGAGGAAATAAGTTCACTATCGGAGAAAGTAGCCGAACTTTCGGATCAGTTCACTAACTTATCTACAAAGGTGGATGATGATCTGAATGACACAAGACCTGTAGCCTTCACTGACACAGAAGAGTATGAACAAATTAAGAAATTCAAACAAAATCAGAATCAAATTAATACGCAACACAAAAGAGAAATCCGGGAAGTACAAGATCAGTTGACACAAGTAATACAAGAATTACATATTTCAGAGGACACTCGCGCTCCAACACGGGAAGGAGGAACTTAGAAATACGGAAAAGCCACAAAATAATAACACAGGGCCCTTCGGAAATTATGAAAGAAATTGGCAAGGTACACCGAATTTTGAGATGGAACCACCAAAACGACGTAATAATGACCGATATGCGACTCGCCGACATGATGATTTTGACTATAAGCTGTTTATTACTACACGTAAATTAAAAACATTTAAGAATTCGGGCAACGACATTCATCCACAAGCGTGGCTTCATCAATTCTCTCATTGTTTTCCTCCCAACTGGTCATTAGAGCACAGATTAGAATTTATGTGTGGCTATTTAGAGAATGAACCAGCTGTAAGAATGCGATCGGACCTTCACGATTGTCACAGTGAAGGAGAATCTTATCATGCCTTCCTCTCGGCATAATGGTCTCAAGCAACACAAGACCAAGTAAAACATAGCATCATAATGATGAAACATTTCGAACAATCTGAATTTTCCAGTCTTGTGAAATATCTTGAAGACATGTTGCACAAGAATCAGTACCTATGAACCCCATACAGCCCCTCAGAACTCATCTGCATTTGCTTAATCAAATTGCCTGAACATTTATGACATATTATTTTGGCAGGACGTTGCAAAGACGACATTGAAGCTTTTCAGAGACTCTTACAAGAATTCGAAATTGACACTGACAATCGCGAAATGCGAAAACAGGAGCACAACAATTACAGGTCACATCCGTCACAATTCCGCGATGACAGAAATAATAAATGGACACGACAAGGCTATTCTTACAACGTAAATCGTGACCAAAACAGACACCAACCGTATGACAACCGTCGTCAGAGTAGTAATAATTTCAGGGAAAGATCACCTCCCCGCGTAATGACTGTCACAGAGACAATCAGAGAAACAGACAATATGGGAACCAAAATAATTATTATCAAGGGAGACAGACTAACTTCAGACGCAACGGTCCAGCGCGCAGTTACGATTCAGGGAGAAATTCTCCACCACGTGACCGACAAGAAATAAACTGTGGAATCTACTGACATGACGACAGACGATATGATCGTAACGACAGACCTGAATTGCATCAGAACTGGCGGAATTCGAACAGGGCAGGGCCCTCTCGACAAGGTGAATTTGTAGAAGTTAGGTCCCCTAATCCCAATAACGACGCGCGCCAACAAAGAGATAGACAATGACTAGCACCGCAGGCAGCCACGTGCGCCGGCTGGCTCAGAGAAAAATAACATAGACGCTAACCTGGAGAAAAATTCCAGTATTCTTTACCGACGTATACCGCATGATAATTGCGTTCGAGTTGAAACTCTGAATACTATGAAGACTAAAGGATTGCACCATACTTCACATGTAAAACCGTTTATTGAGAGATAATCTGCTTTTGAACTTAGTCTTTGCCATAAAATTTTTCACTTCACGCTACTGGTACAATTTGTCACACTGAGAAACTGTTAACATGCAACAATGTTTTAAAATTAACTATCCAGTCTAGAACCTAGGGAACATATTTAGACAGTAATTACCATGGCATTGTGATAGTGAACAGAGGACACAGTGTTACTGTGTGTGCATTCTTGCTTGTTAGTTGCACGATTACGTAACGACTATAAGGCTTACATACTTAGAACATATACTGCTAATGAGATTTTAATACAACATTTTGGTTTACTTGAGAAGACATTCCTTATTTGAAGTAGTTTCTGTGAGATTAAAGATGACTTAGTGTTTGGTTTCTTTGACAGCTACATGATAATACCACGATGCTACTAATGTGTGACACAATTTACACTGTTGCTTTTGTGGTGTATCTGCTTTATATCTGCACAGTTTTTCTGAATTCTTCTGGAAAGTAAAACATGTTTTAGTAGTAACTTTTGTGATATAGCTACAATGAGACAGCCTTTTTTGTAGCACAACAATACATTACAGTGTAGTACTTTCTTGAACACGATAATGTACGTAATAACTACGATATCTATACGCATAGCATTTCACTTTTGTTTATGATGAGGTAAGTACATTGACTTCTGCAGAACTTAGATTTCGGAGGACCATAACTACGACACTTCCTCAGAATTATCTTACAGCAAGACGCACATTTAGCGCTAATGGACACGTATTTGAGTGATTAATTTTGTACTTAAAACATTTATTTTTAAAGATTTTTTAACTACAATGATACAAAGGTTTTCCGTGATACATTTCATTTCATTGCTGTAATATGTAACACCTGAGGCTATAATTACATTAATCCTCAGGGGGATACACGCTTACTTTGTATACCATGTGTGTGGCAAGCACAAGGAGCCCTAGCTAATATGTTATTTGCTTATACAACTTTACACATCGGTGCCATATTTCTCCAACACAGAATTACACAGCTACCTGATTATTTAACAGAGAAACAAAGATTTTTTTACTACGTCAGTGACAGATGTTTACGCAATTACACAGTTGGATAACTTCACACTTACGAACAGGTTTTTTGTATGTACTTTGTGAACTCTTCCTGTTTTTTCAGAACCATTGTGATACTATGACAGCTTTGAATGATGTATTTGGTATGAGATCATGATTTTTAAAGTACGTTTGAGGTAGATGACACTATTGAAATGAGCAGAGAATATTTTTTAGGGTTTGAAATTATTGCAGAATGGTACGACGTTTTTGAGATTTGGCTGAGGTTTTATGATGTTATTATTACGATGACAATGTGTATTATGCTGTTGAGGTATGTTTATGATTTGTGAAACAGGATGTTGGAAAGAATCTTACTTTAAGAGTTATGAAGGTGTGTAAATGGGTGAATGTATCACAATGCTGGCGAAAATTTTTTGGCCACTGTTATATACATAGGATTTTGTTTCTACACATTTGCAACGCAAATTCTCGACCTGTGAAATTTTTTATATGAGACTGTCACTGTAGTGCAAACTGGTGTCGTAAATATTTCGGTAAGAAAGCTAAGTGACCTTGACGTAATGCGTTATGGGCGACCAGCTGTGCGAGTCGCCTGGAGAAAAGCCATTAGGTGGAGAAAAAAAGAGACCATTATGTCGCTATTGATATTCCTTTGTAGAAATCATCGCAAATACGACACGGTCGAACTTGAAAACATATAATTGCACTATGGAGCTCTTAATTTATGATATTTACTAAAATGCCTAATGAAATGATGAGAAACATTGTACATCTATTGTCTTTCTAGTTGAGATATTATTTTGATTTTGGAGACGCCATTTGCCTAGTGAATGACGTTTCATATGTTGCTTTATATATATATTTGCTCATTTTGTTTAATATCTAGTTTCCAGCTGCACTGCAGCATTGCTTAAAATAAAATTTAATAGATGTACTAATACAGTTATTTTATGCCTACAGATAATTTTATGATCTACTTCCAAAAAAACGAGGGAGCACAAAAAGACATTTCCACTTCACAGGAATTGCACACATAATTTTTGTCAGTGACTTGGTAACTTGTCTGCTAGAGTCAGTTCTCGTGATGCATCATTCTAGTGTTAAGATGTGACATAGGTATTAGACATGGCCATCTTTACTGTAATATTTTTTCTGTTTGAGCATTGTCATGTTTAGATATTAGTTATTGTATTTGCTGCTGCTGTTTGCCAGGCATAGTGCTACTAAATTTCACTTTGTATTACTCAGTTAAGCCAGTTTTACTACTGTTTTATTTTTTTGTTGCTGCACATTGGCTCATATTAGTTGCAATGTTGCATTTGCTTTGCTAATTTAGATATACTGCTGCTTCCTTTGCCAATTTGCATTTTTTTTGTCATTGCTGTTTGTGTTAATTGTTTTGTGTTGCTGCATTGCCTCATCCCTTAGTATATATATCTGAGCTCAGTAGATTTAAGTTACCTTAAGAGGGGTAGACTATATAAGAAACTATGTATGGAGAATAGGGAAAGAATGCATTGAGAAGTTATATGAAAAAGATTTGGGCCAAAATGAGTATTGTACACTGAGAAATAATTATTTTGAAAGAAATATGAATAGAATACAGAAAGTAGGTATAGATAGGACTTTTTGGGAATAATGATGAATGAATGGAGATCTCCAAGAAGTAAAGAAAGTTTTGTTTGCAAAATACTGCAGTAAAACAAACCCTGTCCTTCCCTTTTGTATTATTTCGCTATGTGTTTTTGTACCCTTGTGTATTTGTGTTCTTCCTGTCTTCATGTGATTATCTGATAAGACTTATGTTGTAGAATTTTTCTAATACTCAGCACCATTCACTATGATGAGGAATACTGTTATCCTCAAATATAATTTGCATTTATAATATGTTATTTACTTTGTAAAGATGTTTAGACATTATTTATTCTGTTTTGTTTTAATGCTCATATGTGAAGTTGATGTTTCAAAAGTTATTGTGATCTTCTATGTATGTACTTACGTCATAATTCTTGTAACACTGATGTACATGTTTATTTCTATTCTTTTGTAAAGCCTGTTTTACTGCAAATGTAATCTGTATTGTTATGTTCTTTAATTATGTATTTTGTACCTTTTTATTGTATTCTTATGTTATAAAATTGTAATTGACACCAGGTCATCAAATTAAGTAACTTGTAAGTTACATTTCACTGCACACGTTTCTGTTGGTCATAGTATATGGGCAATATGTGAGAAGTAGGGACTGTTAGTGTTTGCACGAGTGTTGATAATTCAGCAAGGGACTGGTTAACAGCATTGCTGGTTCTAAGGATAATTCCAAAAACTTGGTGAGTGCACAAGTGGTGGTTTATGGACTTGCTATATAGTACAAGACTTTTCGATGGTGACTGTGCACCTGCACAGCCGCAACAGATGGCTGCTGGCCGTCTCTACAAGGACTGAAGTGGGTCTGCACCTTTGATGATCCACCAATACCATTATTTCTACAAGGACTGCAGTGGGTCTGCACCTCTGGTGGCCCACCAATACCATACTCGCTACCAACACTATAGTGGGTCTGCTCTGTGATGACCTACCTACCAATATTCTTCAAAACTTCGAATGACTCTGCTGTGGGTTTGCTCTGTTCTGGCCCATTACCTGTCTGCATGTCAAGAGTCAGCACTGTCTTTCCGTTGGAAGGACAACACTACTTCTTCAAGACTGCATGGAAATCCACTACTTCCGTGTGCATTTTCTTTTACTGCTCAGACTTTGAGAAAAACGCTGCAATTTTACTATGATGAACGATCAGGACTGTCTTTATGGACAGTGAGAAAATTTTAGCTTTTGACCAACATTGTATCGATAAGAGTGTGCATTTGATTTCTTTGTTGTTGTAATTATGAACATTTTTTTCAAATCTGTATTGGCCACTGCCCAAAACAATTTGCAAAATTTTTTGTGGGGAGCATGGGGGCTATGTAAGTAGGTTTTTTAGGTTTTTATATTGGTAACGCCACGTAGCGCTCTGTATCAAAATCACTGGCTGTGCTGTGTGCAGTCTGTGGCTCGTTTGCATTGTTGTTGGCTATCGTAGTGTTGGGCAGTTGCCGGCCGCTGGTGGCCGAGCAGTTCTGGGCGCTTCAGTCTGGAACCGCGCGACCGCTACGGTCGCAGGTTCGAATCCTGCCCCGCGCATGGATGTGTGTGATGTCCTTAGGTTAGTTAGGTTTAAGTAGTTCTAGGTTCTAGGGGACTGATGACCTGAGATGTTAATTCCCATCGCGCTCAGAGCCATTTGAACCATTTTGTTGGGCAGTCGGCTGTTAACAGCGCGTAGCATTGCGCTCCCCACATCCGCCAGCAGTGGTGGATGTGGGGAGAGATATGGCGGAGTTTTGAGAGTGGATGATCTGAGCAGAGACAGTAAATTTGTAAGACTGGATGTCATGAACTGATATATATGTATTATGACTTTTGAACACGATTAAGGTAAACACATTGTTTGTTCTCTATCAACATTTTTCATTTGCTAATTATGCCTATCAGTAGTTAGTGACTTCAGTAGTTAGAATCTTTTATTTAGCTGGCAGCATTGGCGCTCGCTGTATTGCAGTAGTTTGTGTAACGAAGATTTTTGTGAGTTAATTGATTGATGGAAGGTATAGGTTATTGTCACTCAGGGCCATTCTTTTGTAGGGATTATTAAAAGACTGATTGCGTTGCGCTAAAAATATTGTGTGTCAATTTAGTGATGATCAGAATAAGTAAAGTGAGAAATGTCTGAGTGCGTTCGGTTATGCTCAGCTGTTCGAAGATCAAATAACATAAGATGTTTATCAGCACTGTAATTCATTAATTTTTCTAAGGGATGTTACAAATTATGTTTATAACGTAGATGAGAACAAATGTTATCCACCAAAGTAGAACATATCCTCAGTTCACCCTAAAATCAAAGATAATAAAAAGCTATATAAACCAGTCCATAACATGGACTACATTTTTCTAGTCTAGAACATTACCGAAAAACTTTTAAAACCTTGTGGACATGATAGTTCATTCTTTTCCCCGACATTCCTGGAACATTATTAGCAATAATATATGCTGTCCCAGACAATTATCAACATTCAGTGCTTTTTACGTGGAATGGTGAAAACTGTAGCATTCACGAAGAAAGCAAACAGTTCTACATTTTACTGGCAATTACTTTCAAATATGGCAAAACAAGACCAGGTTACTAATTTTGTTTTTTCTCCAAAACCATTAAATACAAAAAAATGCTACCATTTGCTTGCGCGTACTACAGGGTTAAGAATCATGTGCCTTGATTCATAGTGCATGCGATAGCTATACACAAAACAGAAAATCTAGCAAAATGGCTCTTTCGAAACTGCTCACTGTATAATGTTCCATCCCTTTCAGGCCTCAAAATCCAAAACAATAAAATAGGAATAACATCACATATTTGCCAGGAAACAACGCAAGTTACAGTTTTTCTATTGTATAATACAATGAAGCGCCAAAGAAACTGTTATAGGCATGCGTATTCAAATACAGAGATACGTAAACAGGCAGAATATGGCGCTGCCGTCGGCAAAGCCTATATAATGGTTCAAATGGCTCTGAGCACTATGGGACTCAACTTCTGAGGTCATCAGTCCCCTAGAACCGAGAACTACTTAAACCTAACTAACCTAAGGACATCACACACATCCATGCCCGAGACAGAATTCGAACCTGCGACCGTAGCGGTCTCGCGGCTCCAGACTGTAGCGCCTAGAACCGCACGGCCACTCCGGCCGCCAAAGCCTATATAAGACAACTAATGTCTGTCGCAGTTGTTAAATCGGTTACTGCTGTGGCAGGTTATCAAGATTTAAGTGAGTTTAAACGTGGTGTTATAGTCGGCACACGAGCGATGGGTCACTGCATCGTCGAGGATGCATGAAGTGGGGACTTTCCCGTACGACCATTTCATGAGTGTACCGTGAATATCAAGAATCCGGTAAAACATAAAATCTCCTACATCGCTGCGGCCGGAAAAAGATCCTGCTAGAACGAGACTAACGACGACTGAAGAGAATCGTTCAACGTGACAGAAGCGCAACTCTTCCGCAGATTGCTGCAGACTTCAGTGCTGGGTCATTAACAAGTGTCAGCGTACAAACCATTCAACGAAACATCATCGATATGGGCTTTTGGAGCCGAAGGCCCACTATTGTACCCTTGATGACTGTACGACACAGAGCATTACGCCTCACCCTGGCCTGTCAACATCAACATTGGACTGTTGGTGACTGGAAACATGTTGACTGTTCGGACAAGTCTCGTTTCAAACTGTATCGAGCGGATGAACGTGAACGGGTATGGAGACAACCTCCTGAATCCATGGGCCCCGCATGTAAGCAGGAGACTATTCAAGCTGGTGGAGGCACTGTAATGGTGTGTGACGTGTGCAGTTGGAGTAGTATGGGACCCCTGATACGTCTAGATACGACTCTGACAGGTGACACGCACGTACACATCGTGTCTGATCACCTGCATCCGTTCATCTCCATCGTGTAAATCGACGGGCTTGGGCAATTCCAGTACGACAATGCGACACCTCACACGTCCAGAATTGCTATAGAGAGGCTTCAGGAACACTCTTTTGAGTTTAAACATTTCCGCTGACCACCAGATTCCCCAGAAATGAACATTACTGAGCATATCTGGGATGCCTTTCAACGTGCTGTTCAGAAGAGATGTCCACCCACATGTAGTCTTACGGATTCCCTGCAGGATTCCTCGTGTCATTTCCCTCCAACACTACGTCAGAGATTAGTGGAGTCCATACCACATCGTGTTGCGACACTTATGCGTGCTCGCAGGGGCCCTACACGATATTAGGCAGGTGTACCAGTTTCTCTGACTCTTCAGTGTACAATGCATTATCATCTTCTCCCTTAAAATGGTAGTTGGTGAAGTGAACCATCAGTGAAAAACTTCCAGAAATATCTGTTGCTCAAAGTCGTGTTTGTGCACACTGTTTCTTTTATATTATTTATGGTAGCAGATGTTTCCCCGAAGTTGCAGACACAACTGTCATCAAAATTCAGAGTGTTTTACTTGTAATATGGTTACTTAATACCGCAAAATTGTAATATATATTAAGTAATTAAACCGTTTTACATTTTGCCCACAGTTTCTTGAACAGTGCTAGGGGACAGATTGATTAGGAATGGCGTATGCTATCGGATTTGCCTACTAACCGCAACATTTCTTTCAAACCACACTTTTATTATCCAAGATGCTCTTGCTGCTTATTGACAGCTTCCAGTGTTAGAAGTAAGATTAATTACTACTTCAGTGATCTTGAGAAGATACAAAATTTTGAAAATGTGATTTTGTTGCACATATAATTTGAAATGACACTCGATAAACACATTACAAACTTAAGACTCGAAAAAAACATTAAAGGATTAAGATTAGGAACCAACAACTTTCTTTGAAATTTCACTAAAAGTCAGTTACTCTGAATACAAATTAACAATACTTATTTAATTAATGAAGCAATTCAACAGACTATTGTCATACTCCGTAAGCAGCATGGACTTCCAGATTGCACTTTTAACAACTACTGTCTTCTGGCAGAAACTTAAGGACACTAGCATAAGAAAGGTTAATTTAATTTCTCTTAAATTTCTTATAAGATACACGGAAAAAATCGGAACACAAAAAAATAATTAATGTAGGGTAGGGCTTCCCAACAAAATTTTCTTGAGGACCCCCTCATCGAGCATGATTGGTACCTTGTCACATCACAGTATCAAGTCTTTTTATATGCTTTCGATTTTTGGTACTTAGAAAAAACATTGACATATTCATTATTGAAAAAATATTGAGCTTAAAACTTTTTCAATTTAGCCACCATTGTTATTGTTAAATTTTTGATATTTGCTCAAAATCTTTGTCTTCAAATCTGGGTGTTTAGTATAACAAACTCTTTAAAAGAAAATAATGGCCGATTGTCGCCTGAAATGCGAGTTTCTGGATAAAGTTATTGTTAGTTGTCAGCTGCAAAGAGGCATACGCGCAGTCTAACGGCATACAGCAGAACTATTTGCCTCTTTCTAATTCTAGTTTTGCGCTAGAGTGTGCTAGTGTCAATTGGCTCTAGGAAGACGCTAGACGCAGAAGTTTGCGTTCGCAAAAGCTCTGCTCATGCAGGAAGCGGCCAACACAAAAAATCTGTTATCATACGAAATATACTTAACATATTTTTTATTCTAATAGCATCTTGCGGACATCTCTGGCATATCTCCCAGACCCCTGGGGGTCCGCAGACCATCTGTTGGGAACCACTGACGTAGAGTAAAGAAATTCCGAGAATATATTTGTCTAGGTAACATTTTTAAGTGATCAACATTGCAAAATCAGAGGTTAATGTAGGTGTAAGTAGGCTGTTTACGTTTTCTTACTAGCAACGTTACGTAGCGCTCTATATGAAAATCACTGGCTGTGCTGTGTGCAGTCTGTGGCTAGTTTGCATTGTTGTCTGCCATTGTAGTGTTGGGCAGCGGCAGTTGGCTGTTAACAGCGCGTAGCGTTGCGCAGTTGGAGGTGAGCCGCCAGCAGTGGTGGATGTGGGGAGAGAGATGGCGGAGTTTTGAAATTTGTAAGACTGGATGTCATGAACTGCTATATATATTATGACTTTTGAACAATATTAAGGTAAATACATTGTTTTTTCTCTATCAAAATCTTTCATTTGCTAACTATGCCTATCAGTAGTTAGTGCCTTCAGTAGTTTGAATCTTTTATTTAGCTGGCAGTAGTGGCGCTCGCTGTATTGCAGTAGCTTGAGTAACGAAGATTTTTGTGAGGTAAGCGATTTGTGAAAGGTATAGTTTAATGTTAGTCAGGGTCACTTCTTTTTGTAGGGATTGTTGAAAGTCAGATTGCGTTGCGCTAAAAATATTGTGTGTCAGTATAAGCACAGTCATATATAATTGTTCAAAGGGGACGTTTCATAGGTGCAAAATAAGCCATTGCAGATCTGAAATGCTAGTACATTAATAACCGGAATAGCTTCCAGAACGTTGAATTCAAGCATGAAAACGCGCATATATTGTGTAGTACAGGTGCCGGATATCAGTTTGTGCAATGGAGTTCCATGCCTATTGCAACTGGTTGGCCAATACAGGGACCGTTAATGCTAGCTCTGGATGTCGCTGAAGATGTCGTTAAGTTATGTTCCATATGTGCTCGATTGGAGGCAGGGCTGGTGGCAGAGCAGGCCAAGGTCACAAGTCGACAGTCGGCAGAGCTCGTTGGTTTACAACAATTCTGTGTGGGCGAGCGTTATCCTGGTAGAAAACACCCCCTGGACTATTGTTCATGAGTGGCACCACATCAGGTCGAATCACCAGACTGACGTACTAATTTGCAGCCGAGGTGCATGGGATAACCACGAGAGTGCTCCTACTGTCATACGAAATCGCGCCCCAGACCATAGTTCCAGGTGTAAGTCCAGCATGTCTTGCACGCAGACAGGTTGGTTGATGACGCTCGGTCGACTGCTTCTATCCAACACACAGTAATCACTGGCACCGAAACAGAACCAGCTTTCACCAGAAACCACGACAGACCTCCTCTCCGCACTCCAATGAGTTCTCGGTTGATACTGCTGAAGTCATAAATAGCGGTGGTTTGAGGTCAGTGGAAAGCAAGCTACGGGATGTCTGGCACGGAGCTGTCCTTGGAGTAACCGATTTGGGACAATTTGTTGCGTCACTTTGGTGCCAACTGTTGTTCAAATTGCTGCTGCAGATGCAGTACGATGTGAAAGAGCCAAGCGCCGAACAGCTGCCAGTTATCATGTACAGTGACTAGATTCCTGCCAAGTTTTTCTGGAATATCGCAGAAGAGACAATCAGATTCTCGTAGCCCTATTACACGACCTCGTTTAAACTCAGTGAGGTGCTGATAATGGCATCTTTATCGCCTTAAAGGTATTCTTTACTAAAATCAACTCGCCACGTCCAATATCAAACGTAACTAACACTCACGACAGTTAAATCGTGTATATAGGGCAAACCTGCTACTAGCGCCGCTCTTATACGACTGGCGTGGAATTTGAGTACACGTCATCTTTCGGCTGTAGAAACACGACTACCAGCTTTCGTTTCATGTCGCACAGCTGCTCCTTGGTGTAGCGATTTTTGTTTTCCTCGGTGTAGAATTACCCTATAATCTGCCCCATTGCCCAAGGTGACATACTATTTCTAAAAGTGATCGGATAATGATTACAAAAAGATTCGAACATCTAAAACACGTAAGAATAAATACGGCAAGAAAAGCAATAATGGGAATCTCTTCTGATGCGATAGGTAATGACAGTATCAGTATAACCGTGATAAAGAATGTTGCCGATATCTTAGTACCTGTCTTAACAGACATACTTAATTTTTTCCTCGTGAGCGGAATATACCCCACTGCATCGAAAAGAAGCATAATTCGACCCATCCCTAAGATCGAAAACCCACAACTGCCAAGTGATTAGCGACCAATTAGCATACTGCCTGCTGTTTCCAAAGCACTTGAATACATTGTTCATGATCAAATCACTAAACACCTGCATGAATTCAGCCTATATGACAAATTTCAATCCGGTTTCTATAAACATCACAGCACAAACACTGCTTAAATTAAAGTAGCTAATGACCTGAAATATGACATCGACAGCCGAAAGGCAACAATATTGACACTACTAGACTTCAGCAAAGCTCTTGACGCTGTTAAATTAGACATATTGCTCAGAAAAATGCAACTGCTTAATTTCTCAGATAGTGCAATGAGATGGTTTGAAAACTACTTAAAAGACATACAGCAATGTGTTGTCTGCCTAAATGAAAAATCTTCCTGGAACTGGAAACATGTCTCCTCGGGAGTGCCGCAAGGATCAGTCTTAGGACCACTTTTGTTTTCTTTATATGTCAACAATATTTCGTCGGTTCTGTCCTCCTGTAAATATCATTTCTATGCCGACGACCTCCAGCTCTACCTAAGCGTCAGACCTGAAGATATGAACACTGCAATCGCTCAGATGAACAATGATCTGTCTTCAGTAGTGACATGGGCGAAAAACCTGTGGCTTAAACTAATTGCAAAAAAGACACAAGTAATCTTAATAGCCCATCAGAAATTAATAAGTTCAGATTTCCGCGAACAGCTGCCTCTTATTCTGCTCGACGGTATTCCAATACCATATCAGAAAACAGTTAAGAACTTGGACGTAACTTTGGATGAGCACCTCAACTGGGCGGAGAACAAGTCGCAGTGTGCCAGAAGACGTCCGCTTGTCTCTATGCTCTCAAAAAGTTTCGGAACGTATTTCCACAAGACTTGAAACGCCAGCCCGTGCAAGTACTCGTTCTACCGAACCTCCACTATTGTTATGTAATTCAACAAGCCATGAGTAGTGAAAACAAAAGACGGCTAGAACTATCCACGAATGCCTGTGTTCGTTACACGTGCAACATTCTCCGGTATGGTCATGTTAGTGCTTCATACTCCCAGCTAGGGTGGCTGCCGCCGGACAAATTGCGTGACTATCACACTTTATGTCTACTTCACCGACTCTTCGTCGCGTAAGCACCCCAGCACCTTGCTTCACAGGTTAAACACCTTTCATGCCATCATAACCGAAACACGAGGTCACTCTTATTTGGTATCCTAACTGTACCCACTCACAAAACAAAAACTCCCTCTCAGTTGCCGCTGTCCGCCTCTAGAACAGACTGTCCCTTACCTTGCGCAAAATTTAATCCCCTGCTGCTTTTAAGAAGAAGTTGAAGCATTTCCTACTATCATCCTCATAAAGTTTTCCACAAAATTAATGTACAAGGCCAATCCTCTCCTCTGCCAAATATCAAAGCTAGTGTCTCCTATCTTGCTCCTTTCTCTTCTTCCTCTTCATCTATCTCTATTAGCCACACAATCTTCTTTTCCTTTATATTTCCTTAATTATGTTTCATAATGTCTCTATTCTTCTCCTCCCTTCACCATCCGTCTCTCTCATACTCCCTGCTGCTCTGCTAGTACTCCTATCTAAAATCTGTCTCTTTCATAATGTCTAATTATAACAGTACTTATCATCTACGAATATAAACTCTATATGTATGTATTTTTCCAAGTGCGCCTTTGTAACTGTTTATTTCACTTTTGGTACCAGATGTAGTTTAACATGCCTACTAAAACATAGGAATGTAAAATAAGTAGAATGCCTGGTTAGATGTAAAAGAGGGCCTGATGACCATAATCTTGCCAGATTAAATAAATCAATAAGTAAATAAATCTCGAAATGGATCAGATAATGATTTCCAATATTTGTAATATATATTCCGTATTTTCATCGGTGTGTATTATGAAACAAACATGGACAAAAAGTGAGTTTCAGCTACACAGTGAATGATTACCGAACAATTTCAACAACAGTTCTCGCCTGGGAACATTACATGAAGAGCTCAATCGCGCACTATTCTTTTAACTACGGTTCCAACACGCTATCCATAGCAACCTAGTTCATGATCAGTTCAGTGCAGCTGATTTTAAACAACTACCATTCCGCAAACAAAAATCAATTAATTCAGCTACAATCGTAAAATCGTTCAGTTACAGGTATTAGTAAGACACATACCGTGATGAATTATAGCTCGCATAGAAGTGGCGCAAGCAATTACCTACAACAAAATGCTCTCTCCTCGAAGCCGTATAGCCACACAGTAACGACATACGTAGAGCACTCCGTTTCGCTGTAAACGGCCATCTTTAGCCAGCCCGACTACGGAAACAAATCACAAGCTCTTCCTGATCCGCAGCACTGACACCGTCAACAGCTCGGCCATGTGCTTGTTGATTTCGATGATGTTAGTGCAATTTATAGCTGCCTTCCTCATACTAGCATCGTTAACACGGTTACTGTTTACCAAGCTGTAGCCATACACTCGGCCATCACCGATTGATCATGTCCACTTCCTCGTCACACTTGCCAACTTTCTGTCTCCGCACACATGTGCTTTATACTTTTCAGTAATAGGCGAACTCAAGCAACTCTGAGATAACATCTTGATACCGTACTCTGGAGGATGCAACTCATTGAGCCGTTGATAGTTGTGCCTCAGTTACTTTCAGATATAGCAAGAAAATAATACGTTCCTGTTTTCGGTATGAAAATGGCTGTAACATGAAATCTCTCCAGAAAAAAATGTCAAAAGGCGAAATAAAGTCAACTATACCGTTATGCCAGCAACTTTTTGCGACTACAACAAGGTCAACACACATATATTTAAGCACATACTGCTCACAATAGCTGCATCATAACGAAAACAGGAAATCTAGTAAAATAAAAATATAATATCCTTTCAAACAGCTCACAGTATAATGTTTCGCCGTTTAAAGCCGCTATGGGCATGGAAAACGAACTAATATTTGTACTGGTATAAATTTACCAACACTATTGGACGAGAATGATGTTATGTTCTGCCCTTGCTTGCGGTAAGAAGCTCTCTGATTGGTTTATTTCCAAGAACTAGGCGAGGCTGAATGATGGAGGAATAGGAGAGTGGTTGGAGAGGTGTGAGGAGAGGGAGAGCGGAAGGGCTTGGGTGGGGTCGAGGGGGCTGACGGTAGTCGGGAAGGTCAAGGTCAAGTTCGAAGGTCATACTTGGTCCAAAGTTGTTATGGCATTCCTACTGACATAAAAGTAACTCTGAACGTACCTGAACGGAGTGCTATAGGGCCATTACTAGTCAATAGTCATTTGTATAATGACTTAGTGGATAATGTTAGAAAGATCATAATGCTTTCCGGGAATGATGATGTATACAGAGACGTCGCAAGGCTAGGAAACTGTAAGTAAATGGAGACCAATACTGGATTAACACTGGACCTGTAGATCGACATGTAGCACTTAGTATAAACTAATGTAACTTGCTGGGCACAAATATATGACTGCTGAACAATCTAGTGCTATCCGTTAAATATATGGTAATATACCTACCGAGATATTTGTAGGAACGACACCATGAAACTACTTGTAGGAAAGGAAGATGCCAGACCAACATTCATTGGTAGAATCGTCAAAACCTGTAAGCCACCACGAAGAGGTGGCTTACAAAACACTCGTTCAATCGGTACAGTATTGTTCCTCAGTCTGTAAATACTACCAGGTAGAATTGATAGAGGAAATAAAGGAGATCCAAAGAAGAACAGCGCGATTCGTCCTGGATTCGTTTAACGAGCGCGAAATAGCCTCTGAGATGCTCATCCAGCTACAGTGACAGACGCTACAAGAGAGGAATTTTTGCATTACGTTTACTGACAGAATTTTGAGAGTGTACTTTCCTTGAAAAATCAACGAACATATTGCCTTTTCCCACATATATTTCGTCAAAATATCATGACGGTAAAATTGAGAAATTCGAGCTGATACGGGTGTCTACCAGCAGGTGTTCTTCCCCATTGTCATTCGCGACTGGAATGGGAAAGGAAGGTAGTGGAGAGGGTGTAGTCACAACCATACCAGGAGCGCCCTTCGTTAGGAAAGGAGGCAGGGGCAATGTCTGGAAGTAGTGTAGATGTACCAGATTCTCCTGAGCAAAAGCGTAGAACTGCATGCTTCATCCACGCCGTTGATGGCTTTTCTTCCATCGTACTTAGTATGTGTGCCCATACACTCGCTTAGCAGCCCTCTATAGTTGCTAGTACTGCCTCCTGATAGAAGTGAATAGTTTCTGGATTTTTGGCCGAACCACTCGTATGTAATAGAAGCAATTTCGTTCTAACATTCAAATCCTGCTATGTTTATGCCGATATGAAAGTTTGATTTCTCATACACCTCTCCCCTTTCTATCAGGAATTTTCCTTGGGGAGTTATCCACTGAAGAGTTCGCTCAATGTGGGAGCAATGGTTGATCCTAAATATTTCAATATCTTGCCAGGAATGCTGTCTGGGCTGTTGCCACATGGTTTCTCAGTGTACTTAAGGTCTCTAGAACCTCTTGCGGGTCAATTGGATTAACAAGCAAGTCGATTGCTAAATTCCTTCAACATATGATAATTGGCGCTATCTACTTCTTCTTCTTCTTCTTCTTCGTCTCTGTTATCTATCAGTAGTACTGTCAATAGTGTCTTGTCCCACTCCTACTAGCTAGTGGTCTGTTGACCATTATCAACTAACGTAGAGATATGTGGATTACCTGACCTTACAGTTCACGAATTTATAAGACGTGGCTCATTAATTAATCTGCAATTGAATACAATATTTACTTTTATTTTATATAATTTGATTCTGAAACTGTGTTTTAGCTTGGTAATTAGCAACTAATACTGTCTTCCTACCTTGAAAACGACTTATCGTCAGCTAAGTAGACATTGAGCACTTGGAAGTACTTTACGCAGGTATGAATCTCCTACCACTGGGAGTTACATTAAATGCTTCAGTTAGACATTGTGTGACTTCTACGAACATCTACTCAGTGCTTTCTCTGGATTATATTGCTTCCACAGTGATATTCACATGAGCTAACAGCTTCCAATATGTCCATTACAAAATTTTCTGGGAGCTGTTTTCAATAGCATTTCTGTCATTTTTCCCCTTGTTCAGAACAATATGAATCAGGTTGCAGTTATTTGTGGTTAGATCAATTAGGGGCGAGCCCACAAATATTTTGGTTCATTTGGAACAAACACCAGCACAGTCGTTAGTTGTTAATTTTGGTTTATTTCTAGAGGGCTACCAGGACAAGCGCCAGATGTTAGTCTCTAATGGAAATTGTAATAAAGTCTAACAAGGGTGCTGACGGGATGATACATTGTTTGTAAGATTTCTTGAATAAGAATAGGCCCGTTAATGGTTCCTTTGTTGACTGTGTACGTTTCTCGACATTCTTCAGAAATTAACGTCGAAACCAGAAGTACGTAAATGCGAGCTCTGGTTTCCCAGACGATGTTGTATTCCATTGTCAACTGTACAGCCCATAAAGACAATAACCAATATAATAATACCGACGCAACGTAATAGTTAAAGAGCCTCGTTTATGGAAAAATGCAAGTTGCATGGCAGATAACATTTCCTGGCAAGTGTATAGTGAATACTTCCTTAGGCATCGAGCTGAGGAGAAATAAGAGGTCTTCAGCATTCAACAAGCCCAGCTTAAATGTTAATAAAAGTGAAATGACGATAACGTAATTCGTGAACTGGAAGATGTGGCAACGCCTTAAGACACAAAACATTTGAACTAGAATGTCACTTCGTCATCACTTTTCCTATGGCCACTGTCATGGTTCATTTTGGTACCCACCCCAAAACTACCAATATTTATCACTGCCTCTGTAACCCTCCACAGTTCGCAAAACCAGCTCCAACAAAGACATCAATAAAAAATGCGATTGATACTCGCGGGCATTTTAGTGCATCGGAGTTCCGAACTATTTCATCAAAATCTAAATAGATGAGTCAGGCAGCAGTAGCCGACCGAGACACACGCAGCAACAGGGAAGTAACCGCTTTTGTGTCATTTACGAGTTCCTAACCCGGAGCGAATTTTATTGTATCATCTGTGTGCTTGAATAGTTCAGTTTCTTGAGTTTCTGCGTGTAAATTTAATATCTAATAGCCACAGTTATCCCGTTTTCGTTTGAGTCGGAAAGTAAACAGATTTTGTGACATATTACAAGTTCCTAATCAGGGGCAAATTATTTAGTTTCACCTGAGTGCTTCGGTAGTTAGGTTTTCGAGTATCTGCGTATTACTAGACACAGTTCGTGCGTTTCCGTCAGGGTCTAGAGTAGAGTTGCGCAGCACATGCCGATAGTCCGTTTATTTGCATTGTTAAGTTTTCCATGGCCTTTAGTATGGACAGGGACTGCTATTGTTGTGTGCGGATGCGAGCCGAGTTGGTGACACTTCGCTCTCAGCTTCACGCTGTGGTGGCTTCGGTTACACAGCTTGAGGTTGCAGTGGATGGGCACCACTGTTGTGGGCAGGCCGTGGGGATCCAACGTCAGAGTGCTTCGATCCGTCCTCACCGGTGGCCAACACAGTTACTGCTCACACTGAGGCTGACCCTTCACCTGTGGTCGAGTGGGAGGTCGCCCTGGGGCGAAGCAGGCGGCGAGAGGCTTCCCAGGCGGCCGCACATAAGGCCTCCCCGGTTTGTCTGACAAACAGGTTCCAGGTGCTGTCTGTGGCTGACACTGTCGCTGAGCGAGATGCTGTCGCCTCTCCTGTTTCGGAGGAAACCACTCAGCTTGCAAGATCCGAGCAATCGCAGAGGGTGGGATTATTGGTAGTTGGGAGCTCCAACGTTAAGCGCGTTGTGGGGCCTCTTAGGGACTTGGCTGACAAGAAGGCTAAGAAAACCAACGTGCACCCTGTGTGCATACCGGTTGGACCCGTTCCAGATGTGTAAAGGGTCCTCCCGGATGCCATGAAGAGCACAGGCTGCAGCCAACCGCAGGTGGTTGTTCACGTCGGTACCAATGATGTGTGTCACTTTGGATCAGAAGAGATTCTCTCTGGTTTCGAGCGGCTAACAGAAGTGTTAAAGGCTGCCAGTCTTGCTTGCAAGATGAAAGCAGAGCTGACCATTTGTAGTATAGTCGACAGGACCGATTGCGGACCTCTGGTAGAGAGCCGAGGGCAGGATCTGAATCAGAGGCTCAGACGGTTCTGCCACCGTGTAGGATGCAGATTCTTCGACTTGCGCCAAAGGGTGGAGTGGGTTCGGGTTCCGCTGAATAGGTCAGGTGTCCACTATACGCAAAAGTCAGCTACTTGGGTAGCAGGGGCTGTGTGGACTGGGCGGTTTTTTTTAGGTTAGAGGGTCTCGGGAAAACACAAGAAGGGCTTCAATCACAAAGGGTACAGGCCGAACACAGGAAGAACGTAGATACAGGAACCATGGTATAACAGTTGTAAATTGTCGTAGCTGTGTTGGGAAAGTACCAGAGCTCCAAGCGCTAATAGAAAGCACTGATGCTCAAATCGTTATAGGCACTGAAAGGTGGCTGAAACCGGATATAAGTTCAGCCGAAATTTTTGCGAAGAACCTAGCAGTGTTCCGAAAGGATAGGCGGTGGCGGTGGCGTGTTTGTTGCTGTCAGAAGTAGTTTACCTTGTCGCGAAATTAAGTAGATACTTCCTGTGAGTTAGTATGGACAAAGGTCATTGTTGGCAACCGGAATAAAATAATAATTGGATCCTTTTACCGACCTCCCAATTCAGATGATATAGTTGCTGAAAGGTTCAAAGAAAACTTGAGTTTGATTTCAAACACGTACCCGACTCATACGATAATAGTTGGTGGTGACTTGAATTTACCCTCGATATGTTGAGGAAAATATATGTTTAATTCCGCAGGCACGCATAAAATATCATCCGAAATTGTGCTAGACGCATTCTCTAAAAATTATTTCGTGCAGTTAGTTCATGAGCCCACGCGAATAGTAAACGGTTGTGAAAACACACTTGATCTCTTAGCAACAAATAATCTTGAGTTAATTACGAGCATCAAAAGCGATTCAGGGATTAGTGAACACAAAGTTGTCGTAGCGAGATTGAATACTGTATCTACATCTACATCTACATCCATACTCCGCAAGCCGGTGTGTGGCGGAGGGTATCTTGAGTACCTCTATCGGTTCTCCCATCTATCCCAGTCTCGTATTGTTCGTGGAAAGAAGGACTGTCGGTATGCATCTGTGTGGGCTCTAATCCCTCTGATTTCATCCTCATGGTCTCTTCGCGAGATATACGTAGGAGGGAGCAATATACTGCTTGACTCTTCGGTGAAGGTATGTTCTCGAAACTTCAACAAAAGCCCGTACCGAGCTACTGAGCGCCTCTCCTGCAGAGTCTTCCACTGGAGTTTATCTATCAACTCCGTAACGCTTTCGCGATTACTAGACGATCCTGTAACGAAGCGCGCTGCTCTCCGTTGGATCTTCTCTACCTCTTCTATCAACCCTATCTGGTACGGATCCCACACTGCTGAGCAGTATTCAAGCAGCGGAAGAACAAGCGTACTGTAACCTACTTCCTTTGTTTTCGGATTGCATTTCCTTGGGATTCTTCCGATGAATCTCAGTCTGGCATCTGCTTTACCGACGATCAACTGTATATGATCATTCCATTTTAAATCACTCCTGATGCGTACTCCCAGATAATTTATGGCATTAACTGCTTCCAGTTGCTGACCTGATATATTGTAGCTAAATGATAAGGGATCCTCCTTTCCATGTATTCGCAGCACATTACACTTGCCTACGTTGAGATTCAATTGCCATTCCCTGCACCATGCGTCAATTCGCTGCAGATCCTTCTGCATTTCAGTACAATTTTCCATTGTTACAACCTCTCGATATACCACAGCATCATCTGCAAAAAGCCTCAGTGAACTTCCGATGTCATCCACAAGGTCATTTATATATATTGTGAATAGCAACGGTCCTATGACACTCCCCTGCCGCACACCTGAAATCACTCTTACTTCGGAAGACTTCTCTCCATTGAGAATGACAGGCTGCATACTGTTATCAAGGAACTCTTCAATCCAATCACACAATTGGTCTGATAGTCCATATGCTCTTACTTTGTTCATCAAACGACTGTGGGGAACTGTATCGAACGCCTTGCGGAAGTCAAGAAACACGGCATCTACCTGTGAACCCGTGTCTATGGCCCTCTGAGTCGTGGACGAACAGCGCGAGGTGGGTTTCACACGACCGTCTTTTTCGAAACCCATGCTGATTCCTACAGAGTAGATTTCTAGTCTCCAGAAAAGTCATTATACTCGAACATAATACGTGTTCCAAAATTCTACAACTGATCGACGTTAGAGGTATAGGTGTATAGTTCTGCACGTCTGTTCGACGTCCCTTCTTGAAAACGGGGATGACATGTGCCCTTTTCCAATCCTTTGGAACGCTACGCTCTTCTAGAGACCTGCGGTACACCGCTGCAAGAAGGGGGGCAAGTTCCTTCACGTACTCTGTGTAAAAATTATAGCGAAATGCAGGAAGATCTGCAGCGGATAGGCACGTGTTGCAGGGAGTGGCAACCGTCCCTTAACAGAGACAAATGTAATGTACTGCGAATATATAGAAAGAAGGATCCTTTATTGTATGATTATATGATAGCGGAACAAACACTGGTAGCAGTTACTTCCGTAAAATATCTGGGAGTATGCGTGCGGAACGATTTGAAGTGGAATGATCATATAAAATTAATTGTTGGTAAGGCGGGTACCAGGTTGAGATTCATTGGGAGAGTGCTTAGAAAATGTAGTCCATCAACAAAGGAGGTGGCTTACAAAACACTCGTTCGACCTATACTTGAGTATTGCTCATCAGTGTGGGATCCGTACCAGATCGGTTTGACGGAGGAGATAGAGAAGATCCAAAGAAGAGCGGCGCGTTTAGTCACAGGGTTATTTGGTAACCGTGATAGCGTTACGGAGATGTTTAATAAACTCAAGTGGCAGACTCTGCAAGAGAGGCGCTCTGCATCGCGGTGTAGCTTGCTCGCCAGGTCTCGGGAGGGTGCGTTTCTGGATGAGGTATCGAATATACTGCTTCCCCCTACTTATACCTCCCGAGGAGATCACGAATGTAAAATTAGAGAGATTAGAGCGCGCACGGAGGCTTTCAGACAGTCGTTCTTCCCGCGAACCATACGCGACTGGAACAGGAAAGGGAGGTAATGACAGTGGCACGTAAAGTGCCCTCCGCCACACACCGTTGGGTGGCTTGCGGAGTATAAATGTAGATGTAGATGAGTAGAAATCGAACTGGTATCCCATCAGGTCCTCTTTTGAGCGATTTTAATTGTTTCTCTATCCCTCTGTCGTCTATTTCGATATCTACCATTTTGTCATCTGTGCGACAATCTAGAGAAGGAACTACAGTGCAGTCTTCCTCTATGAAACAGCTTTGGAAAAAGATATTTAGTATTTCGGCCTTTAGTCTGTCATCCTCTGTTTCAGTACCATTTTGGTCACAAAGTGTCTGGACATTTTGTTTTGATCCATCTACCACTTTGACATAAGACCAAAATTTCTTAGGATTTTCTGCCAAGTCAGTACATAGAACTTTACTTTCGAATTCATTGAACGCCTCTCGCATAGCCCTCCTCACACTACATTTCGCTTCGCGTAATTTTTGTTTGTCTGCAAGGCTTTGGCTATGTTTATGTTTGCTGTGAAGTTCCCTTTGCTTCCGCAGCAGTTTTCTAGCTCGGTTGTTGTACCACGGTGGCTCTTTTCCATCTCTTACGATCTTGCTTGGCACATACTCATCTAACGCATATTGTATGATGGTTGAAACTTTGTCTACTGATCCTCAACACTATCTGTACTTGAGACAAAACTTTTGTGTTGAGCCGTCAGGTACTCTGAAATCTGCTTTTTGTCACTTTTGCTAAACAGAAAAATCTTCCTACCTTTTTTAATATTTCTATTTACGGCTGAAACCATCGATGCAGTAGTTCTGCGTTAACTGTTTCAAATAGTTCGGGTCTGTTTGCCATCAGAAGGTCTAGTATGTTATCGCCACGAGTCGGTTCTCTGTTTAACTGCTCAACGTAGTTTTCAGATAAAGCACTTAAAAAAATTTCACTGGATTCTTTGTCCCTGCAACCCGTTATGAACTTTTGAGTCTCCCAGTCTATATCCGGCAAATTAAAATCTCCACCCAGAACTATAACATGGTGGGGAAATCTACTCGAAATATTTTCCAAATTATCCTTCAGATGCTCAGCCACAACAGCTGCTGCGCCAGGGGGCCTATTGAGACACTCAATTACCATGTCTGAGCCTGCTTTAACCGTGACCTTGACCCAAATTATTTCACATTTCGGATCTCCGTCAATTTCCTTCGATACTATTGCACTTCTTATCGCTATAAACATGCCTCCCCATTCACTGCCCAGCCTGTCTCTGCGGTATACATTCCACTCTGAGTTTAAGATTTCATTACTGTTTACGTCTGGTTTCACCCAACTTTCTGTCCGTAGTACTAAGTGGGCATTGTGACCGTTTATTAATGAGAGCAGTTCTGGGACCTTTCTATAGACGCTCCTGCAGTTTACTATTAGCACATTAATATTGTTATTCCCTGTTGCATTTTGCCTACTCCTACCTTGCCGCGTCTCAGGAGGCGTCTTGTCGGGCCTAGGGAGGGAATTCTCTAACCTAAGAAACCCATATGTGCACTCCACACGTACTCCGCTACCCTTGTACACGCTTCTTGCGTTTTGTGCACGCCTGACCTATTCAGGGGGACCCTACATTTCTCCACCTGATGGCGGAGGTCGAGAAATTTGCACCCCAGATCTCCGCAGAATCGTCTGAGCCTCTGGATTAAGCCTTATATTCGGCCCCAAACCAGAGGACCGCGATCGGTTCTGGGAACGATACTACAAATAGTTAGCTCAGATTCCACCCCGCGAGCGAGGCTTTCCGCCTTCACCAACTCCGCCAACCGCCTGTACGAACTGAGGATGACTTCTGAACCCAGACGGCAGGAGTCATTGGCGCCGACATGAGCAAAAATTTGCAGTCGGGTGCACCCAGTGCTCTCTATCGCCGCCGGCAGGGCCTCCTCCACATCTCGGATGAGACCCCCCGGCAAGCAGACAGAGTGAACACTGGCCTTCTTCCCCGACCTTACCGCTATTTTCCTAAGGGGCTCCATCACCCGCCTAACGTTGGAGCTCCCAATAACTAATAAACCCCTCCCCCCGTGTGCCTGCTCGGACCTTGCTGAAAGAGCAGCCACATGTCCACTCACAGGCAGAGCGGGCGATGCCACACGGACAGCCTCCACATTTACCCTCCGCCTCGTGCGGCGCGAACGCCGCTGAACCCGCCACTCCCTTTGGGGAGAGGGTGGCCCAACCGCGTCCGGTACCCGCGAAGATGTCTCGACAGCAGGGACAGTGGGTGAAGCATGAAACACCTGGGGTGTACCATGCGACGCACCAGACTCCCGACTGCCGCTACACTCCGAGGCAGCAGCCTGTAAACGGCTAACCGCGCCCATAAACACGTTCAGCTGTTCGCGAACAGTGGCCAGCTCCTCCTGCGTCCGTACACAGCAGTCACACATCCTATCCATCCTAAGAAATCAATTTACTGTAGAAAGTTAATCAACTTTTAACTACACTGCTAATTCACTAAAAGCGGCTGATAGTTGACTAAAGTGTGGTTACTACACACTTCTTGTAGAAAACAATGAAAATAGCACTACCTGTCTCTGGACTGTATTGAAAACAAACACTAGCACTACTGGCACTATGGCTGACTAAAGGGACTCTCTCTGACTGTATTCAAAACAATCACGAAATCTATGGAACACTATTACTAGCACTCGACAATTAAAGCTTCCTAAAAGCAAAAACACACGGAAGAAGAAGTGACAAGTAAGAAAAATACAGTTAATACTTAAATTAACGCAGCTCGCTGCACAGCAGAAGTGACACAGACGGCAGTTACGACGATACTGTAATCCCCAAATCCTCGAAAAATAAGCGAAACATATACCTATTCAAAAAAGCAGATAAAAATTCACTTGACGCCTTCCTAAGAGACAATCTCCTCTCATTCCAAATTAATAATATAAGTGTAGACCAGATGTGGCTTAAATTCAAAGAAATAGTATCGGCAAAAATTGAGAGATTTATACCATAAAATTAACAAACGACGGAGCTGATCCTCCTTGGTACACAAAACGGGTTAGAACACTGTTGCAGAAACAACGGAACAAACATGCCAAATTTAAACAGACGCCAAATCTCCAAGATTGTCGATCTTTTAGAGAAGCTCGAAATTTAGCGCTGATTTCAATTGGAGATGCTTATAAGAGTTCCCACAACGAAACTTTGTCTCGAAACCTGGCAGAAAATCCAAAAAGATTCTGGTCGTATGTGAAGTACATTAGCGGCAAAAAACATCAGTGCCTTCTCTACGCGATAGCAATGGAGATACTATCGAAGACAGTGCCGTCAAAGCAGAGTTACTAAACACTGCCTTCCGAAATGCCTTCACAAAAGAAGACGAAGTAAATATTCCAGAATTCGAATCGAGAACAGCTGCCAACATGAGTAACATAGAAGTAAAGATCATCGGAGTAATGAAGCAACTTAAACCACTTAATAAAAGCAAGTCTTCTGGTCCAGACTGTATACCAATTAGGTTCCTTTCGGAGTGTGCTGATGCATTAGCTCCATACTCCATCATATACAACCGTTCGCTCGACGAAAGATCCGTACCCAAAGACTGGAAAGTTGCGTAGGTCACACCAATATTCAAGAAAGGTAGTAGGAGTAATCCACTAAATTACAGGCCCATATCATTAACATCGATATGCAGCAGGATTTTAGAACATATATTGAGTTCGAACATTATGAATTACCTCGAAGAAAACGGTCTATTGACACACAGTGAACATGGGTTTAGAAAACATCGTTCCTGTGAAACATAACTAGCTCTTTATTCACATGAAGTGTTGAGTGCTATTGACAAGGGATTTCAGATCGATTCCGTATTTATGGATTTCCGGCAGGCTTTTGACACTGTACCACACAAGTGACTCGTAGTGAAATTGCGTGCTTGTGAAATATCGTCTCAGTTATGTGACTGGATTTGTGATTTCCTGTCAGAGAAGTCACAGTTCGTAGTAATTGACGGAAAGTCATCGAGGAAAACAGAAGTGATTTCTGGCGTTCGCCAAGGTAGTGTTATAGGCCCTTTGCTGTTCTTTATCTATATAAACAATTTGGGAGACAATCTGAGCAGCCGTCTTCGGATGTGTGCAGATGACGCTGTCGTTTATCGACTAATAAAGTCATCAGAAAATCAAAACAAACTGCAAAAGGATTTAGAAAAGATATCTGTACGTTGCGAAGAGTGGGAGTTAACAGTAAATAACTAAAAGTGTGAGGTCATCCACATGAGTACTGAAAGGAATTCGTTAAACTTCGGTTACACGATAAATCAGTCTAATCTAAAAGCCGTAAGTTCAACTAAATACCTAGGTATTACAATTACGAACAAATTAAATTGGAAGGAACACATAGAAAATGTTGTGGGGAAGGCTAACCAAAGACTGCGTTTTATTGGCAGGGCACTTAGAAAATGTAACACACCTACTAAGGAGACTGCTTACACTACGCTTGCCTGTCCTCTTTTAGAATGCTGCTGCGCGGTGTGGGATACTTACCAGATAGGACTGACGGAGTACATCGGAAAAGTTGAAAGAAAGGCAGCACATTTTGTATTACCGCCAAATATGGGAGAGAGTGTCACAGAAATGATACAGGATTTGGGCTGGAAAGCATTAAAAGAAGGCGGTTTTCGTTGCGACGGAATCTTCTCACGAAATTCTAATCATCAGCGTTATCCTCCGAATCCGAAAATATTTTGTTGACACCTATCTACATAGGTAGGAACGATCACCACGAAAAATAAGGGAAATCAGAGCTCGTACGGAAAGATATAGGTGTTCATTCTTACCGCGCGCTATGCGAGATTGGAATAATAGAGAATTGTGAAGGTGGTTCGATGAACCCTCTGCCAGGCACTTGAATGTGATTAGCAGAGTATCCGTGTAGATGTAGATGTATTTTACTGATCTGTTTTCGAGGTGAGCAGTATAGCGCTCTGTCATCCAACTGGTTAATCTGGAGGTTTCTTCTTTCTTACAAAAATTTTGTTCACGGATGGTTGTACTACAGGAATGACGAAAGAATGTCCCTCACTGAATGTTACACTGTGTAAAGGGACATCCTCCAGTAGCATTACTTTTCCTCAAAAGAAGTAGTCGATGCCAAAAATATTTTTTGAAATTTTGGACAGCTCAGTATTATCTCAGCAGTTTTTCTGAAAAATTTCATATGATTTTAAACATGATGTGTTGTACTTCAAGCTAAAATTTGTGAAAAAGAATTACTTTTGTTTCCTTTGTTACCATCGATACGTACTATCTCTGAATGTACAGTTAGAATTATTTTCTTTTTAGAAACATTTGAAATTACGAAATAGTTGGAACACTTAAAATTTCTACTATTAATTGTTTATAATGTTTATTTCTGGATTCATCTATAAAATAATAATCTAACCTTATAGAAATACATTTGTCAAGAAAAATTGTAAACTCTTTGAATATTGTTATTACCGTAGAGTGAGGTAGTAGTAAGCATACCGGGTGGACCCGTTCCAGATGTGTAAAGGGTCCTCCCGGATGCCATGAAGAGCACAGGCATGCCTCTGATGTGATCGGACGTATTTTTGTAGTTTGGACGAAAGTTAATGTGAAAATTCAAAAGACAATGGAATATAGTAAAATGTGAAGCAATAAATCATGGTAAAAACAGAAAATTCTGCAAAGACGTTCTTCATAATTATGTAGGTCAGTTGAACTATGAGAACCTTAAATGTGAGAATTTCAGCTTCAAGAATCAGCCCCTAGACATGAACAACTGGAGCCAACCGTGCGAGAAAAGATAAGTAAAAAGTTTACTGTAAATCTTTCCCCTTTCGAATCTTATGAAAAGACTTCACCATTGTAGATAGTAGTGACAACAAAGGAGGGAGAGGTAGATTACAGCTATTATATATTAACTTAACTACATAATTTATTAAACTTTACTGTACGTACGCAGCTTTCCCACGGATGCCAGCCTCACTCTTATGTCGCAAATATAAACTAATAAGGCAAAACGTTATGACTACGTTGCTTAATAGCTTATTTGTACGTGTTTGGAACGAAATACGTAACTGATTCTGCCTATCAGGGATCTGACAGCTTGTTGATAGGGTTGTGGATAAATGTGGCATTAGACGTCTACGCACATATCACGTAATTCGCGTAAATAACGGGCCACTGATTTGCGTACGCAATGATGGCACCCGACGGCGACCCAAATGGGTTTCACAGGAATTTGGTGGCCGAGAAATCAACGTCAGTTCATTATAATTCTCCTCAAATCACAGTAGCACGGTTTTGGCTCCGAGACATGGACAGTTACACTGCTGAAAGATGACATCGCCGTCGGGGACGACATCAAGCATGAAGGGATGCAGGTGGTTCGCAGCTGGCAGCCTGTCTTAGATCTACTATGGATCATATGAAAGCTCAGGTCAATGCCTCATATGGCATAATACTGCTCCAACCAGCCTGCGTCCGTAGCATGCTGCACGTTTCGAGCCGCTGTTCACCTCGATGACGGCGATTGTGGAGACGACCATGGACGTAGTGTAGCAAAAATGTGTTTCACCCGAAGAGCCGACACATTTGCAATGCTCGACGGTCGAATCCCCATGGGCAACACTGATATCGTAACAGACGATGATGTCGTCGGGCCAACATGTGAACACGTAGAGCTGGTCTGTTGCGGAGCTCCACGTTCAACAATGTACGATGAACGGTGTACTCCGAAACACTTGTGCGTGTACCAGGATTGTGCACTCTGGGCAGAGATGCCACAGAGTACCATCTGACCTACTTTATAGAACAGATAAGCCTCCGAACGCCATGTTCTGTGAAGAGTCGTGGACGTCCAGCCATTTAGCACCTAGTGGTAGTTTCACTGCCCTTCTACCTCTTTCCGTAGATGCTCACGCCAGTAGCACGTGAACATTCGACCACCTTCGCCGTTTTCGAGGTACTCGCTCACAGGCTCTGGGTAATAATAGCCTGCCCTTTGTCAAAGTCGCTTATCTCAATGGATTTCTCCATTTGCAGCCCATATCTTCGATCGGTTAATCCACCGTCCGTGTGTGCTCCGCTTACATACTCTTGTTACAGCGTCACATGCCCGCAACGCCACCAGGCGGCATCCAGCGTCACGGTAGACGGTGTCATATTGTTTGGCTGACCAGTGTGCAATAGCTAACGCACATCTGGCATCACTCCTTACAGCACAGGAGTCTTCCTGAAACTAACAACAAGTTGCGATATTCCTCGTCAACGCGCGAGCGTTTGCACGTGAATTAATTATATTACTTTCTTCATAACAAAACCTTATATTAGCAGTAATAATATCTGTGACACCATTGCACTTATTATTTAAAATGAAGAACGTAATTATTCTTTACGTGGATTCCTTTTTGAAACCAATTACTTTTTCAGTAGTCATAGACGTATTTACTATCTTGCTGCAGAAGTAATGCGCATTTATCTTACACAACGATGTGCTGCCAACCTTTGAAATATTGGGTTAGTGAAAGTTCGTAGCGTTTTTGTTTTTCATGTTGGTGTTCCTGTTTCTGTGTAACTCACTGTTGCTATTTAAGTTTAAATATAGTCATTTCGTCATTTGGAGAGACTGGGTGGAACTGTGGATGCTAGAAAATAGGGTGCTAGGTGGAGAAATCGGAATATTTCCGACACATTCATCTGTTTGAGTTCAATAGAGGGATGACAGCAGCAGAGGCAGCCAGAAACGTTTCCGCCGTTAAGAGTATAATGCTATGGGATAGACTACGGCAAGAAAATGGTTTCCTCGTTTTAAGGAGGATCGTTTTGACATTAGTGACTCTCCAAGTTCAGGAGGACCTTCGGTCTTTGATGAAGATCGTTTAAATGCATTAATCTACAATGGTCCACGTCATTGTACTCCAGAACTGGCAAATATGATGAGCTGTGATCGTTCCACCATCATGCGACATCTGCATGCAATGGGGAAGGTTCAAAAATCGAATGTGTGGTTACCGCATGCTCGCCATCAGTTGGCTCGTGGATAACACTGACCATTCTTAGTTGCGAGAAATGGCGTGTCTAAGAAAGAAAAGAAAGGAATGGTTGAGCCTAAACAAAGCACCAACTCACCGTACAAAGATCTGCGCGCATCTGGTGGAGGAACGACGGTGACGTGTCCTACGATTTGCTTCTCCGAGTTTTAACTACTGTAACAACAGCGACTCTGTACTGTTGTACATATAAGTAATTCTGTTCATCTGATTTTACGATAAACCTGTGTCATTGATGTTCTGATTTTATTTCCTTTTGTTTCATGCCATTATGTTAAGAAAATTGTAAATAAGTTTCAATGTGAATATTAATGTTTATGTCAAATGTCAAGTAATATTGTAATAGAATTGAAATGTAACAAATGTTGAAACTGTTGTAAGATGTTTAAAATTTTAACTGTGCGTCTGGTCCATACGTAAGCAATGTGTTAGAATATGTAGAATGCAAAACCTCGGGTGAATACCCGGTCTGTCAGGGAGCGGTAAAAGGTGGATGGCAGGCGAGCGCGGGAAAACGCGCGCGGGCACTGCACGGCACAAAGGGCTCAGGAGTAGTTGGAGTTTGGCACTGGTTTGAGCAACACCTTCTGGAGCAAGGAGGCTCTCCTGGAAGACAGCTTCACTGAGCCTCGGGTATGCCGTTCCAACGCCCACACAGCATGGCAAAATTCCATAGGCACTAAATGGAAAAGTACTGCGACGCTAAGAAGAATTAAAGTGCCATAGCTGTGATTGTATGTGTGCCTCGCCATCTTGCCGTCCGCCAACCGCCACATCGATACTAGCAGGTTGAAACTTTTAGTACTGTATTCGTATGGATCAGAGAGTGAACTGTCTTTGTTTGGTGCAATAATAACCTAAATTTTACCAGAACTTTTCCATCATATAATTATCCTTACAACTAACCTAGACAAGGTCCTTTCCAAATGTTGTGCAATCTGAGTGTCCCGAAATGAAAATTAAAAATTGTGTTAATAATTATTATTTGCAGAACTAGCCACATTAGAATGGTGTTTAAAGAAATGTTTTGTTAATGAATCAGTAAATGAATAGCGAAAGTCTAACGAAGTCGAAAGATAACTTTAGTATTGATATACTAATGAAGTTTATTATTTCGAGACAGATTTAAAGGCACTTAAATGAGCAGTAAATAAGACGAAAAGAGTAGTAACTTATATACTGGAAATCTTGAATGAATAATAAATTAAGTAATCTTTTTTTTTAATACAGCGATCATAACAGTTTCAGGATTCCCCCTTCATTCACTTGAATTCTGAAGTGTTCTAAATTGGTTTGACCAGCAAAAGTTAAAGTCAATATAAAAGTCAAAATTTATCAGTGTTTATCTTTATCAAAATTGACATTTTCTGTGTGTAGCATGAAAGTACAATTTCTAGAGTAACCTATTCCCGATTTTAATCAGATTAATAGACGGTATAAAGTTTTGTGGTAAACATTATAGTGTAGTGTTATGTATTCATGATTTTCCATATCAGTACTGAACGTGAAACTATCAATTCAATAGATTTTCTGGTTCTAAAATTCTACTATATTATGCAGTGTTACAACTGGTTGTTTTTCATGAATATATACCAACATGTAAGGGGAAGAAACTCAGTTAATGCCTAATTAGGCTGACGACCAAATTATTGTCACATTGGTAGCATCTTCTGGTCTGCTTTTGATCCATTCTGACGTGTGATTGCCTTTCGAACTGACTTGACGGATCATTGTTATTACAGAGTGGATGTAAGTCTGATTTGCCACCATTCGGGCACACACGGTCGATATCTATACGAAAATCCTTTCTCATAAGGTGAATCCCGCTCACTTACCATAGCACAGGCTTTAACGAGTACTGTGTCACGGAGGTTACACTATCGTTGTTGACATTTATTCTCAACAACTGAGACTTCTTGCGGACGTGTTCCAAAAACAACGACCATTAAGAAGTAATGTTACTCGATGATAACGTCCGCCCAAATTCTGCGAGACTGCCGAAGCTACTGTACAGGTGCTGAGTTGGGAAGTCATTCCGCGCCCACCTTATTCACCTGATCTTGTCCCCTCACATTTTCACCTTTACCTCGCCATCGAAAAACCTTCAAAAAACTTCCTTTCAAGACGAAAATGTGCTCCGAACATGGATCGATGAGCTTTTCGCCTCAAACTCAGGTGATTTCTATAGTCTTTGAATCGAAAAATTATCCCAGCGTTGGCAAACTGTCATAAACAGTGAAGGAAAATGTACAGCGCTGGAAAAAGATAAGTACACCCCTTTAGACGTTTCTAATTCATTCAAGATTTATTGTTGTAACAGTGCATATAGAGTACATGACATGACTACATTTACAGATCAGTAGCATAAGCGGTTCTGAAGTACTAGGTATCGACTCGTGCTGAAACACCCATATTAGTACGTACTGTAGCCTCCACGGGAAATTCAGTCTATCGTACAGATGTTTAATACTGTCCTCGGATTCGATGTTCCACATCTGCTCGACCTTTTAACGTAGGTCTGTAAGAGCTGCTGGTTGACAAGTCACACGACTCACTTCTCGTGCCATCACGTCCCATACATGCTCGATTGGATAGAAGTCCATTAGTCGCGTTGGCCAGGGACGTTGCTGCTTGTCTTGCAGAGAACATTGAGTTTGACAGGCAGTGTGTGGACGAACATTATCCTGTTGGAACAACGTATCAACTTCCTCTCTACGTGACAGCGCTCACCAGATCTACGCTGTACTCGCAAACGACCATCACTTGTGTGCCGGCAGAATCTGCTTTCATCGCTGGCGAGCCATTCCATCTTCCAAGTGATCCTCTCTAACGGCAGCAGTCGAACCGTGCTCGTCGATGCTTTGGCGTCATGGGAAGACGGGCTAAAGGTCTGCATGTCCAGAGTCTCATTGCTAATGATTGGTTCGCGACAGTTCGTGTTGACACGTGTGGGCTTACGAGTCCTTTTATCTGTGCTGTGGTAGCTGTACGATCTGCCTCTGCTGCCCTTTGATACGACGATCCTGGAGGGTATCCGTTCTGGACTGACATCGAGAATCTCTTCAACGGTTGTGAGAATGTTCACGTGAACATTGATACCAGCATCGTTGCACAACTGACGCAACACGTCCAACTTGTGTGGCAATTCTCCGAAAGAAGAACACCGCCACTCGGAAGACCACCTCCACTGGCTGTAGGAAGCACGAGTTCATCTCCGGGGCATGGTTGCCTACTTGCTTCACACTTTTGCACCACACTGAGCCTTCTGGTTGTGAGCATTCCCTATTAAATAGCAGACACAGATAGTGCTCTTGGAGCTATGCCACTACGCTATCTGTTGGTGGACGACGTTGAAACTTTATGATTACATGTAATAACCCCCAGATGGCATATGCCGTCATCGGATCAAAATCGACGTTGTCTTTCCCGGTGTACTATTTTTTTTTTTTTTTAGCAGTGTATTATTGATGACTAGTCTCTGTTAAGTGTATCTGCTCTATTCTGGAAAAAAACGCTACGAACTTGTGCACCTGCCAATAATCCCCTGCGATTACGAATTTTATAATTCTTTTGTTTAAATCATTTTAGTTCGTTCAGAAGATCTGAATTCAGTCCAGAATATGTCTGCACAAAGTTAGAAATCAAATCGTAACCTAAATACTACAAATTCTGTACCTCAAATTTTGTTATTAAAATATCCATTTGCTTGTTATGTTGAGTACTCCAAATGACATACGAAAATTATACAAGCTGAACTTATTTTGCTAATGTAAATATGATTCTGAATTAACTCTCTGTACATTCACATTAAGTTTTATGATTCTTATTCATTTAATCCATATCTCAAATAGCCCTTTCAAATATTCCTTTGAAATATGTTATTATTAAATAGATAAAAAATTCTTCCCGCAAATATTAGTATCATTAAAGTTAAGGAAACTATAAAATTTGTTCCGGCTATTGGATTTGTAATAATTTAATCCATGTGAAATTTATTTTTCAACAATTAAACACAACAAACAATTCACCTAAGTTCACAGATATTCCACTCCACCGATAACATATGTGATCTTTACTATGCTGGACTATATCACATTGCCCCAATATTGGAAACAAAACAAAAAAGTAATGCGGATATCCTGATCATATTACACACTGAGATTGCAACAGCATTAGGGTGCGAAGCGGATGGTATTGATCGTTTACTCTGATATTAATCAATGGCCTACTATACAGTATTTTTAAATTATTGTATTAATTTCCATTATTTGAAAATAGTATACAGTGTGTTATATTTTCTTATCATCGAATCCACTATACAACCCATGCTTAAATTTCTGCGATTTTTTGAAATGTACTGCCCGTAGAAATTCTACATACTTCTCTAACAAGCAAGCAGTCACTGTTACAAACACTAGGCACGTATAACTGCAGGGTAAATGGCGGAAATACGTTGCCTACAACTATCTCGTTTGCTTTCTTTCCGTATGAAACTGACTTAATTTCGGTTAATTATAATATTATGCTGTTTTGCTTGTTTTTGTTAATCTTCAGTGATGTATGTTCCGAAAGTCTCACTAAATTTAGAAATATTTCAGATAATGACATAAGGCTGGGATATGGTATGGACAAAACAAATACGAGATAATAGTTTCAACACACACAAAAATACACTCCTGGAAATGGAAAAAAGAACACATTGACACCGGTGTGTCAGACCCACCATACTTGCTCCGGACACTGCGAGAGGGCTGTACAAGCAATGATCACAAGCACGGCACAGCGGACACACCAGGAACCGCGGTGTTGGACGTCGAATGGCGCTAGCTGCGCAGCATTTGTGCACCGCCGCCGTTAGTGTCAGCCAGTTTGCCGTGGCATACGGAGCTCCATCGCAGTCTTTAACACTGGTAGCATGCCGCGACAGCGTGGACGTGAACCGTATGTGCAGTTGACGGACTTTGAGCGAGGGCGTATAGTGGGCATGCGGGAGGCCGGGTGGACGTACCGCCGAATTGCTCAACACGTGGGGCGTGAGGTCTCCACAGTACATCGATGTTGTCGCCAGTGGTCGGCGGAAGGTGCACGTGCCCGTCGACGTGGGACCGGACCGCAGCGACGCACGGATGCACGCCAAGACCGTAGGATCCTACGCAGTGCCGTAGGGGACCGCACCGCCACTTCCGAGCAAATTAGGGACACTGTTGCTCCTGGGGTATCGGCGAGGACCATTCGCAACCGTCTCCATGAAGCTGGGCTACGGTCCCGCACACCGTTAGGCCGTCTTCCGCTCACGCCCCAACATCGTGCAGCCCGCCTCCAGTGGTGTCGCGACAGGCGTGAATGGAGGGACGAATGGAGACGTGTCGTCTTCAGCGATGAGAGTCGCTTCTGCCTTGGTGCCAATGATGGTCGTATGTGTGTTTGGCGCCGTGCAGGTGAGCGCCACAATCAGGACTGCATACGACCGAGGCACACAGGGCCAACACCCGGCATCATGGTGTGGGGAGCGATCTCCTACACTGGCCGTACACCACTGGTGATCGTCGAGGGGACACTGAATAGTGCACGGTACATCCAAACCGTCATCGAACCCATCGTTCTACCATTCCTAGACCGGCAAGGGAACTTGCTGTTCCAACAGGACAATGCACGTCCGCATGTATCCCGTGCCACCCAACGTACTCTAGAAGGTGTAAGTCAACTACCCTGGCCAGCAAGATCTCTGGATCTGTCCCCCATTGAGCATGTTTGGGACTGGATTAAGCGTCGTCTCATGCGGTCTGGACGTCCAGCACGAACGCTGGTCCAACTGAGGCGCCAGGTGGAAATGGCATGGCAAGCCGTTCCACAGGACTACATCCAGCATCTCTATGATCGTCTCCATGGGAGAATAGCAGCCTGCATTGCTGCGAAAGGTGGATATACATTGTACTAGTGCCGACATTGTGCATGCTCTGTTGCCTGTGTCTATGTGCCTGTGGTTCTGTCAGTGTGATCATGTGATGTATCTGACCCCAGGAATGTGTCAATAAAGTTTCCCCTTCCTGGGACAATGAATTCACGGTGTTCTTATTTCAATTTCCAGGAGTGTAGAAACTGTAAAATGAGTAAAAATAAATCATTTTTATTTTCCCCTATGTTCAGAGGGTGTTGAAAATAATGAAAAAAATTCTCTCCAAAGATGAGCTGTCATCCCACCACTCAAGAAGCCTTTTGTATTGGCAACAATTTTTTGTTATTGTGAGGACCACAACGGGGGTAGCTCGCGATGTGGACTGTTGAGGAGCTACTTAAAAGAGACGTGATGACGTCTGTGTCGGAAACGGATTTTTATTAGTGGCAAAGAATTACACATATCTTTTTCAATAGTGCCATCGAATGACAAAGGATGAAACAGCAGAAAGTCGAAGAATATCTGCCACTGGAGGGAGAAAAAAAAACTAACAAATAAGGTTGTAAGGTGGCAGAATAAATGGTCAGATTTGCACCTTACATGAGACCTTTACAAATCGCAATGAGAAGGTGAAGATGACACCTAACATAAATTGACAGCTATGAGAACATTTGCCTATCAATATGTAATGCTATAAGGGATGGCAGTCAATCGAGGGTAATTAACACACCATTCCTATACAATGCATGTCTTTGGGCGAAAGGTAGAACAGAGAACACGAGTCGAGTCGCTTTTAGTTTTGAAAAGCCAGCTCCACAACGGCATAGCGAAACCGCGCTGCGGGAGTTATGCCGGCGACCACTTAAAGGGGTGGCAGGAAAGAGGACACCGACCCTGGGCCGGGTGATTCAAGCTGGAGGGCCGTCTGTACCGAGGGCATCGGTACAAGAGCAGAGAAGAAGCCTTAGAAAACTGCGTTTCGAAATTCCAACGGGAAAAGAACAAAAGCAAGTGACGCCTTTTCGTGCAGTGAGTGCGACACACGGAAAGGTCAATGTACTTTAGGCATCTAGAACGGGCAGAAAACGTCTGATAGGCGGAAGCTCACTAGGAAGGAGAAAACTAGTAAAGTTTCGACGCAGTTTGATAGAAGAGACGTTGTGATTGGTAGAGGGTGTTTCTACAAAATGAGAGGAACGCTCCTATTGGCCGAAAAACGCCATGACGTGAAAAAGGAACCCAAGTGGAAGGAGGCAGTTCTGCCATGAGAGGAAAAGAGAGAAATTTTGTAGGGGACTCTTCTCTGAACTGGCGTCAAGTGCAGAACGGAGCACTTAACGCTCCGTACGGCGCAAAAGAGAAATTGCTGTGGACACTGTGTTCACAGCGGCTGCACTCCAGCTAAAATTAGCTGTAGCAAAGTTTAGCTCCAACTGTGGAGAAACGAACCAGCCAAATTAGTTTATTGTTCTCGCGAGAACTGAGAAGGCGCCATAATATGCACGCTGCTTTTCTTTTCTTTATTGAGATTTCATTCCCCTGCCCCATATGGGCAGGGGAGGGCTGTCAGCAGCACAATCCGCCGCTCTTCAGCCGAGTGACATGACAACTAAAACAAGAATAAAATAATACATACATAAGGAGGTCAAAAAGGGGAACATAAAACAGAGTAAGGGGAGAAAATGGAGGTAAAAATACACTGACATGTAGACGTTCATTGGGGACGGTTAAAAAAGTCACCAGAAAGTTAAAAAACACAGTTGGCGATTCTTAAAACACAGAGAAGACGCTGGATGCGCATGCACAGGTTAAAAGTTGGCCACAGTATTAAAAACACTCTGAAACAACACACTTAAAACCCACTTGGAGCACACACGACGAAGAATAAAACTACCAGGTGGGACCTGCCGAGGGAAAGGTCAGAGAGGATGGAAAGGGAGGGGAGAGCATGGGGCAGCTGGGGAAGCGGCGGGATGAAGAGAGGAGGGGCAACCGTGGGTTCACGAAGAGGCAGGAGACACATGGGGCGGGAGAGGAAAAGGGAAGACAGGGCAGGAGGGAGCGCAGAGACACTGAAAGAAGGCACAAGAGATGGAGGGGGAGTAGGAGAGGAAATCCGCTCAGAAGGAGGGAGGGGGAGGAGAGGGAGCCCTGAGGAGGAGGCAGGAAGAGGGGGTTAGAGTTGGTAGGAAGGGTAGATGTCAGGGCGAAGCTCATCATCCGGGAGTGGTAGACGGTGGAAGTTGTGTTGGGAAAGGAGATGGAGGGTGTGGAGATGGAGAGAGGGAAGGACACAACGGTAAAGGCGCGGCAACTGGTTGGGAGTGGAGAGGAAGGGAGACACCAGGGGGTGAGGGGGATCAAGGCGGCGGACAATATATAGTGTGCGGATGTGTTCAAGGAAAAGGAGAAGGTGGGGGAAGGGGATGAGGTCATAGAGGATGTGCGTGGGGGACGGAAGGCGGACGCGGAAGGCGAGGCGGAGTGCATGGCGTTCAAGGATTTGGAGGGCGGTATAGAACCGGGGAGGGCGGAAATCCAAGCGATGCTGGCATAACAAAGGATGGGGCGGATCATGGATTTGTAGGTGTGGAGGATGGTGGAAGGATGCAGACCCCATGTCCGGCCGGACAGGAGTTTCAGGAGGCGGAGGCAGTTGTGAGCTTTGTTTTGGATGGTAAGGAGATGGGGAGTCCAGGTGAGGTGGCGGTCGAGGGTGAGGCCAAGGTATTTGAGGGTAGGAGTGAGGTGGATAGGACGGCCATAAATGGTGAGGTAGAAATCATGGAGGCGGAATGAGTGGGTGGTGCAGCCTATGATGATCGCCTGGGTCTTGGAGGGATTAACACGGAGGAACCACTGGTTGCACCAAGTGGTGAATTGGTCAAGGTGGGTTTGGAGGGTACGTTGGGACCGTTGAAGGGTAGGATAAAGGGCTAGGAAGGCGGTGTCATCAGCGAACTGGAGAAGATGAACAGGAGGGGGAGGTTTGGGCATATCAGCAGTGTACAGGAGATAGAGGAGAGGGGAAAGGACAGAACCTTGGGGCACGCCGGCAGAGGGGTAGAAAGTACGGGAGTTGGAATTGTGGATAGTCACATAGGAGGGACGATGGGAGAGGAAGGAAGCAACGAGACGGACGAAGTTGATGGGGAGAGCATAGGTCTGGAGTTTGAAATGGAGCCCGGGATGCCAGACACGGTCATAGGCGTTCTGGAGATCAAGGGAAACAAAGATAGCAGAGCGACGGGAGTTAAGTTGGAGTGAAAGAAGATGGGTAAGGTTAAGGAGCTGGTCGTCAGCAGAGAAGGAAGGCCGAAAGCCACATTGGGTAAGAGGAAGGAGGCGGTGCTGGTTAAGGTGGCAGTGGATACGGCGAGAGAGGATGGCCTCAAAGACCTTACTGAACACGGAGGTGAGGCAGATGGGACGATAGGAAGAGGTAGCAGAGGGGGGTTTGTTAGGCTTAGGGAACAGCAGGACACGGCAAGTCTTCCACAGGTCAGGGTAAAATCCAGTGGAGAGGAGGACATTGTACAGGGTAGCAAGGACAGACAGAAAGGATGGAGGGGATTCCTTGAGGTGACGGTAGGTGACGCCATCATGACCAGGGGCAGTGTTGCGTTTAGAGCGGAGGACGAGTGTGATGTCTTGCATGGTGATGGGAGTGTTGATGTCGGAGGGGGGTAGCCGATCCAAGTACTGGAAGCTAGGGGCGAGCGGGGGGACAAAGGAGGTGTCAGTGCGGTCAAGGACAGTGGGGAAGAGGGAGTAATCAAAATGGGGATCGTCAGGAATGGAGAAGACCTCGGATAGGTGGGAAGCAAAATGGTTAGCCTTACTGAGGTTGTCAGGAAAGGGTCGATCGTCATGGAGGATGGGGTAAGGCGGGGTGGGATGGCTACCAGTAAGGCGGTGGAAGGCTGACCAGTACTTGGAGGAGCTGACATGGAGGGTGGAGTTGAGGCGTGTGCAGGTCTGACGCCAGTTCCGGCGTTTCTTTGCTGTAAGGAGGTTCCGGATATGTCGTATGCACGCTGCTCCAACCATGCGCTTATATATCGCCACATAATAAGACTAGAGCTGAGTACATGTTTTCTTACATAACGAGAAACATAGGGAAAGTTTCTGCTGGAAAGTTCAGCAAAGGTCAGATTAGTTTTGTAGGAATATCAGTGGGAGCGAGCAGTCTTGAAGACAGCAGCACATCGCTGCTTAAGGTAAATACCGCGTACAGAGGCGTAAACTTTGTTGGTTCACGAGCTTGCGTCCACTGTAAACTCGAGCGGCCTTGGGTAATCTTGCGCCCAGATTTGTCACTTGACTAACCAATCACCGTAGACTTGATTGTCATCCTAAACAGTACCGAACATTGAACCAGAATCGGACGATTTTCGTAGTACTGACCAACATCATAACGTATGTGTAGGAGCAATTTTGTAAAGAAACGTCCAATTAAACTTTCGTATTATTGTGCTTAGCATTAATGTAAAGAAACTTCCAATTAAACTTTCATAATATTGTGCTTAAGATTAATGTTCTTTCAGGGAGTTAAATTTAACATTGTTGTGTAGAAACTTATTTCACTTTTGATGTTGGCAAGATGCGTTATCCATTGCGCTGGTTTTATGTTGGCGGGTCTAAAACTGTGTGAAAAGCTGTGAAATATTGCGACATTGTACTTGTCATTTCACCTCACACAATTGTTCTCAATTCAAGAATAAGCAAATAATAAACCCCTGCAACCTTACAAGGTAAGAAAACTTTTACATACCTCGAGTGTTAATTGCTTTCTTTAAAATATTTTTTTAAGTTTAGCTCAGCTTAGAACCATGCTCCTTAATTTATAATTTCATATAATTACGTCCGTGCTTTTCTTTTCTTTTATAAAAATCTGAGGAAGCCTTAACGTATTATTTGTACCAAAAATAAATATGCAACTGAGACTGTCTCTTTAAATAATTAACATAATAAGATTGCGTACACAGTCGTCGGGATATGGTCGTGAATTTGTTCAAACTCGAAACATTAAACATGAAAAAGAAGAACACAAAGACCATTCGGTTATGCGGTGGTAGTTTACGAACCAAGGAAGTACAGATCGTTAAGATAAAGCGTATGGTGGTTCGCCAATGGCGTGCACTTAAGTCGAATGTACTAGATGGTAACTTATGGGTCGTAAGAGGTATAACACAGCCATCACTCCAGCCGCTACTTACGGGGACAACAATAAAGCTAATTATACGAGGTGTGCTGAGAAACTGCGAGTGGCCGCTCTAGGACGTTCGCTTATCGCCCGCTTTGCTGCCTCGCGGCGCCTAACTTCTAAGTGCTGAAGTCATAATGGCAGGACGAAGGACGTCGACATCCTTGTTTCATATACACCAGAGTCCTCACAGTATATTGCCACTAATCGCAAGAATTGCAGGGAGACGCTATACTGCTAACAGACCAGTGTCTGACGGCTGGTGGTCATCAAAAGCAAATAACCAGAATAAAAGCCCTAGTCAAAACTCTGTATTTTAAAAACACGTTTCGTGAAAGACATGAAAGCTCGTTTCGATCCTTGGGGTACTCCTCTAATGAGCTTGCGAATGACGTCGAATAACGACTACTTGTTGGAATCTAAATGTAAGTATTCGCATAAAAGAGACAGTAAGGCCGTAGTCACTGAAAACAGTGAATGTGGAGCAAGAAGAGGATAGTTCAGGCAGAAATAATTTCTTACTATTGTGTAATATTTCATTGACTATGAGCTAGCTTTCCAGTCACTGCTGTCTCGTCATAAGCTGATGGCATGTACAGAAATATTGCTCACTGAACCTTGTACAGGACATTGCGAAAGTTCTAGAGCTGGTCAGTCACATGCATTTAGATGGAAACACCAACAGTAAGCTCAAATTTCCTTCATTATTATTAGTTTCATATATAGGTAGAGCCGAGTGTTTTACTTTGGTAACTTTTCAACTTTCGTCTCTCGCCATCCCTACAGCAGAAGTTTAATACGTTTCTTGTTCTATTCTTAAATAACGGCACTAACTTTTTATGTGTTGCAGTCTTTTTTAGTAATGGCAAAATTGCTCTGGAAAACTAATGTTTTTCCAAAAGTTAAAATATGTTCCAAGGTACAACGTGATGATATACCTAGGAACAAATATACAATTGAAATTTATAGGCGTTGCAATTAAGAAAATCTTGTCAATAGTGTATTTAATAGTCTTTCTACCTCCACATCTACATCAGCACTTCGCAAGTCACTTGACGGCGTGTGGTGGAGGGTTTTCTGGTACCACTAACTGATCCTCTATTCCCTGTTCCACTCACGAGTGGCACATAGGCATAATGACTGTCAATAAGCCTCTGTATTAGCTATAATTTCTCGAATTTTCTCATCGTAGTCATTTCATCAGATGTATGTGGGAAGAAGTATTAGATTGTCGCAGCGCTCGTGTGCGGTCTGGCATTTGTCGTGCTGAAGGAAACGCTGCTCCCATGTGTGGACGAACTCTTCGAATTCGAAGCTCGACTACAGCATGATTTTCTCACGTACCGACATAGTTTCACGCCTCCAGTTACACGCTATAATTCTAAGTCCTCTAGCGGCGGCGGCTGCAAATATTTAGATATGAAAAAACGTTTGTTTCATTTAAAAAGTTTAAGAGTTTTCTCATAAAAATTCGGAGGCATTACTTTCAGCATGCCATTGTAGTTCTTCCATGATATTTTATATTCTGGCATATACGAGGGCTGTCTAGAAAGTAAGTTCCGATTGATACGAAATGAAAACCATAGTGAAAATCAGAAATATTTTATTGAAAACAGTTAGCTACACCTTACAGCTACTTCTCTACATAGTCGCCGTCCTGACTTAGACATTTGCCGTAGCATTGTACCAACTTTCCAACACCGTCATCATAGAAGGCAGCCGCCGGTGCTTTCCGCAAATTCTCTACGCTGGCCTACAGCTCGTTGTCTGAGCCGAAATGTTGTCTTCATAGCCAACGGTTCATGTGAGCAGAGATGAAACTCATAGGGAGACAATTATGGGCTGAATTGTGGGTAATTAAACATTTCCAATTGAAAACGATGCAGGAGCAGCTTCATTGCCCCTGCAGAATGCGACTGAGAATTGTCTTGAAGAAGAAACCGCACGACAGTTATGTAATATTGGCTGCATAACTTCAGGGGAAATTTCTCACCAGGCCCTCGTACATGGCGGGAGACACTATTTTCTAGACATCTTAATGCGCTCACTGTGACCTCAGAATTGAAAAGAGCGACATGGTGCTAACTAGGTTCGTAATAGAGACACTGCCCAATACACCTGTGCAAAGCTGTATCGGATTTTCACAGTCGTTTCCATTTCGCGACCGATCGGAACTTTCTGGAGACCCCTCGTAGTATATAGGCTCCATCCATTTACTACATTTATCCCTTTTTAAAGATACACTTCTTTGCACGTATTTGAAAAAAAGGGGAACGGCTCCTCAACGTTCGTTTCTACACGAATGTGCAACTATCGTTCGAAGTCCGACGACAATCAGGATTTGTGAGTAGTGAGTTTAATTGACGAAGGACGCTGCACTGCATCATGCGATAAGTTGGAAATCTCAAGTCGGTTAGGCATCGTGTCAGTATGGCCACAGCGGTTAAGGCAACTGCTAAGGAGGGATGGTAAATTCGGCCTCGAGTCTCGTCCTGCTCAAATTTTCAAAAAATGAGTGTGAAATCTTATGGGACTTAACTGCTAAGGTCATCAGTCCCTAAGCTTACACACTACGTAACCTAAATTATCCTAAGGACAAACACACACACCCATGCCCGAGGGAGGACTCGAACCTCCGCCGGGACCAGCCGCACAGTCCACGACTGCAGCGCCTTAGACCGCTCGGCTAATCCCTCGCGGCGCTCAAATTTTCAGCTTTGGCCATTACATTACATGCCCTGTGCGGCTAGCAGTCATAATTTCTCACCCATACTTTCCTTTTTCTTTACCTTCCCGCATTTTATGATTACACATATTACTTCAGCAATTAGGCAGCCTTTTTGTACCTTATTATTTTTCCAACATCTATTGAAAATGAGAAGAAACCTTAGATGTATCCTCCATATTTCAGCAATGTCATATTTGTACTGTGTAAACCAGTGGCTTTCCTATTCTTTGCAGAGTTTAGAACTTCCGTCAGTTCTCTCATAAAAGTATGATTCGGGCCTTTTGTGTCATTCAGTTCAGGTAATGTCTGAATAACAATATCATCAGACAATAATTTTTGTAATGGAAAGGAAACCAAAAAAATATTCGAGTAGGAATTAAAAATGCAGGGAGAAGAAATAAAAACTTTGAGGTTTGCCGATGACTTTGTAATTCTGTCAGACATAGTGAAGGACTTGGAAGAGCAGTTTCATGTAACGGATAGTGTGTTGAAAGGACAATATAAGATGAACAGTAACAAAAACAAAACGAGATTGATGGAATGTAGTTGCATTAAATTAGGTGATGATGAGGCAATTAGATTAGGAAACGAGACACTTACAGTAGTACATTAGTTTTTTTTCTATTTGGGCAACAAAACGGGTGATGATGGCTGTCGTAGAGAGGATATAAAATGTAGACTGAAAATGGCGAGAACGGCACTTCTGAAGAAGAGAAATTTGTTAACATCGAATATAGACTTCTGTGCTGCGAAGTATTTTCTAAAAGTATAGCCATGTATGGAAGTAAAACATGGATAATAAACAGTTTAGACAAGAAAAGACTCGAAGCTCTTCAAATGTGGTGCTAGTGAGGAGGTTGTAATATATATATATATATATATATATATATATATATATATATATATATATATATATATATATATATTAAGTCACCTTACGTCATATCAGTATTGTCCAGTCATTCTATGTCATTTATTTCAGGTAGTGTTCGAATCACACTACCATCACACCACAATTTTTAATAATGTAAAGATCATTACAAAAATTATTGTATGTCGTTGTGTAAGAGGTATGCGCTATATGCGCTGCCTGCAATAGGCAAGGCATAGGAGAGTCTCTGACCAGAGAGCAGTATGTAGTTAGTTGTTGCTTGTCGCTAGTCGGCATTAGTCTTCAGTAGTAGTCTGCAGTAGTCTGCGTGAGTCGACAGTAGCCTGCGTGAGTCTGCAGTAGTCGGCAGAAGTCAGCTCGTGTCTGAGCTTGTCTGCAGTCTGCCCTGCTCGGGACTCTGGAGGATGAGTATTATTGTAGAAGGTAAAGAAGCAGCCTTGCGCATATCTAGTAATGTATGTTAACTGTCATCCAATTTATTTTAAAAAATACCGCAATAATAACTTTTATAATACAAAGGAAAAAAAAATTATTACCAGTCCCAAATAATAATACCAATTTAAGAGAGTTATGAGTAATACTGAATGATGTTTTCTAATCACAGACTTTGAGTAATAGCTACAGTATGTTACATTTTTAAATATGTCATATGTCACTTAAATGATGAGTTCTGAGTAATAGTGAATGATATTTTGTAATAATGCATGCATGCTCTACACTCTTTAACTCCTGTTTCGAATGATGACTTCTGATGTTTTGTAACTGGCCAAGAGTGCCAATAATTATTTTAAATACGTCGTATGTCACTTGAATGATGAAAAATATTTTGTAATATTCAATACTTGCTGGCCAATGAATGCCACTGTTTCGTATATTTTAAATTTATATTATGTCACTCTCATGCTATATACACTCCTGGAAATGGAAAAAAGAACACATTGACACCGGTGTGTCAGACCCACCATACTTGCTCCGGACACTGCGAGAGGGCTGTACAAGCAATGATCACACGCACGGCACAGCGGACACACCAGGAACCGCGGTGTTGGCCGCCGAATGGCGCTAGCTGCGCAGCATTTGTGCACCGCCGCCGTCAGTGTCAGCCAGTTTGCCGTGGCATACGGAGCTCCATCGCAGTCTTTAACACTGGTAGCATGCCGCGACAGCGTGGACGTGAACCGTATGTGCAGTTGACGGACTTTGAGCGAGGGCGTATAGTGGGCATGCGGGAGGCCGGGTGGACGTACCGCCGGATTGCTCAACACGTGGGGCGTGAGGTCTCCACAGTACATCGATGTTGTCGCCAGTGGTCGGCGGAAGGTGCACGTGCCCGTCGACCTGGGACCGGACCGCAGCGACGCACGGATGCACGCCAAGACCGTAGGATCCTACGCAGTGCCGTAGGGGACCGCACCGCCACTTCCCAGCAAATTAGGGACACTGTTGCTCCTGGGGTATCGGCGAGGACCATTCGCAACCGTCTCCATGAAGCTGGGCTACGGTCCCGCACACCGTTAGGCCGTCTTCCGCTCACGCCCCAACATCGTGCAGCCCGCCTCCAGTGGTGTCGCGACAGGCGTGAATGGAGGGACGAATGGAGACGTGTCGTCTTCAGCGATGAGAGTCGCTTCTGCCTTGGTGCCAATGATGATCGTATGCGTGTTTGGCGCCGTGCAGGTGAGCGCCACAATCAGGACAGCATACGACCGAGGCACACAGGGCCAACACCCGGCATCATGGTGTGGGGAGCGATCTCCTACACTGGCCGTACACCACTGGTGATCGTCGAGGGGACACTGAATAGTGGACGGTACATCCAAACCGCCATCGAACCCATCGTTCTACCATTCCTAGACCGGCAAGGGAACTTGCTGTTCCAACAGGACAATGCACGTCCGCATGTATCCCGTGCCACCCAACTTGCTCTAGAAGGTGTAAGTCAACTACCCTGGCCAGCAAGATCTCCGGATCTGTCCCCCATTGAGCATGTTTGGGACTGGATGAAGCGTCGTCTCACGCGGTCTGCACGTCCAGCACGAACGCTGGTCCAACTGAGGCGCCAGGTGGAAATGGCATGGCAAGCCGTTCCACAGGACTACATCCAGCATCTCTACGATCGTCTCCATGGGAGAATAGCAGCCTGCATTGCTGCGAAAGGTGGATATACACTGTACTAGTGCCGACATTGTGCATGCTCTGTTGCCTGTGTCTATGTGCCTGTGGTTCTGTCAGTGTGATCATGTGATGTATCTGACCCCAGGAATGTGTCAATAAAGTTTCCCCTTCCTGGGACAATGAATTCACGGTGTTCTTATTTCAATTTCCAGGAGTGTATATATTACAACCTCCTCACTGAAAAGAAATTTGTGACACATCCTGATCAAAAGAAGAGACCTGTTGATTCTCAGATAACAAGGGATCAAAGGGATCACCAATTTGATATTGGAGGGAACTGTGAAGGATAAAAATCGTAAAGAATATTAAGAGATTAATACAATAAGTAGATTCAGAAAGATGTAGGTTGCAATAGTTATTATGAGATGAAGAGTTTCACAAAGGACACAGCTGTACGGAGAGCTGCATCAAACCACTCTTCGAACTGACAACCAAACCACAACGACATACAATAATTTTTGTAATGATCTTTACAACATGAAAAATTGTGGTGTGACGGTAGTGTGATTCGAACATTACCTGAAATAAATGACACAGAATGACTGGACGATACTGATATGACGTAAGGTGACGGAAAGTATGCAAGGTGCAAAAAATATGAAGTCCACTGGTTTAGATGTCATTAATATGGAAGTGTGGAAATTTTTGTTGTCACGAAAATAAAACACGCAGTTTACGCGTGTGGGAGGATTTACAGCGTCAGGCGTAGCTCCCTCACTCGCGCCCTGATGTGAGGCAGGTTAGAGAGCCTGTATAGGGAGAGAGTGGCCATACGTGCAGTTGCCCGTGATTGGTTGATTAGCTTTGGCAGAAACATGGCGCCAAACGTCTCTCGCGCTTCCTATGTTCGCCGTGATTTTGAGTTGAATTGAAGTTCAGAGGACTTTTGGAAACGATTACAAGGCATTTGAATTATTGAGAGACTTGTTATGCGTTGTGCATGCATTTTCGATGTAGTTGTATATCGTTTTTAGTATGTAATTAGCGTTTGCGATATTAAATACGAGTTGAAATAATGAAGCATTTTATGATGAAGTCGGTAGGCCTACGTGTTTGAAGTAAACACGTTAGTAATTGTACAGTATTGTTTTTGACATCTGTAATTCGTTCAGCGGACGTTCGTTAACGATGCCAGGTTGTGCTGCATTTGGTTGTTCCAATAGAGGCGAAGGTGGATTTCGCATGTTAGCATTTCCACGCAATGAAGAAAGACGAAAGCAGTCGGTAGTCGCAGTCAACAGGTCTGACATAAATCAAACAGGAGCCTTCTGGAAACCAACCAAGTACTCTTATCTATGCGAAGTAAGTCGTTTTTGCTTTTTACTACATTTAAAACAACTTGCAATATACATAGTTAAATTTGAAAACAGACCTGTACATTGGCTGTGTGAAAATTATTATAACGCATTATTCTTATAAACAAAGGCATTTAACGAATGATTTCGCTATATTGTCTTGTGCTTTTGATTCGGTGAGTGTGTACTCCACTACACACCACTACTGGCCATTCAAAAGTCCCGCCCGCAGTTTGGCAGAAAAATGGCCGCCGTATCGTCCGGTTGGCCACTCTCTCCCTATACAATCTCTCAAAGGCAGGTGATGTGCGCAGGTGGTCGGGCAAAGTATTACCGAGCGGCGGACGAGGCTGCGGCGGTGCGCAGTTTACCGGCACGCTGCACCCACGGCAGGGGCAGGCGAGCCGCCTGAATTGTTAAACCGCACGGCGGAACGCGGCGCCAGTTAAGGCCCCGAGTCCCGGGTTTAGTGCCCCTTAAGCCCCGGGGATAATTTGACAAGTGGTCCCGGCGCCCTTTATAAGCTATCTGGGCCTCGCTGCGCGCGACGGCCGGATGCCGGCCCGTTCCTCTGCCGCCGTCTGCAGACCTGGTCTGTACCGCCAGTCTCCGCTCGCTGCCTTCCACGCCGGGGAAGTACAGCAGGCTCCGCCTGAGCCGGATTCAAAGAAGGAAATCCCTAGCAATCAAAGTTTCCGTAACTGCCATTAAACAAGCACCGGCGAGGCTGAAATAGTGCTCGCTCGCCGTTACGGCAGCGATGAAACTTGGCGGACGCGGCTCCTTTTGCGAAATCTGGCCGGAGTAAGTTAGTTTCTAGGGGGCAATTTCCGATGCTTCAAATGGACTGAAAGAAGGCTGGCGGATCGGTATTCGAGAGAACACGATACTTCCGAATGGGAAACCTAATGCTCGATAAAGTCCTACTTACAACGTCGTCCTCTAGCCAGTTTTCCGGAAGGTCTGTGACATTCTTCAACTCTCCGAACTAGGATATCTCGTTGACCAGCTCGGTTCCTTTGCTGCCTTGTCCGCCACCGAATTGGCCGCTGGTTCATTACAAAGATCTCAAAGAGCACGAACTGAGCTATCCATTAACCTCATTTAGAGTGGAACAACCAGCAACAACTCTCATTTTGTAAAGGATACTAGAAAAGGTAGCAGCGATCACCGCTAACGGCGTAGTTGGACGATTTTCAAAAATATGAATCAGTTTTTATATACATTATTAATACACGGTAAAGTACATGGTGACCCGAGACTCCGTCAGCATTTGACAAAGCACTAATGTAGAGCAAATGATGACTAATTGAAAACCTCAGCTGCCGACAGGTGTTGTTGATGTACCTCGATGTGGGCAGCTGAAAATGTGTGCCCCGACCGGGACTCGAATCCGGGATCTCCTGCTACATGGCAGACGCTCTATCCATCTGAGCCACCGAGGACACAGACGTATAGCGCGACTACAATGACATATCCCTTCCACGCTTCCCGTGAGTTTCACATTCCCAACTGTCCACAATTTTACATATGTATTGTACCTTATAGACATTTGCCCACCCACTCAGTACTCGCGCACGCTTTGGCGATTCCCGTAAGAGTTTGGGCAACCTGTGCGCATTCGCACAGACGAAGGTCAATGGCTGGGTAGCCTTTAACTATGTATACGAAGACAGTAACTTGTTCTCGAAAGCCGGCCGCGGTGGTCTCGCGGTTCTAGGCGCGCAGTCCGGAACCGCGTGACTGCTACGGTCGCAGGTTCGAATCCTGCCTCGGGCATGGATGTGTGTGATGTCCTTAGGTTACTTAGGTTTAAGTAGTTCTAAGGTCTAGGGGACTGATGACCACAGCTGTTAAGTCCCATAGTGCTCAGAGCCATTTTGTTCTCGAAAGTACAGTTACTGTTGCTGACCGTGCAACTTTTCCCTGGAATAAATGATGACAACTGAAAACCTCAGCTGCCGACAGGTGTTGTTGATATACCTCGATGTGGACAGATGAAAATGTGTGCCCCGACCGGGACTCGACCCCGGGACCTCCTGCTTACATGTAAGCAGGAGATCCCGGGTTCGAGTCCCGGTCGGGGCACACATTTTCAGTATGTAAGCAGAAGAGCCCGGGTTCGAGTCCCGGTCGGGGCACACATTTTCAGCTGTCCACATCGAGGTACATCAACAACACCTGTCGGCAGCTGAGCTTTTCAGTTAGTCATCATTTATTCCAGGGAAAAGCTGCACGGTCATCGACAGTAACTGTTCTTTCGAGGAGAAGTTACTGTCTTCGTATATATAATGTAGAGCGACAGGTAAAAATTGTAGGCGAAAACGAGTGCAAAAACTGGCCAACAGATGGTGCTGGGCAGCAACACGCCAGTGACGCCGCACGAGAATAGCGTCCAGCCTTTCTGATAAACACTTGCTCGAAGGAACGGTTCTCCATCCCATATTGCCACACATGTGAGAGATCTCTTGCGCACATCATTCGGTGAGGATCGCGTGCTGAGCCGCCACTTCTGTCATCCTTGGCCTCCCACGTCCCGAGACAACAATCTGTATTATTTACTGTGGGGCTGCCTGAAGTCGCAAGTCTACTGCGATCGTCCGACCTCATTTGGGATGCTAAGAGACAAAACCCGACGGCAATTTCGCATCATAACTACTGATATTCTATACAGTTCTGTCCGCAAGATTGTCCATCGACTACAGGTATTGTTGATGAATCACAACTGACATGTTGAGCATTTGTCAAAGAACATCGTCTTTGCTAAAAATCAACTATTTGGTTAATTATAATAGCTTTTGTATTATATGAAGCGCCGTATGTTGAATATTTTAAACATAGCTGAACAACAGCAACGGTTTTCCGTAATAAAATTATAAACAGCCGACCAGTTGCAATTGATAAAGAAACTCTTTCTTGATTTAACAATTTCTATACAGAATAGTTCCTTCAATTTCAATATTTTCCGTAAGGAAATGTATTTAGATAATGTCGTCCCTGCTGACTCAACTCATCCAAAAGCTCATAAACTGGCGTTTTTTCATTCTGCCATTCACCGTATGGTAACTACTCCTTTATCACTTGCCGATCAACAAAAAGAATTGAATGTCATCAAAGCGATTGCGGTTGATAATGGGTACAATCAGAATATGATTGATTACATGTTCAGTAAGAAAATTTCCCAAAACTGTTCGACTTTGAGCAACAACCTCCCCACTGATAGCAAAGAAGCTAAAAAATTTATTTCCGTTCCTTTCTTGGGAAATATATCATATAGGATAAAACGTCCTCTAATGAAAAAATATAACTGTAGCCTCTCCTTCTCTACAGATAACAGTTTAAAGAGAAATCTTGTACATTCAGTAGAGATCGCCGGCGATTAGTTTTCCAATTCAGGGGTTTACAAACTAACCTGTAACAACTGTCCATCATATTATATTGGTCAAGCAGGCAGAGCTGTGAAAACAAGATATAAAGAACACCTATTAGGCAAAAAAGGAGCGAATATACACAATTCTACTTTTGCTGAACACCTCCCGATAGCCAGTCATACGCCAAACATTTAGAAGACACTGTTATCCTACACAGATAAGACAAAGGGCGTAGATTAGATCTGTGGGAAGAGTTACAAATTTTCAAACATCTTGAGCTCGAGGACGGTAATATACTGAACGACCAGTTGAACCTTGCTTGTAGACAATTTTTCGAATGCTTTAAACCTGCACTGTTTACGGTATAACGTTAATGCTGGTAACCTTAGTGGCTTATTTCCTCAGGAAGCTATGATGCACCTTCAGTGCTTTAAGCTCACTACCCCTTATGTAATGGTGGTTTTGTCACGATGTATGTTTGCTGCTACATCGGCCTTTATGTGATTTTGCCTGGCTCTAAAATTTTGCTAACCTAACCTAACCTTAGTGGTTTATTTCTTCAGGAAGCTATGATGCACCTTCAGTGCTTTAAGCTCACTACCCCTTACGTAATGGTGGTTCTGTCACGATGTATGTTTGCTACTACATCGGCCCTTATGTGATTTTGCCTGGCTCTAAAATTCTGGTTTTCCCTGTGAATGTGTATTAACAGGATCGTGTACCAGTATTCGTTATTCTTTCTTGACAAGAGCCATTATTGTCAACTTTAAAGTTTTGACATGTATACCGTTTGTGGGTTTCACTAATACAGTAATGTAATTTTTTTTTCTTTATTGTATTTCAGCTCCCCATCGGGGTGGGCTGGCAGCAGCATATGCGCTGCTCTTCAGCCGAAAGACTTAGAAACAAACAATAGAAGACATTTAAAAATAACAAAGGAGAGAAGATGGCGAACATAGATATAAAAAAGGGGGAACATCATGGACGGCAATATACAAAAAATGGGGTGACTGTAAAATGGAGATAAGAAACTGTTTAAAAGTAGCACACACAAAAAGCCACACACTGCGACAATTAAAAGAACACAAGGCACAGTATGACTGGAGCATAAAAGGTATCGACGGATGGCGTAGCACATAACAAACACTGACGGCGAACCTCAAGGCAGTACACAATTAAAATCACACCTCTTGACGCACAGGAGAAACGGCACTAAACACAACACTGATGTGGCACACTGACGATGATCAAAAACAGAGGATCTGCCAGGCGCAAGGAGATGAGGGAGACCGGAAGAAGGGAGGGAGGGGAAGAGATGGGGGAGACAAGCAGGGGGCGCGCTGAGGAGGGCCAGGTAGGGAGGGATGTGGGAAGGAAAGAGGCAAGTATGGGGTGCAGGGTCTCAGGGGAGCAGGGGGGGGGGGGGGGGGGAAGGAGGAAAATCCGCTCTGGGAGAAGGAGGGAAGAGGAAAAAGGGGGCCCTGGGGAGGGGGGGGGGGAACGTAATGTAATTTTTTTATATTTTGGCTGTATATGCCACTGGGCGTAAGTTTCTCGGGGTAAGCGCCACCTGCCTTTTTTGGTGTATAACTACATTATTTGTACCAATGCTCCCATACTGTTATAACGGGAGTGTTAATTTCCTTCCTTTTTTATTGTTACTCTACCTAAGGATGTTATTAATATTGATAATTTACACGTTGCCTTTGTACACCAACTGGCACATGTTTCTCGGCACGAGCGCCACCTGCCCTGTTTTCAGAGTAACTACACTCGCCGATTACACTCAGTTAGTTGTGAACGCTGCAAGATGCATGAGCTATTTTATATTTACGTGACAAACTCTAATTCTAGGGCTATATTTAATTTTTGACACATGGACCTATGCCGACAATTGTAAAAGCGGCGATGGTACATTAGTCCTTACTAATGTAAAATTGTAAGTACCAGTTGTCGATATCATACTTCTGTACTGCAAGAGTTCTCTGTGTTAAAAATTTATTCTTGGCTTATAAGTTTCATACTTTTCTAATGTAAGCTATGATGTTCATTGTCCTTAGGCTACCTTATGAAGAAGACAAATTTATATTTGTCGAAACCTAGGTAAAGAATTTCTTTATCCATTACAACTGGTCGGCTGTTTATAATTTTATTATTCCGTATGTTGGTCATTTTGCACACTTCTTTTTGTTTGAATACAACCCTATGTGAAGCATGTGTGTCAGTTTTTACCTCCCTATGTACGATATTCCTTTAAGTATTGAATTTTCAAATGTTAAAGGACTTTCGGGTGGCGCTGTACTCTGCTTGACAAAAATAGTGAAGCAGCCAGAACGGGAGGAGGAAACAAAATGAAACAAGGCGAAAGGGTATCTAAAGAATCAGTGATTAGAACTTCGAGTCAAATTTACAAAGAATTTGTCAGTACGTATCCATGACTTTGTACCCACTCTGACATGGATGCAGGCACTGGTTATGTTGGGTAGGGTGTTATAAAGCCGTTATATCCTGAGGTAAGGTGTCTCGCAACTGTTGAAAATTGCCCTTGACATCCTGGATACTGCCACTGGGATGCAGTTGGCGCCAGAGCTGGTCCTGCAGATGTCCTATTGGGCACACATCTTGGGACCTCTCTGGCCATAGGAGTGTCTCAACATTAAGTAAACTGTTAATAAACACATGTGCCAAGTGTGGATAAACGCTATCTTATTGACAGGTAGCACCATACCTCCGTCGCATGAGAGGTAACACATGAGCGCCAGATGTCCTTCATGTAGCTTTGTACTGTCAGAATTCCATCAATCACTACCAAGGGTGATATGAAGTGATACACGATGACTACCCACACCATACCACCAGGTGTAACAGCGCTCTGCCTCTTCTCCAAAACATTGCAAGAATGGCACAAGACGCTGCCACACTCACCGACAACGGTCATGTGGGACAGTGCAGAACTGCTTATCATCACTGAACATAATGTGACACCATTCCTCAGATGGCCATGGGTATCAGTGACGGCACTACCTCGAAAGCAGCTGTTTGTATTGTGGTGTTAACGGCAGTCTACACATGAGGTGGTAATTGTCTAAACCAGCCGCGCTAGTCTCCGACCAATGGTTTGGGATGACACAGAGCACTGAACAGAGACCATTACTTGTTTTCGGATGGCAGGTGCATTGGTGCACAATACTGTAATACACCATTTTGTACGTCAGGCGTAGTCAATTGGAAAGTTGACGATGAGTACGACCGCCCTGCCATTCCCATTCAGTCCAATGTCAGGCTACTGTCACATCCGAATGCCCCACAAATATGCATGTTGCACAATTCGATCAGATGGTCAAATGGAGACCCACAATGCGGTCTCTGTCTCTGCTGACAACCCTGTCTCACATGAGTACGTGGCACCTCCTGGTGCTTCACAGTGGTCATTCAACATCTGACGTTGTTCGCGCCCCTTACATACCGTGACAGGAGTGGTAACAACAATAAACATGAACGACACTAATGCCCTCTTGCGGCCATTCTGTCACAGGAAGAGGCAACTGTAATAATTACGTACCTGCCAATGGTATGTACATGTATGAAGTTATATTGACATCTGATCATGTATTTTGAGTGCTCCATTTTTTTGTCGGACAGTGTAATATAAGTGTTGTGTCACAATTTTCGCAAGCAGCAACAACGGAGGTAACACGCAGTAAGCAGTGTCTTCCGGAAAGTACTACCTTGTGGTAGGTTTCTCTTTATTACTCGCCCTCTTACTAAGCCCAACGTCGAAATTGCTTCTCTTGTGCTGTAGAACGAAATCGACCCACATGCAGCTAGCGGAGCTGTAACAGTTTCAGAATAAAGGGCCCATTATTCAACAATCTGGCGCCTTGGCTAGGACCCTTATGCGAACAACTCGGTTACTTATGCTATTATGTTATGCTTATGTAAGTCTTTCTGAGGACCCAAAAATTGGCGCATCTGACCCGCCTTACATTTCAAGGCGGTGGTTACTCTGTACAGTTAATGAAATAAATAAATAAATAAATAAATCCTCCCTGTTGCTTCCCCTCCCTTACTTCTTGACGGCGATACGGTGATGTATAAATGGTGGGGTATTATCCTACTGGCTACATTTTAACACAATGTATGGCTCAAAACACTGGTTGCCCTAGACTTTTCCCCACTCCGAGTACCTCCGCTGCAGTCAACCTTCCCCCATCGCTCCTCTGAGTATGGCAGCCATTGTATCAAGTCACCATTCATGCTTTGTTTTTTAGTGGATCAACATCAACATGGCCGGTAGCTGTGGCAGAGTGGTTCTAGGCGCTTCAGTCTGGAACCGCGCTGCTGCTACGGTCGCAGGTTCGAATCCTGCCTCGGGCATGGATGTGTGTGATGTCCTTAGGTCAGTTAGGTTTAAGTAGTTTCAAGTCTAGGGGTTGATGACCTCAGATGTTAAGTCCCATAGTGCTCACAGCGATTTGAACCATTTGAACATCAACATGAAGCGTCAACAGAGTTCGACCACCAAATTCAGACAGAGAAAGTAGCTCGCACAGCTGAATGTAAGGTATTAACCCCTCCCTCATTGTACGTTATTCTTCATTGCATATGTGCTTATGCAAGTATTTACAGTTATCCTTTTCAGCAATGGAATAGATCCCTGATGCGTCAGCGCTACATCTACATCTACATACATACTCCGCAATCCACCATACAGTACGTGGCGGAGGGTACCTCGTACCACAACTAGCATCTTCTCTCCCTGTTCCACTCCCAAACAGAACGAGGGAAAAATGACTGCCTATAGGCCTCTGTACGAGCCCTAATCTCTCTTATCTTATCTTTGTGGTCTTTCCGCGAAATGTAAGTTGGCGACAGTAAACTTGTACTGCAGTCAGCCTCAAATGCTGGTACTCTAAATTTCCTCAGTAGCGATTCACGAAAAGAACCCCTCCTTTCCTCTAGAGATTCCCACCCGAGTTCCTGAAGCATTTCCGTAACACTCGCATGATGATCAAACCTACCAGTAACAAACCTAGCAGCCAACCTCTGAATTGCTTCTATGTCCTCCCTCAATCCGACCTGACAGGGATTCCAAACGCTCGAGCAGTAATCAAGAATAGGTCGTATTAGTGTTTTATAAGCGGTCTCCTTTACAGATGAACCACATCTTCCCATAATTCTACCAATGAACCGAAGACTTCTATCCGCCTTCCCCACAACTGCCTCTACATCTACATCTACACCCATACTCCGCAAGCCACCTGACGGTGTGTGGCGGAGGGTACCTTAGGTACCTCTATCGGTTCTCCCTTCTATTCCAGGCTCGTATTGTTCGTGGAAAGAAGGATTGTCGGTACGCTTCTGTGTGGGCTCTAATCTCTCTGATTTTATCCTCGTGGTCTCTTCGCGAGATATACGTAGGAGGGAGCAATATACTGCTTGACTCTTCGGTGAAGAGTCAACAAAAGCCCCTACCGAGCTACTGAGCGTCTCTCCTGCAGAGTCTTCCACTGGAGTTTATTTGCCATTACATGCTTGTCCCACTTCATATCGCTCTGCAATGCTACGCCCAAATATTTAATCGACGTGACTGTGTCAAGCGCTACACTACTAATGGAGTATTCAAACATTACGGGATTCTTTTTCCTATTCATCTGCATTAATTTACATTTATCTATATTTAGAATTAGCTGCCATTCTTTACACCAATCACAAATACTGTCCAAGTCATCTTGTATCCTCCTACAGTCCCTCAACGACGACACCTTCCCGTACACCACAGCATCATCAGCAAACAACCGCACATTGCTATCTACCCTATCCAATAGATCATTTATGTAGATAGAAAACAACAGTGGACCTACCACACTTCCCTGGGGCACTCCAGATGATACCCTCACCTCCGATGAAGACTCACCATCGAGGACAACGTACTGGGTTCTACTACTTAAGACGTCTTCGAGCCACTTGCATATTTGTGAACCAATCCCATATGCTCGTACCTTAGTTAGGAGTCTGCAGTGGGGCACCGAGTCAAACGCTTTCCGGAAGTCAAGGAATATGGCATCCATCTGATACCCTTCATCCATGGTTCGCAAGATATCATGTGAAAAAAGGGAGAGTTGCGTTTCGCAGGAGCGATGCTTTCTAAAGCCGTGCTGATGCATGGACAGCAACTTCTCTGTCTCAAGGAAATTCATTATATTCGAACTGAGAATATGTTCGAGAATCCTGCAACAAATCGATGTTAAGGATATTGGTCTGTAATTTTGAGGATCCGTCCTTCAACCCTTCTTATATACAGGCGTCACCTGCGCTTTCTTCCAGTGTCTCGGGACTTTACGTTGGGCAAGAGATTCGCGATGAATGGAAGCTAAGTAAGGATCCAACGCAGTAGAGTACTCTCTGTAATACCGAATTGGAATCCCATCACGCCCTGGCGGTTTATTTATTTTCAACCCATTCAGCTGCTTCACAACCCCAGGGATGTCTGTCACTATGTCCTCCATATGGGAATCTGTACGAGACTCAAACGGCGGTATGTTTGTACGATCCTCCTGCGTGAAACATTTCTCAAACGCTAAATTTAAAATTTCAACTTTCGTTTTGCTGTCTTCCGTTGCCAGGCCAGACTGATCAGTGAGTGACTGGATGGAAGCCTTCGACCCGCTTACCGATTTTACGTAAGATCAGAATTTCCTTGGGTTTTCAGCAAGATCTTTTACTAAGGTATGACGGTGCTAGTGGTTGAATGCTTCGCGCATCACTCTTTTTACAGCAGCACGAATCTCTACTAACTTTCGCCTGTCGCCATTCTCCAAATCTTTCTTGTACCGCGAGTGCAACTGCCTTTGCATCCTGACCATTCTCGGAATTGCGCTGTTAAACCACGGTGGGTCTTTTCCGTCCGTAATGCACTTTTTCGGCACATACTTGTCCAATGCGTGATTTACAATGCATTTAAAATTTGTCCATAATTCTTCCACGTCCATCGTACCGGAAGTAAATGATGTCGATTCATTTACTAAGTGGGATGCTAACAACTGCTTATCTGTTCTTTCTAGTAAGAATATTCTCCTATCCTTCTTGACCGACTTTTTAACTTTCGTAACCGTAGTCGTAATGACAACATCATGATCACTAATCCCTGTCTCAACACTGACACCGTCGATGAGGTCTGGTCTGTTCGTGGCTACCAGATGTAAAATATTTCCATTACGCGTTGGCTGTCGATTTAGCTGCTCAAGACAATTTTCGGATAATGTGTTCAAAAGTAATTCACGCGGCGGCTTGTCTGTACCACCTGTAATGAGTCCATAGACATCCCAATCTATACTAGGTAGGTTGAAGTCGCCTCCGACTAATATAGTATGATCCGGGTACTTCTGCGATACAGAATGTAGACTCTCTTTGAATGATTCTAGAACTGTCACGGTGGAACCTGGTGGCCGGTAATAACACCCAACAATTTAACTTTATTTCCCCTAGCCCTGTTAAACGTGTCCAGATAACTTCACAATCACACTCTACTTCGACCTGAGTAGACACAATATGTTTGTCAACTGCAATGAAGACACCACCTCCTACGGTGTCTAATCTGTCTTTCCGATACATGTTCCAACCTTCACTAAATATTTCAGAACTTCCTATCTTCCCGAGAATAATTTGCGCGCCACACTCTTCCTAGAGGGCAGTAAATTCAGGAACTTTATTCCGAACACTCTGAAAATTTACTGCTAATATCTTGATAGCTGAAGTGTCTTTACACTGAGCGCGTCCTGATTTCCCTGCCTGCACGTCGACTGGTGAGTGTTCATCTGGAAACCTCGCACTACTGCCTAGCCTAAAAAAAACCCATGTGCGCTACCTGATATATCGGGACAGGAGAAGCAATTGCTTGTCGACTTCGAAGGTATGTTGTCTGCACCGCCGCTCATCGAGCAGAAATCAGCATCTGATACATCGGAATACCACAGACGTCTCTGCACTGCACGCCGAGTCACAGCTAGGAGTTTCCAGCGTTCGTCGCTGCTTGTAGGCGTAGCACCAAATGATGATCGGAAGCAATAATTGAAATAGAAAATGGTAAACACAGTTCTACAGTTCAATTTTCCGGTATGGATTGGGACGAGCTATGTGGTAAAATGGGGTATATCAGTATCCGTAAGACCACTGCCTATTACCGGTCTCGCCATTTTCCAGTCATCTACAACTTTAACATCATAAGATCTCTTAAATCTGTTTACATCATTTGAGTTTTGTGAATTTGTGTTGCCTATGCAGTGCACATAGGCAGACAGGATGAGTCTCCAGCATCCGTATGTCAGAGCACTATTTGATGACTTTATGAGCCATTTACGTGAGCACATTGTACAAGTGAATCAGTCAGAACACCGTATAAATTCATATGTTCATGCAGTATCAAAGTCTACTGCCATTACTGCCATGGATATTAAATCCATTCAAGCAGACTATACAAATGGGATGCCTAGGCATATTACTAGTCCTATCTGTTTAATTGCAATATGAAGTCAATTTAATGCGTGCAAGAAACAATTATGCGATAAATACTGCAGCGGGGGTGCTGTAGAAAAAAAGAATGATTGCATTTTTTAGGGAGGGTTAATTAGATATTTGGTTACCTGTTCCATACATCATTTGAATGATTCTTTAATCGAAGTGATGTGGAACGAGTCGGTTTACAGGATATGTATAGATGCTTGTTATTAACATCAATGAACAGATCATTTTATTCCTGCTCATGTACCTACAGTTAAAAACACTTTTTCTTCTCTGACCACCAGTTTTTAAGAAGAAATCCGTTAATGGAATAGAAGAGTTGTCCAGGGGAAGTGATTTTAAATATGATTTAAAGTTTACTTCACTGCCCGTCAGACATTTATGTTATTGGGAAAAAGATCAAAAATTTTTATTGTTGCGTATCGAACTCCTCTCTGAGCCAATAACGTATAAAGATTTAAAATAAAACAATAATATTTCGTACAGAATTGTTTTATTTTCCCAGCCCAACATCTTATTTTGATGTGCATTGTGCGACACAATGAAGTATGTATGTTGCATCGGCACCGTCCCTACCTGATGTTGCTTGAGAATTACGTGCATATTAGTATGTATTTGTATAACCTACTACGTCAACTCAAATTAAAATCAAATAAATGCTTACATCTTTAAACTGTGTTTAAAGATTTCCCCCAACCCACTTGTGCTGCTACCAGTATGACTGAGATAGCATACAAGTAATTGCGTCTTTATTGTAAACACATACAATGCGCCGCCGCTCTTAGCGCTAAGTTGCAGCCACTGCCAGCAAAAGTGCGTGTCTCGACGTATTGAAGAGTGTCAACCGCAGCCAAGAGCGCATCAGCTGGATACGTGAGGCTAGGGAAGACCTGTAGGCAGCACGTGTGTCTGAGCAAAAGTGCTCCCGTCATTGCAGATGGAACGTCTGAGGCAATGTCTGACTTAACCGCCGTCTGTAGGGAACATGTCAGTCGTAACGAACTAATAACTTCATAGTAACTTGCCCCTTAGCCATCTGGAATAGTCCCAGGGACGAGACATTATTATCAACTATTATTTGTCATTTATTAAAAAGAGTTAGATATTTTCACAATTACAAACAATGTTGTTGTTTTTGCTTTGGTTTTCGGTGTGAAGACTGATTTGATGAAGTTTTCCACTCCAGAAGATGTTGTGCAAGCCTCTTCATCTATAAAGTGTCGTATTTGTGGGGATCCACAGTCTCCAGGTGCTTAACAAACGGAAACATGGTCCGTAGTAGGCTGTAACGTGATTTTTATTTAATCGTGCGATTAGCTAATTTCGACAAGATTAAAACTGTGTGCCGGACCGAGACTCGAACTCGGAACCTGGCAGAATTGAAGGTGGCGGAATTGAAGATGTGAGGAGGGGTCGTGTTTCGTGCTTGGGTAGCTTAGTTGGTTGAGCACTCACCTGCGAAAGGCAAAAGCCCCGAGTTCGAGTTTCGGTCCGGCACACGGTTTTAATCTGCCAAGAAGTTTCATATCACCGCACACTCCACTACAGAGTGAAAATCTCATTTCAATTTCTACTAATTGTCATTGTCAAGCAAATGTAAAACCAACTTGGAAAAGCACTACATTATCTCCACGCATCGCGTGTATAACTAACATTTTACACACCTCACATTAAGATAAAACATTACTGCACAAATTTCTTACAACCGCATGGCAACTAACTATTTTATCTTAATATGAGATACGTAAAGTGTTAGTTACATATGCATGCAGACAGTGTAGTGCCTTTCCATGTTGGTTTTACAAGTGCTTCACAATACCAAGAAGCCGAAATTACCTGATAGCGCGATTAAATAAAAATCACGTTACAGCCTACTATGGACCATGTTTACGTCTCTTCATCTATGTATAGCTTCTGCAACTTGCGTCAGTTTTCACTTGACTACTGTATGCAAGTCTTGGTATCCCTTTACAATTGTTAACCCTTCCTATCACTTGACTTCTCTACAAACTGACAGTTTGTTTCATTCCTCATTATGTGTCCTGTCAACAGATCTCTAAAAATATACTGTTGAGCTTACAAAAAAAAATACAAATTGTAGTTATAATGATGCAAATACACAGTAGTCTAGATAAAGAGATGTACTTCAAGGAGAAACTGAAAACCAGGTACATGTTGCCAGGAGCATGTAGAAAAACAACAGTAGCTCCAATTCAAACGAATAGTTGCCAAGGCACGGGATTTGTAGAACATCCATAGTAGGTAAAACTGTCTAGTCAGTAATGTAACTGCTTAGGTTTGTAGGCGAAGTACAGTAGTCTCATCATAACTCTTCCCTCTCGCGCTCTCCTCCCCCCCCCCCCCCCCAACTTCCTATAATGATGTGCATTTTGTTGTAAGTATTTCTGGTTTAAGATAAAGTCATTTGCTAACTCATCAACTAAACTTAGAATAATACCATACAATAAAAGTTTTCTATAGAAAAAGTGCAGTGAAATTGGGATTTTGAGGCCCAAAGTGCAGGAGGTCAGGTCCATATGTAGGAGGATAAGATTGGAGAAACTTCAGGATAAGGAAATCAGGCACAAGTACATAACAGCGATCTCAGAAAGGTACCAGTTAGTTGAATCGAGTCAATTACAGTCATTGGAAAAGGAATGGACAAGGTACAGGGACACAGTACTAGAAGTGGCTAAACAATGTCTTGGAACAGTAGTGTGTAAAGGTAGGATGAAGCAAACAGCTTGGTGGAATGACACAGCCTGTAAAAGGAAAAAGAAGGCGTGTCAAAAATGGCTACATACTAGAACCAAGGTAGACAGAGAAAGTTATGTTGAAGAAAGAAACAAAGCCAAACAGATAATTGCAGCATCCAAGAAGAAATCTTTGGAAGACTTTGGAAACAGGTTGGAGACTTTGGGTCAAGCTGCTGGAAAACCATTCTGGAGTGTAATTAGCAGTCTCCGAAAGGGAGGTAAGAAGGAAATGACAAATATTTTGGACAGGTCAGGAAAACTGCTGGTGAATCCTGTGGATTCCTTGGGCAGATGGAGGGAATATTTTGAAGAGTTGCTCAGTGTAGGTGAAAATACGATCAGTAATGTTTCAGATTTCGGGGTAGAATGGGATAGGAATGATGTTGGAAATAGGATCACATTTGAGGAAGTGGAGAAAATGGTCAATAGATTGGAGTGCAATAAAGCAGCTGGGGTGGATGAAATTAAGTCGGAACTCATCAAATACAGTGGAATGTCAGGTCTTAAATGGCTACACAGGATAATTGAATTGGCCTGGGAGTCGGGACAGGTTCCAGCAGACTGGGCAAAAGCAGTAACCACACCAATCTTTAAACATGGAAACAGAAAAGATTGTAACAACTACAGAGGTCTCTCTTTAATCAGCGTTGTGGGTAAAATCTTCTCAGGTATTGTTGAAAGGAAAGTGTGAGTATTAGTTGGGAACCAATTGGATGAAAATCAGTGTGGGTTTAGGCCTCTTAGAGGTTGTCAGGACCAGATCTTTAGCTTACGGCAAATAATGGAGAAGTGTTATGAGTGGAACAGGGAATTGTATTTATGCTTTATAGATCTAGAAAAGGCATGACCGGGTTCCTAGGAGGAAGTTATTGTCTGTTCTACGAGATTATGGAATAGGAGGCAAACTTTTGCAAGCAATTAAAGGTTTTTAGATGGATAGTCAGGCAGCAGTTAGAGTTGACGGTAAATTGAGTTTATGGTTCAGACTCGTTGCAGGGGTAAGACAAGGCTGCAACCTGTCTCCACTGTTGTTCATATTATTTATGGATCATATGTTGAAAACAATAGACTGGCTGCGTGAGATTAAAATATGTGCACACAAAATAAGCAGTCTTGCATATGCGGATGACTTAGTTGTGATGGCAGATTCGATTGAAAGTTTGCAAAGTAATATTTCAGAGCTAGATCAGAAATGTAAGGACTATGGTATGAAGATTAGCATCTCCAAAACGAAAGTAATGTCAGTGGGAAAGAGATATAAACGGATTGAGTGCCAAATAGGAGGAACAAAGTTAGAACAAGTGGACGGTTTCAAGTGCTTAGGATGCATATTCTCACAGGATGGTAACATAGTGAAAGAACTGGAAGCGAGGTGTAGCAAAGCTAATGCAGTGAGCACTCAGCTACGATCTACTTTCTTCTGCAAGAAGGAAGTCAGTACCAAGACTAAGTTATCTGTGCACCGTTCAATCTTTCGACCAACTTTGTTGTATGGGAGCGAAAGCTGGGTGGATTCAGGTTACCTTATCAACAAGGTTGAGGTTACGGACATGAAAGTAGCTAGGATGATTTCAGGTACTAGTAGATGGGAACAATGGCAGGAGGGTGTCCACAATGAGGAAATCAAAGAAGAACTGGGAATAAGCTCTATAGATGCAGCAGTCAGGGCGAACAGGCTTAGATGGTGGGGTCATGTTACACGCATAGGAGCAGCAAGGTTACCCAAGAGACTCATGGGTTCAGCAGTAGAGGGTAGGAGGAGTCGGGGCAGACCAAGGAGAAGGTACCTGGATTCGGTTAAGAATGATTTTGAGGTAATAGTCTTAACATCAGAAGAGGCACCAATGTTAGCACTGAATAGGGGATCATGGAGGAATTTTATAAGGGGGACTATGCTCCAGACTGAACGCTGAAAGGCATAATCAGTCTTAAATGATGATGATGATGACAGAAACAGTAAAACCGCCCTTTATTAATCCTCTCACGAAAAAAGAATTGTAACACATCTATGTTTCTGTTTCTTACGTTTGTTAACTGCATTGAATATTTACGAATACTTTCAACTTTCGAGTGAGCTATTTACATTTACGTGATGATAGATCCTCATTAACGCTGCATGTGAAATAGCTAACATCCTGTCAACTCGACACTGAAATAAGTGATACTGAATAAAAGTTTTTAGTCACTTTAAGTTTGTAAATTACTTACCTGCGACCAAACATTTTATTTATTACTACTGTTAAGGCCATTATGTTATGCAGGAGCGGTTAGCAGATATTAAAATGCATTCCTCTTTCCTAATCACATTCACATACCTTAGTCATTGCTTTAATGACTTCGAGACAAATGGTTCAAATAGTTCTGAGCACTATGGGACTTAACTTCTGAGGTCATCAGTCCCCTAGGACTTAGAACTACTTAAACGTAACTAACCTAAGGACATCACACACATCCATGCCCGAGGCAGGATTCGAATCTGCAACCGTAGCGGTCGCGCGGTTCCAGACTGGAGCGCCTAGAGCCGCTCGGCCACCCCGGCCGGCTAACTTCGGGACAGTAATCAAACCGTACTATTTGTATTCGATATTGCTTTGTATGACAGCAAAACTTTACCTTGTGATTTTATCCACGTTCATAAAAAAAAAAAATTAACGCAGTAAAACATTTAGAAGGTAAAAACTGTGCACTTAAAGTTCCACACAATCGAGCATTGTCGAAAGCCTTCAGAATAACTATTTTCTCAGTGTTCTGAATATTTGATGGGTGCTTAATATTAACAACATCGTCAGTACTTAGTAGTACACACTAGTTCCGTCACACTTTATCTGCAAAACTTGTGACCCTCTACATATGCTGTACGGAGTTTTTCTTTGGTTACAGAACAATGTGTAGGACTATGTAACAAGTGGCAGCTCGTAAGTATGCATTCTGGATGTTCACAAGTTTTTAAATTCAGATAAATATGACAGTGTAAAATTAATAGCATCTGCTGTATAACAGGTATGCTTATCAACAAAATTATACAACTTCGACTGCTGTCAATAACAATTATAACAAAATGCATAACTTGTCTGAAGAAATAAAGGATAGATTTTGTGGAATTTTGTTGTATATCACATAATTAAGTACAGTTTATGACAAGAACGAAGTAACGTTCAAGCTTTCACTACTCCCCATTTCACGTTTTTGTGTACTTGGGAGTTAACGTCCTTTTTTATTTTTTCGGACAAACATACAAGATCCCTCGTACATGTATTAGTTAACGAATTAACTTGCGGTCTGAAAATAAGACAGCCTTACGTTTTACTCACACAGCATACGCTTATTATATACTTCTTTGTCAAAAGCTCGGTTACTTGATTTCGTCACTTACTCAGACAACGGATCTGGTCTAGGTGGCCCTAATTCCTTTGGGGCTAGCTTTTCCTGGTAATTTTCTTTTCTGTTAGCACTTAAAACAGATTCAACAGAGTTCGTGTTGACAATGCAGAGGAAAGCTGAGGGAAATGGAAATGCCGTGTGGCTAGGGCCTCAGGTCGGTTAGACCGTTCGCCTGGTGCAAGTCTTTCGATTTGACGCCACTTGCGTGTCGATGAGAATGAAATGACGATGATAAGGACAACACAACACCCAGTCCCTGAGCAGAGAAAATCTCCGACCCAGCCGGGATTCGAACCCGGGCCGTTAGGTATGACATTCCGTCGCGTTGACCACTCAGCTACCAGGGGCGGACTACTTTCTTTGTTAAAAGAGCACAGAGTTGTTTTTTTTTCACAGAATTCGGCCGCACTGACCACTTTTTTTACTGAACAAACTCACAGTATATATATATATATATATATATATATATATATATATATATATATATATATATATATGTAATGCAACAAGGTACAATTCAAGGTACAACTTCAAGGTACAATTTAAACACACGCAAATGATTGTTAGTTTAGAAAAACATTAAATACAACAAAATATAACACATTCTCTCTTCTTTATTTTTTGGATGCATGAGAACGTGGATAAGCATCATGTGACGGGTAGACATGGCACACCCCAACGTTGAGGGGGGTCAGGGAAGACGCTGCGGAGATAACCGGCAAAAGTTTGTCGGTAAGATAGTTTTCGGGTGAGGGTGCTATGCGCGGTCACAACTTTGTACCAGAAGTAGAGGACTGTGTGCTGACCACTCTGAAAGAGGTATTCTAAAGCCTGTCCTCGAAACCAGGTGAGTGTATGGTGCTTCGCAAGAGAGTAGTGGAATATCTGGGGCAACAACAAGAAATCTGTGGTTACCGTCGTTGGCGGAGCACGGAGGTAAAAGCCCACGATTCGTTGGATGAGGAGCCAAACGTTTCGTTTTAGGGGGGACGTAAGACGATGCTCGTCGCTATCTTCGAGCTGACAGTCAGGGCAGAGTGGGGAGGTGGCCAGTCCTATGCGATAAAGTCGACTATTAATCGGGAATTTGCCATAGATTAAAACATAATAGAGTGCAGACACAGACGACGATAAAAAGGGTGCATGCACACACCCCCAAACCGTTCGCCAGTTAATGTCAGGGTGCTGTAGCACAATGGGGTCGCAAGGGTTGGACAGCATAAACAAACGACAATAGTCTTTTGCACGGGAAGGACGGGTGATTGGAAGATCGGCCCAAACGTCGCTGAATTCTATGAAACAATTGGCGACATGGTACAATAATGGAGAAATAGGTGCCACATTGATCGGTGGAACGAGAGAAGCTGGTCGGAGGATAGCTAAGAGACTGCTTGTTAAGGACTGGACCGGACCCCGCCAGTGCCGCAATATAGTGTGGACGAAGAATGCGGTAGATCATGCCCGCACGTTGACTAGTCCGAGGCCACAAAGTTTAGTTCGTCACCACCTAACAATGGTGACTTCCACTTCTTATTTTCTTCTCTGTTCATAGCACAGAATACTGATAGACTGCAACTATCAAAGCTTCATACATAATCTAAAGACCCAAAATGCATATAACACATGGAAATAATATTGGAGGAACTGACTTCTTCAAACGAAAATTTCTAACCCAGTTGCAATATTTTCCATATGTTGGGAGCTGCTCATTATCTGACCAGTTATATCGGATGGTCTTGCACATTACGTCAAAATTTCACTATTGAATCTGAAGCCATTTTGACCTTTTTTTAGTCGTTTTTATATTTAATAGCTGCAGTCGATCAGTATTCTGTGCTATGAACAGAGAAGAAAATAAAAAGTGGGAGTCACCATTGTTAGGTGGTGACGAACTAAATTTTGTAACACTTAGTAAGCGTCAAGTTATACATTAGTTGACAAAGTTTGTGACTGGTAGCGGTAATTTCAAAAAAACCTTTACATATTTCACTATGGCTAGGAGTTTAAAGTTGATATACACCACTGCACAGAAAACGCCCCTTTCTATCAAAATTATAGGCTATAAAAAACTTTACATTAAAATTGCAAGCTTTTAGTGTATATTATTCAAGAGCTAATAGAGAATTTTTTAACATCACACAGGCGTAAACATATCTCAGATGTGGGATTTGCTGATGCAGCAGTTTCATGTAATTACTACTGTTGCGTAATCTTGCTTGCATTCGGGGGCAATGCATCAGTATGTGGTTGTTGCTGCTGTACAACCTTTCATTCAGTGATTATGATGATAGCACTTCTTGATACTAAATAATTTTAGTGGGTGAAATTGTTGTTGCAATGAAGGAATATATTCAGCAGCATGTAATGCTACTGGCATACCTGTGTAAGACTCATGGAATTAAGAATGTAAAATAAATGTACATCGAAAAGAAAATATACTACTGAAATTAAGCACTTATTACTTAATGCATACAAACTCCAGCATTTTTGGATCTCCAATGAATTACTTCAGCAGCTTTCAACCCCTAATCTACATGTACATAATGGAAGTGTGTTTGTGAATGAAGCAAATTATTCACACCATTTTTTAGATTCTTAAATAACATAGAGTTTAAGGATACATACATAATATCCACATACACTATTATAAATAGGTCACACTACATCATTAAAAGTGAACTTAAATGCCAAAGTGTAAACGAATGTAGATTCATTTAAGATATAAATATATATGCACTCTGTAGGTCTTGAAACAATAGATATGTTATTCAGCACATTTCATTAAACAAAATCCAAAGGTAAATACACTACAGGGGATAATGAAATGATTTGCATGCCTATGGTACACTGCCTATGTACATAGTACACTGACAAGTAGTAACTTCTTGTAATTAGTATAGAATGGAAATCATGCAGTACATGTCTTAAATGTGTTCCATAGTCCTGAAAACTGATTTGTAACACAGAAGAAAACATCACACAGCATATCCGAATAATATATAATGGAAGTAGGGTCTTATGTGTAGCGCTGAGGATGGAATTAATATTGAGCTCCCATCAAATACGCCTAATGTTGAGAAAGTTGTTATTCTGAAAGTTTTCAGCAATACTCGTGTGTGTAGAATTTACATTGCATTGTTCCAACTTTTAAAATGTTCTACTCCATTAGTTCTTTTCCATGCATATAGATAAAAATCGCAACATAAGGTAGTACTGTAACCTGTTCCAATATTCAATACAAGCAATGTGGTTTACTGGTCACCTTGAACTCATTATAGCAATGACTAAGGTAGGAAATGTAGTGTATCTGAATGTGATAGGAAAAAGTGACGAGGTTTAACATCCACTATACACTTCTGAATCATGTATTTCCTTAATAATAATAACAATTAAAATTCTTAGTTCACAGTTAAATATGCTATGACTTGATTTAACACCTACTATTCACTTCTGAATAATATATTTCCTTAATAATAATAGCAGTTAAAATGCTTTGTTCACAGTTAAATACGCTAGAAATCTAAGGTCACTAAAAACTTTATTCAAAATCATCTATTTCAGTGTGTAGTTGACAGGATGTTAACTATTCCATATGGACAGCTAATGAGCACGTATCATTAGGTAAACATAACGAACTCGCTCTAAAGTTAAAAGTATTCTTCCAAGTTCAATGTTGTTAACAAACGTGACAAATAGAAACGTAGTTGTGCTATAATTGTCTTTTTTGTGACTGAAGAAATAAGCAGCTATGTTACTCCAGTAGGGCATTATTTATTAAATGATATTAATTTAAGTGTAGTTGGTGGATTACCAAATGACTTTATCTTAAACAAAAAATACTTACAACAATATACACAGTCATTATTGAGAATTGGGGGGGGGGGGGGGGGGCATTGGGAGATTGGAGGGCTGGGACTAACCAATTACCTTACTGACTACACATCTTTACCCATTATGGATGTCCTACATATATTATGCATTGACAACTTTTCGTCTGAACTTAAGGTACAGTACTTCTTCTATATGCTCTACACCATAGATAGTTGTTTTCTAGTTCCTCCTTGAAGACCACAAAACAACATTGTTTGTGATTGTGAAAATATTTAGCGCTTTGTATTAAGTAACAATGAACTATTATAATCCCTGGCATTATCCCAGATTTCTAAGAAGCAAGTTACTATAAAGCTATTACAGTGTTAGGACTGATGCCTGCTTCCTACACGTGGCACATAACTCAGGCAGTGCCTCAGACCATCTTACCTGCGATGACTGGTATGTATACATTTCTGCATGCATTCCTTGTGAATCCAGCTGATGCACTTTCAGTCACAGTGACACTCTACAGTACAATGAGACATGTGCTTTTGCTGGTGGCGGCTGCAACCTAGTGCTACGAGTGGTGGCGTACGATATATTATTTGCAAAAAAGACGTAATTATCAGTCTGCTACGCCAGTGGCAGGGGTAACAGCGCAGGGGCTTAGTGAAAATCTTCAAATACAGTTTAGAGAAGTAAACTTTCATATATTTTTAATCTGAGCTGACACTGTAAGGCATACAAATAAGTACAAACATGCACATAATTCTCTAGCAACATTTAGTGACGATACCGATGCAGCATACATACTTCATACTGACACACAACACATTTCAAAATAACATGATGGTGTGGGAAAATAATTTTGTATGAAATATTATTATTTTATTACATTCTGATATTTTTATACACTGGTAACCACCTACTCTAAAAATAGGGTCATCGGTGTTTTTCTACAGCTCCCTTCTCCCGCACTGTAGTATTTATTAAATAATTGTTTCATATTCCTCGAATGGAACGTGTACTGCATACAAAACCGATACTGGTATCTACATTCGTAAATACTGCTTGTATGAATTTAATATTTATAGAAGTAACAGTAGCAGGACGTGATACTGCATTAATGTACTACACTCCTGGAAATTGAAATAAGAACACCGTGAATTCATTGTCCCGGGAAGGGGAAACTTTATTGACACATTCCTGGGGTCAGATAAATCACATGATCACACTGACAGAACCACAGGCACATAGACACAGGCAACAGAGCATGCACAATGTCGGCACTAGTACAGTGTATATCCACCTTTCGCAGCAATGCAGGCTGCTATTCTCCCATGGAGACGATCGTAGAGATGCTGGATGTAGTCCTGTGGAACGGCTTGCCATGCCATTTCCACCTGGCGCCTCAGTTGGACCAGCGTTCGTGCTGGACGTGCAGACCGCGTGAGACGACGCTTCATCCAGTCCCAAACATGCTCAATGGGGGACAGATCCGGAGATCTTGCTGGCCAGGGTAGTTGACTTACACCTTCTAGAGCACGTTGGGTGGCACGGGATACATGCGGACGTGCATTGTCCTGTTGGAACAGCAAGTTCCCTTGCCGGTCTAGGAATGGTAGAACGATGGGTTCGATGACGGTTTGGATGTACCGTGCACTATTCAGTGTCCCCTCGACCATCACCAGTGGTGTACGGCCAGTGTAGGAGATCGCTCCCCACACCATGATGCCGGGTGTTGGCCCTGTGTGCCTCGGTCGTATGCAGTCCTGATTGTGGCGCTCACCTGCACGGCGCCAAACACGCATACGACCATCATTGGCACCAAGGCAGAAGCGACTCTCATCGCTGAAGACGACACGTCTCCATTCGTCCCTCCATTCACGCCTGTCGCGACACCACTGGAGGCGGGCTGCACGATGTTGGGGCGTGAGCGGAAGACGGCCTAACGGTGTGCGGGACCGTAGCCCAGCTTCATGGAGACGGTTGCGAATGGTCCTCGCCGATACCCCAGGAGCAACAGTGTCCCTAATTTGCTGGGAAGTGGCGGTGCGGTCCCCTACGGCACTGCGTAGGATCCTACGGTCTTGGCGTGCATCCGTGCGTCGCTGCGGTCCGGTCCCAGGTCGACGGGCACGTGCACCTTCCGCCGACCACTGGCGACAACATCGATGTACTGTGGAGACCTCACGCCCCACGTGTTGAGCAATTCGGCGGTACGTCCACCCGGCCTCCCGCATGCCCACTATACGCCCTCGCTCAAAGTCCGTCAACTGCACATACGGTTCACGTCCACGCTGTCGCGGCATGCTACCAGTGTTAAAGACTGCGATGGAGCTCCGTATGCCACGGCAAACTGGCTGACATTGACGGCAGCGGTGCACAAATGCTGCGCAGCTAGCGCCATTCGACGGCCAACACCGCGGTTCCTGGTGTGTCCGCTGTGCCGTGCGTGTGATCATTGCTTGTACAGCCCTCTCGCAGTGTCCGGAGCAAGTATGGTGGGTCTGACACACAGGTGTCAATGTGTTCTTTTTTCCATTTCCAGGAGTGTAGTTTATACAATGTTCTAACTGATACACGTGTACAATACGCTCATGTAAAAACCTCATAAATCGTTGAATAGTACTCTGATATACAGCTGCCAGCGACTGAGCCTGTGTGCCACAATATGTAGTACACTACATAGACCATACACAAAACTCGAATGATTTAAATATACATAAGAGAATCCAGATATTGTTGGAGCTCCATGGATGTCGATAATGGATGGGGTGTTGGAAAAGGTGCAGGTGACTAGAACAGGACGAGATGGTTAATACTTAGTAGTCGTACGGGTACTGATTCACTCCATCTTTCCACATTGCACATCCCAGTCCATCTCAGAAAATTACACTTTAACACCGCCATTAAAATTTTATATTTCAATTATTACTTGTCAGCCATTATCTGGTGTTATGCCTACATTTACGTGTTTAGATCTGCTGGTGCTCAAATTATAAATAGCATTGTGTCCTGCTCTAAAACCCCAAGTGCTGATTCCTGCTCTATCAGCGGCAATGCAGACAATAGAAACTCACAGTCAGGCTACAATTGCATTTCCTGCCACGATATATCAGGCAGCGCCGATGCATCAGGGAGCTGTTGCCCTGTTGAAAAGAAA